>NW_024530044.1:747831-1404029 GCF_017590135.1 Pyrgilauda ruficollis
GGGGGGGGGGGGGGGGTGGGTAAATATGCTGATAACAAAATGGATTCTGCATGTCCTTTTTCACTTCACAATTCCCAGTTGTGGGAGGTGCCAGACTATTCTGAGGGGACAATTTAGGGACAGAGATGATACAGAGGCTGTGTGGGAGAGCTACAAGATGCCAACTTCTCCCATCCTATCTTGGCTTCTGTTACAAGTTGGTCACCTGCAGATCCAAGTCATGTAGAAAGAGAAAAGTACATTTATTTAGGCCCAGGTCCATGACTTAAAATGCTATATTTTTTTCTGTGTATTCAGGGAAACCTGATCATTTCATTTTGATCTAATGGCCCCACTGCTCTGAGCTCTCCACACCTGTTATGACTCAGCTAACTTAGAATACAAAAACCATTAAAATTTTACAAGTATTTTACATCCTATATGACTGTTTGAGTGGCTAAACATGTGCTGTGGAACTTTGATACAGTTTGGATGGCAAAACAGTTTCTGTTAAACAAAATGCTGTTGTGTAGTTACACAGTTTGTGGTGACTGGGAGTGGGGCTGTGCCTCATCCCCAGTGGCACAGCTGTGAGCAGCAGGTGAGCAGCACTGACAGCAATGAGCCATGGAGTGCCCAGGGGCACTGAGCAACCACCAAAGGGAGCAGAGGGCACACAGGGGCAGGGCATCAGCATGAGGGGATAAAAGGTTCAGCTAAAGAACAAGCAGGGCTGATACTTGAAGCCTTCTGAAATGGTGAGGTGTTAGTGCATAGGGGCACACACCTGAAGCCTTCTGAAGTGGTAATGTGTTATTCTGTTTGGGTTGAAGCTTTCTGAAATTGTATGGTGATACTCTGTGTATCCTGGTCCTCTTGACTGTGACACATGCTATGGCATATGCTGGGACACTAAGGAATCTGATATATCCTAATGAAAATTGTATGTCTAACATTTGTGCCTATGTAGTTGTACAAGCTTATGCTGTACTTTGGTTTGCCTCTTGCAACTCATCCTTCTGGAAAGCAGATCTATAGTAAACAAGAAAGTCAAGGTATGATTAGGCCTGCATGCCCTATGGCTTGTCCGTCTGAAAAGATGTTTTCTGCTATTGAATTTTCCTATCTATCACATTTTTGCATCTCTCTGTTTCTTCCAGATAGCTGGTTCTCATAAATTATGCAATGAGTGTATCACTCAAAATAAGGACAAGAGATATCCTCCAAAGACTTAATTTGAGGCTTCAACTAGGTCATTCCTGTCTGAGGCCACATAGACCATTATTTTTAACATGCCCCAGCGAAAATAGCCATGCTGCACAATGTCTAGGGAAATGAAGAAATTCTTGAGAATCTGGCTAACACGTTTTGTACTGGAAAAGTTACAGAAACCATTGAAAAGGAGGCTATTATAGAAAAAAAAAAAACCCCCACAAAACAAATCTAACAGCTGACATGAAGGATTCAGTTCTCAGAAACCAATGGGGTGTAATTCTTCAATTTTTTTCTGTGTATTTCAGTATAAAATCAACCTCTCTCTGGGAAGGTAGAAGAGGAATGAAAGAAAGTATTCTGCCTACAGCTGTCAGAAAGAAGTGCACTGATTCATTTTACATCAGCCTTCCAAAGTTAGAGGTAAAAGGAAAAGGGTGATTTTAATGTTCAGTTAATGTTTTTTCCCATTTGTTATTTTAATAATCCAAAATGCACAGTAAGCTGTTAGAAGAAGTGCCATCTCTATTGTAATCTGAGTGCACTAAATTGAATTGGACCCTTGCTGTTCACAAATACAGATTAGAAGTCCAAAAAACCTCAGGGCTAACTCAAGTGTGCTAAAAATCAAAGGAAAAAACTTGAAGCTAAACATAATCCAAGTAGTTTAGGTACCCTTTTTTACAAATATTTTCTGTTGTCCTTTCAGTTTTTGCTTTTGTGGAAGGATATTCTGTTCTGCCACTAAACTTTGCAGCTTTAATGGCCACTCTTCTCTAGCTGTTCTTAGTAGCAGATGCAGCACAGTGTGTTGAACAGCAGGAACCCTGGCCTGGGGAGCCATGAGCCCTACTCAGTGAGTACTTCCAGCATGGCTTTTACTCTGTTCCTCTGTGCTGACCCAACAACCTAGCAAACATTTCATTATGTAGGCTCTGTGGGACATGTGGGATGCAGAACAGAGAGCATGAAAGGGTAGGAACACTTCACTATTATTTTCTTATTATTTTGCAGTTACAGAATGTTTGGCAAATGATGGTACACAAAGTTGCAAGGCAGATGCTATAAATTGGGTCAGTATGATATATATGTCTGCCAAAGAGCTGTTTAAATACATTTTCACTGTTTCCAGCAAAAATAACAAGAGAGAAGCAAAGACATCATGAAGTAATTTTGTCATTTGGAAAGAAAATGCAGCAGGGATTTGTAAAACATACATGCAAAGGGAAGAACAAACTGAACACACACCATACTTGAAAGCTTAGTGGAAAAGGAGTAATCGATAACACAAAACCAAAGCAATTATCTACCCTCATTTCAGTCTGAAATCCAAATTTTATCATATGTAGGCTCACTAACGAAAGGAAACTGTTGTCTTTAGTTTGGATGCCATTTTTATTCTCTGCTCAAGGAGCAAGGGGCTTTCTAATGCCAAACATTTTACAAACCAGGGATTGGTTAAAACAGAAGGGCATTGAAGAGAAAGCTAATCAATTAAGCTATAACCACTTGTCTCAAATACAGTAGTGCAGGCCTCAGCCTTGCCTAATCCCTAATATAGGAGGCTACACAAGTATCCTCATTGCACTGTAGAGTCTCCCAGGCAGAGCTGTTTGGTGTTACTTCCCAAACAGCAATCTGTCCACACAAGGAAAGGGGCACACTACAAACACCTCTATCAAAAAAGCAGAAATGAAGCTGAATACCTAAAATAACTTTTTTTTTTTTTTTTTGGAGATGAAACACAAGAGTAAGTGACAAATGATCAACAACAAAGGACAGAAGGAAAAAGCTGAGAAAGGAGACTCCATCATAAATCTCAGGGGAGCTTCCCTGTTCAGAGTGCCGGTAGACAACAACATGGGAAAATATAGCAAGAACCAAGGCCACTTGATAATGGGCTGGACTGAAAGACTATGGTCATGACTAAGTCAGTCCTAAGTGACTAATTAAGTCCTTTCCATCTCCAGTGTCTCCAATAAAACCTCTTCCCTAAAATATAAAACAAATATCTGTAGATGAGCCAAAACAAAAAAGGGATGTTTCCTCTAGAAAAGACCCAAGGGCCTTGAGGGCAATGCAAATCAAATGCTTTTGGTTTGGAAGGAATAAATGTTATGAGCTGTAGAGGCAATCAAAATCCCATAAAGGAAGCTAGTAAATGCCTATTTACCCTAAAATTAAGAGGCGATACTTAGCTGTGTAATGTGGAAATACATCTGTGGCATGTGTTTAAAGGCTCATGTACCTTCATGAATGCAATGCTTTGTTATCAGGCCCCATGCTGCAAGTCACTAAGGAGGCTTTACAACTTCTTTTTGTGTTTTTTTTTTTCTTTCCTAACAAAATGACTGACGATTTTAAGGATTTGCTAGCAGGTTTGTGTTACAGTTCCTAAGGGTATTTTCTAACATGCTAAACTTGCCATGCTGATCTCTATAGGCCCCTCTGGCTTGCTGCTTCCTAGTGAGGATAGTGTTGGAACTGACTGAAGTTTTCAGTATCAAATTATATGTGGCAAAGATAACCCTGTCTCTCCCACAAAGGGAAATAATTCCTATTTGACTGTATTTGCATTCCTATTTGCTTTATGCAAATACTTATGAGAGCTTTATGGCCCACTGTCTACAACATGCCACTTTTCATGCTGTTCCTTTTTTGGTCTGGAAAATTTTTTTGGGTTTTCTTTTTTTTCTTTGTTGTTTTTAATACTATACTCTGCAATGCTGCATTACTCACTGGAGGCTTCCACATTTAACCATTTTATGGGACTGTTTAATGGCTTGAGTTATGTTTAGAACTTGCAAAGTCACAGGTTATCAGTGTCAAATGATCTAGCTTTGTGCACTCATAGGGCCACATTCTGCTCAGAATCCTTCCAATTCTTTTAAGCTATATAGCTCTTTGAAAGCCAGAACATCTTATAACATGGTTTCTTCTTTCTTGAGCTTTGTTTTGAATGTCCCCATGGTACTGTGTGGGGCAAATCTGAGCAAAAGTAGAAAGGAAACTTCAGAATACCCAGGAAACAGGGAAAACGTGACACAAAGGTTTCAAAGATGATTAGCAGAGCTCTCTGAAGTTGAGAAGAAGGAAGCAGGAGTTTGGAACTAAAAGACAGTTGTACTTTTGCCATAAACTTGGCCCCCAGCTCTGCTTTTGTGCATATGCAGATATGTATGCGTGATGAGAAATGATTTTCCTCAGGACTTGCATCTTTGTTATTTATTATATCCCAGCAGCATGATGTGATGTGCCAAGATCTCAGCTGGATTTGGCCCCAAATTCCAAAATTAAGCAAGTAAATGGATGCAAGTGAAGTTAAAATTTTTCATTGAATGCAGAATTCAATAAAGTTATGCCATAGCTATTCCCTCAGTCCATGTTGCCTGGCTTTCAGCAATTATTGAAATGAAATGCAGTGTGGCACTGCAGACCTGGGCTCTGCTCCCACACATCAATTTTCTTTTCCTATTCACATTTCTGACCTCCAAGGGGGTTTTTCTTGTTCAACTCTCCCGCTTCACATCAAGAATACTCTTTTGGCTCAGGGAGCCTAATAAAGCACTAAAAATATTCTCGTGAAGTTGTTGTTTTACATCTGTGGTAGGTTTGCATAGGTGGTAAAATCAAAAAGATTCTTCTAGTAGATCTGCTGGAAAAAAAAAAAAAAAAAGCAAGTGCTTGTCAGACAAACAGGCATCCTGACCAAGTTACATGGAAGCAAGTTCTATAATATCCAAGGCACGTGACAAAAAACTGGCATTCACTTTCTCCCTTCTAGTCTGCGTGGGTAAGAAAAACTGGCATGAATTATGTGCCTACAACTGAGAAAATTCTTTTAATTTCATCTGGTTTAAATAACTAAAAGGTTTTCTCTCATCTTGAAACTATCTTATGAACCTATTTATAAACTTTCCTCCCAATATGGAGATTTGAAATTATGCTTCCTATTACCCAGTAGGGAGGCTTAGTGTCAGGCCTTGAGTTTTGGGAGTGGTTTGGGAAACTCTTTCTTCTTTCTTTTGATTCTGTTCTTGTATTTATAAATAAGGATTTCATAAGAGAAAGGACAAGAATTCAACAGGACTCAATTCCTAAATGCACAATGTAGCCCACCCATGTATTCAGTAATTTTCAGTCCATCTTAATGACTTCTTCACTACAGGAGACAGGACAGACAGGGAAAAATGAGGAGTTCATCCCAGAGCAGCATGCACCAGATCAGATAGACTGTGTTACCACGTCTTGAATACTTGACTCCCTGTATTGGAGACCGTAAGTTATAAATAACCATAAAAATAATTTTTCCATAAGCAGAATTATTTGCTTACTCATGTCTGCCAGCTGTCCAAAAGTGACAGGAAGGAATAACATGAGGAACAAAGTACAGTTAGATTAATCTTCCTGACAGTATATATCTGGCATTCATACAGTGCAGAACAATAAAAATAATAATAAAAAAAGCAAAAGTGTTGTACTTTGTTCTGAATACAGAAGAGAAGAGTGGATTTGCCACACCATTTCTAAAATGGGCCAGCAGGCTTTTGCTGTGCTACGTTGAAGGAATGTGAGCCACATAACTTCAGTATAAGCAGGAGTTCTAGGATTCAGTTAGAAATCTTGTTAAAACCTTTATTCCTAATAAATCTTCTAAATAAGGTTATAATTGTGTCAGGCTTTATTAGTGCATATGCAACCTTCTATTGTATACAGGATCAGTGATTAAAAGAAACTTGCTTTGTCCTTCCTTTAAAGAAATAATATTAAATTAAGCCTGGAATAGGGAAAAAAAAAAGCTAAATGTTCTTCGGTTTTAGACTTTGTGCAGTTCCCCCAGGTCAGGCTAAAACTAAGCCATTATTGATGCTAACACTCCTTTTGATTGTATAATTTCTATTTTCTCTCTACCATTTATAACATATCTAGCTCTTGTGATTGTTTGGAAGATGTGGTTTCGAGCTGGATTTATTGTTTGGATTTACATCATGGATCTGACTGAATGCTATGAGGATTTGCAGATCCTGTTTTGAGTAGATACCTGCTGAAGCAGCAGCACTTCATCTTTCTGTTTACTGCAGTGGTCGTTGGGCCAGTCTTTAGACATCATTATAACTCTACTTCCTGTCCCTCCACTTTTTCTTCACATGACCAGAAATGGCTTCCAGAAAGGAGAAAGGCTGATAGTTTTAGCTGTAGGTTCAGCCAACAGAAACTTTTTATACTTTTTTTTTCATGTCATAAAAAATTTTCTTATGTTCAGCTCTGCCCTGTTTCTTTATGTCTTTATCTTCACCACAAAAAATTGCTGTAGTACAGGAAAATACACTGTGGAAGCCTAAGGCAGTAAATTCTTTATTGTTGCATTCCTCCACACCTCTGCTTTGGGGCCAGTATGTGCAGAACATTCTTTGGTTTTCTGTGTTGATCTCAACTGCTGAATGTTTCCTGGAAGACACACATTTTTTTCATTCTCATTTCTCATTCCCTTCCTCATTTGATGTCAATAACTATTGGAGAAGGAATCCCAGATTCTTCAGAAATTAAGATATAGGTAAGGAATAGCTTCCCCACAAACTGTGGGTTAAAGATTTCAAGCATTCCATTGTGCTGAATTGCCCGGCTGGGAAACACATGAAGAGATTGAAAACACTAGAGAGATTGAAATATGTCTCTGAATTCATACAGATAAATGAAAGGAAGTTCTAACACAGTGAAAATATTGAAAACACTGTGAGAAGCAGCCCTATGATGTACCATGTTATGCTTTTCTTCTGTGAAACTGTGAGTTCATTACTCCTGAAACCAAGAGCACGTTTTGAAAGGGAGCCTTTTTCACCACTGGATGCAGAAGTGTTTAATTGTTTGGAAATCTATCCACTTAACTCCAAAAATTCGTAATAGCAGCATCAATTTTTCCACACGGAAAACCTTATTTGCCCTTCCAAAAAGCCATAGTCCCTTGAAAAATTGATACTTCTTGACTTGACAGCAGAAATGGCTCCAGCTGGAGGCAGTGTAGTTCCTGCTGCTGGTGAGCTGCCTTCCAGGTGTGCATCCCTGCTGCTGAAAGGTGAGAGTTCCAAGCCTTTGAGTGCTCTGGTCATGCTGTTCTTCTATTCATGACCCTCTAAATTTCACCTCTGTTGTTGTTTCTGCTTGGTTCAAGGGTTGCTCACAGCCCACAGATGAACAGGATACTCTTGTTTCCTTGTGAACTTAGAGTTTCACTGTCCTGAGTAAGAGGAAGTAAGGCAGCACAGGGAAGAACGTGGGTAGCCACAGCATGCTGTGGTGCTGGAGCACAGCACTGGCTCCTGCACTCCTCTCAAGACCATGGCATTTTTCCATCTGCATTGCCTTTAATCAAAGGCACAGGAGCCATCTTCCCTGAAAATAGGTGACTGGTTTTGCTTGTTTATATGGAGTAAAACAAGGAAGAGACCTGGAAATGGGTAAAAGCAGCCTGTGCCTAGAATCTCTTGGCATCCACAAGTGGTGCATACAAATCTTGTGCAGAAATTCAGACATGTGAAAGTTGAGTATACTCCTGTTATTGGAGATGGAATAGGAGTTCAGGGAGGAAGGGGAAGTGCTGGCATGCTTGGAGGCTTGCTCCCTTTCTGAATCAGTGTTTGCAGAAATCACACTGCTAGCCAGCAGTGTGGTGTCTCTTCCAGCACTGCTTTTAAGGGTAATGCAAAACCCATCACCGCCTAGTGCCATTGCAGAGTACAACTTGGCAACCTGCAGCATCAATGGGAGCTCCCAGCCTGTTACCAGGGACCAATATCCAAAAATACACTGAAGGCCTAAATATTCCTACACACACTGAATACCATTCAATACTTATAGTTCCAGCCTCCAAATGCAGCATTTGGGAGGAAGCTGCTGGGTTCATTTTCTCAAGACAGGAAAAACATATTTCCAAACAGGTTTTAGCCCAGCTTGTTCAGTCTGCCCGAACAGATTCCCAGAAAAGTTGCATCATGACATCTCCTGCTGGACTCAAAGCAAAAGCCATGCACTCATAATGTTCCCTGCCTTGGAAGGACACAGTATAGGAAGCAGACAGGTGCAGGACCAGCTGCATAGCAGAATTTTGCTTTTACTTTCTTTAATAAATGCCACAATAGTGGTAAGAAGGGGAAAGAACAGATCAGTCCTAACAACCTTTTTGATATTTGGCTCAGATTATCAACATCAAGAGGGGAAAACTATTTTTCAAAGTATATACACTGAAATGCTTCTGCCACTGAGCCCTCATTAGTAGGATATGCAGAAGACCTCACAACAGTATTGATTTCAGACAGTGAAGAGCTAGTAGACTATCTTTCCTTAAAACTAATACCAAACGAAAAGAAGGGAAGGTCTTTCATAAGCATTAGATTAAAATGGAACAAGATCATTACTAGTTTATCAGATTAATTGGTGGACTTTGCCCCACATGCTTCAGATACAAGTGGAAATACCTGGCTTCAGGGGCATGGTGGGGTTGGGGGATGTTCAGATACCTTGCTGCTCTCTTGAAACATGGACATTTGTTCTGTGCTCTCACACTTCTCTCTGATAGAAACTGTGTGGATGACTCATTTTCTAAAGAAGTTCAAGGCCCTGGAGAAACATTCTGGAATCTTGATTTTGGAGGAAATATATCATTCTGTTTTCAGTTGAAGTACACCAGAACAGGAGTCTTTGAGAAACAGTGAAAAGGTGGTGATTTATTACTGTGGTGAAACAGGCTGAAGTCCAGTCTCCAATACTTCTTGCACAAGAATTCATAATGGGTAAGTCACTGCTAGTCACTACATGAAGTGCTTTGCTATTTTTTTTTGTTTTCCTTTATAAAAATGTGCCCTTGCTTTTGTTGTTTCCTAAATAGCATTAAATATATCCAGTTAAGTTTGTATTAATGATGTACGCTTTTTTGTAATCAATTCAACTATAGTATTTAAAGAAGCTAGGGAATGATCTTGGGCATTGCAACAGGAAAACACAGAAATTGAAATTGTGCAAGAGAAGATAAGGCGAAGCCAGTCATTCCACAGTTTTTTTTGTAGAGCCAAGAACAATAATTGGTCTATTTTAAAAAGAAAGATGCACCTGTAAAGATATTCTGCTTGGCAAGATCATTAATATTTCAGTTATGAAATGTCACATCAGCTTGGTGGCCATGTTCAGGGGTGTATACAATGTTCTGTTGAGTGCTATGGGTGCACCCAAAACTTCACACTCTAGTCTAGGCATATCACTCACACTTTTAAGCCCCTTGATCATTGATTTTCTTTACAGTATTTTGTCTTAACTCAGAAAAGCAAATACAAAGATATTAAGGAAGTTTTTCAAGTAATCTATGATTTATACTTTGTCCTTTCTTGATGATTACTCTATACATAACCATTGTTACAGCAGAAATTAAGAAAAAGCATGCACTTCCGTGTAATTAATTTAGTAGTTATATATAGTTGTGCTGCATGTTGGATATCATGTATACAGGATATTATTCAGTCTCTACACTCAAGACTATAATCCCTTCAAATCTGACAGGAAAGAACATTCAGAGACAAAACTGCAGAGGAAATAGCAATTCAATAAATATCAATCACTTTTCCAAGTCAGTGCTAAAGTGTTAGCACAGTACATTAGTACAGTATTAAGGGAAACAGTGCAGTTAGAGTGGCTGAGAAACACTCCCAAGTCTGTTCCAGTGTCTTCCTAATGAGTGGAGGGCTGAGGATGTAGAAGGTATTCTCAAAGCCTGCTTCCTGTTGAAGGAAAATTGCCTTGGCACAGGATCTCTGCAAGACAGCTGCAGGCTGCTCCCTTGGGAAGCCCTTCTAGGCTCCACCAACAGAGTGGAGCCAAGGATAAAGGCTGGAGGAGCATGCTGAGAACTCAACCTTTGCACCACTGCAGATGTTTGGAGTGGCACTATAATCCTCTTTCACAGGCTGGAATGTGACCCAGGTTTTGAACTCTCTAAATTGCATTACAGTTGTGGCATAGAGATAATCAGGTGGACAAGATAACATTTTAGCATTGGTCCTTTCCCCACCCCCACCAACACCCAGACTCAGTGAGGTCCATGTGGAGTCTGTGTGATGGGTCACTCCTCACAGAAGAGAACTGGAAAGAGATCCAAGCTGCAGTTGACTAAAATTGGTCAACAGCGTGTCACAGACCTATAGGGTGGGGATTTTCAAAAGCAAAGTACAGACGGTTGATGTCTTTGGTCTAATGGGAAAAAGTCTCTTCTCCCCACAGAATACTGGTATGTATTCTCTTTCTTCCCCTGAACAGTTTCTGATGCAAGAGTAGTTATGCGCATAGCTCAATAATATGTTTGTTCCTTTTCCTTTTCCCCACAGGATGGATTGTAGTTTTTGTATCTACAAGAAATACCCAGATCTAGACTTCAAGAAAATCTCAATCACACATTTTCAGTAGCCTAAATCACACTGCACTTTGTTCAGCACATTTAAGTGTAGAGGTCAAATTAGGCATGAAACCCTTCATGTTAATATTCAATTTACTAGCAGCTAATTTTTATTACTTTAAGCTTTACTTGTATTTTTAGGATTAGGCTAGTATAAAGCTCTCAGAGATAAAAAAAAAAAATAATAAAAAATCCCAAGGAATAAAAATTGGTGATATTTATGGGGTTTTTGAATTGGTACTTTAAGCCCAAGAAGTTTATGAGATATGACTGGAATCTATAAAATATTGGTCTACAATAAACCAATCAGACTCTATTTGCTTTTTTATACTTAAGACATGGCATACACATAATCACTAATAAATGAGAAATGTACCCATATAATCCTAAATTTAAACTTTTCCTGGATAATATTTAGAGTTAAACTGTATATGACATTTAACTAAACTGGCAGCTTTTCAGCATGCCATGTTTTTGAGAACACAAAGTAAAAAATGTAAACATTTCAAGGAATGTCAATGGCTAGTTTTAATTTAACATATCATTTTTCATACAGCAACTGAAAAAAAGAATGATGTTTACTTTTTTATTGTTAGTATTGCTTAGGCTTTGTGAAAGAGTCTAATGAAAATGTTCTTTTTTCATAATGCATCAGAATGTTCTGAGTTAATAGGTCAAAATATCTGCTCTGAAATGTCAGTCAAAAATTGCTGACACAATTTAAAACTTGTGGATTTTATGCGTTATCAAGTGTATCTCAAAAGTAATTTTCACAAAACCCTCCTTTTTCTACAAATTAGAAGCAGTTCTTTGCATGTCCTTGAAAGCTTTTTTCCCTGCTGCTGAAGTACATTCTGCCTTGTTCACCTAAAATGAGGCAAAACTGAATTTATGCCAAATAATTGGCATGCATTGACAAAGACTTCAACTAATTGGAAAGAATTCAAAGATTTTTCTGCCATGAAGTAATTTTAAAAATAGAGAGTTTGTCACACATATTTGGACAGACAGTAGTAGTAACACTTTACTTGAATATGTTCATTCAAATGCATATTCAAAGCAGGGAAACTGGAACAATTGTACATCCTTTTTGCAGGCATTTTGCATAATTTATGTTAAATTGAGTTGGAGAGTGGGCAGGTCTGGATTAGACTTTGAATAGTTTGCAATCAGGTACAAGACGAAAGGGGAGTCAAGTGTAACAGAATTTGCATTTTGGGTGGTTTGGAGGCTACGAATTCTACAGTGTGGAACTTAAATTCAGAGGGTCAAGGTAGGGCAAAGGACTGTCCAATGTAAGTTGGTCTGAAGAAATTTTATATTTTATTTACTTTGAGTAAGGTATCAGTGTTCCTCATGTGATTGCTATCTAACTCAAGGATTTTTATTTTTTTTTTGCTGTAAACTTTGACACTCATGCATCTGAAGGAAAAGAGAAATTTCATCAATGATGTTTCTCAGTTTCAAAGGAAACGTGAAATCAGTTACCATGCACAGATAAAAATGAAGGTTGAAAAGGATTACAACTGCTTTGCAAAATGTGGACAAATACTGACGACCAAGTCATTAAGGGATCTGTTATAGAATTAGAGACCCTTGCAGAACAATCAGACCAGACTGGATCCTGCTGTATGGATCAGATTTAGTTGTAAGCTTGTGGCTAAAGTGAAAAGTTGTCCTCATTCAGACAAATAGTGTGATAGCAGAGGTAGGTGACAGCAAAGTTGTCACCAAATTTTTTTTATGCCAAGATTTTTATTTTTGACTCAATAAAAACAGTCTTTGCACTGCTCATTTTGTGACTAACCTTTTGGGAATTTACCATTCTCTTTTACCTTGGAGTGAGACAGCTGAGACTTGACTCAAACATGTTGAAAACAGTAAAAGTCAGACTCTACTACAGGATATTTCAAAGTAGAATTCAAGCTTAAAAGAACCAGAAAAAAGATAATGTTCCTTTAGAGAAAAAGTTATGTAACAAGTTTTAAGTTTGAGGCTGAGAAATGACCATGCCATCATACTTAAAGAAATGAAATGGCCTTTGTCCTTTATATGTGCATGTCATATCCTATAGAAGAGAAACTTGCTGGTTTTCTCCTCCCAGGAAAAAATCCCAGCATGGCATCCATTTAACTGGATACACAGAATTTTTCAGAAACCTACACTCAGATTACCAAGATGACTGGTGCTGTCTCCTGGAAAAAAATGGGTATAATTCTTGAACAACTGGCCAACTTCTAACATGGGTGAGTGCTGAGCATAGAGGGTTTATGTCACAGAAGCCAGAAACACAGTGTGGGAAGGAGCACTGTACCTTACCACATCGTGCTTCCATCATGTGAAACTGTGAGGGCAGAATTCCTGAAACTAGGAATACATTTTCATCTTTTTTATTGCAGGATACAGAAGTGTTTAATTGTTGGAAATCTGTCCACTCAATTCCAAAGACGAGAAATAATGGCATCAAGTTTTCCACAAGGGAAACCTTATTTCTCTTTCCAAAAGCTCATAGTCCCTTGAAGCAGGAAGATATGCCAGAAGTAAATAATCTGAAGGTAAAGGCATTCATAGAAAAAGACTCTGCTTTGATTTTCATGTTCTCAAGAGGAAGAAGGGACATGGGATCTGCTTAAAGATCTCATTAACTGTTAATTGTTGCCTGATAAAGCCAACACCTCTATGTGATATTCCAGGCTGAGTTATTTTAGGAAATTTTGGTTAATCTCACTCAAAAGAAAATATAACCTGTATGCCAAGTAGTAAATACTGTCAATTGCTTATGATAGATAAAGAAGGAAAGGATTTATGCATTGTTCATTATTATTGGAAGTCTTAACTCTTTTAAATTACTAAACCTCTGGATAAACTTCATCTGTAATCTGGCAGATGTGGAGAGGAAGCAGGGCAGTTTTGGTGTAAAAGTAATATTCTTGACATAAAAAGAGCTCCTGTTTATGGAAGATACAAAATATATAAATACCTGTCTGTGATACAGAAAAGGTTAATATTAATGAACTTGAGCTGTAACAGAATTAAGTATAGGCTCATCAGTTTAATAATGAAGTGTTTATAGAGCGTATCATTTTGGGAGCAGCACCAGGAGAAAAATGTGACTTAAACACAACCTTTTTGCTGTTTTTCAGTTGCCGGAACAACAGAGTAATTTATTCCATCCCTCTCTTAAGTTTAGCACACTCTCCATCATAAATCTGGCCACATCTGTTGGCTGGCACACAGGAACACTTTGTCAGGCCTGAAAAATGCCAGCTCCTTTTGTGCAGGTATATGGAGCATGCTGCCTTTTCTCTCTACTACTGTGCCTGTAGTCACAACCCCCAGGGGCCAGCTAAATGGACTATATTTCCTGCTGCTTTCATGTATGGAATCATGTGACTTAAAGAGATAAGCAAACTTTCACAATACTTTTCTAACAAAATACCCTGGTGTTTTTAAGTGTTGCACTTTGGGCAACTATACTGCCATTTTTCTTCCCTAATTTAAACAAGAAATCACATTTGTAACTGTAAGATGATATTTGAGAAGAGGGAATGTTCTATGCAGCAGCCAGCTAAGCTGCTCACACCTTTATTTAAAGTGGGAGAAGAGCTATTTTCCAGCTTGTGACTGAATTTCCAGTCCCATTGCCAGTGATTCCCATTTCTGAATCATCTTTGTCAGGAAAAGACTTCATTTGCTGAATCAATTTGTACTGCTCTAAATCTATATTGAGTATTGTTCAAGCAGGCAGCATTATTATATACATTCCTGTGCAATTAGCTGAAAGGCTATCACATTTAAAAGGAAAAAAGTACAATAATTTCTTCCTAACAAATCAATTAGTTTGTTGAACAATGAAGGAGCATCATGATGTTTCTTTGGATTTTGCCATCTACCTTTGTACCTACACCTGTTCTTTACAAGAGAATAATGACGTATCAGATAAAAAAAAAAGTAATTTTAAAATTACACACTGTATTTTAAAAGTATATTGGAATGAGTTTGCATTGTGTCAAAGTCAAATGTTTAAATCACAGTCGAAGAAGTTGCCTTTCCAACTCCCATTTAGTTCTTTTTGCTTATACATTTTATTATAACATTATGTATTTGATCGCTGTTTCATTCTGTTTGGTGGATTGAGCTTGCCTATTAAAGAGCAATTTCCCATCGTGACCTGTACTTTCTATTAGTGTGGTCTTGTCAGATGCTACCTAAAATACAGAATTATTTGTGGACTGCCTCCCTTGAAGTCAGTAGAATGCGGAATTATTACCCAGACTTCCCCAAATGAACCAAACAGTGCAACATCAGAGCAGCTCATTGTCTCAGGTAGTGCAGAGTTTTTTCAAAGCATAGATCGGCACTTTCAAAGTATGAAAAGGTTCTCCTGTGGCTTGCCTGCAATTCTGCTGATTGATTTTGGACTCGATGATCTTGAAGATCTTTTCCAGACTAAATGATTCTCTGACATGCTCATGTCCTCACTGGACACCTGGAATAAGTAGAGGATCAGCCATAGACACTGTACATTGAGTGGCAGTGAGTTTTATAATATTTTTTAGGGTGGAATTGTGTTGCCATGACTGACACCATCCTTTCTGGTTTGTTTCTTTCCAGGAGACAGGTAATCTTATACTTCATTCACTTGATTCCATACAGCTGCTGCCAGGGGTGAGGCAAGTGCAAACAAACAAATTACATTTTCCTTATGGATTTCACAGAACACAGAATGATGCAAGAGTCCACAGGATGGGGGGTGAACTGTGCCACATGAATCAAAGTTTTGCATAGCAATATAAGGATGAAAACTAAGCTGCTGCCAGCCACATGAATCATGAGTTTTCTAACCT
Organism: Pyrgilauda ruficollis; assembly: GCF_017590135.1. Classification (NCBI taxonomy): domain Eukaryota; kingdom Metazoa; phylum Chordata; class Aves; order Passeriformes; family Passeridae; genus Pyrgilauda; species Pyrgilauda ruficollis. The sequence goes on from NW_024530044.1 coordinate 763,306, forward strand.
CTTGAAGTGGGATTCTGAAACTGTAATGAGACAGATAGCCTTTATATTTCTTACAGTAAAAGAAAGAATTCTTGAGAAGCTGTCTGTTACAGGAATGAAATATGAAACAGGAAACATTACCAGCATCTTTTTACATGCAAACAAAGCAGGGGTCCTAGGGGTTTTTTTTTTCATGTGTTCTTGCAAAGACACAAGAGAAAATGACATCCTTGATTACACAGACCAGATTTGACACCAGTTTTTCAACGGCTTTGTAGAATAAACTTTTTTGTGCAGGCAGCAACAGAAATAATGTTGGCATTTGTTTGCAAGGCAGAAAGAGAGCATTTGCAGGGTAAGATGTGTTTTCTCCAGCAATGCAAATGAACTGCAGTTGTCTTACTATTTGCATTTTAAATGTTTGAGATTGATACTGACTGGTCCTGTTCTCTCTAACATTTCTGCTATGTTCTTCTTGATTGAAGGTCTCTGCCACACAGTAAGGGAAGAGTCCTTTCACATAACTTCATGTTCCTGAGGACATAGTGGAGTTTGCCCAACTGCACAGAAACAATGGCTTAGATTTCTAAAGGGAAAGTACTCAATTTACATGTTGAGAAGCACATGTGACAGGATTTTCTGCAATCTGCCAAATTCCTTGGGGACAGAAAAGCACCCAGCCAAGATGACCTTGAGGAATCTCTGGTCTTCAAGACAGACTTGTCATTTTGTATGTCACACAACTACCCAGCCAAAACATCCAATGAGACTACAGTAAGCTTCAGTAGTTTGGCTTCATGTTTCATTTTAATATCCAGCACCTCCCCAAGATGTCTTTGAAGAATACCAACTCTACCTGACAGATGAAAACCTGAACTCTCAGGAGTAGATCTGTTTATGGAGCAAGGACTTAAGACAAAACCCAATAAAGTTAGTTCTATGCTTCTGCTTTCTCAATTTAAAGATAGATTTCCAAAAGGTATTGCACAGCTCTTTTAAATCAACTCATACACCCACACCTTGTCACTAGCAAAGGGTTGATCATGCACCTGCACTTTCCAGGGCTTTGCTCAGTCTGACTTTGGAAGTGGCATGTGAGGCAGCTTCATTCCACCTGCTGAATGGGGCAGATGTTGGGGGGACTGAAGTGGGCAGGTAGGAGAAATTTCTTTGCCTTCACAGAATCACAAGATCTGGTACAGTAGATCATATACTAGGTTGAAATCAAATTGTGCTATAATAACTTGATTGCTAAGAAAAATAATTACAGTATTACTAGGTGAAGAGACATGAAATAAATGAATTAATTACATGCCCACTTACCTCTGTGTTAAGCATGATACAGCAAATTTAATTTATCTATGCTTATTATAGGCACAATATAGCTCTATGGAATACATTATAGAATAAATTATTTTGCAATCTATTTCATGCTGTACCTTTTTAAAATTCTTCTCTCAGTCTAAATTGTCTGGATCATAAAAATCTCAAGGACAAGGAATACCAATAAATAGGATTAAACTAGAATGTGTATGTGCAGTTAAGAATGAATATTCAGAAACAAAAGCAGTTAATACTATTCCTCCATTAACAACTTTATGTATTACCTGAAACTGGAATTAAACAGCATCTTAACAATGAGATGCACGAATGATATTAACTCAGAAAATTTGGTATGCCCCAGACTAACCCACCATAAATGTAAAACATAAGAATAGGTGCACAAAATAACAGGTAGTTTGTGCTGTCTCCTTATGTGGCTTCCTGGTGCAAGCATTTTTAAATTATCACATTCTGAGTTGACACTGATGAATAGACCAGTCTTTAGGTATTTCTAGGGTGTCTTGCAATCATTCCACCACTTAGGAATCAGGCAGCATCACTGATTAGCTCTACTGATTAGTTCTTCTGCCTCCCTTCCCTGGAGTTTGGTAATTCCTTGAGCTTGTTTTCAAAACTGAAATGGTTTGAGAGCAGGCTTGGCTCTCAAATCCATATGAAATATCAGTTTCTGTATCCCAGTGACATGGTTTCCCCTCACGACTGCTGCACTCTTAATGACACCACTCATTGCTCTTGATAGTGAAGAGTATGTTGCATTGGGATTTTAACTTCACTGATTCCTTGTTATTTTACAGAATGTTGGTATAAATAATAAAAAACCTTCTCATGTATGGTTTAAGTGGTTAAATTGATGGATTACATTCATTTTTTCTGATTGTTACAGAAATTGCATTTATTTAAAGTGTTTGAACTGAGGTACAAAGCACAGTCATCTCACAGTTTGGGGGAAATACCACATTATGAAAAGCAGAAATATATTGAGTTCTACAGTTACACTGAGAAAACCTTTTTTTAAGCAAGCTTTACATTTCCACTTGTCATTTTTTCCAGTGATATTAAATAGTACACTGAAGTCCCTGTAAAGTCCTGCCAGAGAGAGAGAACTTCTGGATTTCTACAGCACTGTGAGATTTCACTGCATGCTGTGTCTATCCTATGGACAGATCAGTTTGAGCATGTACCACATTTTGCTTCAAACCAGCATAAAAATTAATGAAAGAGATAGCGGCCTTCAATTTTCAGGAGGCTGGTGTAGTTTTTGGAATACCCCTGGCTCACCATATGCATTTCCACGCAGTTTCTAAACAAGGTTCTATTTAGTCCTCTGTTACAGCTGTTTCTCATTTTCATCTTGCAGATGCTATCTTGCTTACAAGGCAGCTTAGTTAAAAAGCTGTGTTGACTCATAAGACCAAGATGTACAACATCCAGTTTGATGGAAAAGTGCATAACCCCTTTATCATCCACAGGGCAAAAAGCTTGCAGGGGGAGAAGATTCTAGGTCCAGAAGCAGTGTCAAAGCTCCCTTTTTCTGTGAAGCATAGTTGACTATTAAAAGCCAAAAAAATGTGCTTATTCATCTTAATATTATGGAAAATCCTGGTGACTCACTGCATGGGCGAGAGAAGTGGTTTAGTTTAGTTATTACTGTTTGTAATTGAGTTCTCTGTTAAGATGGAAACAAAACAGAAATAATACAGAAGATTCCCTAAGTGTTCAGGAGTTAAGGAGCAGGAGAGTATTTACAGGCACATCCCTGAACCAGTCAGCTCTTAACACTGAATAAATGTGCCTAAGACAAAAAGAAGGAGGAAAAAACAGAAAAAAAAAGGAGAGGAAATCTCAGTCTTTCCCTATCCTCTCTAGAGCCAGGAGTTGGAACAATGGAATTTCCCTAGTGGGGAAACAAAGACATGATGTCTAATTGCTAGGACATAAAGACTCAGAGGGAGAGCATGCAGTGGCCAGGAGAGCGGAAGAGCACTGACCCAAATGGTCAGAAACACAGGGAAGGAATCTCAGTTCAGAGCATGCACAAACAGTTCAAGAATCCAAGCACAGCCAAAAGAAGGCTCAGGAGTATTGAGGCAAAGCAAGCGGACAAGTAGTTGCTAGTCTTGTTTTTATACATTTGTCTATGTGAATGCACACAGATATTCTCCAGCTGACTAAGGAAAGGCAAAACTTTTTAATCTAATTTCCTTTTGTCTTCAATCCATATGTACTCCTATAAATACTGAGATCTCAGGGCAGATTTGCTCAAACTTTCAGGGAACAGGGAGAACAAGCCTGGATAATGTAAATCTAGGACAGGGCATACAATTCTGAGGACTTTAAAAAACAGGGAACTCATTGCCTCCAGTGCATGCTACAGGAAAAGCAGGAGCTGAAAGCTATTATTGAGAAAGCACTTGGCTGTTGGAATGGCTCCTATACAGAGCAGTCTCACAATTCCAGCCAGTGGGAACCCTACAAGCCAGTGAAAGAGGACAGAGTTTGTATCAGGAGATAAGAAAAAGATTTATTCTCAGTAAAGGATTTGCTGAACACTGTTTTTCCTGTTATTCCCAAACCTGACTTCTCCTGAAACTTGAGAACTCTTGATTCATGTCAATAATCTTCAAATCAGTTGCCAGTTCCTTCCTGGGGAAAGCAAGCCCCTCCTCAGGGAGTAGAAGTTTCTTTTCTACTTGATAAATTTCTGCTATGCACGACTCAAGTGCAAATTCACTTTTTCTCCTCTGAACACCCCAATATTTAGACTTCAGCATTTGAGGGAATAAATGTAGGTTCTCAGCTTTACTTTCAGTTTTTTAAGTCCAACATACAATATAGCATGGAGAATACCAAATCCCAGAAAAAGCAGAACTCTAAAAGGGATCAGAAAAAAAATGATGTAAGTCTTTCTGAAATTATAATATTTGATTTAGAAGGACATCCTTGAGTCAGGAGGACACACAAGGGTACTGGTGGTGTAGAGTCAAATCATACAGGCTTTTAATGAGGAAGTAATTATATGGGGTTTTTTTTTTTTTTTCAGAGCGCTTTATAAACACTAATTATGATTTGTTCGTAAATTTTCCAGGTGAATAAACAGAACTAGGAACTGATTAGACAGTTTGCTAACCTCTGTGAATGAGTCAGCAACAAGCTTAGCAGCAGGTCTTTTGAATTTTTATTGATTATTGCCCTGCTTAAAACCTTACTCAGTGTGGAGGACACTGAATACCTATTAGGCAAAGGAAAGTTGCTTAAAAAAACCTATTGGAAAGGTACTGACCAGTTTAGATAAGGGTGCAAGCCTTCTGTACCTTTAGTTTTTATTTTAAATTTCCCCTTCACTCTCAGGAAGCAGAAATGAAGTTGGACTCTGTTTCATTGGAAAAGAGGAGACCTCTTTGATATGTTTACATGCCATTAGTCACTGCATCTGGGAGGTAAGTTGCCCTTGGCTTTCTGCATCTGTCCCCAGTGTAAGCAGATAAAGACAACTCCTTTCCCAATGCCAGGATTCCACAAGCACAAGGGCCAGCCCTCCACTTCTCTTACATTTCTCCCTTCCCTGCAATCTCTTCAAAAGATCCTGTGTGCTAGAAGAGCCAAGTTAATTATTTTAAAGGTTCCAATAGTTTATTTTTCAGAAAGATTCTCAGACGTATGAATCACCAGGAATAACCGTAGTTCAGGAAAAACTTCTGGGAGTTGGATGTAACTGCTAACACTTGGTCAGAATCAATTATATGGGACCTGGAGGCAAAGGGAAGGGGAAAAGCACGGCTTTGCAGTGCCCTTTGAGCACACAGGGAAGCCAAGGAGGCATTTTAGCTCAGCTTAGTGACAAAAAACCAACCCAAACACAAAGCAACCAAGGTCTAAGTCTTTGACCCTGATTTCAATATCTTTGTGTTAAAACAGAATTGACACGCACTTATGCTGAACCCTTCTTTGAACAAGAGTTTTGCTGAAAGGGGAAAAACTTTGGTTATTTTGTTGCATTTTTCCTTTTCTACTTTTGAGTGATTTTCTCAAGATTTTATAGTGGTACAAACTAAGCTTTCATCTTTAGTTATACAAACTTTATGGTTCTAATAAAAGTTCAAGCAACAAAGAGTAGTTCTAAAATTGAATAAAACCAGCAAAACTAGAACACAGAATATCTGTGGCACCAAAATATGTTTCTGCACAGAACAGAGTATTCACAGGATCTGTCGTAACACTATATGGAATCAATTTCTGCCTGGCAAGGAAAATAAAAGTATAACATTTCTTGTGCGAAGATTTTTCCACATTCACTCCAATAGTGTGTGTCATTAGGTACATCTGTGACAAAAACATCACTTACAGCAGGCTAGGAAAGAGAAACCTTGGCTCACTTACCCTATTACTTCATCTCTAGGGTTTGCCCTGGTGCACTTTTCCAGTAACATGATATTTGGATAGATTCTGCATTGTCTTATATAAAAGAAGTTACTATAACAGCCATCTCCCTGCACTCTATGACTTATCTGTAATTGTTTTGTTTGGCTTACAAAGTTATATCCAGTAATTTTATAATAATGTACAGATTAGTCCATGTAAAATCGGTCATACTTGTTTATATATCTGATGAATTAGTAATTTTTCTTTGTTTAGGCTTTAAACTGTAATCCAGTGGACTGAAGATTCTGCATTGGGAGTTGTCATTTGTGGTTTTATGGTAAATTATCAATTACCTCCTAGTGTGACTATATATTTTCACTCATAATTGTTTATGAAAAATGAAATAGCAATTATAAAGTGTTTTTAAACATTTCCACTGCTATAATGTAATTTCATAGTCATGTCAACCTAAAGGTTTTAAAAGCAAATATAAGTCAATTTTGTGTTTCAAAAATTACAGAACTGATTTGACCTTAAAACACCCCACCCATTTTCATGTTTTCTCCCAAAGACTCAGCACCAGCCAGTACCATACTTTGCTGAAATACATTATATACTTATGAATCATTTGCTTTGTATTTAATTCAGTAAGGAGGAAAAGCAGAATTAAATTTGAGAGAGGGACTAGTTCTCCAAGTATTTTTTACAGAATACCTTTTAGATCTCACCCTCAGTAGGACTCATGTGTGAATCTTTAGTGAGAGAAGGAACTTGTGACAAGAGTAGGGTTTAAACAATTTAGTACTTCCTGTGGTTGATTTTAAGTAACTCCATGGACAGAATGCTGATGTGAGTCCTGTTCTTACAAGCCTTAGTTAATCTTGATTTGTATTTCAGAATTCTGTAACACTTACTGTGCAATGGAGGAGCAAATACCAAGGTGTGCAGGACCCTCTGCTGCAGGGAGGTCAGGCTTTTGCAGCAGTCATTACTCAAATTTGGGTGGAAAGAGTTGAACTGCCTGTCAACAGCAGACTTCTGTACTGGTAAGGTGTGAAGGTCATTTTAGATTATTTCACATATAGTAAGTTGGCTGTCTTTCCTTCCATCCATTCCTTGTATTTGTTTATACTCTGCAGTGACAGCTGAACTTTTTTTCTCTGAGAATTCATACTGTAGGAAATAAATTTCTTGTCATGCAGATTTCCTTAGGTTCAAATGAAACCTCACAGTTCCAGACATCACTTGCCAGCTGACACCAAGGCTTATTGCAGTAAGCTAACAAGAAGTTCATAATATAATATTGTTAGAGCTTGCTCCAATAAATCAGACTCTGAAACTTGGTTGCCTCTCATTTATGTAGGCCAAGATGGCAGACAATGCATTTGCAATTCCTATTTGGAAGAAAGGTCTCATTTAATCCTTACCCTGCTGGCCTTGGGTAAGGGTGAAATGAGACTTTTTGATTCCATATGCCTGTATAACTTCCTATCAGAATGAAAGAGAAAAAAAAAAATAGTAGTCCAATTTCTACAATAATAGATAACAACATCAGGACATTCTAAGGAAAATACCAGTACTGAAAGCCAGTAGAAACCCTACAGAATTAAATTAATTGTTCCGTAGTAGGCCGTTGAATTTCCCAGCTTACCCTACTGCAAAGTAACTGTCCATAACTACATTTTATTATATTAAAGAGCAGAATTGATTTACCCACTCTTCCTTCTTCAAAAGTGCAAATGCTGATGTGTCATCTATTGAGGGAACTTGAGAACTATGCTACTAAGCAGCTGATCTTTGAGATGTCACCATCAAAATTTATCATCCGTAAAACCTTGCTGTTTCCTGATAACTATCACTTACACTGAAATATTCACCCCTCTGGAGCTGCCCCCAGAAAGAAACACTAGGAATAAATGGGAGTGCATGTACTGCTGTATTGTCTCTGGTCCTACTGAGAGTTCTGCTGATATTATTGAAGATCTTCTGTGCAAGTACACACTGGTAATACCTGTGTTTATGGAATTCACTGTTTCTTATGCCAAAAATGATGACAAAATTCAAGGTGAGTTCAATTTTCACAAACTGCATCTTTTTACCCATTCCTATGGGTGCTTCTAAGCTGGCCTCTAGTCCTTTCAAAAACCCCATGATATTCCAAGATCTTTCAAAGTAACTGAAGAAAACTTGAAAAAATATTGTAGCATTTGTGCACAGGCAGGTCTGATAAATTCATTGTCCTGAACAGTCCATTTCAGAGCTCACAGGAGGATGCAAGTGCAATACCAGTCTCATAACAGACCATGGGAAATATTTGTTACTGCTGAGCCCTGCATATGTTGCATGCATTTCAAGTCTTACCAAGTATCTGGTTCCCATGACTTGAATTCTGGATTTAAGAGGCAATGTGACATATGGTTTTTAATATCTTCCCAACAGTCTATGATTTCCATGAGTTCAGTATACTTGTCACTTTTAATCCAGGTTTTAAGAAGAAAATTAAATTTCATGGTAAAAAATAAATTATGGAATGCTTGAAACTTTTAACTTGGAAAGGAATTCGCAAAAATAGTTTCCATTCTTCCAAATTTTAAAGGAAAAAAGTATCATAGGGGGAAAATTGGAGAGATGAAAAGCCAGCATGTACTTCTGCATGGATTGTCCAGCCCCAAGCACCTACTCAGTGATTTATGTAATAGTGAGGCTTGTGGAAATCATTCTTCTTGGGCAGCAGCAGGACCAGAGCTGCCAAAAGTTGCTGTAATTAATACCACATTTGTGCCCAAATTGCTGTCTTTCAACCCTGTGTAACCCCACTGTAGTCAGTAGCAGAGTAGAGCATATAGTTCTGCAGTAAATAGGAAACATGATCTAGACTTATTCTTCCCTAAAGATGATCCACTGGTGTCTGCCTGTCAGCTGGAAGGTAACTTGCAGTGTGTTCTGCCTCTCCACATGCACGTACTGAGCAACTCTTAATTCCAGAGCCTAAGTTAGTTTGCGTGTGTAATTTGTTCTTGGTTTTCTGCCTGTTTATGTTGCTATGAATCTCAAACTGCCCATTAAGCCATGATAACAGAAACAAGAAAATCCTCCCCCTGTCTCTTGCCTCTCTCTGTGTCTCTCCCACAACTGCCAGAGGAAGGACAGTGAAGTAAATAGAGGGCTAGACAAGCCATCTCTGCTATTAATAATAACACTGAGGACTGGGAAAAATAGCTGCTCTAGAAACTTCTGGCTGCTGGATTAAGCCAATAAGTGCTTCCTCTATCCACATTTATGTAAAGTGCTGCTTCTCAGAGATGTTGTCATCTCAGAGCTTAGAGGGGTCCAATTACACAAAAATGTTCTGAAAGTCTTTCTGTCTTCTTTTGCTATGACTTTTATTTATCCTCTGTTTGTTGAAAGGATACTTGGGGCCAGGTTTATCACATGTATAATAACCATCCCCAGCTGTGTCAGTAGTACTGCAGTACTGGGGAGGAGGGAGTTAAGAAGTGAGATCAAAGCAGCTGGGATCTATCAAGTAATCAGGGCCCACTGCCAAAGGAAAAGAAGGCACTGGAGCTTTGATCCCAGGAAGAGAGGGCTGGGGATCAGGAAGCATGAAGTAAGGCTGAATCTGTTGCTTTTGGCCCTGGTTTTGAGCATGCTCCTCACTCTTAGAAGTAATGTTTCTCTTGTAATTAATTTTATAACTTGCTATCTGTTTTTGCTGTGGTCTTGATTCAAATTTACCTGTGTGACAGTAGAGATGATAACTGCTAAGAGAAGCTGTGATGCAAAGCAATATCTGCATTGTTCAGGAAGAGATTATGTGATGTGCAGGCTTGTGCTAGGCTGAGGGCTGGTCTACATCAGTGAGAGGTTGGCCAGTCTGAGCTGAAATTTGGGGCTTAAGGATGTCTATCTGGACTGCAAGATGTTTGAAATGTCACCATGTTTACCCTTGGGGAAGATAAGCACCTAAATGCAAATGTTTTCCTTTGGATTCTGTAGGTTTAAAACCCTGCAGCTTCACTCTTCTGTCATCAAGCCCCTAAAAAGTGGTGATTTTCTGCCCGGTAGGCGAGCAAGCAACTTAGTTTTGCTAGCAGAAGTTCTTAGTTTGGTTTGGGTTTTGTTATCTTTCTTTTTCAGTCTGATTCAGGGTAGTCTTGCTGGGGTTTGTTATGGCAAGCTACAAAATTGGTGAGACACCAGCATCAGCCATCTCCAGTGGTGTAACTTTGGGTTCAGAGTATGGCACTTGATGGATTTTAGGTAGGCAAATCTCTAGAAAGCAGCCTACAGGATCTTCTGCACATGGGTAGGGTTCTGGCTCCTTGGTGTTTATTGTTCATCTTGGTCCTTTCACAGCTGCAAGAAGCTGAAGGTGCTGAATGAGGTTTGAGTAATAACTCTAATGAACAGTTGAAATTAAGAGTTTTCTTTATTTGCTTTATGAAACTCATCAGTGCTCAAGGTCTGGGAACTCGCACCTGAAAATTAAGTTGTGCTATAGGGCAAAAGATCCAGGTCTGTGATTTTAGTGAAGGCATCTACCTTGACAGCATGATAACCTCAAATGATAAGTGCTGTATTTCTTAAATTTGTTGGGTTTTACTTTGTCAAGAGGAAAGTTTACTTTTGAAGAAACATCTTCAAACATCTTGTAGTTTTAATATTCCTTTTATCTTTGCTTAAACATATTGAATAGTTGCTAGTGCAAGTGTGTTCTTTAACTATGATAACTGAATTAAAATCAATTAATTCCTTGTTATGTAATTTATTCCCCTTACAAGTAATTCAAAGCCATCTATTTTTTTACCTTTATCTCCAGAGTCTGTATTATTACTTTTTTTTTTTTTTTAATAGCTTGGTTTTGGATAATTTGAGGAGGAAAAAATGAAGTAATTTTGTTCAATGAAATGGAGGTAGAATTATCTTGACACTAGTATAAATATTTGTACCGATGTAGCTGCAATGGGTTTAGCTCTACCAGGATAATTATAAGATCGAATTTATAGCCTTCTTGGAAGAGTCAGATTCTTGTAGCAGCATATCAAAATTTTTATAATTTTCCTTCATTTTTAATATATTCATGCGAAAAAAAAGATGTATTTGTTCATGCATGGCAGTCTAATTGCTGTTAATGTATTCTGGATTAAGAGGTTTTCCCTTGGAGAGCAGGGTATGTTCAGGTGAGATAAAAATGAGTCCTTATCTTCACCCTTGCCATGAACTGACACTATTCTGCATCAAAGCTTTCACAGAAATTAAAAGGCACAAACCATTTCTTCCTTCAGCACTTCTCCCTTTAGGCTTCTGTTGCACTGCTGCTTGATTGGGCTTGGTGGGATTCAGAGTCCTTCCTAAAACCTTTTTAATATACAAATTGTATGAACAAATATTAAGCATGATGTTTCTGACATAGCCTGGTCTCTGTAACTTTCTCAGTCTTCCATCAAAAACTGCAATAGGAAGTTTTCCTTATGAACAAACCTTTGCACAAGATTACAGATGAAGCATAACTGTAGCTGTTAAAATGTATTTATTCCTCCTACTTATGGCCACACAGCAATCCTGTAAAACCTCTGTGATTTCTATAGGTTTTTGTTTTGTGCCGGTGCTCAGAAGGATGTGGTTTGAACCAGAGCACTGCATGTGAGATGGAGACATTCCGGGAGTGTGTGTGCATGAGAGCAATCTCAGTGGAATATTTTGGCACAGGGATGACTATTCATCTGTTGAGCATAACACTGGGACAGTCATGAGTGAGAATCAGTGTGGAGGGAATGAAGTCAAAAGCAAACTGATGAACTTTGCACTTCAGGCTGTGAGCTCTGGAAAGTAACAAGCTTTCTGTTTCTTCAGAAGAATACACTGCCATCAGTCATGTATGGCTCTTCCCCTTGGGTTATTAATTTTCTAATAGTTTTCTGAATTATCTTACTATAGCAGCTTTGTGGGTTTATTCTTTTTTTTTCCTTGATATTTTCAGATAAGTCCTTAATACAGTGAACACAATGCTTATTGTATTGCTTGTTAACAGCCTTGATCCCTTCATGCAATGAGAAAAAAAAATGAATAGGACCCTTGCATACAAATTTAAAAGGGCTTTAAAAATTATGGGATTTCTCAGTCAATTAAAAGCTAATTACTTCATATGTCAATGAAAGAAAGATTTTCAAGATTTTCTGGTTTTATCCCAGCCCATTCCCTCTGTACACTCAGTAGTGTCTGATTGACAAACTCACTCAAATTGACAATTTTGACTGGAAACAGAGGACTGAGTCCACACTGCAAACCCAACTTGTTTCAAGACCTGGTGGGGATGGATGGCAGCAAGGAAACGTGCTTCATTAATCAGTAAGGGAGTTGTTAATGTCTTGTCTAGAGTCCTAGAGTTATTTATCACAAATATTTGAGAATACATGGAAATTGTAGATGATGTGGAAGTTGACTTTGTATCAACTATCAAGTGCAAGAATAATGTCCTCAAATCATGCAGCTGGCACCAACTCATTCTGGTGTGAATTAGGATTTACTCATTGGCATTTCCTTATCAATAGAGAATCAGACACCAAAATATGAGGGCAGAACTAATCAAATCTGGAATATATCTTTTTACATATCTGGGACATTCCTATATGAAGTCAGACTTCGTACCTAAGGGAGTTACCCCAAAGGGGAAAATCACACTTCATTTGTGTAGTCATACGATTAAAAGAAAATATTCCTCAATTTCAACCAAGACAGAAATTCTTTACTAGATTCCAAGGGGAATAGGGATATAGATGAAATAGTCTACATAACAATTCACCAGTAGGAAAATGAATGGAGGGGGGGAAAGTTTCATTTGTGTCATGGTATGTCAACCACAAGAGTAATGTAGCATTTTCTTTCATTCTCACAGTTGTGATGTGGCAATCTGCTAAATTATCTGTTAGATAAATTATTTGTTCTGAAACTTTTGACAACAAAAATTTGAATGTTTCTAGTTTTTTTTTTATTCCTGCAGCCAAAGCACACACAGTGGAGTTAGAAATGCATATAAGATCAACTGTTTTCCTCTTCCAGGATATAGGAAGAATAGCATTGCATAATGCTAACAGTAAAATAGCCTGAGATTCTTTGGTTTTCTGTGATGTCAGGTTAAGGATTGGATTCTCCCCTTAACTTGGACCAGTTGCAGCACTGGGAGACTAACATTACAGGCTATAGTACTTTCTGCTACAAGGAGATAAAATACCAGAATGCAATTTGAGTCATCAGAGGCTTAAATTAGTTGCAGTCTCGGGGTATTGACTTTCCTTACCTCTCTCCCATAAGATTGCACCTGCACTGGGATGTTTGCAACTTGTGTTGCAAAATTTAGTGGTTCTTTCTCAACATTGTCATCAGGGTAAAAATGAGTGATATGCTGTAATAGAAGGAAGGGAAATGCAGATAATTAGTTTTGTCAGACACAGGCTTTCATGAAATATTTCTACACACTTTGCACTGATTATATTAAAAAATCCACATTTTTGGGTCAAAATGGTTTTCACTTTTCCAATTGTGTGCAGGGTGAAATTTTTTTGCTACTTTCTTCTGCAACCTGAGCAAAGAGCATCTCTGTTCAAGAAAAAAGCAGCAGCTCAATGTCTGATACTCATATGATGTTGCTCAAGGCTGTAACAAGGAGGGGGTTGGTCTCTTCTCCCAGGTAACAAGGAACAGGACAAGAGGGAATGGCCCCTAGGTTGTACTAGGGGACATTTAAATTGGATATTAGGAAAAATTCCTTCACTGAAAGGGTGGTCAGGCCTTGGAACAGCCTGCACAGGGAAGTAGTGGAGTCATCATGCCTGGAAGTGTCCAAAAAACATGTAGATGTGGCCTTTGGGGACACGGTTTAGTGATGAACATGGCAATGTTACACTCAATGACTTCGGAGGTCATTTCCAAGTGTAGAAATTCTATGACCTCTACCTCCAAATTGAGATCAGATCAGCTGGTTATTGGACACAGGTTTTTTGCAAGCCTATCTCCTTATCATTGGTATTTGTAATAAAATTACATCTTGCTATATTTGTAATAGAACTGAGCCTGATAAATATTAGTGAGCCTAAAAATAGACCAAAGAAATCTTCATCTGGTATCAAAGAAAATTATTATTGCTAAGTAGTCTTCACAGCTACTTTAGAAACCGTAATTTAATGATTTTCAAAAGGCCTAACTATTTCAAAATTTAAAATTCTGCCTGATTTTTATTCTAGATTTCTTTCTTAAAAACACATGGATTGCTTGTAGCCTTTGTTAAACTCTTTGTTAAAAGAGCAGTATTTTTGCTGCACGACACTTTTAAAAAATGCCTGTTTTGCTGGAGTGCTATGAAACTTCTCTGCTTTTCTGGAATCCACTTAAACTCCTTTGGTGATAGGTAATTTTCTTTCTCAGTGCAGCCAAATCTCACCACCTCATTTCATTTTGCCATTCAGTGTTGTCAGTGTGGTATTTTTAGCTTTCAGCACAATTTAGGAAAACTGGCTAGAAGAGCCAATAGTAGGAAGGAGGTTCCCTGGTCCTCACTAAACCAGATTTTTTTCCAGTGCCTTTCTCCAGAACGGAGCTAGTTCCAAACAGAGTTGAAGAGACTACAGGAAATATTTAGCTCTTTATTCCCTTCAGCACTGATCCATTTATGGTTGGAAGACTCTAGCTCTAAGTAGTTAGAGTAGAAGTCTATGTGTATGTTGAGTGAATGAATTTATTGTACCTTATTTACTGTTATGCTTTCAGAATCTTCTTAGTTTGTTAGCACTCAATATATATTTTAACACATCTAAAGGGGAAAAAGAAAACCTTTGCAGGTTTGTTGGCTTTTAGTACACTGAAGTTAGGTCATTGTTATGATATTTTGGTTGGCTCTGTCTTAGTAGCTAAAGCAATGGGAAAATTTAAATTTTATTCTGAAGAACTTATTTTTTAATTACAAGTTTAGTTTCTCACCCAGCTTAACTAATTTATAAAGTGTAATTAGGTAGTTCCTAACACACCTATCTCAGAGTCCCAGGAAAAGAAGTGAAAGGCTCCTAAGTTAGCTGAGCCAAAGCACATCTATGTAATACTGGGCAGAACTGGGTTCTGGTTTTGTCCTCCTTAGTCTCTTTGAGAAGATTTCTGCTGTTGAACACTGCACCAACTTTCAAGGCCATCTGTTTCACGACTTTGCTACCTTTATTTTTAGGAACTCTAGTTCACATTTTCCCCCCTCACCTTTTCCTGCTTCAGGCCTGTCATTTCTTGCTCTATCCACAGAGAATCGAGAATATATTCTACCTATCTTCATGTATTTGAAGACCACTTCTATATGTTATTCCCTTTAAATCAATCTCCCCTTTAAACGTCTCAATTTCCTCCAGTTTAATTTTCTAAATTATGGAGTAAAGTGTGAAATAAAATTCCTGTCCTGTTCTCTTAAGTCATTGAGTAAAAATTTATTTTATTTCATATAATTTATGCTGCCTCCCTTTTGACTTTTTCCAAATTATCCACAAATTTCTTGAAATACAGTTCTGAGAGTTCAAATTCTCTTGAGCTTAGGTGAAATAATTCTTTCACTGTGATTTATAACCCAGCCTTTTGTTTCTCTGCAAGTTTAATGCTTGTCTTTTCTTAGCAGTATGACACCAGTGACTCATATTCTGACTGGGATGCAAAATAACACCCAAATAGCCCTCTTCAAAAAACAGATCTCACA
Source organism: Pyrgilauda ruficollis (assembly GCF_017590135.1). Classification (NCBI taxonomy): domain Eukaryota; kingdom Metazoa; phylum Chordata; class Aves; order Passeriformes; family Passeridae; genus Pyrgilauda; species Pyrgilauda ruficollis. The sequence continues at coordinate 778,715 of NW_024530044.1, forward strand.
TGTGACTGTCTGCAACAAGTGTGACTTCCTAGATGCAGTACATGCTATTCTTGCTGTTTAATGGGATTCTGCTTTCCCAGTCCCTATCTCTGATTTGTCTAAGTGCTTTTTAATTCTTATTGTGTCCTACAAGAGAGCTCCTGAAAATCTGGTCTCAGTTCTCCCATTTAGTTCATTAACTGGAATACAGAGCAGGCCTGGCTCCAGAGCAGACAAAAACCTGGTATCCTACACCCAGCCCTGCTTTCATTGTGATGGATGGTCAATAATAAAAACTCAGAGTTTTCCACATAGCTTTTAATAGTCTTGTCAAGGATTTTTTCCCCAGTTTTCAGACTGTCATGTGAAATGAAGACAGGCCTTATTAAAATCAAGGTTTCTCCATTATCCACAATGCTTACAATACTGTCCCCTCAAAATATTGCAGTGGTTATACTCCATTTGATCTCAACAAATACATACTAGACACCACCCAGATTCTTTTGTTTTTTTAGGCTTAAAAGGCTCCCCTGTTTTTCCTGAAAATGAGTTTTCACATGTATCATATGAAATGTTTAGCACTACATTTGCCGTTTTCTAATCTTCTCTAATTTCTACCTGCTCTCAAAGATAAATGTTAATGGCTTTGAGATAACAAGTGCTGATTTTCTACATATGTGAGAGTTCCATTTAAAAAATACCTGTTGCAACTAAGTAATGTTTAAACTGTTAATTCCCTGCTTAGCTCAAAATAGGACCTTCATACCACCAGGACTCATTTTTAGCTACCTGGATGCTCTTCCTTTTATGGAAGGCTGAGTTGAAACATTGGGCTAGGCTTTTATGGTCTGTCTGTAACTGACTCCTGATGTGTTTTATCAGTTTATTTGCCTTCTCATTTTCTCAAATTCATCTTTTTTTATCTGCCCAGACAGCAATTAATGCCAATTTTCTTTCTTTCTGTGTTTGTATTTGCTCTCTCTGAGTGCTTGCACATCAGTTCTCTGGCCCTACAGAAGCTGGCCTCTTAGAGTTTGATATTTATTTTGTTGCTTTTCCCTTCCCTTTTGAACTTTGCAGCTCATGCCTATTATCTCCCATGATGCCAATCCATTAACATTCTCCAAAACGTTGTCACCAAAACGTTCTGAGAACACATAGAAGAGTTGCTCCTCAGATTTCAGGTCTGGTTCCCTTTAATTTCTGGATGTTTGGACAAGTGTACCTGGTTTTGTAGCACATTAAAAGACTGCCTTTTCACTCATGCCCTCTTCTGTGAATAAGCTCTGTACTTGAAATTAAGAATCAGAGACACAAATATCCTACACAGCATCATTACATCAGGCTCTGTAGTGAGCTTCCCTCCTTTGGAGAAGTGAAGCATGAAAACAGGGAATGTTGTTCTTAAACACCTCCTGGAAACAATTACATAGGATGTAAGATGTGACTGTCAGGATTTTTTGCTCACATGAAAATCCTCTGCTGCAACTTAAGTCCACAAAACCTTTACTGGCCTTGGCTTTCCACCAGGGAGATTCTAAAACACCCCTGTGACATCCTCTTCTGTCCAAGACTTGAAATAGGAGGCATTAATTTGCAGAGAAAGAAGAGGCTCAAACTTTTGAGGGTTTTTTGTTTTGAATTAGTTTGGGAAGCAAAAAATGTTTTAATCCTGCTTAATTCTGCTTTAGGCCTTACAGTCAGAACATCAACAAAATTCTGCCTAAAACATTTTTTTCCAAATGGAGGAAAACCTCAAGAATAAAGGAGATTTTTTTTTTGTTTACAGTCATGTTAGCTATAATTTGTAACAAAATTTCAGAAATGTCTTAGCAAAAAGCTAAAATTTAAGATTTAGTAATCTCAGCAATCCATACCAGTTAGCGTTTTATTATAGTTTTAGTTATAGCAAAAGGAGAGTTATCAATTCCTCTAGAACCCTTTTTGTTCCTTTCCTCACATATCAGTTTTTAAAGGCAGTTGATTCAAATCACCTCTGTTCTGGTAGGAGAAAAAAAATAAAGCCAAATATGGTTCTTTACAGAAATAGATTTGACATATTTTTAGTTTTGAGAAACAAATTTCTTGCTAGGTTGTTCAGGGTAATCTGTTAAATCAAGAGTCTGTTCTGAATTAGGGCTAAGCAGACATCCCAAGAGACTATTTTTTTATTTTATTTTTAATAAGTATTTCTTTGTGCCTTTCTTTACTTCTAAACATGTGGGGCTGTGACCAAAAGTACATGCTGACTTAAATTTGCTGTAACTCATGATCCTTCATCTAACAGGGACTAGAGGCTGCAGAACTTCAGAACTGCCTCCACAGTGGAGCTGCACAGATTTAAGCTACACTTGTTAAATTTGAGCACTTATCAGCTCACCTGAAATTTGTAAGTGCTCCTATTCAGACAAGAGTTGATTATATGAGGCCAGGTGCTGGTGATTTGGAATACCCAGAGCATGCTGGGTTTGTGTTACTGAGTGCTCACCATTTCAAATGCTTTTATAGAGTTTGTGATCCAGTGTAGACTTGTAGATGGAACATGTGCTTAAAGGTGCAGCCTAAGGATTCCTTGAATTTAGCAATGAAACTTCCACTAAATTGAAGTGAAAAAAAGATTTCACACATATACTTTGCTGCTGGTAAGCTGCTGGGACAGTATGTATAGATCTCAGTGCCACTATTCAGAGCTCAGTTTTTACCAACCCAAACCCCTGGATCTCTCTCCACGGGACTGTTCTCCAGCATCTTTTTCTCAGTGTGTAGGTATAACTGGCATTATCTGTCCCAGGTGGAGAACCTGGCACTTGGTCTTGTTAAATTTTCCATGGTTGCTGGCTCCCTGCTCTCTAGCCTATCCAGGTCCCTCTGTAAGACCTCTCTACCTATAAGGACACTCACAGCTCCTCCTAGTTTGGTAGCATCAGCAAATGTACTTAAGGCACATTCCATATCTGCATCCAGATCACTTAGAAAAGCATTAAAAAGCACTGGCTGTGAGATGGAGCCCCACTAGTGACCAGCCTGATATAACCCCATTAATTACATGACCCCTGATGTAACCCCATTAATTACATGATCCCTTTCACCCCTGTGTCAGCCAGCTGCTCAGCAAACACGCCATGGCCATCTCTTGCTGGGAGCTGGAAGGGTTAACCAGAGGGTGCTGTGAGACAGTAACAAAAGCTTTGCTAAAATCCCAAACCCAACACATCTGCTGGCTTCCCTCAGTCCAATGGTGAATGGTGAAATGGGTGAACTTGTCATAAAAGGAAATTAAGTTGGTTAAACAGGACTTTTCCCTCATGAACTTGTGCTATGATCATGACATTCGTGTTTTTTAGTAACTTCTCCGTAATTTTACCAGGCACCGAAGTGAGGCTGGCAGGCCTATAGTTACAGGGCCATCCTTCTTACCCGTATTGAAAACCAGGATAACCTTAGCCAGCTTCCAGTCAGCCGGGACTTCTTCAGAACCCCAAGATTCAGGTGCCGCGTTTTTCACGCAACTAATTCGGTCGGAAAAGTCTTCCGACATCTCATTTCCCCGCCGCGGAGGCGGCCGCTCTCGCCGCCGGGCTCCCCTCACCCCTCAGGCGCTGCCCGGGCCCTGCGCGCCCCGGGACTGCCCCGGTTCGGGACCCCGCGGGCCGTGCGCGGCTCCCCTCGGGGAAGCAGAGAGCAGTCGTTGTCCCGGATGAGCGTGTGGAGCTAAGGTAAGCCGGGGAAAAGCAAGGAATGAAGGAGGAGGCTGCGCTTTCCCCCCGACAGCCGCAGCATCCCCTGCAGCGCGTCAGGCACGGCTCCCGCAGCCCCGCCGTGAGGGAGGCGGTGACCGCCGGGGCTCGGCAGAGCAGCGCAGGTGATGTCGCGCAAAGTGCTTTTAAAATTACCTAGAACCCTGGTGCCCCAATACTGTTAAAAAACATTAGAGATAAAACAAAATTGCAGCTAATGCAATGGGAAGTGTGTCAGGATATTCAGCGGGGAAGGGAGAGGGTAGAAATCCTTGGTTTGTTTCAGCTACCAAGTTGAAGATGGAGAACACAACAAGTTCTTCCCCACGAGGGTTGACCCGGGAAGCTGTGGGCGCTCCATCTCTGTAAGGACTGTACAGGGCACTGAGCCACCTCTTTTAGTGTAAGGTGTCTGTGCCCATGGCAGCGATCGATTTGGGTCTTTAAGCTCCCTTCCAACCCAAAGCATTCTATGATTCTGTGAGAATGTCTCTGCAGTTGCCAGCTGTTTGTTAGAGGATGCTTTTCCCTTGGTGAAGATGGCACGAGAACGTGTGGAAAACAGGGTGTAGGCAGGTGAGGGTTGGTCTCTCCTCCCATATAACAAGCGACAGGCCCAGAGTAAATGGCCTCAGGTTTTGCCAGGGTGGGTTTAGATTGGATATTAAGCGAAACTCCTTCACCAAAAGGGTTGTCAAACATTGTAGCAGGCTGCCTAGGGCAGTGGTGGGGTCTCCATCCCTGGAGTTATTTAAAAGCCATGTAGCTGTGGCACTAAGGGACATGTCTTAGCAGTGGATTTGGCAATGCTGGGTTATCAGTTGGAGTCAATGATTCTGGAGGTCTTTTCTAACCTAAATGATTCTCTGTATGATCGAAGTTGTTTTAATCTGGAAAATAGAAGAAAGCTTTAAAACCTCTTTGGAGTATCCCTCCACTAAGAATTCCAGAAGTCTAAGCATAAAACCTGGTAATTTTTACACTAAAAAAAAAACCCCTGCATTTTATAGCAGCCTCCTGTTAAAAAAGCAGAGTTGAGACTATAGACAGTCTTGTCCTTTAAAATCTTCAGCATACTGAGTCTGAGGAATGCCATTGCGGCACTGAGCGTTATTTGTCTGAATCCTCTGCTGTATACACACAAACAATGTTTTTGCATAATTTATATAACTGACATTTAATTTCAACAATTCTGAGAAAAAGCTCAGCAAATGAATTATATGCGTAAACTGTTGACCATAAATTTATCTAAAAGAAACCTTGGCATTGCTTTTGTTTAAGAATGCACCTGACCTTTTCTGTTCCTTTGTACAATGCAAGTATGACTGTCAGTAGGAGTTTAACAAGACCCAGACAGTAGGAAGATTGCCAAAATCTCTTTACAGTGTATGTATTTACTCCAGCCTCAGATTTCTTTTTTTTTTTTTTTTTCATGGGACACTATCTGTTGAAAAATATCTGCCTTCCAGATAAATTTGGAAGGCTTATGAGGGGAGGGGAGGGAGGGAATTTGGAGGTTCAGGAACATGAAGTGGTTCCCATCCTGCTTTTAATCTGTGAGCCTAAACTGGAAGAGCTTTGCTAGAGCTATTTGCATGGGAATACTTTCTGTGTCATCTTTATTCATGTTAGCACTTATGCCTCAAGACTTTGCAAATATTTCTTTAAGCTTTTCTATATTTCTCCAGAGCTTACCTGCTTCTGGTCTGCTCACACTGACTTAAAAATTACCATACCAATCAGTATGCTTTGAAGCACAGATTCAGACAACCACATTATTTACATTATGGAAACTCCCAGAGAGAATAAAATGGCATAGCAGAGGGTTAGAAAAGAATTATCCTGTAAATCAAAGATACAGATGGGATGTTCCTAGAAATTCCTATCTAGTGGATTTCTGTTTCCTCACATCAGCCATTGGGATCATGTGGTGTGCTGGAAATAATCCCATTTGCATCTTTGATGAGAGTCGTATTCAGAAGTCATTTGTGCATATGTTCTTTGGGGGAGTAGAGTGCTATGGTCTGCTGTATTTGCAGAGAGGAATTCAATTTATTCTTCATCTGTCAACAATAAATGATTTAGTTCTGGCCTATCTGAGTCACCACTTTATTTGTTGCACAGTTTGCCCTTTGCACAGAGCCCTCTGCTCCCTGATTCCAAGGAAGACCTCCTGTATAAAACCAGATGACTGCCAGCAGGCCTTTCATGGGAGTGTCCACCAAGGTCCCTGTCAGAGGAATATGCTTCCCACTCAGTTCTGCTGCAGATTGCATGCACTTACAGAAGCCTTTGAATCGGGGGCTTGTTTGTGTCCTCATCACAGCAGTGTTTGGCCACACAGTGGTATTTATTGCTCTCTTAGCTGCAAACCACTTTGCTGCAGCAGCTCCCTCCCAAACACACAGCACAAGTTTTATTTGTTTGGGTTTTAAATGTAATGAATACCAGAGAAAACCAACCTAATATGAAAAGGAGAGGCCTATGGAAGCATCTTTTCAAAGATGCTCTTCTGGAATTTTATGTGAAGTTCAAAAGACAGAGTTTCACCGCCAGACCCTCTGGCCTGATATTTCTATAGCAGGCTTTCTGCAAATCAGCCAAGTCACACAATCGTATTGCAGTTTGGAGGATCTTTACATGGTAATTAATTCCTAGGAAATTTCACTTTTCTCACTGCATCACAGAACCAGCTAGGCTGGATAATACCTTTGAGATCATTGACTTCAACCTCTTATCAGTCATAACCTTGTCAATGTGACCAGGGCACTCAGTGCCACATCCAAGCTTTCCTTAAACACCTCCAGGGGCAGTGACTCCACCACCTCCCTGGGCAGCCCATTCCAATTCTAATTACTCCTTCTGTGAAAAAATTCTTCCCCATGTTCAACCTCCTTCACTAACAGTGACATAAACCTGCAGGAAACACGACTGTTGCCTGTAACTAAAACAGTTGATTGAGCCAGGGTGCAGGTGGTGCTGCTGTGTTTGTCAGTTTAGGTGTCTTGTATTTGTTTTCCAGCACAGTTATGAACCAGTGTGAGGCTGGCTCCCAGCACTGTGAGAGAATGTTAGATAAAATTAATGTCCAATATTTTAGGCAACAGTATTTTGAAGGGAAAATTTTAGTGTACTCTTAAGGCCGTGTCCAGGTGATCCTCTTCAGTCTCTGAAGATCTTCGGTTCTGAAGATCATTGCTGTGGGCAGTTTTGTATTTTAGGGTTTCTTCCTTTATTTAAGACTTTGTTGGTAAATACACTTTTTCAGTGGAGTCTAAACCGAATGTCAATCTTTTATATAACTTTGCAGCAAGCCAGGTCAAAAACCCTGCCTGTCCTTGACCTCCAGTATGTTGTGAATCTCCAAGAAGTGAGGTAATTAAATTTCTAGGCCAAATGAGATAAGATTAATATATGAACTGGTCTAGCTGCACAAATTATCTTGCATTAAATACTCTAGGAGTTTGGAATATTTGTTTTTAACTTATTTTCCTGCAATGTTCTTTTAGCAAAGTACCAAAATTAATAACACTTAAATTTTCTGTGAATTGTTTGACAGCAGTAGTGTAATGTCCTATTTTTAATTAAAATCTCCCTCCTTTTTATTTCATACAGTAAGCAGTGATCTATAAATGCACGTCTTTTTCTTCTGTATCATGCCAAGTCTGTTTTACATAATTCCTTATGTCATATTTCATAGCAACACCTAGATGCACTGTCATTTGCTGTTCACCTTTTGGTGAAACCCTTCTATCACTCAAAAAACAGGCACTACAACACTATTAATTAAAAGCATTTTCTATACATTTCCATTTTTTCCCTGCAATATTAAAGCACATTTAGAGCATGGGAATAGGACACAATGTGGTTTGGAGGTTTTTTTTTAGGTAAAGAAATTTTATTTTAGTTAAAGAAATTGCTCTGTGTAGCAATACCCTGCCTGTGTTTCTTCAGCAGGGGAAGAACTCACTTTAGGGTATAGGTTGCATCCAGCATATGGTAAACTCCTGCGAAAACTGGTTTTGTCTGTGGGTGTTGAGGCAGGAGTTAAACATCACACTGAGAACTGTCTGGCTTTCATAGTAAATTTAATGAGTGTTACTCTGTTCTGCTTTACAAAGAAAGATTTCCAGTCTCCACACAGCAGAAATACAGCAACGGAAAATGCAGAGGAGTGAAAAGTTGACTTATTTTCCATTTAAATCAACTAAATTCACATCTTTCAGGAGCTGCATTTTTTCTGTCTGTTGGTTGCAACACTAAAAGAATAATAATCTGTCCACTGCAGTAAAGAAAAAAAGATAAGACTGTTACCATCACCCACTAAGTTGCAAAATCTGAATTTATTCTTATGGATCAGATGTCTAAAGCAAGTGCCATGAGCACAGATGTCTTTGCAAGGTATTTCCTAACAAGGAAAATAGCCAAGGGACAGAAGGTCATATGTCGGTAATCCAAGTAATTAAGTATTCTTAGGTATAGTGAGAATAATGCAGCCAAAAAAAAAAAAAAAACTTGCACAAAAAATATGCAGTTTCTTTTCTTTAGCTAGGAGAAATTAAACTTAAAATACTATGTTCACGTAACATTCTGGCTGAGTTAGTTGCATGAAAATGAAAATGCCAAAACTAAGTCATAGATTGCATATATCACTTGGAAAAACTAAAGTAAAAAAATGCCAATTTTGTTTTAATATCCCTAAAGTGATTTATCAACTTAAGCTAATCTGTGGCAAAATAGTGGTCTGCAGTTCTGATATCATTGAAAGGTAAGATTCAAAAATTACTTAGATATGATTATCCCTTTAGTTCAATTGCTAAAAAGGTGGCATTTAGAGTAGAAAAGCTTGATTTTTGCTTCCTGATAAAACTGGAAGGCATACTAAAATTGCAAATTTTTTTCTTTATACTCTGATTGTGTTGTTTTAGACTGAGAAATTATTTAGAGCTAATCATGCATACAAGATAATGATGACCAGGAATCCCATATCTTATTTCAGGAGGAAGTAGTAAGAGAATAAGTGTTACAAAATATGCAAAAAAAGGTCAAATTGTATCCAAACAGAAATCAGGATTGTTCTATAAGCTAAAGAAGGTGCTGTAGTGCTGTCCTATTCCTGAAATATCAGATCATTAGATATAAGGAAAATAGTTTTTGTATCTGGTGTGGGAAGAGACTGGCAAAAGATTGAAGGAAAACAAAGAGGAAACTACTGAACTCTTAACAGTAAATCTCCAGGATTTGCAAGGTGTTGTGTGGAGTGTGGATTTTACTACTTTAATGTCTTTTTGTAACATGTAAGAAATGGGACAAAATGCAACTTTAATACACATTGCTTTTTTGTCATTGTTTGGGGGGGTTGGGGGATGGGGAGTTGATTGCTTGGGATTCATTTTGAATCACCTTTTTAGATTGGAAAAACTAGAGCATATCTCCACTGCAGTGCAGTTATTCCCACATAACTTTCCCTGCTCTTGGTTCAACTGACAGACTGCTAGCATATGGCACTTAGATTTTAAGATGAAAATATTCTGTACTCCACATGAATGTGGTTTGATGTGGTGGAAACAGGGAGTAATTTGACTGAACCATTCTGAAGAATAAAATTACAGTTAACACATGAGAAGGTAGAATGTGAAGCGAGACTGACCATTTTAAAAAATAATCAAATAATTAAATGCTGAGATTCCAATTGAATCAGACATGAATATAAATATTTAGTAGGTATCTCTTGATTCTCCATGACTATTAAGAATATTTTCTTAAAGCCAGCCTCCCTGCCCTCTTATATTCCATCTTTTTAGTCATCTCTATGCCAAATCCACTCCCTGGTGCTGGGATGATTAAGGAAGCAATGGAATAAAAGGTCCTTACTTCATTCTTTTGCTGTGCTGCTTTTTAATGCTGGTACCTTGTTTATAAAACTCTGTTCTCAATGCATGGCTTAGCTGTGGAAGAGAGCTGGGCAGACAGACTTGTCGGGAACTCTCTTTTTATGTGTACAGTCATTCAAATGCAAACATCTTCTGGGTCTGGCCCCAGCCTGTAGTCTAGATAATGGAATAAGTGATTTTTGCTTCTAAGAATGAGACACACTAGTTTTCCAGTTGCAAACCCTTTTTACAGTCAAAAGATCTATTGACCAAGTGAAAAGTCACTGAAAAGTGTGACATTTTATAAAAGGCCTATAGATAATGGCCCATGCTATTTGGAAGTGTTCATTTTAATCACAGCCAAGATATTTTACTGCAGAAATTTTGCATCTTAATGTTGTCATTAAAATGTGGGGTTAATCCACATTTTTACAGCATTAAATACTGTACTGACCTAACCTGTCTCTCAAATACATAACTGGGTGTGCTATGGGTAATTTCCTATACATGACATTTCTAAAGTTGCTCTTTCCATCACCAAAGCATGGTTACACATAATTTTTTGTCCTTACTGTAGCATTAGGTAGTATATGGTGAAGCTGTGCAAGGTCCCTAAGTGAAAAAAACTCCAGTATGTAACCTTTCCTTCATGAGTGCTCTTTATTGTCAGTGTTGCAGGGGTTTTTTGCTTTTCTATTCTCCAGGTTTCATTCAATTATGTATTCAAGTGAGGTTGCTCCTCAATCTACAGTACTGAAAAAGCAGTTGAAAAAGAGGTACTAAGGCTAAGATCTTGGCAGCAGTAAATACCTGGTTATTCCAGAGAAAATTGGAGAGGAAACTTTAAGGAGTTACTGCCAGTTCCTAGAGCAGGGCCTAGCTGAGCTCTGCTTTTACTTTCACATACATTGATACAACTTTGGGTTGGCTCTAGCATGTATAACAGGGAGCATTCTCCAAAAACCGTCTGGTCATTTCAGACAGTCTGAAAACACTATATTAAGCCTTTCTTTGCCCCTGGGGTTGTGGCATAGCACTGGTATATTGCAAGAATTTTCCAGAGGCAGCTTCAGGAAAATCTTGTTAGAGCAGGTGGTCTTGATGCCCCAAAGTGGCACGAAACTGTGTGAGACAAAGTCCTTCTTATGTTTTCACAGCATAGACGGCTCTTTGCATTGTGGACACAGCACACAGTCTGTGTCAAGTTTGCAGTGCTGTTTCTTCAGTGCAGGGTTTCAAGCTTGCAAAACATTTCTGGATGCTGTCAGCTGAAATTTGGATTCTGTAATGCCTTTGGCCAGGCTTGTATACACAGGGAAGATGTTTTTGGAGCTCAAAACACATGCGTGGAGCTCCACCAAGATGAATCAGCAGCTCAGGAAACTTAGTACATCTTTCTGAAGCCAATTTTTTTCTTTTTTTAATCTTATTTCTTTTTAACAAGTACTGGCATAGTACTGAACTTTTTTCCAAAAACCAAATTCTTGCCCTGTCAAATCTTTGATCATTTCTGAACAAATTTATGGGATGGTCAGAAGAGCAGGGTTGCCATGGGTATGTTCTGACCAAAATGCAATACTGAACCTATAGTACAAAATATACAGAACATATTACAGCACCTTAACGAAGCAGTGTGAATGCTCTCTGCAGTATATGAGAGAAGGAACATTATAGGAGAAGCCTGTAATCATTGTCCTCTTAGCAAGCTCATAGAAATCAATTTTTATCTGGCTTACTAATAGGTATTGAACTGTACATAATCTTGTTAGGTACATTTGGGTATTAGGATAAGTGTGGTGTGGATGTGCTTCATTGCATCACCAGAAGTTAATTTTCTATGTATTCCAGCTAAATTGTCTCATGTTTTCACTAAAGGCAATGATGGAGGAAGGAGGACTATATGCATTAATTTCCCACTTAACCAGTACTTGATTATTTCACTACTTCACTGGGTTTATTATCCCCTGAAGGCAGAAATCTTTCTGACTGATGCTGCAGTATGTTCCACAGTTATGCTTCCTCCTTCCTACAAATCCAGAAATCCATTTCATATCCTCTTTAATATTGAATCTTTGCAGGATATAAAATACTCTATTGCTCTTCTGATGTTATTTCACAGCAGGAAAAATATCCAAGTGCATTTAGGTATGGAAAAAGTACGGTTTTCACACTTAGGTCTGCTTTGATGGATAGGAGGATGGCATTTCTCCAGGGCAGAGGAAAACCAACCCCAAATATTTTTTGGAGCTTCATGCTTCAGCAGATTCTGCTATTCAGGGACAATGAATAAATGGAAATATGTTAATGGGAATGAATTAATGAATAGTAGCAAAATATCTGTATTTCTGTAGCTGCACTGCCCTTACCTTGCAACACAGCTGCATGTGTTCTGTGAAAACTTTCATAAGCAGTTAGCTCTTATTTCAATTTTTGTATTTGCAGTAGTAGTAATTTCCAGGTGCCAGAGTCTTCTCCATTGGTTTGTGTTTCTAATGCTGTCTGTGTCATCTCAGTTGCTGCAGTATATGCATTAATAGAGTAAGGTAACTATATTCTGGAACAAACAAGTTGTGTGATCAGCTCCCTTCTGCTCCCTTCCCCATTCTCTTGTCCCAAAGTCTGGGGGTTTAATCTCTGATCATCCCACACAATTTCAAACTGAATGTCTTCCAGCAGCTGGATGGTCATTTCTTTGTCCTTATGTCATCACAGAATCCTTTAGGTGTGAAAGGCTGTGTTATCAACACAAACACTGATTTTTTGCCCTGCATCCACACCTCAAAAATAAAAAAGGTTTCCCATCATAACAAACTAGATGTGAGAGAGAACAATTTAATAAAATGAAAGTTTCAGAGGGAAGGAGGAGTTGTGTTATTCTCTCATCTCCTATCTTGCTTATGGAATTTTCTTGTTTACAGAATCCAGTCAGTGAGAAAAAAAACAATCCAAAGTAAGTAGAGATGATAGGGTAGAACAAAAAAATATTATTTCTAGATAACAAATGCCTCAGTGCCATTTTTCTTGCTTTCATTAAATATTTCCTGCCCAAGAAAGGAGAAATTTAAATCTGTCAAAATCAGCAGTTTTACTAAAAATGAATTGTTTTCCCCTCCTGTCCCATGTTGCCTGTTTTCACTGCCAAATGACACATGCCAGTACATTCTAAATGATCTGGAAATAAAGAGAGATCACAGTTTTTCTACAGGAAATTCTTGCTAACTTTCAAGTGACACATTTTAAATATGGAAATTAATAATCCCAACAATGCCAGTAGAATGCATTCTTGCAAGACAAGCAACCCATCAGAGTGGGTGAATATTGAAATAAAACCTCTCTCAAAACTTAATGACTTCCAGAGAAAGTTGAGCCACGTGTCCTCTGAGAATTAGCAGACAAGTGAGCACTGAGTGGTGTGACCTGAGCTGGCACCTGCCTTTATTTTCATTCACAGAAGTGAGAAACCACTCAAAAGATAATCTATTCAAAAAATACACACAAGCAAATGAGCTCCTCTACCCACCTGACTGTGAATAGTCCAGTGTGCTGAATTCAAAGGGGAACTTCTGCATCTTCTGCCAAAACTGAAGTAAAAAACCACTACATTTTATGCTTTTAGCAAGACTTCTGAGATTAATATAAAATACCCATAAACTCTGAGCAAACACTCAGCTGAGCAGCTGAGGTTCTTACCAAGTGTTTTCCTGTTACTGCCCGTCATTTACCATTCTCTCCTTATCCCATCCTCTGAAAGGGAATTCTCTGAGGATAAAGCAGCTTGACTAATGAATATCAACAAACTAAAAGCCAATTGACACGTGCTCAAGTTTTCAGAATGATCTATAGTGATTTAATTATAGGCGGCAATTTCCAGGAAAAGGTAGCATGTAATTTCAGGATAAAAATAGTTCTAAGTTCTTCCAGGAATTTTCAATCAACCTACAGTTTACAGTTCCCTTTCCTATTAAAAAATCTTGGGAAGACTTACTTCATGTTACAGACACTTAAGTAATTCAGTTGATAGAACATATCCATTTAATTCTGCTTTAAAGCTGAATAGCAATATTTTTCACACCTGTGCTTGCCTCTTTCCTGTGATATTCTCACATTCTTGGGGTTTTTTTCTGTGTATTGCTGCACCTGTGTGTGTCTTAGAACCATCCAGAAAAATGACCAGTATTTTATGAGAATGCAAAATACAGCTATGCTGGAAGAGAATGATGTATTAGCTCATATTCCTGATTAAATCACTTACGTGGCAAATAAAGACATTTGCCTCACTTGCATTTGTATGTATGTTGTGGGCCCTCACTGCTGTTCTATAAGTTTAGTTTTGACTTGCAGTGATGCATTGAATTGAAAATTCATTGTACCATGGCCTGTGTTTCAGGCTAATTCAAGATATTGCCCACACTTCTTCTACATTAGAAGTTTTCAATATCCCACAGTGAAAATTCCTTGACTTGGTAATATCCTTCATAAAGTTCTTTGTAACTAAATTTTTATATAGTCTGATTTTGATTTAAAAAGTGATAAAAATATTCAAAAAACTTTTAGCTGTGCCAAAGGAAAAAATATTAATGTTCTCATAAATGTTACATGAGTTCTTGTATAGGTGAAAAGAAAAAGTACATAAAGAGGACAAAAATATAGTTTTAATAAAGGCTCCCTGCCATTCTCTCTTCATTTTTTCTCTCAAAGCTATCAAAAAATAGTTTGCAATGCTAAAATAACTGAAAAACTCAGAGTGCATTCAGAAGCTCCTACTTGGGCTGAAAAATTTAGCACCCTGAGTAAAAATAGTTGAGCTCAAAAAAATGAATGTTTTTAGTGCCTAGGAACTCCCAGACTCAGTTTCCCAAGGATTACTTCCCACTTCCTATTTCTTGCTTTTTGGGATACCAAATGCTCTGGTAATAGAGTCATTCAAAATATTCTTGGAAAGAATTTAGTCCTGTTTGCATCTTCAGCTTTTTTCCTATCATATTTGCTACTACATAGATTTGTTCACTGATTTCTCTTTAAAGTCATTCAGTGTTAAGAAAATTAAAGATACTGCATGAAAAGCAGTAAATATGTCATCCCTTGAGGACCGGATGTTTTTCTAATCCAGGTGCTGCATGTTTAGGTAACCTGACAAACAGATCTCATTAATTCAGTGACAAGACTTCAGGTATGAACTGAAAATATTTTCATGTGGTTTCATGGACAGTTATGCGGATTATGTTGGGTTTTTCCCTTTAAATTATAGTGTGGAAATGTAAGAAAAAATGAGTCCTGGAATGCACTGACTAGCACTAAGTTTGTCCATACCAAATTGTAATCATAGCATAGACAGCATGATTCTTTAACATTTTGAGGGGTTTTATTAGCAGTGGACTCAGTACAAAGTTTTTGAGGGGAAGTGCAGCTAGAACGCAACATGGAGAGTGCAAATAACCTGAAGCAGGAGAGACACACCCCTAGGTTATTTCAGCTCAAATGGCATAAAACTGAGTAAAGCCATGATCAGTAATTTTTAGAACGGACACACATCTAATAACAGGCCATGCTAAATCTCTGTAGGACCTTTTCCAAAGTCAGCTTATCTGAAAGCTCTACCTTAAATCAGGCCTGCAGGTCCTAACAGAAGGCTTGAATAGATTTCCTTTTTCAGGAGGACTTTTCTATGAGGGTAGCTTATCCTCTATTATTATGATCCTTAGCCCTTAATCTTGATTTAGGAAGTAATTTGGAATAGCTAAGTAGACCATGTGCTCTTCTGCTCAAGTTCAGAGTTTGTGTGAAACCAGTTGGGATTTTCTCAGCTGTATAATTTATCTGGTGGAGTGCCTATAAAAATATTATCAAAACAGGCTCATATTAGTGCCCTTAGCCAAAACCTTTCCAAAGAAAATCTTATTAGCCTGTCTGCTAACGAAGGAAGGCAAGCCATAAAGTGGAATCTCTCTTTCCAAGGCATTTGCTGCCTAAGAGCAGTAAATTTGAGTCTTGGCTACTGGCTCTTGTGCCTAGCCATGTGCAGAGGTGGACCTGCACGGCGTGCTGTTCACTCACAGATCTACACTGCAGCTCACTTCTTTTCCCCCATGCCCTTTCTGTGAAGCAGTCATGGAGAGCAGTGCAAAGGAGACCATGTATTTTATCTATGTAGAGTTAGGTGTGATTTGAGTTCTGTAAGGACTTGTGGGGATGCTGTAATGCTGGAGGGGATAACCAGAATGAAGGCTGTTAGAATGCCTTCTAGGGGAGTGTTGATACAGCAATCATAGCAGGACAGGATGCAGTTAGCCAGGAAAACTAAGGTACCATCAACACTCAAAAAGTTTTTTGTTTATGATGACAGAAGATTGCCTTTGGGTTTCCCTCATGGCAAGTAATTATATGAAAATAGAAATTACTGCATGTTCAAGTGCCTTGCCAGTCTAGCTACATTAATTATAGGTTTGGGGTTTTTTTGCTTTTCTATGTCACTGTTGCATTTAAGTGAATAAAACTTTGCTTATGTGACGAAGGTGAAGTCACAAAAGGAAGCAGGACACTGAGCACAGCATGTTGCTCACCCTCAGCCTACTCACTGGTGCAGCAAAGCTGTACAAGAGCTATTATTGAAACACTGGTGTGCTGTCAAAAACACTGCTTTGATCACAAAAGTCAAACCCAGCACCCTACGTGTTGTCCTGAAGAAAACTAACTCCCTCCCAACCACACAGTACAGCAAGACAGCAAAAATGTCTGTGCTGTGAGGAAACTTGGTGGTGATTTTCAGGTTTAACACCTAGTAGGTAAACCTGGGTACTTAAGGCTCCAGTTCTACAATAAGGATGAAAGACTGAGTAGCCAGGGTAGGCTTTTTATTGTTGCTTTTAGAGGAAGAAGGGGGACTATTTTCACATGATCTCACAATTAATGCTTCCCCCTGATTGCCAGAATGACATTTCTGCAAACCATGGTCCTTTGTATCCTGATTTGAACACTGTAGCAATCAATTCTACTGCAACTGCATCTTTTCTTCATTAAGTGTTGCAGAGCTGTTTCCTCATGAGTATTCCCCAAAGGCATTTGCACACACTAATAAACTTCTTTTTCTTTTTTATGAGCTTCAACAATCTTACCCAGAGTATAGCTACTTTCTTACAGTCTTGCAACTAAAAATTGTGGGAAAAAAATGTGAAAACAAATTGAAACTTCAAGCAAAATTGGAAATAACAAAGGCATGGTTTCTCACACTGGAGTTTAGAGAGAAGTAAGAGACACTAATGTTCCAGTGGTCATGATCACACCACCTTCAGCTTCTAAAAAGCTGCCCTCTTCTATTTAACACTATTCTTTACATTAAGGACCAGCTGTAAACCAGCTGGTTAAAATATCTCTTTCACTATTACAACAGCTGAAATTCATGAAAGTGATTTGTTTGTGCAGTTGCAATGAAATTGCTTCCACACAGTGTATGGAACGGGTTAGTCTGAGGAAAATCTAAAAATATTGCTGACAGTTCAGAATTATGCAGCTTCTGCCTTTACTTCTGATAATACATTTCTTGTTGGTGTAAACAAGCAACATTCCGCCTTGGGCAACTTCCATCTTGCTTGGGCATTTCTTGCTTCTTAAAATACAGGTGTACTAAAAGCTGTACCTCAAAGGTAGAATAATCTGTTTTGCAATAATGGGAAATTGCCTGTGTAGTGAAGAATTGTGCATCCTGAAGAGTTCCCATTCAAAGCAGTTTGTAGGTTACCTGCACAGCAGGTCTGTGGCCAAGACAAAGTACTTTGTGGTGATTCAACAATGACCAGCTTTCTTTCTCCTGACTGCCCAAAAAAAAAAAAAAAAAAAAAAAAAAAAAGGAAAAATGGAACCCATGACTTCAGCAATGCCCAAAAAAAAAAAAATATATATATATATATAAAATGGAACCCATGACTTCAGCAGCTCCCAAGCTCCCAGAGAGATGTTTACATGTTTGGGAAATCTTGATTTTGTTACCAAGTGCAGCACAGTCTTGTAAATCACTTCCAGGTGGCAATTAACTTTTTTCTCCCTTTTTTCTGCTACCCAACATCCATTTTCAATCAATCTCGGTGAGTTTATGAATATATTGCAATGTGATTTCATCAGAGGTGCCTCTCATATGTTCCACTGTGGAGATGCTGCTACTTCCCAAAGTTTGTGGTTCACTTTTGAGGACACAAATAGAATCTCTCTTAGGATGTGGCAGAAACCAGGCTCAGAGCTGCTGTGGATGTAAACAAAACACAGCCAGTGTCTTCTGGCAAGAGGAGAGAGGCACTAAGAGGGTACAGGCATGGTAGATTTGCCAGGTTTCTGTGAGACCCAGCTTTCCAAGAAGAGGTGATTCTGTCCAGTGACTCAGTCTGGGCTTGTAGCAAGTGTCTTTTTCATGTCTACACATTGTCACTCCAAAATAAGGCCCCCTGTTAATACGCCCTTCATTAAGCTCTAAGGAAGACAGACTTTAATATTAACCTACTGCTTTCAGCAATCCCAAAATTCAAGTCATGTTATTTCTATGTTAGATTGTTAAAACAATAAAAATATATTGTTTTCTAAAGTTATTTTTGTTTCAAAGTTGACTTTGAAACAGTCAGCCAATAGTGTATCCATATTAGTCCTTTTGCAATACCAGGGACCCCTTAGTCGCTGTCCTGACATACTAGATTCTGTAACACTAAAGACTGATAGTATATAGCAATAAATTATTATTTTTAGAAATTTTTAGGGTTTTTAAGATTCATAGTATCATTTCTTTAGTCACCAGAAAAGTAATTCATGACTAGGAGGCTCATAATCAGAAACAAGTTCCAACACCTGTTGTTTCCAAAAAGTAAATAAGCTACATTGAATAAGCTGAAATTTCTCTCTTGTCAAGATCAAGATTTGTTTATAAAAGAAAATAAGGCATTATAAGTGATTTAATGTGGGTCTTCAACAATGTATTGTTTCATTTATTATGTGAGAAAATGTTTAAAATACATAAGTAGTCAGATTAAATTAAAATTTTGACATTAGTTACAATCTAGAAAGAAAACAATAGGTCTGTCACAGTACATAAAAAACATTAGTATACTTAGATTAAAAATGAGCATTTGTGTGCCTGCAGTAATAAAAATATCTTGATGGTTTTGTGATGAAGGTTTATCTCAGTGTATATCTAAAATCCTTCAAAATCTTTTGCATGAAGTCTGAATAAGGATGGTTGCACTCTGTTGTTGTTTTAGTAGTGTTCTGGTGCACATTTCTCAATATCATGTCACTCCTTTCAGTCAGTACTTTTTTCTTGTTGCCTCAGTTTTTTTAGTGCCTGTCCCTCCCCTCACCATCACCACCTCCCTTAGCAAATTCCTGTTGGCTTCTATGGGGCTGTGTATGCAACCCAGGAAAAGATGAGGATTTGAATAAAGTCCTTCAAGTCCTTTCTTGAGGCAGTTCAAATGACAAAGCATCTTCATCAGGTATTTCACTGTATTTACTGAACACTGCCTCACTGGACACTTTGATGCCCAATTAACCAGCAGTGCTGGGCTGCTTTAATGAGTGCTCAAGAGCTGGAATTGGCACCTAGCTTTGCAATGGAGCCAGCAGTTGGGGGAATCCTTCCTGGTGAATCCCTCCTGCTTTGAAGCCTTCCACTTATGCATAATCAAAACCCTATTTGAAAAGTAATCTATTTTTTAATAGTTTAACATAAGTAGGATGACTGTGCAGGTTGAGTGGGGATATCAAGTTAGATTCTTTCCCTCACTTTAATGTGACATGCTGATGTCTTCCATGGCATTAGTATTAACTGATAGAACTGAGAAATAAGAATTTGTCCCTCTGTAAAAACAGTTCTGAGGCCCAACAACAAAATGCCATGGCCACAAGATGGCCTTCAAAACTGCCAGAGAAACTAGTAAGTCTGTTCAGAAAGCTACCAGCCACGTGTAAGTATTGCTTTTCCTATTCTAAAAATTAATGTGGTTACATTTACCTCAGAGAATTAAAGACCTTCCACAAGGTCACTTTTTGTTTCTTCTTCCTCTTTCTTTTTTTTTATAGAAGTGTCATCCTTTTCATGATGAATAGTACTAGGTCCTGCTACAAATATTTCTTGGAAAGATTCTTTGAGCCACCAAGTGCTATTTATCCAGAATAAATCTAAACTAAAAAATGAACTAAAAAATGAACATGTCCTGATAAAGATTGGATATATTTCTCTTACGTTTGGAAACTGTCTTTTCAGTAACTCCAAAATACAATAGCCATAGAGTCTGGGTCATTACGCTGCCAGGTGCCAATCTCCCATCATACTCAATGCCATCTCTGTGCCACTTCTGCCATTGTCTTCAGCTCTGATTTGCACTGCCCCATCACTGAGATGCCCTTCCCCCTTCCTCAGGTCAGATGGGGAGGGAGAGACACAGCACATCAGTTCAAAATTCAGCTTTTCTCCTCCAAGGGTTTTAATGCTGGTGAGTTAATTGATATTAGCATGTTATAAATAATTTCTTAGTTCAAAGGATTTGTTTACAAAACTAACTCAAGCTTTCTTCAGCACAGTTCTTGTGAGTTTTGCTGTCTGGCTTTAACACCTCACAGCTGACAAAATAATCTTGATAGCAAAACTGGCCTCACAAATCATGGAGGAAACCCTCCTTCTTTTTTTTTTTTTTGTTTGTTTGTTTGTTTTTTGTTTGGTTGTAGTTTTTTTGTTTTGGGCTTTTTTTTTCATTGGTTTTTGGGTGTATTTTTGGTTTTTTTTTTTTTTTGGTTTGTTTTTTGGGTTTTTGGTTTGGTTTTTTTTCAGTACCTAGTTTCACAGTGTATTGACACCGGGAAAAAGAACCATCCCAGTTAACTTTTTATTTCTCGAGCAAGACTAAATTTAAGCTGTGAAAAACCTTTCATTTTGGAATTTTCTGGTAGTTCAGATATGTGAAATGTATTTTACCGCTTCTGCACATATACCATTTATGTGGAACAGGTAGTCTATAGACTTCAAAAATATTAAATACTAGGAATTTCAAAGTATTACAATATCAAGTTAACCTAGAAAAACACAAAGGGAATTTATTTTGATGGCTTCATTCTAGGCACACACTATAAAAGCATAGTCAGCATTAATCCATCTTATTCAGCATTTCTCAATGTTGACATGTGAGTAATAAGGAATACATGACCAGGTATTATCATGCTAGAACATGTAATATGATAGAAGCTCTCCTTATGTGTGCATTTCTCTGAAATTACTTAGGTGAGTTACCTGTGAAAATATAAATTCTTCTACTACAGTAACTCACAGCATACTACAGTAACTCACAGAATTTGTATGTTTTAACTACTGGGAAAATTCTAATGCAAAGAATGGGAATCACGAATTTGTGCAAGCATAGAAGCTGACAGCAGTAGATATAAGGCAAAATATTGTACCCAGGGAGGTACCTTCATACTGCTCAGTATGTTTTATGTAAAGAGAAGTGATGCTGTAAAAATACAGAAGATCTAAAGAAAACATAGTTATAAGAGGTGATGTTCTTGGAAAATACTGGGTTTTTTTTAACTCAGCCTGCTTAAAAATAGAGATTAGAAGAAATTTTCTGTTTACTTCATGACGGCTGTTAATACTACTTCTCTGGAAACAAATAGAATACTTAGATAATTTTTTTACACGTAGATAATTTTATTGAAAAGGCTTATTATAAATTACATTTAATTTCCAATTGGCTGCAGTGCTGAAGTTGATGAAAAAGTTTTCTAATAATGCCCAAAAGTAATCCTCTGTGGTGTAAGGATTCCATCCTGGTACACCGGGCTACTTTGGATCTTATTGCAGGACGGATTTTCTTTGTCTTTGACATGGTTATTGGCAAGGTATTCCTTGTCCCTTGCAGACAATGGAGAATGCTTTTTATGGTGAAAATGGTAAATAGGCCTTAAACCAAGAAGAACTCTTGGTTTAAGGAGTATTAACATTTCATGGTTTCATTTTAGTGCCAGATTTTTAATTTCAGATGTTAATGACACAGGCAACTTGCTTCTGAAGAAGCAACATAACTCTTATGTCACCCTTATCAATGGCTATCCATGATCAGATGAGTAGTACTACCAAAAATACAACGTGTATAAACTCTGTGAATCCTGTTTAGGCTTTAGTTTATCCATGTTAATACTCCAGTCTACCATTTTGTTCTGAATTGCATAATAGTATCCTTCCCTACCCTACTGGCAAGGTTCAAGAAATGCATATTGGTAGACGTACAGGAAGCCCCAAAAGATTCTGGAATATGTATAATAGCCTAAATAATAAAGGAACTTACTCTTGTAGACAAAGTGTTGTATGGAAATAAGGTTGTGGATCAGTAGCCCAAGTTTTTCTCTCAGAAAATGGTGCTTGAGCTCATACATAGCTGCTCCAGGAACCCAGCAGTGTACAGCTGTCTTTTACCTAATGGTGATGAGAAGTTCTCCAGTCTTACCCCTCTCTCTGTTCTGAGGCAAACATATTCTAATTGTCTGAAACTTTAGTCATGTATTTGTTGATGTGGCATCCACCAACAGCTGCACAAGAGTAGTAACGCTGTCTTTTCCATTAATGGCTTAATAAGGCATAAATGATATATGAATGCTGTACTCACATGAAGTACTTTCTGAATAATTGTTTATAGAATTAACTAATTGCATATTATTAGTTTAGAGAGAGCCAATAAATAAGGAATGGTGCAATAACTTTGAGTTTGCTGCATTCCACCACATCAAACATTTGGTTTGTTTCAAGTCTTGTAACCCTAATTCTGGAACAAACCATAGTCTAGACTCCAGCTGTCATAAAACCTCTATAGTGGCATCCTCTGATATATTTTACACTTTAGTAGAGTTATCCTGTGTGCACCAAAACTTGTACTCTGGGATACCATGATTCTAAGGAACCAAAACTATTGGTGTTGAGGGAAGCAAAGAGATGAGAAAAGGCTGGTCTGTCTAAAGTTCCTTCTGGTGTTCTCTGCAAGGCTGTCACCATAAATCAAGGTATCAATTTCTGGCTGTCAGTTTTGCTCCTTCAATTGACAGTTGTGAAAAATGCTCATTTTCCACTCCTAGTTAGTGTTTTCACTTCCCAGTGCAGTTCGGAGACTCTTGCACAAAATTTACATGAATTTCCCAAATCAGGAGAGTTTTTGAGGCATTAACTGAGAGAATTAACCTTAAGGAAAGTATGCTGGAAATCTTTGTTGTGTTGGGCTATCACTGCCACTTCTTGGTTATCACTTCGTTACTCCTCTGACTGTTTGAATTCAGATTTAGTTCAAACAAGGCAGAGGCGCCACTTCTTGAGTACTAAATGTTAGTATGCTTCTTTACCTGCTTCAGGAATTTCACTGTCTGTCAGCACTGATCCTCACCAAGTTTCTTTTGGTTAGGTTAGTCAATATTTTTAGGATTGTCAAAAGATCAGAATGTTGAGAGGGAACACTTTTAAATGAAGTGAATGTGGTCATAGCTTTCACACCTCTTGTGACAGGAAGTCATAAAATGAGTCATTGCTCTGACTGAGCAGCGCCACAGAGCACGTACCACTCTGGGAGATACCTACATCATCATTACCCTTTTCTTAGACTGTGACTGGTTATTAATGTAAACATTTCCTAAAAAGTCTGAGTAGTTAATGATTCAATCCAATGCAGAAACTGTAATTAATTTATTCCTTCTATAAAGTAGTGTGGCATCACAGTATTTGTTAGAAACATCCTATGCATGTTTGTAGGACAAACAGTGAAGAGAGATACCTGCAATTCCTACTGAAAGCTGGCCTAAAACTCTGCAGTTGATGCCATTTTTCCTTAAGACAGAATCTGAGTTTCTCTGAAATATTTAAGAAAGAGAAACAGGGTTAATATAATGTCAGCCACTGGGTTCTAAGTAATGAAAATTCATTTTGAAGTTTAGAATTATAGTCACTCTTAAAAACTTAGCCTTAAAGAATACAAGAGCATGTAAGCCAACAGAAAACAATGTGCCAATGCCACAGGATAAACACAGAAAGATCAGACACCTGTGTGTTGTATTTCAGTGTAAAGTTTTATAATAGAAGCACTTTCTGTGGGCTGGTTGTGATTTTGGAGATGTCCTTGTTCTCCAGAGATTCCAGAAGGGAGAAAATTAAGTCAACATTAGGTGCCTGGGGAATTGCTGGTTTGTTGATGGATGTGTTTAGCCATTTTGATTTCCATTTATGGCGCTGTGGGATTCTGCCTCATAATGAAATTTGTGTTTGGTTTTCACTCATCATCCAAGACATAAAATCTTCAGATTTTCCATGTAGACATAGATGAAAATAATAAAAGGCTAAAAATAAAGAGGATAGGCAATTAAGACCATGAGAAAGAAAGTGGGGAGAGTTTTTTGAGTCGGGAGCAGAGTAAATATGAATTGTTTACTCTGAAAAAGCAGCTTGATGTTCTATAATTTTATTTATTAATCTTTCTTTTATTATAGTGTGATGATTGGATCTTTGGTTAGTGAAAACAAAGAGGAGTTTATTGACTTCATTGTAACAAGAGTTATATACAATAAAACGGAATCTGGCAAACAATATTCAGCATAGTGACCTAGAATTTCTTCATACTCCTGAAGATAAAATCAAACCCTTGCTTTTCAATATACCTTGCCCTAAGTTAATTCTTTGTCATTTTGTGAACCAGCAATAATATCTTTTTGTTATTCAACTAGTCATAGAAGCACAGGGTTTTTTTAGCTGAAACCAGTAAGAATGAACATTTATAGAAACTAAGAAGCTCACCTTCTTGTAACTACAAAAAAAAAAAAAAAAAAAAAAAAAAAAAGACGCAATTTTGGCATTTCACCAATCCAGACCTAGAAGACATTCATTGTGTGAAAATTTGTAAACAATAAGATGTTTTTCAGGGCTTAATCCTTACCATCATCATGAGCTCTGATATGTGTTCAGCCTTTTTATTTGGAAATTTATCTGGTAAATGTAGACAAAATGTTTTAGCAAAGTAATCTGGAACATGAGAGTCACAAGCCTTGAGCATCTGCCAACACTGGAATAAGAATGGAAGGATTTTTCCTGATCAGGCAGATGAGTTTTCAGGTTTGTATCTTCCTTTTTCCTGTACCTGGGACATCTTCCCAGTTTGAAAATTCATGTCTGTTTTAAAAAGGTGCACTCCTACATGTAGCTGTTTACATAGAATAGGATTGGAGAAGGTCTCAGTCAGCAATTGCAGTTTGATTTTTTCATTCAGCTACTATGAATAAAGTGGATTAAATAATTCCTAAATGGATCAAACCTCCCTACCCCCTCAAAGATTATAAATCTTTATGAATTCTTACTCTTAAGTTGTTCATGGTAATTTGCACATATTTTCTCATTATAGCTATAAACTCTGCTTTAAACAGCTGTAGTTTTTTTAAACAGTAGTTTTACTCTTTTTTTCATGCCATTTAATGCATTTGATAAAATTCTAGATGGCAATCACACCTGTTCTAGTCTTTATTTTATCACATTGAACGGGTAACATTTTGTTTCACTGTGTGAGATAGTGTTTTTCTGTAATTCTAAAAATCTTTCAATCTGTTCTTACTTTTCTTAAACAAAAACAATCCACACTCTACCTGCTGAATATTAGGGGCAGTTTCCAACACTATCAAATGGTGTTGATCGTTCATCTTCCTTCTGTGATTCCTATTGCATCCAGGTTTTAATCCTTTTATGATTTTAACTAATTGGATTATACTGATTATCCGTGAGGTACACGAGTGTGTGTTTTCTTATACTTAGCTCGGTCCCATTTCTATTGTATCTGCTGTTGAGATATCAAATTTGATAGGTCACTTTCCTGCGTATTTGCTGAAAATACTTCCCACTTCAACTTGTTGAGCTCTATAGTTTGATTGGTATAAACATTATAAAAATGTTCCTCATAACTAACCATTTAGGGAGTCCTCTTTTTCCCTTCAACAGCAACAGTAGTTACATCCCATTTAGCCAAACTTCCCTTCTCAGAACTCATATCTGAAATCTAGGACAACTAGCAATATACTGGAGGACACAATATTGAGCACTTATGCAGAATCTAAAAAAAGATTATTTAATTTCCTTTGCTTTTAAGTACCATTGTCTTATCATAGATACCCACTTCATCAGGTGTCATATATCGTTGTGAGGTCTTTGTTTCATTCTATCATATTTTCCAGTAAGAGTTTTAAAATATTCTCTCAAATGAGTCCTGAATCTCACATACTGCTGAGGTCAGACTGTAGGTATCTGTTGGAGCAATTGCTTTTCCATTTCAATATGCAAGAGTAATAGTCTAGGTTTGGAAATGTATTTTTAGTTTGTGTCTAATACAAAACTCAGCAACTCTTTACTCATGCTGTTTAAAAAAAAAAGCCATCTTTTGTGGCATTGCCATCATGCTGGGAAAAACCATGCAGCAGCTCTGGAAAAAATGTGGGGGTTTGTATTACATTTGTCATTTCTCATGTCAAATATTTAGTCTGTTGCTACCCCCCATATCATTCCATATGGACACACAATGCTGCCTGTTGATGTTTTAAATTTTTCTATATCTGGTTAGTCAACTGTTGCTCACAGAATGTGTATTTCTGATGCGAGGAAGCATAAGCAACCATTTCCAAAATCTCATGCAATTTAGAAAGGTAGACCTCAGTGGCTTATTTGTCCTTCTTTTCTCAAACATTAACATTGTTATATAAAGCATTGGTTTTGACACAAGTTTTGATAAAAATAACACAAGCAAGGGATATGTTAAATGCAGGAATAAAAGGTACATTGCCTGAGACTACAATAGAAAATAAATAAGCAAACCGACAACTCAGCCAGAGTTCTCTTCATTTACTTTTTGTGGATAGTGAGTTCTTGAAGCCAACATGTTTGGTTTTTTTTTCCTGAACACAGAAGTCTATCAACTGTGAGAACCATTTTATTCATTGGGACTGGCATTTAGTCCACATTTTGTGGAACATGCTTATATCTGTAACACAAAAGAATTTTTTTCAAAAATGAATGATTGAAAGTTATAGTGTATTTCAGTGGAGCTTGTTGATCCGAGCTTGTTGGGATTGTTGTGCTGAGAAATGCATGAAAAAAAATGTTCTTAAAGCCATAAAATGCAGGCCAAAAACCTTGGTGTTTGGGTGGGTTTGGATGTGTATTTTGCTTTTGTTAAACGTTTGTTTCATATAAGTAAATGCAGCTCTACCCCCTGTTTTGGAAGTTTAGCTTTGCTGGAGAATATGTGAGATGGTTCTGATGTGGATCAGGACCAGCTGTATTAGTGCAACAATAAACATGGTCTTGCCACTTTCGAATAGTGTTATGCAGACTGTTGGTGAGTCATCTTCCATGTACAATGGGCTGAAAAGTAATTCTTTCCAGTGTAAAAAGTGAAATTCTGTGGTTTGAATAGTGCAATTAATGAGAATTTTAGCTCTTGTTTTGTAGAAATCAGTGGAATCCACAGGAGGAATACAGAGTTCTTCTTAGTGTAGCTGCTTTGTGTGGAAATATTTAGGACAGCTACAGATGACTCAGTGATTGGTGGAGGATTAGTGGTCATGAGCTGTAGCATCTTAAATCCGCTTGCAGATGATCCTATTTGGATTTTGAATATGCTTTAATTTGTGCTCATTAGCTTCACATAGCTAATTGAGTCTTTCCTGAACATGTCTGCATAAGCAAGTCCAGATGTTCTTTCAAAAGATCATGAGAAAATTTCTTTTAGAAGACCCTGAGAAATTCTTTATAGTCCTTGACGTGTTTGACACTATTATGCTGCAGTCATTCAATGCCCACATTAACCAGTCTTAATGACCAAGGCAAAATGAGGTTATTTCAAATAACAGCTCTGCCAATAACAAACAGCTTGTTTCACTCTATACATTTGTGAAACCTTTGTTCTTAATATTTCATTTCTTAATATTTCATTTTATCCTTTTTTTTTCTTGTTGCTTTGCAATACTGATCAAGTTAGTGCATAACCAAGTATTATGAACTGTATATAAGCTTTGGCATATATTTTTGGGTGAGAAAAAATTATTTTGGTATTTTGATATTATTGAAAGGACAATTGGTCCTAAACTTGCTGCCTACTGATTCTAAATGTCAGTCATATATCAGAAGTCAGACAAAGCTGGAGACAAAATGAGTCAAATAGAAACCAGATGCAGTATAGACATAGCCTGAAATCAACACTGACACTGTTGTTTGCAGAATACTTCAGATCTCCTTACTGAGATGCAACCCAGCATGGGCTTAGATACCCAGTCAAATAGCATTTTGCATATTCTGAGCCTTTTCTGAAAGCTCTGCACAGAGAAATGAGACTGGGGTAGTTCACAGATTTTAAACACATCTATAAAGCTTGCTATGGCAGGCACAGGATGGCAACATAAGCAAACACAGACATGAAGCCTTTTGCCCTTGCCTGAAGTGGCTTTCAGAGCCTGGCTTTGGCCAGCAGCTTTGGCCAGAAGCTGTCTGCTGCCAAGTGGTGCTGCTGCCAGGTGGTCTTCAGTCAGATACAGCATTCTGTTGATGCAGTTATAGGGCTTTTGTATTGGAGTTGGTTGCTGTCAGTGCTTACTGAAGTTAATATAATTTTTCTTTGATATTCCCTTACCATACTGGCTCTGGAAACGCTCCCAGCATGCTATGAAATGGGGATAACATGATCACAATTTAAGGAATTCTTTTGATAATGAATTTTTCCAGCATGAAGCCAGATAATATCAAGGCTGTTATGTAAATATCAAGGCTGTTATGTAAATCAAGCTGTTACAAGACTTTGGTATTTTTCTAGTATTTGTTAATTAAGGGAAGCAGGTTCTCTGTGTCTCTTTTGTCAAATGACTTAGTGGCACAGTATTTTTCTTATGAGTGTAGGATGCAGGGACTTTTATAAATTCTATCACTGATGATTTACACCAAATTTTTGCTTGAAATGGTTTAATAAATTGTAGTTTGGCTTGTTAGTCAGCTCCATGTTGGAAATACTGAGTATGTGGTTCCTCCTTTTCCTGTGTTTCTTAGGAAGAGTCAAGAGTCATTTGCCTGGCTCCAATTTTGTTGAAAATATCAAATTTTGTCTTCTGTAGAAATGTTACCTTTAACATCAAGCAAGCTATGGTTTTGGTCAAGAAATAAAGCAGCTACAAATTAGTCAAGTATTGGAGAAAGAGCAATTTCACCTTTAGTTTTTTATTTTTATTTTTTAATGCATCTAAATTTAAGTCATCCATTCTGGCAATAGCCATTCAGAAGGAACAGCTGCCAAGGTGGTAAACATTTTGAATTTGTTTGTATAAATGTGAAATGATGTTCTGCAGCCCTAAAATGAAAGCCAAGTTCAAGATTTCAAAGCCCAGGGTTTTACTGGGAAAACAGACCAACTATTCCTGTGGGCTTCCTGGAGAGCTGAAATCATAATGGGCTAAATAGAAGCAACATAAATAGCAAGAAACCCCAGTATTCCCCAAGGGATTGAATATGAGAATTAATATGAGGGAAAGAAATAAGAAGACTTGCATGCTATCTTTTTTCCTGTATACTTCCAGTATTTATCAGACAGGTAATTTTCAGCAGTCAGAAATAAAGACTAAGGGGTGCATAATTAAGACTTGCTAAAGAACAGTATGTTACCTCAGTAAAGGGGGTTATGTTTAAGAGAATAAAGCTCATCAGCAATGCTGTAATTCATTGTAATCTATGAATGCACCCAGTGGGATTCTGAATTGTAGAGACACAGTCAAAACCAACCAAAATCCCACAGTACCTTGTAATGAGTTTTTATAGAAGAGCTGCCAAAATAAAGATCAGATTAAGAAAACCTATAAAGACTTCTGAAAAGAAATGTGAAATAAGGTGGTTAATGTGAAATGTAAACAACCTGGAATTGTAAACTGCTAGATTAAGGTAAGGATTTCATAAATGCTGTGATGAAAAAGTGGCATGTCCCACCTGCTCTGTAAACAAGCAGAAGGAGCTTAACTGAATCTAAAACTCATTAGGGAGATGGATTTAGGCAAAGACAAATGTCTGCAATGTTGAGACAGAAAAGCAAGTTAATAGTTGCATCTTGGGCATTCTGCAAAGCCTTATCAGTGGGACAGAGAAAAATGATCTATAATCAGAGAGAAAGGTGGCTACAAATGGGCAGAGATTGACAGAGTAAAGACAGTGAGAAATGCATGAAGATTGAATAATATGTACCACATACAGGCAAAAAGAAAGGGAGAAGATTCCTTGATTTCACCACAATTATGATGCTGGGAAAGGGAAATGTAAGATGGGCAGTAAAAGTTATTAGAAACAGTAGTAATAAAAGGTGTTGTGAAAATTCTTAAAGATTCTAAAGAGAAAAAACAGGTGGCTACTAAATTCATGGCAAAGCTCTCACTAAAACCATTAGGACCAGGTCAGACTTTGGGGACAGAAAAGGAATGGAACAGCAGACAAATGGCAAGGATGACAAAGAGGGGAATACCAAGACACAACTGGGATGGTATTGAGTGTGTAAAAGGCTAAATTGCTATTAGCAGCTTATGCCTTCTGTGTCTGAAGGTAGCACGTGCTATGTGCTCACACCTTGCTGTAGAAAGATTTTTGCCCAGTCAGGATATCTTTTATCTTCTTGTAAGCTTACAGGATCTTAAATATGGATAATTTTTCAAAAAACTTTCAAGTAATGTTGATGTATTTCTGTGAAGCTGATATATATAGATAGATATAGGTATAGATATCTATGCTATAAAATTAAAGATCTATGCAGAATTATTCTGCTTGTTCTCATGAAAAACATGCATATTCCTAATAGAAAGCTGTTATTACCATTATCAGTTGGATATTTTAAAACCACATTATTATTTCATAGTCAGGAAAATATTTTAGTGATTAACTGTGGTTGTCTTTGCTAGGGAACACCTCGTTCATTCTGTCAGATACTCCCTTTCTGGCAGTGGAAAGGACTGCAAACCCTTTCACATCCCAAATGGGCATAGGGCTGGCTAGTGTGTTTTCCAATAACTCTTTAGGGAATTCAGCTTCTTGCTTCAGACTTTCCCTTTTGATGTAATGGGCTGTCTGCAATGTGGTAACTGTATTGTATTTCTTTTTTTTTGAATGGACACAGTTTTCCAAAAGTTCTCGAAAACACCTTCTAATTGTGCACTTACTGTAGGGGATGCATTCTCCAAGAAGCAAAACAAAAAGATCACAGAGGAAAAAAAAAATATAATTTAAATATTTGGAGAGATTTGAGGTGTTTCTTTTGTGCAGATTGGACATTGCAGTATTTTTTCCAAACTGATATTGTTCACTTACACTGGAATGCTCAGTTGTAGGAATCCATGCTGTGAGATCTTCAGGATGGTATTGTTATTTCACCTCTTGTGTTCTGTCTGTGCCAGCAGCAGCTTTCACTCATGTAGGGTTCTGCACTTAAATTTTTATTTCTGTAAAGGTCTCCGAATATGGTATAGTATTATTCAGTCTCCTATGTCATCACCCACTTTTTCTTCTAAGACCTGGACTTGTACATTTTCAAGCCACAACAATGTGGTCCTAACTAATCTAATGACCTGGAGTCCTAAATATGGATGAAGTTAGAGAGGAAAATGTGTATATTTGTGAATTTCCTTTTTAAATAAGGATGTAATTAATTTTTATTCCTATTTTAAAACATCCAGTTTTGGAACTAAGTGGTAGGTTTTTCTGAATTTTGAAAACCTTGAGGGATTAAATATAAATTTAAAGCCACTTTACCTCCAAAAAAACCTTTGTTCCTCCTAAGCCACAAAATCTACATCCCTACATAAAATGCACAAATAGATTTTATGTCTGTTTCTTCACTGGGCTGGGCAGTAGACCACAGGAGAAGGTATTTATATCCACCAGAATGAACCTGATGCTCCACCCTCCACATGAGGGAGTAACAACATGAAGAGGTCATCTCTGGTGCTAACAGTCTGCTGGTTATGATTTGCCTAAATTGGATCTAGCCCAATAATTGAAGGTCTGCAGAATTTCATCACTGTGGGAATGATAAGCATAAATAATTGACAAAGAGATTTCTTACGTGTGATTTCTTATGTTCAACTACAATGAGCAGATTTAAGCATGTTCTGATAACCATAACAAATACGTTTAAAAACAGGAGAATTTAACTTTTTTTCCTCCAACATTCTTGTATAATGGAGAGGTCATTGAAGACTGGTGCAACTGCAGCCTTTCTGTTTTGTGCAGACACCAAATGATGGTGGTCAGGTGATGCCTGAGAACACAGTGGGAGGATGGAACACCTTTGCAGGACGTGCCTTGGGTGGGATTTGGCACACTGGCTTTCATCTATAAGAACAGCCTGTGCAGAGAGGACACTTGCCAATCAATCAGCTGTTTGCATTTTTAAACATGTTCTGAATCTCAGAAAACTGTTTTGTGAACCTCTTGTTTCAAACCACTACAAATTTGCCAAAACCAGCAAATACTTGCCTGAGGCCTTAGGATTTATGCCTGTGGGATTAAGCTTTGTAGTCGAGCAGTTCCTAAGCAGTGCCACAAAATGTTACAAAGGATCTGTTGGCAAGGTGCTTGCAGCTATTAAATCATTGTCTTCCTTTCAATGTGAGAGTACATGGAGTACAGTAATCCCATCCCAACAGTGATCTTTCCTGATTGTCCTGTCCATTCCTGATTCCCTGTATTACAGCTGTTCCTCTTGGGAGGCATTTCATGGTGAGTCAGCAGCAGCAGTGAAAGCAGATGGATTTTGTCTTTCAGATGCAAGAGACTTTGCAGTGGTTCTCATCAGAAACATATAGAGAGAGACACCTAAAGTATCTTTATTTATTGGGACTCAAATTATTTAGTATGATTTTATGGAAAAGTTTGTTAGATTTTAAAAAGTACAGCTTCCTTTATACTGGCTGGTCATTCAGATGGAGTGGTGGCTTTCTAATGAGTAAATTAGTGAAAAGAAAATCTCTGAAACTCCTTAATATAGCTCTTGCTCGAAGGCCAAAGCAAATTCTCCTTCTTTGAGGAACCATTCTGTCAAAAACATGTCACTTGTATGTACATGTAAAATATTTAACTACTATGTCTGGCATGGGTAGACAAAGTGAGCTTCAACTTTCTGTTTACCTACCTCTAAAATGAATAGTGTAGTTATATAAACCTCATCTGTAGCATATCATCAAAACCTGTCTGAAAATAACATTTTCTAAAAGGAAAAAGTTGCCTCAGTGTAACACTTCATGTCAAAATAGACTGACAAATATTCCTTACAAAGCAGCCAAAGGCAGGGAAACAAATTTTTAAACAAGTTTGCATATTACTCACACAATTTTAAAAAGGTTCTGTAAGTATGGGTCATTTAAAATTATACTTAAATATAGGAGTTTGTAACAATAACAAACCTAACAATAATCTTTCTACAGAACAATAATATATAATAACTAAAAAAAATATATGGAGGGAGATATCAGAAGTAGAAAAGATGAATTATGGAAGCAGGGAGAAACTAGAACAATTCACTCATGTACATTTGGCCACCACAGTGGTTGAGCAATATTATTTATTTGTGCTTTTTCACCATGGCAGTAGCTGAAGTTTTATCTCTTGACAATGCTTAAGCTGAATTCTGTGTACCTATGGATCCTCATGCAGCCTATCCATGCTTGCATGATATCCATGTCCCAAAACTAGGGAGGCCTCAATTTGATGCTGTGTGCAGACAGAGCTGCAGGACATTGTGCTTTTGTCTGACTTTTTTTTTTTTTTACATTTCTAAACAAATTTTGTAAAAGCAAAGCACATTTTTTTATCCAAGCAAAGGATGTTATCTGGAACCAATGTTTTACAGGCATCAGCCAAAGTGAGGACAATTTTCCTTCTCTGTGATTGCAGAAGAAGATGAAGCATGCTCAAGCCAGCTGCAGTGTACTAGGCCAGTCTTTGGATTAAAAAAACGTGTGCTGTGACCCGGGCAGAGTCATCACGCAGCTGATACAGAACAACAAGTCGTTCCTAGG
The DNA here is from genome assembly GCF_017590135.1 of Pyrgilauda ruficollis. Lineage (NCBI taxonomy): Eukaryota > Metazoa > Chordata > Aves > Passeriformes > Passeridae > Pyrgilauda > Pyrgilauda ruficollis. The sequence continues at coordinate 812,373 of NW_024530044.1, forward strand.
AGCAGCTGCTACACCAAGCCAGGTTCTAACCCTTCCAGTGTCAGTGAGCCCTGTTAGGTCCTAATTAATTTAAAGAGACCTTATTATCTCAAAAAATGCAACCCTTCTCCTGAATAGCACTTTACTGTGCAGACTGCTTTGCAGTTCCCAGAGGTTTGGTCACTCTTGTCTCCAAAATTGTGCTCTCACACCTACTCCCAGCAGAGTGATCAGTTTAGTCCCACCAATCCTGTATGTGTGTATATAGTTTATACACTGTGTTTCACATTTCAGTGGTAGTGGTAGCATAAATTTTGCCAAGAGGAGCCATCAGCTTTCCAAGAGTTTCCTATACACGTCCCCAGTACATGCCAAGTTAAATGAGGTCCTGGTGAGGACACAAAGTGATTGGCAGCAGGGACAGTCAGGCAAGCATGGCAGGTGCAGGGCAGAGCCCTTCCCAGGCACAGAAGTTGTAGTTTCACAGGATCCTTTCTCAACTGCAGATGCAGCCAGTTCCTTTTATCTGCCCAGTCACATGCCTGTTATTAAATTATTGCCATCTGTTAGTTGGGAACTCCCTTTAGAAGCACAAAAGAGCCAACTACAGGGATATCTCACTTTAAAGAATTCTACTTTACGCTGCAGAGTGTGGTAACATATCAGTCTTGTATCACAACATAAATGGTATGGTAATAGTGGGAGCTGTTCAGAAAGGTGTTTTCACACCTTTCAAACTTCTGAATCAAATGGCTGACTTAATTCAAGTTTTCTCTAAAACAGTTCCATGACTGCCACAAAGCATCCAGGCATGGTTTTTGTTAGGTTTTTATAGTTGTTTGGTTTTTTTTGGTTGGCTAATTGGTTGGTTTGGATTTTTTGTGGTGTGCTGTTCATGTGTAAAAACACAGAAAAAAAGTAAAATTAAGTTCATGTCTTATGCAATTTGTTCTTAAGGAGGTTGGTAAACTATGTCTTTTATTCATGTCAGCTTCAGCACCTGAAACAATCAGCTAGTTTTGAATATCTTGGCAAGGTAGCCTTGACTTGTGTTTTCTGTAAGCTTGACATGAAAAAATTCTGTACTATATCCTATGGGCTTTTTATTAATTATTTTTAAAGGCAAATAATAGAGATTTGGATCAACTGGTCAGCTGTGTGGAATTACTCACAGTGCTCGCTGAATAGTTTACTGCTCTATCTGTATAGGCAAACATTGCATCTATACCCATCTGTGACTCTCACTGCCTACTGGGAAGTTAGCTGAGGGATTTACCTTATGTAAACCTCTGGTGAGGATGCTACATTCTGTCTCTGCACATGAATGGCCCCATTTTCAGGACAAACCAAACTGATACATTGTAGGAATGAATGATTTCTTTATCTCTCACTAAGAAAATTCTGAAGTGCTTCAAACTTTCCCTCCTTTGCAATGTTCTGCATAGTGGTAATATATCAGTATATCAGATATCAGTAACTGTTATTTATAATTTTAGTAACCATTATATTAGAGTATGTTTGTAGCCTTTTATGTAGGTTGTATATGAGATACAGTATGAATTGCCTTAATATTTTTTCCATCTTCTAGGTTTTTACTGTTATTTTTGAAATAGATATTTTTTATTAACTATCGAGATGCTTCATCTTTGGAAGTAACTGAAATGTGATGGTCCATAGATGATGAGCAGTTTTGGCTTCCTATGTGTGAGGATGGGAAACCTTTTCCATTAATACAGTATTTAGTATTGTCTACTGAGTAAATGTCTTCTACTTTTAACTTGTTCATTTTTATTTAATTTTTAAATTCCTCTTCCCTTCCTGTGCATTTTCATTCAAAGTTTTCTTCCTGTGACTCTCATCAAGTGTGACCTCATCAAGGCATTGGAATTTCCAAATTTATCCATTCATTTGTCTTAGTGAATTCTCCCTAAAAAAAAAAAAAATAAAATAAATTCTTAGTAAGGTGGAGTCCATTTTACTTAAGTTACTTAGCTTGACCCAATTCTCTCCTGACCCATTTCCATATTTCCTGAATTATTTCCATGGCTTTTGAAACCTGGGCAAATATTATTTAGAAAAGTGAAATTAAGGTGTTTTGATATAACTGTTATTAAACCAGTGAGGTTTGTTGTAGAAAACATACAAAGCTGGAGATGTAATTAAGCTCTTCTTCCATCCAACTCCCCCCCCATTCATGCACTGCTCAATGGAAACACATTCTGGCAAAGACAAAAAGCTGTGGCTAAACAACATTAGTGGATGAGTCACTCAGAGAGAACTGGAAAGAAAGAAAGAAAAAAAAGCCCACAAGCCTCTGCTGCTTGATAAGAACAAAACTGGGTCCAGATGGTCCCTGTACATCTTCCCATACTTTACTGAAGAAGAGAGCATAGACCCATCAAGGGCCATGCTTATGTTTCCCGTAGTTCACATTTTCTTGGTGCGACAGGGACTTTCAAGCACATGGGAACGCTCTTCAAAAGGCTTTGCACAGATTAAGATCAATCAGGACATGCTGAGCACCGTGCTGATTGCAGGGGTGTCAATAACACTTTAAGAAGGATCATAACAACTATTTGGAACAGCAGTTCAATGACTAGTATGAATAACTGAAAATACGGGATTGAAAGAACTTCATTTCAGTGCCATGACTTTGCAGAGTCCACAACAGCTCCGGTTGCAGAGGATCCCTATGGGATCCTTGGCCAGATTCCAGGACAGATGGAGTCTCTGGAGTAATGACAATGAAGCAAACCCTAATAAGCATGTGCAGGTTTAGTGTTTGAAATGTTTCTGTGTTCCGCAAGCTTTGGTGAGTTTTCACAAGAAATGTGAAATATGTTGGGCTATGCCCTGCCAAATTTCCACATTTTGTTCCTTAGTTTGGTGACATGAAAGGCTTTCAAAGAATAAGCATTATTCCTCTTTGCTTTGTTTTCAGAAGTGAAAGAAGCGTTTTGTCCAAGATTGTTCCTCATTATGCTTCCATACTAGTTTGAGAGAGTTTTATTTTGGATGATTGCTACTTAAGTAGCTAGAACTGTACAAACTTCCAAAAATGGAACTGTGTGCTGACACACCTGGTGCAGATGTGATCAGGATGATGTTACCATTATGGTCTGAGGTGTGTCTATGTGTTTGTGAGCCCATGTCCAGGGCAGTACCTGTACTTCTGCATCAGCAGAAGTAAATTCATTGTGCTTTCCACTGTTACCTAGTCAGGAAATATCCTTGATATAAGGATTAAAAAGTGTTCAAGAAACTGTGCAGTGCTATATGGATAATTCTAATTTATGTAAATTAGAGCTTCTGAGAGTGTTGGCTGATGGTTAAAACTCTGTTAAACAAGACCTTTCAAGTTTAACTCGCAGCTCTGCACAGCCATTGGCTGCTGTGGCCAAGCATCACTTGCCACCTATTAATCAATCCATTGAAACTCAGTGCAAAGGTGATGCAGGCTGGAATATATTTTCAAAGAGCAATCATGTTAGGAAGCACAATTTTTTGCAGAAGCCATTGTATAAAAACAAGTGTAAATCACCTTTGAAGTAGTTTAAGCCAACAGGTTTGGGCCTGAAGTTCTTGGCTGAAACATTTCTTGCAGATTGGTATGACAAAGTGATTAGGTATGGGCCAGTATGAAGTAAAACTGCTGGCAGCTGCTCTTTGAATTATCCTACTTTGACTGTAAGCTGAAAACTGATATTGTAAGTCACTCGTATAGATCATCAGGAAAAATAAAAATAAGCCCTAACTAAGGGAAGGAGGGGATGTGAGCACAGCTGCCTGACCTTTGCCAGGGAATCTCCATAAAACTTCTTTGCATTCACATCATGTTGTGGAAAGGTTTTCCACACCAGTCCCCGTGGGAGCTGCCCCCTCCTCAGCTCTGCAAGGGAAGCAGGCAGAGCTGTGACCTGGGTGACTCTGGATGAGGGTTTGCAGCCAGCCCCCTGCTCACTCCTGCATTTTGTCCTAGCACAAGTGGAAAGAGTGTGGTTACTTCCCCAGAGCAGAGATCAGCCTGCAAATGTTCTCCAGTGGTCAGCACAGCTGGCTTCACTTTGGCAAAGGGCAGCACAATACTGCTGTGCATTGCTGTAACAGTTCTCATAGATTTTTCTTTGGCTTTAGTCAGGCCTCTCTTCAAAATGCAAAGCAAATACCACACAGACGTAGTCTGAAATGGGAGAAAATAGCCCTTAGATAGCCCTCCAGACAGCCCTTAGAAACTAAAGCATCAGTGTGACGAGCACTACAGAGGGAAATGTGTTTTGAACTGGCCTTTAAATCTGACTTCAGCTGAGGACATGGGAAGTTTTTTGTTTTGTTTTAACTTGATAAAAGAAAAAACCTCAGTGTCAAAAGAGGTTTTTGTTTTTAAAAAGCTTGCTTGTTCTGTGAGAAAATCTGGAGGGAGAAAGAGTTTGAAAACTGTCAAGAAAATGAAATATACTCATCTGATGTTCATTGAGTTCATTTTGCATTTTTTATGGTGTTGATGTTTGTAGATTGGAGATGCTTGACAAAGCGTTTATGCACAAAGAGTTTTTTACAAAAAATGTGGCTCTCTACCATAACACAGCTGCATGAAAGAAAAATTAACTTAAATTAGCTTCATTTTCATATTAGTTTGGTTTGTTCTTGTTTGGAAAAATTCTACTGTGCTTTCTTGATTGCTTCCTTGGAGTTATCACACCATTACTATGCTTCCTTTGTCAAAAGGGTGACAATAGGAGGAATGGGCTCAACTTTTAAACTTCACAAGGTCAGCCAAACCCCAGAATTTGAAAATTCTTTCATGGTGGCTCAAAGGATAAAACAGATGCTATGGAAGTGTTGTCATCATCCATTATTTGATCTCAGGATGAAATCAAAAACTTCTGATTTTTGTAGTCTTTTAGAGCACTGGTTCGAGTTCTTTTAGTAATGGTGGAATAATCAACAGAAAGAGATGGAAGGTTTTTCTTTTGAGATATTTAAAGAATGAAAGAAAAAAAAAAAAAGTTGGTTCAAGTATTGCTGAGAATAATCCAGCCCTGAATTTGGCTTCCTCCAGTAGTCCATCAATAACAATTAGTTCCCTGGTCAAGAGAGAGTGCATTTTGCATCCACTGGCTGCTTGTAATAGCTTCCAAAAGGGAAGCATAAGATGCAGAAATGCATTCTTTACATAACACATATGCTGCTAAGAAACACCACAATGTCATTAAAGTTAGTGGGGATTGCAAAATACCACAAGCAGCAAAATCTTCTCTTGCTTAAAATTCTTTCTGCAGAGCTCTGTTACAACACACTATAAATGGTAGGAACACAATTTATGGGATGCAGATTTTTTTATTTTATGAAATAAAAAATTAGAAACTATGAGTGACTTAGATGGAGTCATTTTGGTTTTATATAGAGCTAGGCATGGAGCACCCATGAGATCTGTTCACTCTGTGGATTGATGATGCTTTACTTGCAGCTGACAGACAGCACAGGGCTGACCTCACACAGCCTCTTCACATGTAAAATGCAAGGTTTATAAAGCTAGGTCAGTCTGACTCTTGGCTGCTGTGCTTCTACTCTCATCCTGATTTCCAAGAAATCCCTCCTCTGAGATTTCTCACAAGCTGGTTGCATGTTAAACTAGACTCACGCCTTGTCAGCAAGGATCCAGAGTTGAGAGGCAGCATAACCATGCAACCATGATCAGGACAGCCAGTCAGATGGATACAGCTGCCTGCAGATTCATGTCTCCTCTATGTGTCTGTGTCACTCAGTTTAGCTCTTTGATCCTATATCAGAATTAATCAGCTGGGATTAAAATAAACAGAAATTTTCAACTTTCCCAAAGAACTGTAAATGTGGGTGGGTAATGTCATTGCCTTCTCATTCAGACTGGCAGACCTCACAACCCTTCTGCAAGTGCTGAGGGGAGACACAGAGTGAAGGGAAAGCAGATGTAAAAATAAGTAAATAATACTAGAATGACAATCTTTAGACTAAATAGGAACACTGGTAAATACAATCTGTAGAAATGTCTTATGCAAGTTCATCAAATGACAGCGTACAAAAGTGATGGAATGGATTAGGTTTTCAAAATTTACCACTATCTAAGTTTGTAAAAATGGCCAAAGAATTTACAGCAACATGAATTTTTTAAAGGATGATCAAACTGGCCTAGCTTTGACAAAACTGAGAATTATGATACATTGACCTGGGGAAAAGTCTAATGGGAGTTGAGGAGAAAATAATGATTTCAAAACAGACATACACAGGTCTTCTGAAAAAGATTCATAAATGACAGCTGGGGGAGGTATAATATAAGAATGAGTCCAAATTCCCATGTATTTGGCATGCAAGAGAGGAAAATAGTGCAAATGTAGTGGATCTGTGATAACTGTGGAAAGCCCCAGACCTTAAGTGAAAATAGAGTTCTTGAACTGAGGAAGGGATGGAAGCAGGTAGCAACTCATTTAATTCAACTGAGAATAAAGATTTTTGCTGGTGATGATCAGTCATCTTTTCAGAACTATCTTTAAAAACCATGCTCTGGCCATTCTCCCTAAGCTAAAAGCAGCTGAAGTATCTTTGTGGTGAGCTCATTTCAGATAAAAAACCATTAGGAATGTTGCATTTTTCCAAAGGGCTGGTCTAATAAACACATATGCATTAACAAGGTTCATATTAACATTATACATAAGTGCTGTGCAGGCATAAACCAGGGGAAAATGAGATGCTTACAACCCCTGTACCCATTTTATTTGTTGTGGTACTTGTCTTTGGAATTCAGGCCTTCCTCCTCTCAGATTGTCCTCTTATTTTCTGCAGATATTTGGATATGCAGAAATCTTCTCATACTCATACAGTTGCAAATTGTTACCAAAAAAAATAAAATTGTGTAACTAGTAAAATTAATAATGACAGAGCATTAAATTTTTCATCAGGACAGTACAGTATAACATTTTAGAGTCCAAGTGGTCTATAATAGCCTTGGATGGAAAGAGGGGGGCCAGAAAAGCAGTATATGTGTTAAGAAAGGAATCTGAGTAGTTTGGCAAAACCAGAGACGAATCTTGCTCCCTCTAATCACAAAAGCTTATGAGAATGCAGCCAGTGATGCTTAGACATTCTGTGAAGGAAAAGAAAAATTAAATCCCAGCTGTCTACTGTGGTGCTGTGATACTGTGCCTGAATCACAAAAATCTCTGCAAGTATAAGAAGCAACCATAAGTTGATACATAAGTAGAATATATGATAGACATGAGCAGATATCCTGAGTGCAAAGATCTAACGGATGGTTTGTATTTCTGTCCTACCTGGTGTGATTTCCATGGCTCTGAGTAATCCTCTGCAAGATGCTACATTGACATCCTTCTCCAGCACAGCCAGCTGGAATTTGAAAAAGAAAACCAAAACCCAACTCTACAGATGTTGGCATCCACAGTTACACTTTTAAATACAAACTGTCCAGCCTTTTTTGTTATCTTTGTTTTAGTCTATTGGTTGCTCTATTTTTCTCTATTATAGTAAACAAGCGGTGCTTATTTTTAAACAGCTATAAAAATAGATAAGTCCTAAAATAGGTGGACCAAAACGAGGCTAAATGGGAATACTTGTTTAATACCGTCATGCATTCTAATTATTTTCCATTAGGGGCTGTTCCACAAAAGAGTTTAGGGGGCATAATTTTTCCTATTAATACATGTTAATTGTAAAAATCTTTTTCACTTGAATGGTTCTTCTGTAAAACATTAATGCTATGAGCAATGGCACTATTTTAAAAATACAAAATTAGAAATATTTTGAATTATTTTGAGGTGTAGTTATATAGAATATCTATGTTAAAGTCCTGTCAGTTTTGGGTGACTTAACATGATTTTAAAATGGGAAATGTACCTACAGTTTCTAAAAGAAAAAAAACAAGCAGGTGGGGACATGGGAGGGGATTAAAAAAAAAAACAAAATGAAGCATTAATTTAACAATATCTCAATCTCATAACGAAATACTACTGTACCAGACATGCAGCTCTTCTGCAATATAAACTAAATATAATTTATCTGTCCATAAGGACTCAGTTTTTCTTTCTTTTACATCTAGTCTACTGCTTCACTGGGGCCATAATTTATTAATAAAAATTTATTTAAATGTTTTCATGAAGAAGCATTCACATGTAAAGGAGGATATCTGCCTTTTTAGGAGAGGAAGTTATTGCTTCTATCAATTTATTTTGTTCTAAAATCTAATTAATCTTCTTATAAGCTAAATTCTTTTTTCCTAAAAAGCCAATTTTTAGAGCATATCATACTCTCCTGAGGTCAATGGAACTGACCCATTGGCCAATGTGGGTGGTGGATTCCACCCTCATGTCTGAGTTTAACTTTCAGTCATTTTGGATAAAATTTGTTTCAAAAATTCTATCAGGGACCTCAGGGGGTTTTTAAGGTAAATTTGGAGACTATCAAGAGTGTTTAATAAAATGAATATTTTTTGAAGGCATGTTTTTTGTTTAAACATTAAAATAATAACTTAGAATTCTTGAGAAAAACAATTTCTGTGTCACATGGCAAAGTACAAACACTGTTCAGAATTCATCTGCTTTCCTTTTAGAGATTAAAGTTCTCATGATCCACTGTGCAGCAATCATAGCTTACAGAAAATTATGTAGATAAATACGTATTCTTTGGATTTGAAGAAGAGCAAGTTCACTAAAGAAAAAAGAAAGCAATCACCAAGGTATTAGGAGTGCTTTTTCCTTTTTACTATGGGATCCAAACCTACTTCACTTAGAATTTATCTGGCAGGCCACCTAAGTTCTGTTCACACTTGTGGAAAGGAGATGTTATCTTTTGAAGTACGGGAAAAAAAGGGCAAAAACATAACATGCGGTTGAAAGCTTTGGTGTAAGTTTTAAATGAGGAATGCACAATAGTTTCCTATGAAATAAGAGTGTTTTGAGAGATTGAGAAGAGGGTGTGAATGTTAAACTTTAGAAAATAAGAGAAGGAACATCTCAAATGTAAAACCCCTAAGAATCACTGGGGAGAAAAAGGAATGGAACTTGCTCCTCTCCAGTCTCTACTGTTGCATTTTCTTGGTTTCTGTGGGTAACATGATTAAAGTGGGACTTTTTTTTCTGGTGGGCTCCTTTGTATATTCCTTGCTTTTCTAAACTCTTTCCTTAAAACTTCATTTTAACCTAAGGAGAATGGCAAAAAAAAAAAAAAAAAAAAAAAAAAAAAAAAAAAAAAAAAAAAAAAAAAGAAGAAGAAGAAGTATAGACCAGGAATATGTAGAGACCAGAATAGAAGATAAGGAGATTTTTTTAAGGCATTTTAGTATTAATGAGGAAAAAAAAGTGGAATTTGACAGAAAATAAATTAATAAAAAAAATTAAATGAACCAACCTAAGAAAAGAAAGGCCAGAGTATGTGAACAGAAAGAAGACTGTCATCCACTGGAAAAAGGTTTCTAAAGAGAGAAACTGTGATTTAGCAAGAGTAAATCCAAGCACGTTGTATTGTATCCCATCTGTTTATGTTGAAAGAAACGCCAAGTAGCACTCAATTCCTATCTCTAGGATCTTCAGAGCTCCAAAATGACAGTTGCTAACCATTATGCCCTCGCAGTGAGTCACCCTCTTCACTTCATACCTATCTCTAACTACTTTGGATTCTTCAGATTTCTTTCTGAATGAAGGAAAACACACCAGAAATTTAATAAGTTTTTATCTTAAAATAGTAAAGGTTTGCAATACAGACTGAAAAAATGTCAAGTTCCCAGTGTACAGTGTGTCTTTAATATGTCTGTCCATATGTTTTTGCAGCTTCTAACAATTTTAAGCAGTGAGGCTCATTCAGATCAGACTCAAGATGAGTCTTAGGAGCTCAAGGTGCTTTCCCTTTGAGGTCTGCAGTTCTGTGAGAGGATATTCTGCTGTGAATATTACACCCTTTCCTTTCTCTCAAGTGTCAAATTATCTGCCTGCTGTGTGAGTCCTCGGCCCAAACATTTCTCTAACAAAATTAATGGTACAACTTTAAGGTAAGGAGTCTGTTTGAAAGAGGCAGGCGTGTAATTCTGATGGCTTTAATCAATTCCTTTGCATGATATGCCAAAAAGTACATTAGCTGAGTCAGCATGTGCTTCACTTTTACATGGAAATGTAGATATACACTATTATAATCTGCAACTAATTTTTTTTTATCCCTTCATTTGGTACATAAATTTCATTCTGTATTTAATGCAGGGGAATTTGAAGTAATTGAATGTTCTTTCATCATTTTTCATGGTATTTGCCATGCTTGTGTAAATACCAAATTTAGTTACTCTTTTCCACAAAGTCAATGTAAAGACTATTTCAACCGGGAAAATAAGAATTTTTACATATAACTAGGTCAAAAAATGACATCATGGAGCCCCATGTCTATAGTGTAAGTGGCAGTACAGAACCCTCTTTAGAGTGCCCACTGAAGGCAGTGGAACTACAACTGAGGTAGATAACTATAGTGGAGTTAAACCAACATGTTTGCTCTGCTTGTTGCAATGGAAGAGAAACAGTAGAAAGAAGGATACCTGTGAGTTTTAGTGGGTTGTTTAATGTTACATTATTACAGAGAATCTTCTGATATGAATATTTTTATTTCTTTGTGAATGTTTTTTCCTTTTCTACTGTTAATGCTCTAAGCATTCTAGAAACCCATGTAATGATTGATTATATATAAATTAACGAAAGTAGTGTCTTAGTGAATTAATTACTCTGTTAAATGTAGTAACAGGTAGTGTTCGAAATGGAAGTTGAGTACCGGCTTCCATTCTGTCCAGCTATATATGCATGGCATGCAAGAAGGGCTACTAATAACATTTTATCATAGACAGTTTTCAATATGCTGAATTTATACTTTTTTATTTGCTTCCCAAAATATTCTTCTTAAAATTTCAGGAAAAAACATACTGAAGGATGATAAACTTTTCACAGACTTTAATTGATAGTCATGGAAGTAAATTGCAGTGATCAAAACATTTACAATACAGCACAACAAGAAACAAGGTTTGGAAGGAATTATATAAAGTTGTATATAAACAAAGCTTTGGCAATGTCAAATCAAGAGGAGAGATTAATTTGATGGTCTGTTATTCTGTAGAATTCTTTATGCTTTTCTTGGAAGCAAGTCACACCAAGTATGAGAGATGGAAGTCAGAATAGTTGGAGTTATGATCTGATACAAAGTTTCATTGTATAATGGAAGCCTATTTTTCCCTGGGGTTTTTTTTTTTTTAATCTTGAATATATTGTTTAGCTGTGACCCACTGGCCAAATATTCAGTTTCTGCAAGAGTACAACAGGAGGGCGAGGTATCTTCATGAATGAAATTAAAAGGCAACCTCCCACAAAAGGCAGATGGCTACCACTTAACCCACATTAGTTCAGTAAGTAAAAATTCAGAAATCTGAAGCTTGGTTAATTTTTATAATTAATAGTCTTTAAAGACATTCTGGGACATGCAGATTTCTGGAGTGACAGAGGATCCCCTACAGTTTATGTCTCATCCATAGACTGATTAGTTGCAGAAGGAGAAGTAAAACACAGTTTAGGTTTGGAACTTCTGCCATCACTTTTTCATGTTTGCAGAAGCTGTCTGATGAAAGATAAACAGCCCTGAAGGAAGAAAAAATTCTTTTTACTGGGCCTTATAAGTTAGACCTCAAAAGGTAACAGCATACTTAACATTTGCTTGCCAATCCTTAAGGTTGGATTATAGGCTTACGTTAAAAAATATCTGCCAGGGAAGACTAAAGAATAATGTTACATCAAATATTTCCTTTGAAAATAACCTTGAGTGTTAAGAGGTTACACTTTAGTCATGAAAATGTAGCTCTTAAGGTTTCTTTTCTAATTATTTCAAAGATAGTAGATTTTATGCAAAGATTCAGCACTGATCTAGGCAGGTCTTATCAGTTATGGACCTTTTTTGTTAACTTCTCAATTTCTGAGCATTTAAATGAATTTTAAGATACCAGTGGAGATGGGATTGATAGTCTCTTTGAGCTCCTGAGGGGCATTAGCACAGAGTTTTGCTGTGCAGGATTTGTTTTTCATACACTAAACTAGCTAGATGTGACCAAATTGCTCATTATACTGTTTGCAGCTTGGACAGTCACTGTGTTAAGCATTATTCAAATATAGAAATTTAATGCAAAAATCCTATGTCTTGAAGAGTTAGCTTCCTTTTGCTTGCTTAAGACAAAATGTAAGGACTTCATGAAATTAGTTTTAGCAACTTATGGATGACTATCTATGTTTAGATAAGCAGAACTTTTAATATTAACACTCTTAAAATAGGCAGAGAAAGTAGAATAGAGTGCCTATAAGGGAAAAGTGGTATAAGATCTCTTTAAAGATATTTTTAATAGTAATAATAAATTCACTAATTGGCCTATTTTATTGTGAACCTTGGGGAATTTTAGTTGGTTATTTTATCCATTCACTTACATTTATGAGCTGGGTTTCAGTAGGAAGTTTCATATATTGCTCACTGACCTATAGTTATGATGAAATATGGATTTGTAACTCGGGTGCTTCCCCACATCTGAGTTACTGTCTCTCCTAAATAGTGTGGTATTGCCATTTTCTTACACACTTTCCACAAACTTGCTGATAGGATGAGCCACCCAAATCTCTCCTGGTTATAATACTGGTCCTTCCTATTTGTGGCACATGCTATACTTGAGATAATTCACAGCATCTATAGCCTCCAGGTGTAAAGAACCCGTGGTTAAATCCTGTCTTTCCCTCATCTGGAAGGCCTGAAAAGGAAGGTCTGGCACATTGTACACATTGCTCACATTTGTTCATGGTTGAAGGTGATAAATTGTGGCAGGTTTTCATTCTTCAGAACAGTTTTGAACAGCCACTCAAATTTTTTAGCTTTCAGCTATTGTCCTTGGCATAAGGGGATTGAAAATCATTCCCTTTAGTTTAAACGAAGTAACTTTGATACTTGGTGGGAATGCTTGACCTCAGGGCTGCATTTCCTATGGCCTGAGTATAGCAGCTACACAATAGTTACTGAGTCTGACTGAGAGGTGCCTGGTGTACTGGAGGACACTTGACACTGCCTGGTCCATACCCAGAAAAAATCCCTATTTTGTGCTACAGACCACTAAAATTTAGTGTTGTGGCATTTATGGAACTGTCCTGGGCCTACATCCCCTCCCAAAATTCCATGAATCTGTACTGCATGAAATAGAATGAAAATGGCAGTTATCTTAATTGATAGAGGACTTTGCCATGGTTTTGTACCTATCTCACAGGGGCTCTGTGGGAGCCCCGATGTGCTGCAGGCTGGGAATATGCTTTGGGGGCAGCTTAGAGTCAGACCTGTCACCTTCAGTAGAGGCAGGAGGTGGAGAGCAAGCAGCTGCTTTTAGGAGATGAGCACAGCTGAAGATACCTCCAAATTCCTTGCTGGAAGTAGTAAAGAGTCTTTCATACCACGAAGACTCTCAGAGAGCCTTAACCACCTGTGGTGGTTGCTGTTTTACAGATGATATGCAGTGCCTTGAGGCTCAGAGAGCTTTAGCTGATGTCCAAATAAATGATGAGTCCTTCTGTGCCTTCTGAAACAGCTGTGCTCCCAGCTGTGCACATCTTAATGTTCATGCTGGGTTCTGTAGTCTAGCTTCTCAGAACAGTTTTGGAGTGTCATTTTCAAACCCTATTCCTCTTATATCTTTCATTATAGGAATGTTGATTCTCATACTTGCAAGTGGAAGCACAGAAATGTTACAAAATTCACTGAAAGTGAATTATTTTATGTTGCATACTGATGTCATGTTAGGCACAAATCCTCATGAATTAATTCAGATTTTCCAACTTTGCTTAAGGTCTTTTAGCTCAAGGAGACCTTGATTAAAGACAGATTGAATCAAACCCAAATAATAGCAGAGGGTAGGGGTAGTGTTTACTTTGACTTTAATAGAGATCCAGTTTTATTCAAAGCCATGGCTGGAAATACCTTAAACTCCACTATATGATGGTTATGCTGTAGAAATTACAAGAGGTAATACAAACATTGCTAAACCCAGTCTCCTGCTGGATGTAAGGAATTTTACCTAGCAAAACAAAAATTGATTTAGATTTTATCCTTTATAATTTCACTACTAATTCTTCTCTTGTTTTTATTTTATCCATCATTATTATAAGCCTTTGGCAAAAGAAGCAAAACCAAAATAGTTTCCCACCCAAACTATTCAATGGTCTTGAGGCAAGGGAAAGGAAATAACCTTGTTGTTTGCATAATGATAGCAAAGGTTGCATGGGGTAACATACTTTTATCTCCAACATTATGATCAATATGTCACAGTACTGTTAGAAATACATACAAACAGCATTATTAGGGTCTTCCAATGAGGTGCACTTAGGTTAGGCATGCTGCAAAAGCCATCTCTGTAACCCTTAAAAAACCTCAGTAATTTTCCATTCTTTTCCGTAAAACATATTATGGGCATGGAATTCTGTTCATCTAAATGTGCAGCTTGACTCATTGAGTGAAAGTAATGTAAATGAAATCTGAATTACATCTGTGTTGTGTTATAATGAATAACGTCTGCTTGCTAAGACACTGAGTCAAGGACCTTGTTCTGTGGAAGGAAAATATTTGTGTGTTGCACTGGAAAAGCTGACAGGCATACATCTGTGTGCTCTGCTTCACATGCTGAACACTAGCAATAATGCAAATTGTTGATTTGGCTAGCAGTAGGAAAAACATGGTTCGAGAATCAGACCACTTTCTGCGTGACTAATTTTGAGAAGAAAATGCAAAGTCTTGAGCACTTTTTTTTTTCCAAGTCTGCTTATTTTGTCTTTCATATTTTGTATTACTTGTGGTATTAGCTTCAGTCTGGAATGTCTTAAGCAAAGTTCAACAAGTAAATCAACAGTTATTTTTAGCCAAGATAGATAACTGATTAGCAAAGCAGGATATGAAATAGGGTATTTAATATGGTCTGAATTTTTCATGTGTGTGCTTGCAGCTTTAAATAAACACTTTAGCTTCCCGAACAAGCAATGTTTGTTACAGAGTTTGAGAGGCTTGTGTGATTTATATGAGGACTGTTCAAAGCTCTCTAAATCTTTCTAATTTTGAATTTCACTGTGAGGTCAGCTCTGAATATGAACAAACTTTAAGCATGACAATGGATTTTAGGCTCTTGATGTCCAGTTGCGTAAAGCTATTTGAGTATGCATAAGATTTCTTTCAGAGTAATATGGTAATAACACATCAAAATTTCTAAAATGTCATCTCATAAACGTAAGCTGCTCTACCCCTTTTGGCTGTGCTATACATACGCCCATATATCAAATACTTGTTTTAAAACTGCAGGCATTGTTTAGAAGACATATTTAGAAGCATGCAAAAATGTTGTAAACCTGTGTGACCATGTAACAGATGGGGATTCAATTAATTTTCCAGTGCTCACCTTAAAAGATAAGAGCTTTCTTTGAAATAGAAAGGAAATACTTATTCATTAGGAAGAGTTGCTTAGTAGCAAGCCTGCTGCTGTCAGGAGGTACTTTGGGGTACTGAATTCTGCTGGATGGCACGACCACAGGACACCAAACATTTACCATTTCAGCAAAACAGAAACACTGCCAGGGATTTAAACTGCTGCCCCTTCTCTTGGTGTAGACTCTCCTCAAGTGTTGCTCTAATGACTGTGCTGATGGCTCAGGGTCATAAGCCTCAGAATTTAAGTATCATCTTAACTAGCTTAGCATAAAAGCTAGTAAGAAAGATCTTGGTAAAGGCAGTCTTCTGAGGTCAAAACTCTATTAAATAAAATTAATAAAAAAAAAATAAATAAAGACTGAGTGGAAGTGCTGCCAGTTTTCACCTAGGAATCTTCTTGTTTGATATTACAGTTCCTTATGTACCTTATGCATTGCTTCCTTGCATGCCCAAAGCTGCCTTTATCTGGATAGCTCAGAGCCTGTTTTCTACCCAGACTTGATTTTGATCCAAGAACTAGACAGCTGAACAACTAAACAAAGGCAGCCCCAGTGCAGTGCGTGCTCTAGGAGCACATATACCACGTTCTTGGGAAGCTGGGAACTTTAAAACTGTGATAACTGTGGTAATTTAAACGAGACCAGAAGAATTGCCTGGCACTATATGGAATACGTGTGCAGGACTACACGTACATTCTGTTGGGGAGCTCTTTTGACTTTTGTTTATGCAGGTTTATTTTTAAAAGCTCTAGGGAAGGCTCTGCTGTGTTAGGTAGAGTGTTGCAGATGAGCTTTCCATTTCCTTATCAGCCTGAAAGGACTCATGCCTCTGTTTCCCCAGGGAGACACTTTCACCACTGGCTGCCTTGGGCCTCTTCAGCACTTTTTGCTTTATATATAATAAATATACCAAATGCTCTTGGTTTAGTCCTGCTGGAGTCTCCACAATTTTGCCATTTGTGCAAGTAGGAAGACACCTTGGCTGAGAGAATAACATTCATTTGAATAAAATGTTTTTTTCTATTTGTAGTCCTCTTTGCACAGTGGATACGAAAAAGTAATGTGTATATCAAACATTTATAGAAAACATTAAGTCACTGCAACATTACCTTAAGTTATGTAAATCATTATTTAAGATAAAAGCACTAAAAATTGTTACGATGCACCCATCTGGTATTTAAAATGGCAATAGCCCAAATCAGTCTTAATAAAAGATAGAGCTTTGCAAAATACTTGAGTTTCTGAAAATTTGTTTGCTTTAAAATTAATATTGAAGTAATTCATATATATTGGAAACACTTCTTTTTTAAGTGATACTGCCATCCAAACTCAATTATGCTTTCTTTGCTGCAGCTATCAAGCTCTTAGACAAATTTTGTTTTTACACTGTGCTGTTAGCCCAATATTGGCCTTATACTTTCAATGGACACTAATGAAATCCCATGAAATCTTTTATGAGTGTTTGAAGTAAAATTTATGTTAAAACAAGATTTGAAATTTTTAGGACTTGGTTTTCTACTTCAAGATGCAAACAATTTCACAGAGAGTTTTCCAGAGTGAGAGAAGTGACCTCTTGGTTCTTTTGTAGCTTATGTTATTTCACCTGAGTTCCAGCAGCAATTCATTTACCTCAAGTAGTGCATTTTCTATTTCTATGGGGTTTTGTGGGTTTGGGGTTGTTTTGATGTTTTGGTTTTTGGGTTTTTTTTTACCCAAATATTTTTTGTTCTAAAGTCTGTTAGGTAAGTCAAGTTGTGAGAAAAGAAAAAAAAAAAAAACACACAAAACCACTTAATTTTATGCATTAGCATGGAAAAGATCTCTTCAGGGGCACAAAAGAAATTTCTTGTCTCTGCTCTCTGCTTCTGGAACTAATACTGATTTAAATCTCTTTAGGTTGGCCCGTTATTTATTCCCCTTGAAATGAGGCCTCTCTGTAGAAAGTATGTGTTTCTATGCTGCCATGTGGGACACCAAGAGTCATTCTTTTAATAAATCAGAAATATTTGTAATTTGTTTACATTTAAGTATTCCATAGCTTTCTACTTGGAAAAAAAAGTTAATTTTACTAGATTTAAGCATGATTCAATATTACATAATGGTTTATAATGTCAGATGTAAAACAGGCAAAACTACCATTTAATTTAGATCACTGGCTATATTTCTTGGTGTTTCTGACTTTCTAAGTATCTTGGTTTCCTTCCCTTCTCTGCACTTTCCTTCATTTCTTCTCTTATCTATTTACACAATATGATGTTTAAAATTAAATTTTGTCTCAGTCATTTTGTTCAACATTTTAAATTTTTGGCATGTATATCTCACATATTTGGACATTGAGATCAAGCTTCTCTCTTCTTTAGCTTCTCAATGCCATACAAGCTATTGCTTCTAGCATTTGAAACAGATGCATGCATCTGTTCTGTATTAGCCTATCTTTTCTTGTTAATTAGTTGAGAAAGAAATAAAAGTACTTTGTATCACATCCTTTCAGTATTTCACTCTTCCTTTCATGGCCAAATTTGATTGAATAACATCCTAAGTACTCTGAGCTTATATCCACTCAAGAACAATTTAAAATTTTCTCAGAGAATCTATTGTGTTTAGTTGGGGTTTTTTTTGTAATATACACTAACAATTGTACTTTCTTTTAGTAGTCAGCCTTGCTTGGTATTACAATGAGACTTTGAAATCAGACTTTTTGATTTATGTTGGGTCTGGGGAGGCCCCATGAAATTCCTCTGAAGCATGATGGAAGATGACAAAGACAAAGCAACTAATTTTAAAATATTTGAGTGAAAATAGGCATCTGTGGCAAAAAAAGAATAGTCTGGGATTCCAGCACTTAGAAAAGCCTAAATACATATCACATATTTCGATTAGCATTTAATATTTTTCTGTATTTAGCCACCCCCATACACTCCAGTGTACATCAGAAGCAAGCATGAGAGGAAACCAGGCTGAAGCTACAGCTGCTGCTTTGATGTGCTTCCTCATGACAACATATTTATGTCAGTTCTGATGTTATGAGGCGGTTTTGTTCTTCCATGTGAGTGGAAACAGAGTGCCAGAGACAGATTTCAGCCTTCACAATGCCTTCCTGCCCAGAACCACTGTAATTTTCATTAAGTCTCTTTACTGTAAAGGAGAAGAGATTCGCTCCTTGTTTTCACCTTCACATGGAGTTCTGTGTTGTGAACTGAAAGTCTTGGTTCTTCTCTTCTTCACTATGAGCTGAATCACAGAGTTAAACAGTCTCAAATTTGTATGGTAAGGAACTGAAATATAACACAAGTGTGAATCCTGGGGCTCGTGTCTACCTCTGCATGTGATTTCCCAGTCACTGCAACTTTTATTGCCTTTTTTGCCATTAAAAGTGACCATTGCAGAAGTACAGGAAAGCTCTGACATCAGCCAAGGATAACCATCACTTCTATTCTGTTTTTTTCAAACTTTCATGGTTATTGTGACTGGAGAATGACAGAAACATTGGGCCAAGCAACCTAAATGTAAAAACCACACTTTGACAGCACACAGTTGTAATCTGGCACTCTGAGTCTCTGTAACTTGTTGGCCAGATGGGAGTGAGACAGGAAGAGCAGCACTTGCAGAATAGCAGTCACCCAGTGCTGTGCCAGAAGGAGAGAGCTACTAGGGCATGAACCTTCAAAGTCACACACCCAGAGTGCTCTGGATATGGTCCAGAGCCAGAAGAAATCTAAGTATTGTTTGCTGAATCAACAAGAGGCAAGCTTCACGTCTTGCACAGTAGCCCTTCCTGCATCCAAGTGGTCTGCACAGCACAATTCCTGAGAGACAGTGAAGAGTCACTCAGGGTATCCATGAATGATATATTTTTTGTAGCATTCAGGCAAGTATTTGGATTGACCAAGGTGTTTTTTAAAGGGATCTGTGCTACAGGGGTCATGGACAATACAGGTTTCTAATTATCTCTTGGCAGTTTTTCCTTGTCTCCCTAAAAATGCAGCCATAATTTTTATGTTGCTCACTTCTTACTTACTAAAAATTACCAGACTCATAATGAGAAAACAGAAACACTCCTTGGTGACATTCCACTACAGGAGAAATGAAGTGATCAAAGAAAATCCTTTGGAGGTCTTCTATCCTCTTAAATGATAGGCAAGATGCTCAGGAATGTAGGATCTTCAGGATCTTCAAAGGATCTGCAAAGATCTTCTATTCTCTTTTCTCTCATTATCACACTCTGTAAGTAATAGAATAAGCCACCCTGAACAGTGGCTTTTAATAGGGTTTTTGTGGTTGTGGGGTTTTTAAGCAGAAATTAAAGACAAGGTTTCTTGAAGCATTATTTTGTCATTTAGGAAACTGCTTTCCAAATTTATGACAATCATAATTAATGGTTTTCTTAAAATACCTTCTCTCTCCTTGTACTACTTAAAATTATTGTGTATCATGGCATGGATCTCTCTTAAATACTTAAATACAGTATATAATTTAAGGATGAGCCAAATCTCTGCAAATGCTATCAAATATCTTGGACTTCTCTAACTAACTTTTCAAGTAACACATCCTGATTTACTGCTTTGCTGGAAACACAGCAAAGAACAATAGCACTAGAATTTTTTTCAGGAAGACCTTTTAACAAAAGTGGTGAAGCTCAGCTATTGACTGAGTATTTGTAGAATTTATAATCTCTCTTCAATATTTTCTTTCAAGCTGAAATCTGAATTTAGTTCCTTTTGTTCACGTAACTGTCTTCTTATACACAGCAACATTTCAGCAGGCATCAGATAAGACCAAAGTCTTGCCTCACAAAGTATGATTTTGAGAAAATCTTGTTCTCTTTGACATTTTCCATTCAAAAATTGAGTTGGAGAAGAATGAGAAGGGAAAATTTCTAGAGGCTGAGCAGTGAAGTTTAATTCCAGCACTGAAAGGTCTCCCAGATGAATACAGCAAACCAGACAGCCCAGTAGACACAAACTCTGGCCCATAACCTGCAGATAAATCTGGTTGCACAGACAATTACCTCCACAGCCCAGTGATGTCAGTGGAAATCCATGCAGGGGTAAGGATTTGTGGGCAGACATTTGGCTCTGCTCAGGTTAGGGAAGCTGTTCAGGTATTCCATTTCTCTGTAAAGTGAGACGGATTCTTGCAGCCATTCCATACTTTTACAGTAGACTATGATTCAGTTCAAGCCACTAAGAACTGCTCGCTGTCAGGCTAAGCTGGATGCTGCATTCATCCTTCACCTCTAGAAGTTAGTTCTATATCTTGGATAAGGGTATGAGTGGAAATAAGATTTTTTTTTTATCCTATTGTTATTTCCTTTTTCTTGCCACACAACAAAGCTTATTCACTTTTGCCCTGGGTTTGATCATTTGTGAGGATACATAAAAAAAGGTGAAATTGGACTTGTAACAGAGCTTCATGGGGCAGTTGACTATTTTGTAACTGAATCAAAACAATGATGCTGTAGTTTTTGTACTTTCATAACAAAAATTCCATTCACAACTCAATTCTTTATGCCAGTTTATAAATGTTAAAGGCATCCTCTATGGATACTTTTCTATGATCCAGTCATCACTTAACAAAATACAGAAGAAATGTGTTTTATTTATTTATTCCACAGTGTTGCTATTCCATACTTGGATACATATTTTGTAAGTATTTTTAGTTAGCCAGTTCCTCTAATTGTCTCTACTTGCTTTCTCCTGTCCTGATGTCATGTGTGCTTGGCCAAAAAGTAACAGATGTCCCATCCATTACAAATGTAAAAGACTGACTTGCTGAAGTCTTCAGTGGAAAAAAAAAGAAGTCTTCTGAATGGTTCAAACTTCCTGGTATCTTTTCCTTCACTCTATCTTTGCTTCTGTTTTCTTTCTTTAGACTTCTTTTTTCCTTAAAGTAATTTTTTACTCCCTATGTTCAGAATACTGTTTTGAAAGCTTTTTCTCTCAGAAATATAAGATAGTTTAGACTAACTTTTGACGGACCAAATTAAACAAAAGATTGCCTTAAATTTGGCTTGTTTCATTAGTATTTTATGAGTTCCATGGACAACACCCTAGTTAGTTTTATGGTTTTCAGTTTTGAGTTTTCTAGGAGCAAAGCACGCATCTGAGAGGAAGCTGTAGCATCTGTGTCTGTTGTTTTGCCTGACATTTTGGTTAGCACAGGTATCCCATTTAAAACCTGGTTCTTCCATTCTTCTAGTTCTAGCACAGATTTTTGGATGAATCATCAATTTATATCCTTTGAGATACTACAGTAAGAATTATCAATGTATCAATGTACACTGAAAGTCAGTGTAAGATCATGATGGCAGTTCCAGCCTTTCCACTTTGGCCTCTAAGAAAACATAGAAAGCTAGTGATGCTGCCAAGTTTCCAAATCATTATTAAATTATGCTTTTGAGCTCATTAATTTAAGCTATTATCTGGATTGCATAATAGTCAGAAGCACCCCACAGAAATTGAGGATAGTAGCTTTCTTGGAGCCCCAGTGCTGTGGCTAGAGCTGCTCATATCACAGCTTTGCAGTTCTGCATGAATGAGCCTATCAGGGGCTCTTGGCATCCCCAGTAGGTATTTCCCTCCTTTATTCATTTTAAGAAATACTGACTCCTTGATTTTTGGCTATTACTTTTCTCTGGCACAGCTGAACTATTTTATAAGACACAAACCTTCCCACACTTCAGCTCACGTCTCTGGCAAGCCAGCAGTCCGTGTTTCTACGAAGCCAGAATGTATGGATGGCAGCCATGCAGCTGACATAGCTTGATTTAAAAGACTGTAGTGGGAGAGAGTGAAGAAATGAGTCCTCCAAAACAGGAGGCTCTCGGAAGAAACTCTTGCTGCTGCTCATGACTGACCTTTCTGTTCGGTCTTTCTGGTCTCTGCATTTTGGCCTTCACAAAACATATTTCCCAAAAACCTTGGACTAAATGAAGAGGAAAACTTTTTTTCCTACTGTATACAAACTTTTCTCTCCAGATAAATTCCCTTCTGAATTTACCATTCAGAAATCCATAGGGTTTTGCTTCCTTTTTGCCACAACTTTTTTTTCTTGTTCAAATGCTTACCAGACTGGAACACCAGAGAAATCCTCAAGACTCTTAGACCATGTTATTTTCTGTGCATATTTGTAAATAAAAGCATAGACAGTTATGAATTTATCAATTACAATATGAATAGATTCTTGGGAGTGTCCTGTGCAGAGGCAGGAGTTGGACTTTGATGATCTTTGTGAGTCTCTTCCAACTCACGATATTCCATGATCCTGTGACAGTTCTTGCAGTCCTTTCCTTAGCCTCCTTTTTTCGTGTCATTGGGATACACACTGAAGAATAATAATAGGAAGGAACACCTTTTACGGGTTAGACTGTGTGCAGGTATTTTGCTGCTGATTGTGTCATACCCAGAGAACAATGCCTGCAGGAGCTCAAAGGGATAACTGTCCTGATAATCTGTGTTGCAGTCCAGCATTGCTGCTCTTGCACACAAAAAGCAGAGTATTCCTGTAGACTGATTCTTCCTGCAGGTTTTGTCACTGATACATCTAACAAAATAATTAGTGAAACCACATCATGATATGAGTCCCATTTTTTCAGTACACATTTTTTTTCTTTGCATGGAGATGTTCATATCCTAATAAACATTCAATTTAGAGTACTTAATTTAGAACATTACTTTAAACCTAATAGGTTATGTTAAATTTAGCCCAAACACATTGCGTGAAAATCCAGAAGGTACAGCTTTACACTATATGTAGCACTTGTATGAAATATTGTCCTGACTTAACTGTGATTATTCAGGTATTCAAAATTAAGTACAAAAGCTTTGCTGAGCTAGGACCTTGTGTAAACATAATATCATTCTTGCTTTTACAGAATTAGGGGGAAATATAGGAAAGCTAAACAAGACAAACTCAAACAAGGTATGTGCAGCTTCCCTGGTATGTTAATCTGAAGACAAAGAAAAAAAATCAGATGCAAGACCTGAGGAACTGTTATGATGCCTTGTCTGCATGGGACCCTGTATATTTTCTTTCCTGTAATGTTTTTGCAGTAACATAATCTTTTATTTACAATTTCAGAAGCCAAGGATCACATCTTCTGTAATTCATTGGACTCCTATGGCATTTTTTCCAAATTTTAGCCATAAAAATTTCCAATCTTATTTTCCAGTTTTGAGGAAAATAAGCATTTACTGTAGGTGATCTCAAAAAATGCAGAAGCATTGGTTTATGTAAACAAATTAGCCTTTTTGACAACCTTGGAAGAACAAGCAATCCTACCATTACACACCTCTTAGCTTTTAAGTTGCAATTAAGCAAATCCATGTGCCGACAGGTATCTGAGCCTTATTATTCATTCAGCATTGTGAATTCTTGTTCTTTCTGTATATACTATTTTCTAATTGGCCAAATGTAGAAAAATGCAGGTAAGGTGGTAATGGCTGACTTGTTTGAGATAAATCATCTTTTAGAGCCTGGGATTATTCTCTACTTACTTAAAATTGTGTAATATTTTTGGCATTAAGCATCATTTTGGTGTTGAAACATCTCAGAAAACAGCCACCTTATGCAGCTGAGCCTGAAAGGGAGAACTGAATTGAAACAAATAAGACTTGGATCTGAAATGTCCATATTCATTTATGAACACACTTTTTTAAAGGCTGTATTACAGCTGAGGCAGTGCACAGACAGAAGGGATGATATGCCAGCTCTGTCCAGTATGAATGAAGTTTGCTGAAGCTTTAGCTTATGACTACACTGAAATTTAAATTTTGAGCAAGAAATGAAAAGTGAGGAAATATTTTGCAAGAATAGAATGAAAGGAATGGTTATATGATGTTGAAATACAAAGCCTGCAATAGCTTTGTTTCTTGATAGGTTTTCTTCTTAGAAAATTATTGTTTGTGTTGTGGTATTCTACTGAATGTGGCAGCTGATTCCTTTAAAGCCCAATTATTCACAACAACCAAAACGGAAACAGTACATTTTGTAAAATAAAATATTCTGGACATTCTAGTGATATTTTCCAAACTTATTCTGTTTATGCAACACATTCAAGCAGTCATGTGATCTTTAAAATCATACAGTCCTGTATTATAATTGTTATAGATTAATAAAAAACCAACGCTCAAAAAACAAGTCACAAAGAACAACCGAAAAAAATTCTATGACTCTGAAAAGAACAAGTTCAAGTATACTCCGCTTGAAATATTCTGGTCCTTCTCTGCTAATTTCTTGCCCAGCTGCCCCTGTTACTTTCAGTAAGTTCTAAGTTTATCTTAAAAGTCAGAGGGTAATTCATGTTCCTGACACAATGATCAATCTTCTGTCGACAAAACAGTGACCGTACATGTGACAAGCTGAACAATTTTGTGGGAAAAATTTGTGGGAAGGGACACATTCTGTTTCTCTCCAGGTCCATGTGTCTGAGCTCAGAGCAATTCCATGCCTGTGTCTCTCAGCTGGCAGAGGAGGTTTTGAGATCAAAATTTGGTTAGAGAACAACAATTTGAACAATGCTCCCCAGCCTCAAAAGCAAATCCTGGAGAAAGACTTTGAGTGGTTTATGAAATAATAAGAATGAAAGAGATAAATAAGGAATGGTTCTGTGCTGCCTTGAGCTAGAGGACATTGAATGAAACTAGCAAATGCCAATAACAAACTACACAAAAGGATTATTTCTTCACACAATACAATGAAATTCAAACTGCCAAGGCCCTGGGTCTTGCCATGGGATGCTCTGAATGCTGTTTGTATAGGTTCAGAATTTTCCCAGAAAACTTGCAAGGAAAATAAACAAAAATAAAAAGCAAAATCACATTTATAAGACATTAAAACAGAAACATTGCTTGTTGTTTAGGATATCCCTTAGCTGTAAATTGCTAGAAGCAGTTTTACTCTGGGAGAGTATCAGTTTCTAATTGTCCTGCTCTAAGTCTCCTCCTGAGGAATCTGCTGTTGGTCACTGGTCAAACTAGAATTTGAGTCTAGCAGGCTCTTTAGTCTGATCCAGTATAAGGGAAAAAATGTTCTTGTTCTAAGAGATGCATACCACATTTTGCAGCAAACTCCCTGATGCACAGTGGTTCATCAGTAAAAGGACAGTGTTAAGTGAAGTAAATTATGTTTCTGACCATTTAACACCTTCAATGAAGGAAAGAATGTGGGGTAAGGAGTAGTGACCCAGCTGCCAGATTAATTAATGCAGTGCTAAATAGCAACTGCTCCATACTTCTGTAGAACCATCTCTTAACATAATGCAATTATGTTCCTATGAGCTGGACACAGCACACCCCAAATTTACAAAGATGGTTGGCAAAGGAGAGGGACAGTTTTCTTATCTGTGACTTAGATTCCTTTGCTTCTTCATGAAATAAGGCCACACTGAGCGTGGTGGTCCATGTGT
This sequence comes from Pyrgilauda ruficollis, assembly GCF_017590135.1. NCBI lineage: Eukaryota > Metazoa > Chordata > Aves > Passeriformes > Passeridae > Pyrgilauda > Pyrgilauda ruficollis. The sequence continues at coordinate 838,254 of NW_024530044.1, forward strand.
TAGTCCTAAACAGCTATAAATATTTATGAATCAGGTGTTTTCCCTTATAAATATCCAGGCATCTAGTATTGATGGCTTATTTAAATTTTACAAGTGTTGCAAATTTAATTTACAAGTGTTAATAATATCCCTGGGCAACTCTAGGACTACATGAAAATAAAAATAAATAATGAATAGTTATTATAACATAAAGCAGTCAATATTCTGGATGTCTGTCTGAAGCACAGTAAAGCAGTCCCTCTCATTATTGAGCTCTTACAGCTCAAATCAGTCTCACAACAGCAGATTATTTCAGGCAATACTGGGAGGGAAATATGGAGGGAATAAAGGAAATTATTTATATGCTGTATAGCATATGTAAGTATATAATGTAGTCAGTGTTTATCTATGATTGCAGGAATAAAACATGCACTGAATTCATAGGTTTTGTTGGGCTTTATGTCCATCATGTTAATGGTGACAAGGGCAAGGCCAGAGTACTTAAAATGTTGCTGTTACCTGTGGGCTTAGGTAGGAATAGCATAGTATAGTTTTTCACTATATAAATTATAGGAATTTGCAGAAACCAAAATATGTAAGAAACAGAATAAAACTGAAGTGCTTTCTCTTAGAGAAAAGAGGAGAGTAATTTTTAAAGATGAATTTGTCTTCAGTACAGATATGAAGCAGTTTGCCTGCAGAGAAGCCAACAGCAGATGAAATCTGTAATGGAAACAGAGAGAGAGAGTGGGACACAGACCACATAAATATTCACAGTATGTTATTTTTATTCATTCCAAAGTCTGTAATTCAGAAAAGATTTTCATCCTGTTCTTTCAACTTACCAAATAGGCCCATTTCATACCCTTTTTCTTTCTGTACAAGACTAAAGGGCTAATGATGGTTTGCCTTATTTGCTTTCTTTGTTTCTAATAAACTCTTTGGTTAAATGGTGTGCAGTTGAGAATATTGAAAGCTGCAATTTTCACAGTAGTGTGACCATGCTCCAAAAAGTACTTGACCTGGTAGTAAGCTGCTCATAGGTCTTATGCCCTTTGTTTTCTGAGTTAGTTAAGAATCCTGTTCTACTTTTTAACTAATTAACTGATTTTTTAATTAACTACGTTTTCTTTTAAAACTTTTTTCTAATCTGCATGAGAAGACCCATACTGGCTATTTTTTGTAGTTTAAAGCATGTCTGCATTTTAATATCAGGTCCATTTCTTTTGATCTTTAGATAAACCTTATGGCTATTTAGTACCAAGTTGGGACAACAGCTATTTTTTAAGGCAATGGGTTTTGCAAAGTCTGATATTCCCTTTGGGTTATATATTCTTTTCTCCCATTGTCAAGTTATCTTTTCAACTTCACCTCTGGTTTAGTGTTGCTTAATACCCACATGAACTATAATCCTGCATGCAGTCAAGCATCAGAAGCGAAACAAGGTGTCTTCTTTCATTTTCTGTTGCTTCTGGTACTCTGTTTAATGTTTTACAATATCACCCATTGGATTAGCTCATGTCTTTTTATCCCATCATGGAGAGTTGGAAAACCAACACATGTAATAATTTGTAGCAATGTGTATTTACTTTTCATTCCTGATTCCTGGACTACAAAGTGTGAGTATCTGTATGATTTTGTAAACAACTCTTACATCCTAAGTGATCATAAATAAATGCTGAGATTGTTTCTGGTATAAAACATACATTTACTAAAATATGAATTTCCAAAGTCCTACTAGAATTCCTTAACAATCCTTGTGAAGAACTACTCAAAGAAATTAACACAATTCAAGGAGTTATGATCGTTTCAACTCAACATTAATAAAATCCTGGCTTCTCCAGCACAGAACTTCACAAAAGGTTCAGTATAAAATCTAATGCTACCCACGCTGTCAGGAAATAAGTTTTCCCTTAGGTAGCATCCCACATCCCCTAAGAAAACATGTGGTCTAGGACCTACAATCCTTTAAGACCACATCATGTTGCCCTAAATTCATCAAAAGCAGCCTTAATTTAACTGTTTATATTTAAAGGATACATGAGTTTGTAATGTAATCCTATTACTTTGAAATTCTGAATCTTGATTTCTCAATTAATATCTTTTAGAAATCATTCAAGTTGTTTTGTTTCTTGCCAAACTGAGCAGCAGCAGCAGCTTCCTTTATGGTATAGGGTGTGGAAGCCCCACTCTCAGTCTGTACAAAGAGTACGTGCACACTGTGCATTGACATCCTCTGTAGCTGCTCACAGCTGCACAACAGCCCCATCTGACAACACTGCCTTTACATAGGCTTCTAAAAAAAAAAGAAGGGAAACCATCCATTGTCTCTGGTGAAGATTGCTGTCCTTGCCAGCAGCATGTCGACTTTTGCTTCACAGTATTGAGGGGAAAAAAGTATGACCTAGGAACAGTAAATGGTAATGCATAGTATTCACTCCCTTTCAGTGAAATTACATACAGAATGAACTCTAGCATGACCTAGCAGTTGTAGCTCTTTTCTTTGTACAGACTTCTCAGTGCTGTACCTTTATATTCAGTTCATATTTAAAGTGCTACATAAGGAGTTGAAAGTGGAAACAGATTTCAAGGATCCCATTTTAGCATATGGGAGAAACACTTACTAGGTTTGCTAAAAGCTGTTGTCAAAACAGCTCTCTGCTCTGGCCTGCCTGTAGAGAAGCTGCCTACTGCAAACGCTGTGTCAACACCTCACAAGCCTGCATGGAGAATTATTCCTCTCTTTTACAAAAATTGTTCTTTTTCCAAACAAACTCATCTTCACTTGGCTTTTTTATTTAAAAAAAAAAAAAAAATGTCTCACAAAGCTCACAAACTCTCGGACACTAGACATGGAAAGGGCTTTTTAGGTCCCCCAGTTTACACATCTGCCAGTGCATGATTACTCACTGCAGTTTTTATTTCTCTTTTTTTTTAATTTAATTTTAATTAAATTTAATTCTCTGCCTACTGCCTTTTTGTGCTATGTACAAAGGGAAGAAGGATTTATCAGTTCAGTCAAAAATTCGGTGGAGAAATGCTCTCATTTGCAGATTTGACATGTCTTGTTCATCTCAGTTACCATAAAGACTTGGAGATTTTGCATATTATCCTTTCATACTAAGACCACAACCAGCAATTTTGGCTTAAAATTACATTTGAAAAAAAAGCAAGTTTTGAAGCTCATTCTTCAATTGTTTATCAGATTCGTTTGCTTCAGAAATTGCATAGATCTAGGTATAGGAACAGAGTAAAATTGACACAAACTTTTGTTTCTCTTCTGTTTTTTCTTTTTTCCTTTTTTTAAAGCAGAGCTCTGCCTTTATTTACAACATCCCCAGTCTAAATCTTTTCTTCTGTTCTTCCAGAAGTCAAAAATTGTTATGATGAGGCTCTGTGGGCCATCTCCCATGCTATCTAACTCCTGATTCAGCTCTTTCCCTGCACAAGGCCTGATGTTTCTCAGATTTTAACTGATTTACAATGACTTTGTTCCTGTCAGTGGAATCTTCATGAGATTCAGTCCTCAAAACTAGATTCCAAAACACCTTTCATCAGTGTAGCAAGGTACAAGGTAGTTAAGCATCTTCAGAAGATCTATCAGAGCTACCATAAAACTGAGAGTTTGCTACTTAAAATCCTTTTGGGCATAAGGTTTCTGGATAACCAAAGAGAAATGTCTCTTCATGGTTGGATGTACATGGTAGGTCCAAAATTTCTGCTGCTGTGCTCACAAAATTGTAGAGGAAACACAAAGGCTTTTGTATATTAACATCTGCATAGGCTTCCAGGGCCTGTTCTTTCTTCTTTCCTTCTTTTAAGGCAATTGAAAAGAGACTGCTACTGTTCTGTTTCAAAAATGTACAAAATGCTGCTAGTTCTCTACATAACTGTTCAGGCTCTCTTTGGAGATTCTTCTTCTTATTTCAAGACTGAGGATATATGACCATAGAAACTGCACTTTTCTAGGTTTTGCTGTTTATCTGCCAAATCTCTTTCGTAACACAGGGCCACATATTGTGTCCTAATAACATTTTATCTTTTATTTAAGGCCTCTTTAACTATTGAAAAAGCCTTGAAAAACAAAAAACAAAACAAAATAACAACAAAAAAAAAAAAAAGCATAAATGAAATATTGTATAAAGCTACTGAAGTGAATATATTTTCTACACATTAGACGTCTTAAGATGTTTATGCTGAATTATACCTTGTACAAGGAAGTAATTGTTTATAACATACATAAGCACAGAATTTCCACAAACTGTTACATTGTCAATTTAGTTGCTTACAACCTCTCCTAATATTAAGTTCCAGCTTGCCTTGATTGTTAGGTCTTCATGAGAGCAAGGGAAATGGATTTGACAAGAGGAACTAAGAGGTATTAATTTCAAAATATTGTGTTTACCTTGAAAGATGCACTCAGAAATCAGGAGACTTAATTCTAATCATTCCACTGAATCAAGTAATTTTGAACTTTGTTCTGCTGATATATTCGTTACAATGATAAAAATGTCTTCATTTTATATTTGAGAATGTACATAAATTTAGAACATGAAATTGAAAATTCTAGTCTTTTTTTTTTATTTGCTCTGGAGAAAAGACCAAGAGCTCTTTTGGATATGATTGCCTTAAAAAGAATACCCTATAACTGAAAAAAAACCCCAAAACCCAACCACAAGAAAAGCCCACAGGGATCCACTCAGAAGCTGAAATATATGAAGTTTACTTAATAACATGTACTTATTGGTCATTATGGTATCAAAAGTTACTGACAGTTTATATGTTTTCTGGAGCTAAGAAGTCAACTGTTCATTTTTTCCCAGGCTTTTACACATCTCATTGCTATCTAATCTAATGTCCACAAACCCACTGTAAACACAGACTGATGCAAAGTAAACACTGAAGCCTCAGTATCAGATAAACAGAAGACTGAAGATTCAAATTTTTCTCCACATAAGTCTTCCCAACTTAATTTACAGCAAACTTTCCATATGTATCAATTTTCAGGGGACTTTATAAACTTTACGTAGTTTTCTTTGATGAAGTCTACAGTTTTCCTGACCATACAGAGCCTCTGATCATACTTTCTGTAGATGGCAATTTGGAAAGTAAAGGAGGTGCTGTGTACAATTAGAAAATATTTATTATTTAGAACAGAGGTCAGGAAGAAAATATCTTTCACTTTTCCCAGAAAAAGAATAAAAATGCTTTAAGACCAATGTCATAACTTCTGTGAGAGCTTTTGTATATGATATTTGTAAAATTTTTGTCCTCTCTGCCATTGAGATTTCCACAAAAGAGAGGAGCATTAGTGGGAATTTTTGTAGACATGCAGAAAAAGTTGTGTCTCAACATTGCTCCTTTGCCTCATTTTACAGAAGCTAGGGGGGGAAAAATCCTGTAAAGTGGTTTTTAATGAGCTAGGTGAAGGTACTAGAAGAGTGTTTGATAAATAACTCTGAAGAGGAAGACAGTGGAATGTTTTGTAAGAAAAGAGATGTTTGGCCAGCTGAGGATTATAGTATTAGTGAAGACCAAAGTGATGAAGTGTGAAACCAAAAACTGAGGAGTTAAGACTAACTTTATGTCCAGATACTACTATGGGTGTTTCAGGGGAAGAAATAAATTTTTAAGCATAGTAAACAAAATAATCATTTCCTATTTGCTAGCAGAGACAGAAACTAATTTTGCAGATGCAATCTAGGGACCTAGTCACCTGGATTTTTTAATTCATTCATAAATTTCAGCCAGCAATAGTCTGAAATTTTCTAATTAGAAAATATCAGGAATATTTTTATTGAAAAGGCAGCAGGAAATGGTGCATTAATAATATTTTGTTTTATCTATTACATTTCTCCTTGAGTTATCTGAATTAAAAATACAAAATAGGGCTGTTGAAGATGGAAATAAAAATGCAGGATAATGAAGAGGACAGAGGTGTAAACTCAGTCCAAAATGGAAAAGACAGATGTGGCCAGGACCAAGGATCTGCAATCCAAACATTCCAGAGAAATGAGTAACATCTTTTGCAAACACTCCCCAACACAATTAGTCTTTAGTTTTGTGTATTCCGATCATCAGAGGGATTTTCGAAGCTGAGGAGACAAAAATATTTCCATCTAATGCAAATTCCTAACCTGCTTTCAACCTGATTTTGCTGCTCAGTGACTAATTAATCAATATATTAGTTTTAGGTTTTTCAAAGAAACCAGTGTCCATTTATTGTAGAACATAAAGGTTTCTCCATGTTGCTCCATATGCCTTTGTCTGCAGCACCAAAAATATCACTTTATCCAGGTAAATTAGAATAATCCCTGAGTTTACACACATTATTTGTGCTTCTAATAAATTTATTAACAAATGTTGAAAAAACTGCACACCCTAGAAAAGGAATCTCTGGGCAGCATGTAGTTAATTTATTTGGCATAAATTTAAAAAAAAAAATAAAAATCAAAGCAGCTTTTAAATAAACATGTGTCCTTCAAGAAGATCACATGGTAGACATGCCAGAAATTTGCTTCCAAGGCTGGATTGGTAAAAGGTTGACAGACAGATCAATACCTCTCTGCTTCTGCTGCAGCAACATCTAAAGTGGCTGCTCATTTTGTGGGTGGTTCTTTTGCTTTTCAAATTCTCATAGCTGAGACTCTGTCCAGACCCTGTCCTTCCCAAAGTACACAGAGATTGGGGAAAGGATAGCTAGCAACTGTGAAAATAACTTGGGACATCCAATTACGCTTTCCAAGGCAGTCATCTTATGAAACAGGCCAAATCTTGGGAATGCAAGGGCAGCTTGTAATAAAATAAATTATATAAAACCATATTTATTTCAAGTGTATTAAGTATAAAAAATACTCTTAAAGACAGAAAGGCAAGTTACACCTTAAAGAAGTTGCACATTCATAAAAAGGATGGTTTGTGTCATTAAAAAAAGAGTGAGATTTTGTTTCAGATATGACATTATAGGTTCAGGTAGATGCAGATTAAAATTTTAAAAATAAATTCTGGTCCAAGAGAATATGCTAAAGCCATAAAATTATATTAAAAGGCTCAAATGATCTGCAGGAAAGTATAACTAACTGTTATTGCCCTGCAAATTAAGAAAATAAGATTTGTCTGAAACTCAAATAGATCATTTCATCATTCTAAAAATCAATGTAATTAAACACTACTCATGATTTGCAAGGTCCTTTTATTAAGATAATTTTTAAACTCAAAATTTGCAAATCCCAAAGCTTCTGTTTGCACTGAGTGGCAAAGGGTAAAGGTGAAGTGCATAAAGTGTTTTTTGTTGTAGGGTTATCTCATTCCAGAGTGCATTCTGGAGCACAGATGCATCAGTCCTTATATTAACTTGTTTCAGACAGAATACATTTTATTTATTAATGTGCCAAAATGTCTTGACTCCAGTTCAGTTCAATGGGTGGAGGTTGTCATGTGTAAAGAAAATATGCTGTTCTGTTGTTGCTGGCTTTGCCTCATGAGTTTGGAGGCAGCAGACAGGAGCAGAGCTCCTCCAGCATGCTCCCACAGAGGCACTGATGGAGCAGAAAGCTCCAGGAGGGCTGGCAGGGCTAAGGTGTCAGCCTTTCTGAATTTCTTCTCTGTCCTCGTGTGATCTGATGTTCCAGTTTTCTCCATTCACAGAGTCCCTGGCTCAAATGTCAACCTCTTGCCTGCAAAACTTCTTGGTCTGGTTCCTCCCAAAACCCAAGTCTCTCAGAATCCCAGCATCCCTTTTCCTGGTCACTCCAACACCCATCCTACACACCTTGAGAGTCCCCCCCTTGAACAGTTGGCACTCTGTAAGTTTTTAGTTACCTGTCTAGACAGGTAATTATTTTGGTGGTTTTACATTAGTTCTGTTCGAAGGGAGAACAAAAACTGCCCAGTTAACAGAGGTTAGATGGTAACCCATGGCAGACAAACATGCTTTCATAGAAATAGAGCTGGCTAAAGATAAAGATCACTGGTGAAAATATCCAAAATATTTGTAACAATGTGCAAAGGAACAATTTACAACACTTACTTTACAATATCACATGTGTGCAGATCATTTTACAGTACATCTGGCTTAAAAATTGAGGGGTCTGTAAGAACACAAGCATTTCTTACATCTGAAATTAATGATAAAAGAATGAAACTTGAGTAGCTAATTTAAATTTGACATAATTGTCAAAGCAAAACAAAAAGAGAAATACTGTAAACTCTTTGGGGAAAAGTTTTCTGTTTAAGCCACAAACTTACTTGCAGTGAAATTGCAGCACACAAAGAAGCACCGATTTAGCTTTCCTTAAATTTTTATTGTGTTAAGTAGTTTACAATAAAATCATTAGTGTGATGACTGTGAAACTCAGAAATGTTAAAAGAGCAAGCAGCTTCTAGCTCTTGATTCCCTGAAGATAACTGAGAGCCTGCAGGGTCAGCCAAGTAGTGGAAGCAGAGAGTTCTGCTTGTGCCTTGCTGGCTGGCTGTGGGGCTGCTTTATGGCTCCCTGGGGACAGGGGTGAGGGCTTTGGAGAGCAGGCTCTTCAGCTGCCACAGGTCTGAATAGCTCCTCTTCAGTCTCATTGTTGGGGCTTTTCCTTTTGTCCAACTGGACTCCAGATGATCCCAGTGCTCTTAGTTAACCAAATGATGTGTAAGTGGAATGAGAACTAGATCAGCAGCTGTAAAAAAAGAGAATGCAGCAGGTAAAAATGGCTGGTAGATTCACAATCCAGGAGCCTTGAGAGCTGCATGTGCTCACAGATTCTTCTTGGCAATATGTATTGGGGTCCTATTTCAACCTCATAGTAGCTGCTCTCTCCAGACAAACCGATAGTAATTTTTTAAAAAATTTTGTCCTCATCAAGGCACAGCTCAGATGCATTTGAGCCTGGATTCCCAAGGACATCAAGCCAGCCTAGATATGGTTAGTGTAATTCTTGGGAAATCAAAAGTACTTCAATGATAAGGAGTGTGGGAAGTGTCTTTGCATTGACATGATAAAGTTGTGATGTTGGTATGGTGTTTAACATATTCAAGTGTCTGACTTACATGTTAATAACAAACATTGTTTCTCACATCCATTGCTGAAGTGGTAGAAATAACTCTACAGTGAAAGAATTTCTTGCATGTGCCATTTTTGCCTGACACTTTCACAGAAACAGAAAATAGAAAAAAATTCTTGCTTGTTTATTCTTTCTTTCCACTACTCAGTTTATTAAAAAGATCTTGGTTTGTCTATAAATATGTTTCCTATCTATCTTAACACTTGCTTAATGAGCATCTATGTGTTTTGGAATTCTGATTTATTTTAAACAGGATCTTCAAAGTTTCCTTTCTGCTTGAAGCATATCAGAATGCCATACTTCAATATCAGTTCCAGAAAGAGCCAGATGCAGAAATTTCTGGGAAGGTTTAATAGTTTTTTTCTCTTTGGAGGGGTCATTAGCTCTGCATGAACAGATTAAAGATTCCTTGCTCATTGTATTCCAAAATAGGAGAGCACTGGGTCCAAAGAAAAAGTAGTGCACATTGTTAGATTGATAACTGTAAGTTATTCAAGGTCAAATTCTCTGAATTCTTATGGTTTGAATTATTTTTTACTTTTGCTTAGCAGAAATTGCAGTCCACCCTTCTTGTGTACTTTCACGGGTGCCACATTAAAAGCATCTTATGAATATTTAAGCATTGCTGCTGACAGTTTTGTAGCTTTTCAAAGATACTGATGAGATTAATTTTCCTGAAGGTCATTTGTTTGAAAACATGTTTCAATATGGGTTTAAAGATGAACTCTGGAAAGACACCTCATTTCAACTTTGAAAATGTTTTAAAAATAATTAATAAAAAAGACCTCATTCTTCCCCCCCTCCCATGTTAGCACATAGGAAGTGTTCGATTTAATATATGTTGTTTGTTCACCTACATGACATTTTATTCTCAAGTTAATGAAAACATAATACGACAAAAATCCATTGCTGAAATTTTGCGTGCTCAATATTCATCCATCTTTATTAGAAGTCTAAGGTAAAATTCACAAATACACTAAAATGACGGTGCCATAAATTTGCCCTGAACACACAAATCTTGTACTAGTGTTTTCTTTCTATCACAATATCATCTGCACTGAGGGGTAGGAAAACTCAGGCTTTCCAATGACATAATTTGTGAAACTTTATTTTAAATGGAGGTCCTGACACTGAAAACCTTTTTGGTGATAACATCCCATGGCACCAATTTTTATTTCATACACCATAAGTGTTACAAATTCTCACCAAATATATTGTGCAGCTTTCATTCTCTTGATATTTCTTGAGGATGTATGGCCTTGCCCTTTGTTTTGTTGAAAAGCAAGATGCCTTGGTGTCCAGGTGTGGCAGGAGCGGGTATCTGCTTCAACAGCAGCTGCTTACACAGAAAACAGCTCTGACTTTGAGGGTTGTGAGGATCTATCCCACTAGAAATTCATAAACTTTTCCATGATCTTCCTTTGTCCTTAATTTTAACAGTGGCATACCACACACAGGCGTTTCACTATTTTTCAGCAGGAGGTGACTGTTAAATATTACAAACTATATCATGTGACAACCTGTTGCAACATGTGTCAAATTTCCTGCTCCTTTTCCCACTAAAGTTTCAAGGCGCTGCTGTGCGTTCCTGGCACTGACACAGCAATCCTGAGCCCCCAGAGCCAGGCACTGCTCAGCTCTGCCTGCAAAGGGTGTGCAAGAGGGAGCTGCAGGACTATTCAAAAGGAAAGGGTCTTTTATTCTCTTTTGCAATGTGGAACCAAGTAAATAGTCTTGTAAGTATGTTTTTCATACTTAATAACCTCCAGGGCTCCTGGTTTGTATCATACCCAGGCTAACGTGCACACAAGCACCTGCAGAAGGCGACTGTAAAACTTTATCCTGAGGTTGCCCCAGGCTAAAAGGCATTAGAACAGACACTGATGGGAAGCATCATGCATGTTCTGGCTTTTTCTGGTTTTTCCCTAGAACAGTCTTTGCAAATCATGAAAACAGAAGAAATTGCATTTGCTGAGAAGAACAGGCATGGGGCAGAAAGTCATTTATCATTTGTATTGATTTTTTTTTGTATTTTTTGATATTTTTAGTAAAATTGATAAGTTCATTGATCTATTTTGTACTGCAATGCCCAATTTAACTTGGAAGATGAACCCCAACAGCAGTGCAGTTCTCTGTAGCTTGTGCACATGCAAGATTTTAGAAATGTTAACCATTATAAGAATATTGATTAAAATTATCCTCAGAAATTTGTTCTGTGCTGTGCCTGTATTTAAGAAATGTCTTTTTTTCCTTTCAGAAATTCAGCTAAAAGTATAGAAGAGCTGAATCTGGAGATCTGCACTAGCTGAACAGTGGCAAAGGACTAAACAATTTGCAGTGTAATACTGCAGAATGTTGTAATGTTTCATTTCCTGGTGGCACAATTCTGTTTCCGAATGTACCAAGAGTTTGATGGGAATGCCAGTTATATTTCTGAGGAATAATGGTGAGTGTCATCTGGCTGGTGAGGATAGAGTTTGAAGTACCTGACAATCCCCACAAACTGTAATTCCCAAGGACACTTGTGGCACTGGATCAGGACCAGTGCTCATGATTATTCTGATCATGTATTTATTTTGCATTTTTATAAAATATTTTCTCATCCTTGTGTTGTAGTTTCCTGTTTGATTAACATAAGGATGGCACTTGATAAAGTTCTCAGACCTCTGTAGATGGTAAATGTGTGCAGTAACTGGTTATTTGAAATTTCATTGTTCTTCCAAAGGAAAAATCTTTCCTTTCTGAGTAGTTAAAATGGTCATGGCGATACCTTGGGAGCTGGAAAATTCATGGTATGCAGTGGTTTAGTCTAAAATGGCAAAATATGGAGATGCACAGGAAGGCAGCTTATGGGAAACATAGTACAATAACAACCCTGACCTCCTGGCCTCTAGAAATTAGGAACTGCAATTCCTAAATCAAAACCAGCATCAGAAGTTCTGGGAATGGAAACAGGCTTAATTCTCTGTAGTGCAAAGGACCCAAGCTCTCTGTAACAACGGGTCAGGCTTTCAGTCCTGTGTACGTATCCGCTTGTTTCGTGCATTCCCAAGAGCTGTGTGCTCTCCTGGCCTTGGGAACGAGCAGAATCCAGTGGGGCAGATGCAGGATCAGTGGCAGGGGACTGGCACTCTTTCCATGCTGGTGGGATGCAGAGTTGCCCTGTAGAAGGGGGATTTGTGTAGTCCTCTCTTCCCAGCAGGGTATCTCTTTGCAGTCAAGACTCTGCTTCTCTCCTGTAATGCCAACTGAACTGGTTGAATACTGCCATTCTGTAAACATCAGGAAAGAGTCACCCACACCAGATCTCTAACCTTGCAATAGTTACTCATCAGGCATAGTGGCAGTCACCAAGAGATTCTTTCTACTGCTCCTTCTTTTTATTTTCTGCAAGATTTCTTCACTAGTGTGGGTCCTGGAGCTTGACTGATCTCTAGCAAGAGTTTGGTGGAGTATCCCTTTGAGGACAGGTATTCTGCTGGTCTGGGAAGGTGGGATGGGATGTGTCTTCATTTAAGTCATGCTCTCAATTCTTTGCTCTCAAAATCATGACTATGGTATTCTTCTGTAATCACAATGTTGGCCTTATAGTGTTGTTTTTCATTGTAATCATAGCAGCCTATTCACTGTTCTGCCATTTCAAAAAAAAAAAAAAAAAGACATTTTATACCATTCAAATAAGGATTTAATTAATTGGAGGAGGCACTTTTCTGAATTTTCCATGTGTGTAGAAAATGATGTGCTCAGAAGAATACATTCTTGTATTAGGAGTAAGAAGATTTCACACCTCAAAGCTGTTTATTGGAAAAAAGTTATATTGTTCCAATTAAAAAGCATGTTTCTCCTATTATATTTATTTCTATTTTCCATGAGACACAATTTTTACGAAAGGAGATAGAAAACATTCCTTGTCTTTAAGAAACAAAGAGCAGTGGATCTTGTATGAGCCATAACAATTTTCTGATTCACAGAAAAGTTTGAATCCAATTTACATAAGGGTTTCAAGCAAAAATTTAAAAATAATTATGTTATTGCCACTCTTCATGGCACAGAGTCTGCAGGGATGAAAATGAATGAATGTTTGGTATTTTCATTTGGTTCTCCAGATGATTCTTCCTAATTATTCAACTTGGTCACCAGAGCCTACCACAACTTTCTTGCTACTACTTTGGGGACAGGGGTGGCTGTTGGGTTGTGGTACTTTCCTATCTTTTCCTTTCCTATAATAGCCCAGACAGTTCTACTGACATACAGTTGATCTGTTTGAAATAGGGTTTTGTGTTCTGTAATATTAAGATAAAACCTGCAAGCTGGTGTAAAGCTTAACCATAAAATCAGTTCAAATCAGTAGCATAGCTACATACCTATTTATATTTCTTTAATATCTTCTTTATATGCCATTACAATTGATGTTGTTGGTATAGACTTTGAGACTCTCGAATACCAGATGGTGATGTAATGTTCTTAGGACAGGATTCATCTTGAAAGGAAAGATGTTTTAAAAGCTGCTTTTGAAAAGCAGAACAGATCAACCCATATACCTAAATTAGGGTCCCACGTTGTTGCCCCATGCATGACGTGAGTTCATAAGTGGCAGTAGTTTCCAACAGCAGAGGTATAGTGGGCTCTGTGACAGGATACTGGAGTTAAAGCAGAGGAAAGAATGTGAGAAGGTCACAGATCAGGAAAAAATCCCATAAAATACACGCCGAGAGAATCCTCGCTGTCAGCCCTCTGCGCTGTCCACCCACCAGTGTAAGCAGCAGCAGGGCTGGCCCCAGTGTGGTACACTTCCCCACTTTCCAGAAAAGCAGCTGGATGCTGTTTCTCCTTTCTAGGAAATCAGTGTGCACTTTGGGACATGTGGAACACTTACAGTCCAGCAGAGAACGTCATACCTGCCTTATACCATCAAAACTGGGCTGACTCTATTCCTGCTATTTCTTTTCTTTTCAAAAACTGGGATTTCATTTTTAGTGGAAGACTCTTGTATTGTAATGGTCTCTGACCTTCTTGTAGATCTCCAGTGGCCTTCATTTAGAAAAGGTTGTGGTTTTTTTCAAGATTTCCTTTTTTTTTGGCCTTGGTAATTTTTTTTGCTTCCCAGCCCATTAATGTTGAACAGATCAAGAGTTAAAACACTTAATCCTGTGTTCTTCTCTTTTCTGTTTTTTCTAATGGATGAGTCATAGTACGGATGGTCTTTTGTTATTCTTTAGTAAATTCAAACAAGATTATTTATTCCCTCATTAGAAAAACAATAAATCAGCAAACAGAAAAATGTGAAACAATGACTCTAAAATATATTTGCCATATTTTAAAGTTATTCATTTGTTTTTTGGTTTTTGTTGGGTTTTTTTTTTTTTTTTTTTTTTGTTTGTTTGTTTTTTTTTTATTTCAAAGGGATGAACAATAAAAAGTGCTCCTAAAATCTTCTGGATTGCTATTTCTGAAGCCTGGAACCTTTTGATGATGAGGTACCATAGGAACCAATAGCTGAAGTACAATAAACCTGGGCACTTCTGGGACCCACATGTGCTGTCTGGAGCAATGGTGATTTGAGCAGAGCCAACAAGTGGAAGTGATCTGCATGATGTACCTCCACTTTCTACACCAGCCCCAAGGTCAAAAGGATATCCTGCTTTTTATGATAATTCATTCTTGGACTTCTTTTCTGATGAATTTAACACATTTTTTTGTTACTTAGAGATATATCAAAATATTATTTCTTTCGTGATTGTATAAAATTAAGCATACACACAGATTCAGAGCCAAGTTTATTCTTAAATTTATAAATATTTTCTGCCATCCTATATTATCTTGATGTCCAACAACCACAAACTGCAGAGCACAAAAGCCTTTATGAGACACTCTCCTGACAGAAAATCTTGTAGCCTTTTCATCAAATACTTCCTTAGGTGCACAGGACTGTGCTATTTCTTTAATAAGAGAAGATCTGGGGTTTTTTCAGTTGCCAAGTGGAAATCTGGATTGGAGAGGAGAAGAAAGGATTCCTTTCAAAATAATTTTGACACCTCGGTGAAAAGGAGGAGCATTCTTACAAAGGCGTGGAGCCAAAGTTCTGAATTAACAGATTCCATCCCTGGAGACAGAGGAAGGTGCGTGCTCAGTACAGAGAAACCCCACCCTGGCCATGGATGTCAAATTCCCCAGCACTCAGTACACCCAAAGGTCATTAAACTGCTTTGGCTTCTGTCCCTCCTGCTGGGAAGAGAAAATGCTGTGGGTGCTGTCTCTGCTTCACCCGTATGCAGTCATAATGTTGGCTCTGCCTTAAGAGACTTCACAGCTGTGCTGTAACACAGTTAGTTCCCAGCATGACTCAGATGAAGGATTTTATTTAATCTGCACAGGACTTTGGAAAAAAAAAAAAAAAGAGAGAGAATTTTAGTTTGTGGAAACCTTGAGAATGTGCAAAGCTGGAAAAAGAGGACATGAGAACAAGAGGCTGGGTCTCAAAACTTGATTTCCCATTGTCTTAGAATAAAATTTCAGTGAAAATGGAAAGATGGGAGAAGAATGAAACCATTTCATTGCTTTGGCTGCCTTCATTCCTGTAATAGTCCATTAGGGCATCAGTCATAGTTTGCATTGCTTTTAGCTCACGAACAGGAATTGTTGAGAAGTATGTGGCTGTGTTTTGGGGTTTTTGTTGTTTAGTGGCTCTAAACTCAGTTTTTCTTGTAGTGTCTTTCCCCCACTGTGCTTTCTGTCACTGTTTGCACTATTCACAGTGCTTTATTTATGTGAAACTGTACATGCCTTTTAAAATTTGGAGATTCTTTACTATCATTACAATCCACACAGAACAAAAACCAAACCAAAACAAAACAAAACAAAAAAAACCAAAAACAAACAAACAAAAAAAAAAACCACTATCTTGTTGCTGGCATAGGAGTTATTGCAATGCCAAAATTTGAAGATTCTTAGTTCAGATTAAGCTCTCAGAAACAAGGAATATTTATCAACTGATTCTACAGGCCAGAACTTCGGGAACTTTTAAAGCAACACTCATATAATTTGCTGACTTAAGGACTGAATATTTGGCAGGGTGGATAAGAGGTCACTTGATATATATGTAAAAGCAAATCTCTCATTTGTCTTTCTTAAGCAGAATGTCACTAACCACAATAGTCAAACAAGCACAATATTGCATGAATATTCCAGCATTTAATTAAGAGGTAGTTTTGATCTATACATCTTTTATGGTATCTACCATAGAGCACAATTACATTCAATAACTTATGAGCAATTGCTTCAGGTTCCTCCATCAAAGATGCACCAATTTTGATATGAGTACCTTTTCCAGTTTAGTCCAGATGCCTAGACATTGCACCTACAGGAAGATGAGTATTAAACAAGAGCTACCTACCAAATAATCCAAAATTTCCTGCAAGACTCAAGAACCTGTTTTTTAGGGGGGCTGTTTCTGTGCAGAGGATATGAAAAGGGAGATTTTGAACACAAAGTGTGCAGAGGATGTTCAAGGAATATTGCTGTGCCACAGCCTCCTCAGGCCATGTAAGTAAAATGGTGAATGCTACTCAAAAGAATTTGACTTGTGACAGTAAGTGGCAATTGCCAGAATGTTTTACACTAGAGTTATGAAATCAATTCTACAACCACTATTATGTGAAGGTAACACTGATGAGGATTTTTTACATAGCTGAGCATTGATGTGCATCGTTCCTTGAACCACAGCAAATACACTGCAGAACCCAAGTAAGGGTTATTGTTTTTATGGGATGCAGTCATTAAGATATATGGTTTATGCTTCTACACAGAAACCCCAGGATTCATTTCTGTACAAATTCAAGCACACATGTTGATACTCCCATGCCTATGGCAAATAGTAGGTGTTATGGATAAATTTGGGTTCATAATCCAGCTATAGAATAGCATAATATTTAAGGTGGACAATTCAGAAAAGTTAGAATATAAATTTTTCTCAGACAAGTGTTGTAGTGTAAAAACTGAAGGTGAGCATTAGTGAAAATAAGGGAGTCATCAAGGGTGTTCTTTTTTTAAAAAGCTTAGATTTAAGAAATTTAGAGAAATATTTATTTTTGTCAAACAGGCTAAAAAATTTGCAGAACTCAATGTGAAATTGTCTTTAAGTCAAAGACCTTGAAGGAATTATTTTTCCTCAAATGTGAACACTTACCAAGTAACAGTCATTAGGCCTCATTAAAATTAAACAATTAATGTGGCAAACACAGACATTGTTACAGAAAATTGACCTGCATGCCTTCTTGATGACAGTTAATTCAGTTTCATTCTCTTTCTATTGCTGAGAATGGTTTTTATTCAGGGTTTGATCTCTTTGTACATTTCTGTTGAAGAGACGCAAACAAATCCAGGTTCTTGGATTTTTTTCTTGTTCTATCTTATGTTCTAAGCATAACTCCAGAAGAGGAGAAAACCTTATACCCTTGCATAAAAATGTGAAGCATTTGTTGTATTATATTCTAGGATGGCTCAACAGGAGCTGGTTATCTGTTTGTTGACTGTAGCTACTTGAATGCTATAAACCAAATAACCTAACCTGTTAAGTGATATGATCCTGGTTATGAAAACCCAAACCTGCAGGAAAAAGTTCTGCCAATGCATCAGAGACAGTATGGAGTATGGAGCATTGGGAGATCCAGGAAAAATAAATGTGGTGTGTAATTCCTTTGGAATGGATCAAGGCATTCATACCTTGTAAACATTTAAGACACAGAAGAAATGCTCAGCATATGTTAAAAGCGACATCAAATTATTTAAGACCTCTTCACACTTGCTTCAACCTGCTCCACCTCAGGTGACCCCAGCAGAAGAGGGTGTTTCAGTTTAAGTGCAAATTTATTTCAGACAAATAGATTTTGCAATGAGATCCAGCACCTACTAGATTAAACTTCAGGCTGCTCTTATTTTGTGATGCATACAGAGATATGGGGCCCTTTTTTGGATGACAGTTCACGGCACTCACGAATTATTGAGAGGAGAGACGGTTCCCTGGGTCACTGGAATCTCAGCAACACTTGAGAACAAATGAGTGAGCACTTCTGCAGGACATGACCTGGATCAGATTGATTGACTGAGAGCAGCAATTGGTTTGATCATTGTTCGAGCAGAGGTGTCCACTGTGGCAGCCTTCAGCATTCACTTGGGGTCTTTTAAGGCTACATTCCCAGCAAAATTAGATTCATAACAAAACCTGCTCAAAACATCTGATTTGTGTGTTCTGATCTTATTCTCAGTGAAGTTTTTTTGTGTGGAATAAAGAAATAGCTAGGTTTAAAAGGCATTAGGAGTCTCAAGATTTCTTTTCTTCTTTTTTTTTTTTTGTCCTCTCTACCTTCTTGTTTGAGGAGCAAACATACAAAAAAAATGTTCTGCATTCCTTTCAGATGTTGTAATGACAGCATCAAACTGAATTACTTGAAAATATATAGTTTGAGAGATTAATGCTTGTGATTTGTAATCTTGTTCTCTTCATAATTTGTTTTAATGTTTGCTTTCTCCCCAGGTAACACAAAATCACATTGTGAGGAAATGGTGAGAAAAGCCCTGGAAAAGAAATGTGATTTTCAGAACTTCCTTACCTTAACTCTGATTGTTCATTAGCAGAAATACCCAGGTTTGCTCCTCCACTTCTGGGATTCTTTCAGTCTGTGCAGCTACACCTCCACTTGCCTTTTATCTTTGTTAGGGAGCACTAAGAACTAAAAATCCTCTTGGGGTTTTACCCATTGACTCCTAATTAACACGAAAAAATGCTTTACCCCGGCTGCTTTGGCATGGGGCTTTCTTTTCACGTGCATATATGTCACATAAAATGCACACTAACTCTTCATATACAGTGTCAGCATGCATTCCATACGCACACAAAAGTTCCAGATGTGCTGTGTATCTTATTTAGTTGACTTTAGTCTTCTGTAAAGCCAAAAGAAATATTAATCATTCATTTACTGTTAGGGGATGGGTCTTCTTCTCATGTTTCAGTAAAGGGGGTGGAAAAGAAAAGTAAGCCAATTTTTTTCCTATTTAAGGCCAAAGCTGGGGAATGCTTGTGGCTGAGTTCTGTACATGGCCCGGTGCTGGAAGGGCAGGGAACAACCGATGTTGCTATTTTGAACAGATTTTTTTTCTTCCCCCCCCATTTTTATTTTTGCACAGAGAGTCTCATGTCTAATATTTAGACATGATGAGCTCTGTGCAAAAAGTAACTTTGCTCATTCTTGCCGTGTTTCAACCCTCAGTTATTTTGGCACAACAAGTCGGTGAGTAATTCAAGCTTCTTATGATTTCATGTTTTTTATTTTATTTTTATTTTTACCAATAATTTTAATAGCTTGTCAGAAGTGTGTATGCACGAATCTCACCAGAACACTTTTCCTTCACTAATTCAGCAGTCAGATATTTAATGGTGAAGCTGAAAGCTGCAGGGATTTGCAGTATCATCCCAAAGGTTTTTCTTTGCTTTGCTTTCTTTAAAGTTAGAAGGACTGTACAGTGCTGTCTGCCTTGGCTGCATTTGTTCTTGTTCTTACTTGTTTTCCTGCTACAGACACTGAGGAGATTCTAAGCTATTTCTTTTAACTCTTGGAATAACATTATAACTGTTAGCTCCGTGCTGCTTGGAAGCAGCTTTTTTTCACAAGGAATAAGTCTTTGCTTCCAGCTATTTTATTTGGAGTTCTCCTTTGTACTTGTTTGTCTTGCACTGGCAGCGTGGGTGTTTCTTTCAACAATTTGCGTGCAGAAAAAAAAAGTCTTAAAATTCTGAATGGTTTTGTTGAAGGAGTTTTTTAAGAGTGATATATGAAAATATGTCAGCTTACAAAATTTTTACTTCGGCATAGAACAGGAGGGTGAATTAATTCCCTCAGCTGCAATAGTTTGAATCGGGCATCTGCAGGCTGTTTCAGCCCTTCATGAGACTGATTAGCAGTTGATGGTATGTGGAAGTCCATGTGAGTGTGTGTGTGCATGTTTACAGAGCGCAAGAACACCAAAAAACAACTGAACATGGAATTCAGAGGGGAGAGAAGTACTTTGTACACAAGAATTCAACCTAGAGTGAAGATAAGTGTGGTATGAGTATTTAAGTTAAACAGATGACATTCCACAAGTACAGCTGACCTTTTTTGGATGTGCTCAGTTCCTGCTTGCCAGATATTGTAAACCAGTCCTTCCTTAAGATAAAACACTTTTCTCTCTTGCAAATGTGAAAGATCAGCAATGTATTTATTCCCACAGAGAGGCAAGGAATAACCTTACAATTAACTCAATAAGCGGCAGCCAAAGAAACTGTAGTGCTGTAAAGGAAAGCCAAATGTCTTTAAAATCCCACCCTACACTACTCTGTATGTCACACATCATGAAAAAATTACTTGAGCCAGCTCATGGCAAACCCATCTGTCTCACCATACCTGGACAGGGACCTCTGCCGAGGGGTGAGTGAGTCCACCAGGAGCAGCCTGTTGGCACTGGAGCACTTGGAACTCAGGAGGATCTGTGCATGAGCAGAGCAGACAACAGCCTCTGCAGCACCAGCCCCCCTCACCTAGCACAGACACATGCTAAGCCTAAGTGTCTATTAAATAAAACTCCAACCAATGCATATATTCTGTAGAGAGTAAACAGAATTTACTGTGAATGGATCCTTTTCTGTTTCTGCTTTGCCGTATACAAACTCTCTCTCCAATAATGAGTAAAGATTATAAAATGCAGTGATTATAAAATTTGAGCAAATATGTGCTGTGAGTTTTCTCTGCTTACAGCAGCAGACAATATATATATTGTTTATATTTAACATGCAGTAAGTGTTCTTTTATATACCTGTGTCTATCATCAGAGGGATAAGCACTAAGAGAGAATCCAAAATAAAGAGAAGGAACATCAATTTTGTTTTTCTCCATAAACAAACCCCTCCTGAGTGCCAGGTCTCCTTCCCTCACTCTAGTCATATCCCTGGACATTTCTGAGGTGCAACATATATTTGACTTAATAAATAGTAAATTTTGGGTAGAAGAACAATATACAAATGAAGTGTGAATGAGTATTCTCATTTCTCTGCCACATTCCTGTTTCATGGTGTTGTAACATTTCCTTTCTGGGCTAACTTCCATACTATTTACAGGGATGAGGTTACACAGAGAGACTGATAAATCACTAGTTATCCCTTAAAAATTGGATTCTCTCCTCACTTTAGAATGTTTCTTTCCACACATTTGAATATGCTTTTCTCACAGAAAATAATAATTGAAGGAGGTTGATTATTCATATCACTAATTCATGTGCAGGGCAGGGAATGCACTGGGAAACCAAATTTTCCACAACTGAAAAGAGAATTTCCAGACATGCTGAAATGCTCTCTCTTGTCAAGAAAAATGTTTATATGGTTAGTATCAAATGTAAGTCAATACAAAATTTTCCTTAGGAAAGCCTGCCAGGAGACAAGATTTGGCAAAATATTAAGGAAACTGCTCAGTATACACTGAGTTTAGGGTAGTCAGATGTACCCCTGGGCTATGTGTTTCTTTGTCTTGCTGTAATAGCTTGGAATGGAGATTTGTGTACAGCCTCAGGCTAAACTTCTTCTAGAGCTTGGGATCTGGATACTGTGCAGCAAGGAATATTCTGTGAACTCAAAAGCTGTATGTCCTTGTAATCCACCAGGATGTTTTTAGCCTGGAGGTAAAATCACCTTGACACAATCCAGGTTTTCTGATGTGTGTCAGGGCTTTCCAGCCCTGCCCATATCCAAGATAAGATGCCCCCTGATGGCTGACAGGACACAAAGCCAGCACTTCGGATGCAGCAGATGATTCAGAGTCCAGCAATGTACATTGGGTTCCACCCTTTGAAGGCACCTTTACATCCTGCATATTAAACTACTCAAAAGTGTAAGATATTAAGAATGATAAGTGTAAGATACTAGGAATGCTTCTTTAGGAAAGAAATCCATTCTCCACCCAAGTTGTGAAAGCATTTGCTAAGCCTTGCAGCCTGCATCATCCCATTTATCTTGAGTTTGTAGAGGCAATCAATGACAGCTACTTCCAGAAGACAGAATAAGTTTTAGCTAGCCAGACTGGAGGTATTTGGCAGTTTCCACTGCCTACAAAGGAAGCGCATCCACAGTGCCCTCACATTAGTGCCAAAAGGGAAGTCAGATGGATTTGGGCCTGTCTCAGCTGCATCTGTGATGCTTAAAGGACACCTCAGTGAGCCAGAGCAGGATACTTCTCCTAGGTACACCCCAGTCCTTGAGGAACTTCACTGAGGTCATTAGGAAAACTCTACTGCTCTGAAAGCAGTGTGGCAGCAATGCCAGAAACCCTTCAGTACTATTACAAGTCATTTTTTGCTCTAAGGTAATTTAGTGTTTTCCTTGTAATGCAAGTATTATCTTGGATGTTTGGTCAGGAAACTCATTTCTGAGGTAATGGCTGAATGCTAAAATCTCTCTGACAAGACTTATTGTCCTTTCATATTACTTTCAGTTGCAAATTGCAGTTTTAAAATGATATATAACCATTACATGTAGGTTTCAAGAGGCAGCATGAAAATGACTTTTCCTGCTGAGCACCCATTTCTGATCCCAGAGAAAAGAATGATATTTTAGGAAAACTTGTAAGCAGCTGATTTGGCCATTTTGCTTTCTTTTTTTATTAACTGAGAAGGGTTGGATAGCATGTGAAGTGGATGGGTACTATAGAGATGTAGTTTATTTGTGAGATTGCCAGACTGTCATGTTTAGCAGTTAGCTGTATGGAACACTGTACACATGTGCTCTTTGTTGATAAATTTCCAGTTTAAGGGTAATGCTAACAACAGAACTATCTCTCCTCAAAGGTTTTGGTAACTCAGAAAGGTTTCCCCCCAGAATTTTGACAGTAAAACCAGATGATGCACATCTGTGTGCCAAGAGATAATTAACCATCGTAAGTAACCTGGACTAGGCGAAGTAATGAAATATCTGGGGTCTACTCCTCTTCTTCCATTTTTCCTAGCTATTTTTTACCAAGCACATAGTAGACAAGGTTATGCTTAGGAAAATTGAAACATTCCTTTCTGGTCTGGAAAAATCATGCTAAATGAAAGCCTGGGGAATCCACCTCCTCCAAACATTATATATATGTTCTTGGAAATATGACAAATTTCATAAACACATTTTATATCACACACCCCTGGAACACATTAGCCTCCGGAAAATGAGACTATTATATAACCCTTTCATTATTTTCCAGATTTGTTTTTGACTTGAGACCAAATCACCAAATCTACACAGACTGATTTTTCTGAAAGAGGAGGTGGAGTTGGAAACATCCACTGCTTTATTACAGGGGGAAGAGGCAGAGGTAGAAGGGTGTTGTTGCTGGCACAAACCTCACTGTTGATGCCTCAGTCAGAGTCATTATGTTTGCTCTCCTCTTAGTGCTGCAGATTACAAGCAGATCCTATTTCCTCTTCCAGCTTCTGCCAAAGTGTTGAGGTTTGAAATAAGCAGCCAGGTGTCACTTGCAAACTCTGCTGATGCCAGCCTTACACAACAGCTTCGGGAGAGTTGTAATGAATGCTGCTTAAAAAAAAAAAAAAAAAAAAAAAAAAAAAAAAAAAAAAAAAAAAAAAAAAAAAAACCCCCTTTTTAAAAAAAAAAAAAAAATTACCGTCACTTTTTTGTTCCACAGGCTAGCTGAGAAACCAGACTGACACTGTTCCATTATTCATTGTCCCAGTTATGTGCTAGTGTTGTTCACACCTTGTTTTAATGAGAAATCTGCAGAAAATGGGACATACCTGCCCTCCTAATTGGAACAGCATAATGAGGGTTGGTAATGGAAGAGATGCAGAGCAGCATTTAGCATTTGAGGTTAAAAGCAACCTCTTCAGAGTTGAAAGGTTCAGCCTACCAGGAAGGGCAAACAATAACAAAGTGCACTTTCCCAGGCTAGCGGGCACCTGGAGCACTGTATCACTCTTGATGTTTCTGTGGTAGGTTCCTAGTCTGCTGAAGAGCACAAGCAACAGCTGCTGTAAGAGTTGCAATATTTAATTTGTTGGTTTGGAGTAATAACTTGTCAAAGCTCACAGAATTAGGTATTTGTGCAATGGTCATACCATTTGTACTGCAGATTATGCTGTCCTTTAGTCATGCTTGTTTAAGAAACTGGGCAAAAGATCTCAGTTGAGAAAAGGGGAATTGTTGGCAATGGAAAAGATATGTTGTTAACAAATAGGGGGGTTTATAGTCTTGAAGTAACTGGATTAGAATCCTACACCATTGCATGATGAAGCACAGTTCAATTTATTATTTGCAGCACCAAAAAAAAAAAAAAAAACAGACTTGAGAAAGGTATAATAAAATCTGTTGTGATTCAACATTGCTACTGTTAGCTCATTCTCTATGTTGTAGCCTGGTAAATTGTAGATTACATGACTTTAACGTGGTTTAGAGTTCAGCATATACCGCCAATTGCCTATAATTTTGAGACATTCTGATTTTGGTTTTTGGCAGATGATAAATAACCTGCAACCCTAAATGGAACAAAAATTTTAGGGTCATCATTTACCTGCTGCAATACTTTGCCAGCCTACCACTGCTTCTATATATCCGTGGTGATACACATTGTACAGAAGGAGAACTGGACACAGATGTGATTCCTGCTCCAGGCGGGGTACAAGTGTTATTTTACTTCTGTAACTTCAGGTCAGGCTGTTGAGGGCAGCATGGCTGGGTGAAGAGCAGGCTGCAGCCCTGGCTCTCAGCCCATCTGCATCCCAGGGGATGCTGTGGATTCCTCCTTGAAATCTGGCTCTCTGAAGCCTTGCTTGTCACAGCAGTGGTGTCTCTGTGGTAGAGGTGCTGTGCGGGGGCTCGCTGCTGGCAGCTTCCCACAGCCTTGGTGACTGCTGCAGGACAATTATTTCTCTAGGGATTTTCTTCCACTCAGTCTTTTGATGCACAGGGTTCATGAAGCTTTCTGCTCTGTCCTCTCTGTGGCTTCCTTGACAGGAGACGTTTTGTCACTGGAAAAATCTGTAAGGAATTCCCACAGAATTTCCTGATTTTTCTCCATTCAAGACAGTCAGACTTTGCTTCAGGGAAATAAAATTTACATATTTATATGTGGTGGCCATGCCATTAATTTCTCACATAGCTTTGAGATTGTATTTAAAAAAAAATTCAAATATTAACCCTTGCATTGCTTCTGACTATGGTTAATCAAGAGAGAACCTCCAAGTAAAAAATTACGAATTACTGGGATCAGAACGTCTCTCCTGTAAGTACAAGAGAGACAGGGGGAGGTCTGCTAACTCTGTCTTAAATGCTGGAAATGTGCAAGGAGGAATGAGATCCACCATTGGCTGTAGAGTAGTTCATCTTTCACAAATAGGTATAGTACGTTGTATTTTTCATTCATATTTTCAAGCAGTCATTACTTTTTCTCGTCTTCTCTTTTATAGGAAAGGTTCTTTGAATTTTGATTAGAGGAAACTTAACCTACTTCCAACCACTGTTTCTCTTTATTTATTTTCACTTCAGAGCCAATCTTGTCTCTGAGTTTGCAAAGTGGAAGCCTCTGCCTGTTTCATGTCAACATGACAATGGAAAACATGATATAACCCCCTCCAACAACAACCGTTTGTTGGCTTTAGTTTGGATAAACTTCAGCTCTGGGACTTCTGGCTTTGTTTAGTTTAGCAGAGGAGATTCCTTTCAGATTAGCTCAGAGACTACTTCCATTTTGCCCCATTTATGTCAAACCCTTCATTTAAACACAAACTATCAGAATGAGAATGAAAATGGTACCTCCTTTAACAATGTCTGCACATTTTTGTCTTGCTTTGATTCACATAAGTACTCCATGAAGAGATATCTGCCAAGAAGGAGAAAGCATGCACCGGAATTTGAACAGGAAGAATGTGAGGGTAATGAAAATGTATGTATTTCAAGGCTGAATGTGTTTTTTTGTTTTGAAAGGCTAGGCCTTCTCCTACAGCTAAAAGGGCACCCAAATGACTGTTAAGAAATGAGGGATGTGACTTGTAGATTTAAGACTTTATCAGAGTTTGGCCTTCAGCAAAATGCAAAGTTATCTGCAGCCACTGGAGACGCATCCCTTTCTGCTGCTGGATTTATCTTTCAAGTCGCTGTGCATCCCACCCTGGAGGGTGGCACAGGCACCTCTGCTCTCCCATCAGGTGAAACCTTTCCTCCTGAATGCAAACCTTTCTTGGGCTGCTTGGGCAGCTTCAGGCACTCCTTTATTCCCAACTCCAGCACCGCAAAGGGCAGCAGAATCACAGGAATAACCCAGGCACGTTTTGCAGCAGTAGATATGAAAGGATGATCTTTGTCTGGAAAGTACTTCCCACAGCAATTCAGCTCTGGCAGTTCTTGGAAAACTCCTGGACATAATCAGTTCCCACTGAAGCTCCCTGCAGTTCATGCCCAGTGACCAGTCGATGCATTAGAAGGCAGTCTGTGGCAAACATCTTTTTTTCTCTCTTCCTTCCCTTTGTGCTACTTCTTCTCTTTTCCTTCTTTCCATTTTCTTTTAGGAAAATAAGCAAGAACAAAATTGCATCTTTTTTTTCAAACAGATGAGACAGAAATAATTGCTCATCCAAACAGAGTTAATGGGAAATATGGGAAGCATTGCTCATTGTTCCTTTGATGTCCACTGTAATTGCCATGCTGAGCATCAAAGGAGAATAAACTACATTCCCCATGCTTTCCTTCAGCTATAAGCAGCAAAAATAGGATTCATATTTTCTTGGAAAACACTTTTATGTTCATGAGAGCCTCTTTTTAAAAAAAAAAAAAAAGAAAAAAAAAAAACTACAGCTTCTCTGGTTTTGTTTTTTAATCTACTGTATGCTGTTTGCTTGTTTCCCTACAGAGCAGTAGTCATTCTGTGCCAGCTGTTTAAGAGAGGAATGTCCTAGTGAAAGCAAACAATGGGCTGTGTAGTGGGAATTGCAAATCTTTTAAAAGAGTAATTGAAATCTGCTCAGACATTTTGAAGATTCTTTGCACAATATTCTAAGGCTGTTGGTGGCTTAGCTGTTGGCAGGGTGGTCCTCTTTGTAGCTCCCTCTTTTTTTGTATGAACAGAATAGCATTAATATGGAGGACTGGGGCAGGGGGAGAAAGAAGAGAGGTTTGCTAGTCCAACTGATTATTTCTGAGCAGCTGAAGAGAGAAATATTGTTGTAAATGTCTTTCAGTGAAGAATCAAAAAAGTGAATTGTACAGAGCCTTTTCATTTATCAGGTGTTCTCTGGCTCCAGCTCTTCCACTCATACCTTTTAAGGGCTGCAGCAGATAAACTGTGCTGGATCGGGTTGTGTCTGCTGCAGATGTTCCAGCCCTCCTGGGCTATGTGGTGCTGTTTATTCTCACCCTGTGCCAGCTGGGGCTATTGCTGCACTGAGCAGGGAGAGCTAAATGTGTGCCAGGCCTCAGGCAGCCACTTCAGTAGCAAGGCTGCTGACCTCTGATATTAATAAAAAGCCAGCTCTCTGCTTGCAGGCTCTTCACTGCACCAAAAGTGTGAATTTTCACCTCACAAGGGAATTGGTTAGGAAGATCCATAGGTCTTTGTGCTTGAAAAATGGCCAGGCGTAGAACTTGATATTTAAAACTGTTTCCAAAATTAAGTTGTCTTTGGTACCCTGAGAAAACCCTCACAATACTTACTTTAGTAACCCTAGGAGGTTGACAATAAGAGCGTTGTATCCAGTGTACAAATAGCCATTTAATATCCTCTATGAGGCAGATTAAGAAGAATTTCAAATACTGCCATCCATATCCAACAAACTGTCCAAAATGGATGTGGGGTGAATTAGTACAAACTGGAATAAGGAGTGAATGAATACAAACTGTTTTGCAGATAAATCTAGGTTAATGATGCTCTATGCGTTTAGAACCCCACCACAACCTTCTGAATTACAAATACCCTTAATTTATTGGCAACCAAAGATATGATTCTTTTCTTTAGACAGTATGCCAGAGCACTTTAATCCTTCACTGGAATATGAAATGCAAGAACCAAATCCTTCATTTACTTCCAGCTTCTGAAATTACAGGGAAACCAATAAAATCGTGCAGGGACTTAGGCCAGCGCAGAATTTGCCCCCCTGCTGCTTTACTCATCTCAGATGTAAATCCATTATGGCTGTGGAGTTATATTGGGGTGACTTTGTCCAAGGTATCTGAAAATATAAATGATATTACCACATGTATTATACTGCCATTGTAACATTTCCCATCTGCTTCAGCCTCAGGAGAGAAGCATTGAATCAGGCTGATCTCTTCCAAGGCAAACCACAGAAACAGCATTGCATAAATCTGTTCACTCTCTCACAGAGCTGAGGGAAAAGAGAGGTTCGTGTCCCACTTGAAATTTTAATTACCCACCAAAAATTTTTTTAATTACAAATTTAGACAATGCAAAACAAAAGTCATACATTTTTCCCCACACAGTGTTTAGGTGTTATCATGCCAGAAGCTTAAGGCATCGTTAATTAAGTAGTTATTGTTCAGTGTTTAAATGAGATTCTATGTGGACCAAACTTCAACAATTATCAGTTTGCATTTTTTCCCTTTCTCTTATCAGATCAAAAGCTGAACCTCTCTCTCATGATGTTTTGGATCTGTCAGAGTGGTTGGAGAGTCTGGGAAGCCTGTGCACAATGACTTTTCCAGTTTTTTATTTATTCTTCCCAGGACAGACTTATTCAAGAGCTGTCTCAAAGAACCCTCCAATGTTATAAACTCTGCCTGGTCCTAGCTAAAATCAGGAATGCAGAAGTATGTTTTTGAGCTACACCTTGGGACTGATTTTTATTTTTTTTTTTCATTTTTTTAATTTGGCAAAATCTTGTGCTGTATTTTAGTAAATTTTTCTCCTTAATTGATCCTAGTAACATTGAGCTTGAACTATTACTTTCCTTTAAGCAATTAGGTGAACTTCTTATGGAATACATTTGGAAGAGGTCAAGTGTTCAAAACTAGCATTACCTTGACACTTGGATTCTGACTCTAGAAGTCTTCATTGATTACCCAAGGAATGAGCAGGATGCATGTTTAAAGAAACTAATAAATCCATTAAAACATCAGAAATCATATTAGAACTTGAATTTATGTCCATTTTTGCTTCGATTAAGACACAAGTCTTTATGTAAGAATTTGGTATCATTCACTCTAACAATAATAAGTACATTAAAATCATATTTCTGCAGAGTAGTATTAGAATTTATGCCAGCACTACAACTAAATAGCCACAAATTAAATTCTTGCAGCCTGTTGCTTATTTCTAGCATGGCACCACATGGCACAAAAGGTGATGGGCCAAAAAATATTGTTATGTAGGAACAGAGGGGATGGAAAAATCTCATAGGCATTTTACCAGTAATTGAAGAGTAGCTGAAGTATGATGCAATGGTCCCTCTAAAAGGCTTTGACTGCACTGAATTATGATGAAATGCCTTCTTACTTTGTGTCCCGCTCTAATGCTAATATTACCCTTAGAAAAAGATTTGATCTGTCAGGCACTGAAGAGCTTCAGTTACCACCAGAATGATTAGAAGCTAACAGCTTTTAGGTCTGATTCAAAGCCCAGTAAAATCAAGGGAGGTTCTGATCAGGCAGTGGCTACCCTTAATCAGGGAGGAATTATCTGACTTCTGCAGCTTATGGCAAAACAAGGTTGATCTCTGCTAAAAAGACAGGAGCATAAATATAATTTAGTCCCAGAGTCATCTGTTGAGAGGTGACACTGGAAAGGAAATCCCAGAGTAACACCTCAATACAGATGGTCATGCAGGAATATCTTCCTCCCATGCAAAAAGCAGCTTGACCTATGATGTTGTCAAGGAATAGCTAAGAACAAAACAGGTATAACTGTCTCTTGAACGCAGCAGAAGTTTTTTCCTCAAAATTACTTTCATGAGTTCAGGAACAGACAGTCAACATTTCTCTGGGCATCCCCAAGAAATGGGGGCTGAAAGAAGTAAGGTGATAGATATAGAGCAGACTGCCCCTTGTATGACTCAGCTCGAAATGACAATTCTGCCAAAAAACAATCCTCCCCAACTCAACCAGCAAAGAAACCGCCCTGCACTTCGTTTGCTCATTGCCAGTTTTGAAACAAGCCAGTTCTTTTGACACGGTTTCTCATGCCAGACACCAGCTGAAGCAGGGAGGCTGTTGTGTAACAACATCTCTGGTGGGATATCTCTGGTCATGATTTCCTTGCAGCACTGCCGTGGCAGGGTGAGCTTTGGAAGTTGTATGAAGAACATAAATCCAGAGTGTCAGCATGTGTGCCCAAGTAGCGCGATTTGTGAAGCCTAAACCTCTGAAGATAAAACAGAAAAATTAGAGTTTTTTAATCACACTTTGAAAGATTTGGAAAAAAAACCAATAATTTGCAGGGGAAATTGAGGCATTTTGTGTTTTACTTGGTAACAAATATGCTTAGGATATATTCTAACCCATATATTTCTTAAAGTTTTTAAAGGCTATAGAAAGATTGTGGCATTTGCAGCATATAAAGACGAATGAAGGGAACAAGGAATGAGCTGTTCAAAATGCAAGCACTTGTTTGTACCAGCGCAGGCCTGCTTTTTTCTTATTTATTTTGTAATTTGACATATAGACTGGGTGGGTCATGAAGCAAGGACAGTTTGGCTGTGTGACACAAGGATCCTTTACCCGAGGATCCAGACTCTTCTGTACATTGCCAGTGAAACAGCACATGACTGCATCCTGCAACACCTTTGACAGACAAGTACAGTATTATAATTAAACAGCATTCTTTTAAGCAGCTTTCTCTTTCTTACTCTGCATCTGAGAAAAGGGCAAAACTGGGATGAGCGCAGCAGCAGAACTGTTCCAACGCCAGCTTTCTTGGCAGACAAGCATCCTTAGAAGTAAGAAAGCTTCAGTCTCATTCTGAAAGAACAGGATGTAGCTGTCCTTTTTGGTGTGATTCTTGGGAAGTCTGTGAACTATTCATTCATGCTCCTTTTCCATTCCACCTGATAGAAGCTCTTCCTTCTACAGCTCACAGAGCATGAAGGGATTTTTATGGTGGACCCACTCTGGGTCAATATTTAGGTGTTTAGGTACTTAGGTCTGCATTTAGGTGTTTAATAAATGGAGGTTTCATTACCTCCAATCACATGTGGACAAGCCTTACAAAATATTTCATCAATACTATTAAACCTGAAAATGTCCTAATAGGTATGGATACCTAAATTGGCCCTTATGTCCTCATGCACTGCGTGAAATGGATTCAATTAATTAGCTGTTTAAGAAAATTCCAGCTGAATGTTTGAAGGCCTTGCCGTTGAAAAACCCCAACTTGTTAAACCATTTCTTTTCCTTTTTTTCCACCTCTTTTCCTGAGTCCTGTGACCCAGACAGGGTTTGAGCCCTTTCGAGTACTCAGCACTGACTGGACATGCCAACAAACCAGGCCATCCCTGCTCCTCCAGCCAATCCATTCATTATGAGTTTGCCTGTTTCCATTACTAATGATGGGATGGAACGAGTGTGTTTGGGTTTCTTGTAAACATCATCCTAATACCAGACAGGGAGCCCAAACCATTTGCCTCGAGGTAGATGCTGTGGCATTCTTTTCTGCTCAGGAAATGGAAAGCAGCATTGCTGCACATGCTGGGGTGGATTCCTCCACCTACTCCAGTAGGGGAGAATGATAGTGTTTGTATTGAAAATAGACAACATATCTTCCTTCTACTTTATGCTTTGCTTAAACAATGTACCAGACAGTGCTGGGGTATGCAATTAACACATGTATTTACTACAGAAGAAATGTAAAACAATTTTTGAAGTACTCATCCTGCAAAGGAAATGACCAAAACTAGGTCAGGGTGAGGAAGCACAGGTTTTGTACAGTTAAGAGTAACACAAATGTTCTTCTTAACTTCATCAGGCTTTGGATCCTGTCAAAGTCAGAGGCAAGGCCTTCTTCATCTTGGTGCTCTAGCCTTTACCAGATTCACTTTGAATACAGCAGAAGTTGTTTGTTTGACTCATTGTGTTTGTGATCAGATTCTCACAGACCAAAGTTCCTCAGTTTTGCTTCCCAGGCCATCAGCAGGCAGCTGCTGGAGGATCGTGAGTCACCCCTGTGTGGACTATTGCCCTCTCTGAAGCAGAACCAGACAAGTTCAAGATGTTTTTTAATTTCTAACCCTTTAGTCACATCTCTGTAAATGGGATGTGTGAGTCTGCTACTAATGCAATAGCTGGACATTGCCTTTGTCCAAAGTGGAAAAGCCTGTGGTTTTTGAGGATACTATTAGGAAATTTTTTCCTTTTGCCATAAAATTGTGGTTAAGTCATGATCATGGTGTTTGCACAAATGCAAAGCCAAAACCAACTACAGAGCAGGTCAGATTCTCATGTGATAAGGACTTACCCTTCACATCACTGGGATTGGGATTACGTCCTGTATGACATCTGTCATCTTTCAGGCCATATGACAATGGCCATCTGTGTTTTCTCTTGCACACATTTGGGCTCTCCTAGGTACCCTACTTATAGGTCCTTTGGAACTAAATTGTGATTTTCCTTTCAGCTTTCAATATTGGTCTGCTTATGGACAGCTGCCAGTCTTCCTAGAATGGGAAATAATTCAAAACCAACATACGATAATTATTGTCCTGCCTTTTTTTTATTTTATTCACTATTTAGGCTGGCCCAGGGAAGTACTTCACACAGCAAAACCTATAACAACATGAGTGCTCGGTAAACAGCGTAATTCCAAATTAATTCAGGCTTTCAAATATTAAACTTTTATAACAGTGCACTAGAGATTGACAGGGCTTCCAACAAGGCATTGCAGTAAGTGGCACAGAAGTGAAGTGCTGTATAGCCATCACACGTAGGGCTTTGGGAGGAAGAATAAGATTGTGCATTGCCATACACAAATACTGTTGAGATCTAATGTTTCTTAAATCTCAGGGTAATGAGTATGTTTAGGAATCAATAAGAAAAGCTGGCTAAGGCAAGTATGTGGCTGTTATCCCACAAGTCTAGAAGCAGACAAGTCAGCTTTTTTACAACCTCATTATTTCTACATGTTACTCACCAGTGCTTTAGCATAAATCAGCTTTCCAAAGGATTTTGGAACTAACAGTTAATCTTTATGAGCAATGCAAAATGCATTATGTCATAACATGCTGACACACAGATCTACATCTGAGCACAGAGGGGGTGTCTTTAACACCCTAAGTCTTCCCAGATGTAAGTTTCCTTTGGAAATCTATTTAATACTTTCATTCTGCCAAAGGCCACAGCAGTTTTCATTGCAGCTCTCCTAGCTTATTTCTTAATTCGTTCAACAATGTCCAGAAAGTTAGAAGCAAATATGTATATCATTATATCCATATGTCTTCACATTTTTGTCGTCTTCCTGTTAAATGATGCCATCTACTGTAGCATAACTGAATGACAAGCTTGTAAAAATGCAGTGAAATCTCCTTTATTTCCTTGTTAATGTAAAATTATCAGTCATTGTGACATATTTTAAATTTCCATGTTTTTTATTTATATTGTTGAATAATATATGTCAGGTGAGTGTTCACCATGTGAAAAATTGGGCACTGAGGAAAGACTCTGCTTCTGTCTTGAAAACAGTATCTTTATTAACTAGCAGTGAAAAACAGGGGAAAGATGGCCTTTTTCTGCTCCTCATTGGAGCTGTCCTCTTTGCTGTAAGGCAGAAAGATTACATCTCTGAAAATAAGAAAATCATAAAACAAATCGATGAAAAAGAAGTAAGAGTTATGAAAAAGTTGGCATAGGAATGTTCAAATCTTTGGATATGAATTTCCTAGCAAATAAGGACCTTGTTGTTTTAAACACATAGTTAAAAAAAAAAAAAGTGGTTTTGAAAGGCTAAGAAAGTGATATTGGGAGCTGAAAATCAGAATGTTACAATTAATGAAACACATCTTCTGGGTACAGAAAAGTATGTCTGCTATGCATCTCTTTATATGTATATTCAATTAATATAACTGTATATACAAGTGCAAATAGTAACACTATTAGGTTCTTTTAGGCCCATACTATGGTATTTTTATTTAACAATTATGACTTGCCCTAGAAAAAAAGGAATTTCTCCCCTTCCTTATTATAGTTCCAAATGAAAAGAGCATTTTGACCTGTGGAGCTGGTAGGTGCTCAAGCAGAGTGATAGCTGAGTAGGCCATTGCTCTGGGTGACATGGATCTGTGCCCATCCATGCTTCCAGGGTGCAACCAACCACTCCTTCAGGATGACTTATGGGCTCTAACCTTTCCAGCAGCTCTGCTGAGGCTCTGCCTCCCACAGCGTGCAGCTTTCGAGGGCTTCACATGTGCAACCAGCCACTCTATGATTTGGTTTTTCTCTTGAGTTACTTCAGGGGCTATAAAGATTTCATTCATAATCCTTCACTTCTACGTTTCAGCCTTCCTGTTTGTCAGGAAACATTTGTCATTAGCCTTGTCAAGACTGGGCAGCCTGTTTTTTTCCCAAAGTGCCCACAACAAGATCCTGGTTTGTGAAAAGGAGGAAAATGTTTCTTGCAGAAACAGTCAGCACCTAATTAAGCAGAGAATCACCTTATTTACCTGGGATACACAGATATGGTTCCGTGGGGTGAGAACTGGGAAGGCAAGCAACATTTTTAGAAACTAGCTCTAGCTTGGCAGATTAAGGAAGGAGGTCTAGACCCTGTTCAGAGGTAGACATTGTTAGGTCCTTTGAAGCAGCATCCTCTGATGCCAAAACCCTGTGACATGTGGGTGTGGGGAAGAGGCTGTCCTGCAAATGAGCCGTTCTTCTCCATCTCTCTTGTGCAGAATATGAAGTTTCTAGAGAGGCCCAAAAGGGGCAGAAAAGGAAAATCTGAGTTTCTAAGTGATAAAGAATGTCTGAGGGGAGCGAGTTCTCATATGCTGTTGGAAGGTTTTCCATGTTAAATTTTTTTATTTTGTCAAAGGAAGGTAAAATACTGGATCTCAGCTTGATATGGGCAAAGAAAAAAATATTGGCTTGAAAATGTCTGGAAAGGGTTTTTGAAGCTTTGTTGTTCTAATCACGATAGTGGTCAAAATCAGCTCTTAAACATAAGGAGTGCCAGCCTTAACAAGTCAACACTTTTCTATTTGCTTCTTTTATAAGTGCAAAAATAACACAAGATTGTGTGCATGGACATGGACAGCCTGTAGTAGGATTGAAAGTGGGAAAATAAACCCTCCTCTCCCATGGATTTTCCTATTTGCTTCTTTTATAATTAAAGTGCAAAAATAACAGAAGATGGTGTGCATGGACATGGACAGCCTGTAGTAGGATTGAAAGTGGGAAAATAAACCCTCCTCTCCCATTGAGTGCTCTTCCCCAAGATCTGCACTCTGGCTCGCCCCTTGGGGAGCCAAGATTGTATTCCCCATTGCCCTTCCAGAGCTTGTAGGAGATAATGAATTTCATGGGTGAAATAGAGGAAAATGTCATGTGAATGTGACCAAGCAAAACAAGCTGAGTGAGAAAGTGGGAAGGGAGCAGGGGCAACCTAAGCTCAGTTGAGCATATGGCAATAAAGAGGGGGAACTGCTCAGGTACAAAATAAAAGGATTTGCAGAAGATGAAAAGGGAAGTTACATGTTATGGGAAAGGTGAAATGCAGAGGAAGCATGAGAAGAGAGGAAACACATCTAAGTGTGCACACTGCCAAAGAACATTGGTGTGGAATGGGAATACACACCCACAAATACAGAGAGGAATAAAAAGGAAAAAAAAGAGACCAGGGTGCTAATGCATTGGTGGAAAGATAAAAACAGAGATTAAAGATGCAGGGAGGAAAAAATAAAGGGGACTGCATAACACATAGGAACAAACGGCAATAAATTTGGGATCAGTCTCATACTAGATAATTGTGGCCATTACAATTTGATGATATTCAGAAATTTCTGCCTGGAGCCAGTGGCAATTTTAATGTCAGAGATTTGAATTACATCTTTTGCCATTTTGTTTTTCTTTTTGAAGGGTGGTGTATAGTAGGTAAATTACCCTCATATTAAAGTTTTAAGAATGATGTAGGCACAAAAATAGCTCTTTCTCCAGAATGTTGTTTTTATAAACTGGATTATTTTTAATTATCCATGAAAGAAAATCTTATTAAATTATTCATGACATTCAGTGATACTTATGTTTGCAATCTAAGACTTCTAATAACATCTACAAAACTTAAAATGAGCTTGTAAAACTCAAATTAGATGCTCTTAGTGTTATTTTATATTGGGTTCTTAACTGACCTGACTTTCTGGATCATGTTTTTCTAAGAAAATACCAACCCAAAATTTAATGTGTCAAGGCAGATTTTGTCAGCCTTTTCATATTCATAGTCTTTAACAAGTTTGATCAGTAAAACAGCTGCTGAAGGAATTCACAAAGCCATGAATATCACAGATGAACAATCTTTTTTTCTGAAAAAAAAAGACACTTGTAACATTTAAGCAGGCCAGCTGATACAATAATTGCAAATCATTTGGGCAATTAATATGAGCGTTCTTTCAGATCTGTCGCATACGCTGACTTCCAAAAAACTCTT
The DNA here is from genome assembly GCF_017590135.1 of Pyrgilauda ruficollis. Lineage (NCBI taxonomy): Eukaryota > Metazoa > Chordata > Aves > Passeriformes > Passeridae > Pyrgilauda > Pyrgilauda ruficollis. The sequence goes on from NW_024530044.1 coordinate 874,930, forward strand.
AGAAACCCCTCGGTGGCAGCTATTAATGCAAGATGCTGGAGACAGGGGTTGGTGCTGGACAGATGGCTTATTCCACATCCATGTGCAAGTGCTCCTGTTGGCACACGGGGCCAGTGGCACTCTTGCTGGAGAGCTTAGACACGTTTACTCTTTAGCTGCAGCAGAGAATTCGATTGTTAATTAGGCAGCAACTCAGTCTGACACTAAAATTACTCAAGGCAGAAGATTATCCGAGATTTAATTGGGCTTTGGCTCAGCTCCAGGAGGTTTTCACTGATGTCTGTTTATAAACTCAGAGCAGACTCTGCAATTAATGAACAGATCCCCCAGTGCTTGAAGAGCAGCATTTAGCCTTTTACTTCACATGTATGAACCAGGAAACTAAACAAACTATCCAACAGCTTTCATGTTACTCATTTGTAATTTGGAAAACACATTTGAAATAATATCCAACACAATTTTGTTTCTCTTTCCAGTCACAGGATGTACCCATCTTGGGCAGGAGTATGCTGACAGGGATGTTTGGAAACCAGAGCCATGCCAAATCTGCGTGTGCGACTCGGGATCTGTTCTCTGCGATGACATCATCTGTGATGATCAGGAGCTGGACTGTCCCAACCCAGAGATCCCTTTTGGAGAGTGCTGTCCAGTCTGTCCACAAACAACAACACCACCTCCAAGAGTAAGTTTATTCTTACTGTTGTTTCTTTGGTCTTGCCTTCTTGATGCATGTCAACCTCAATTCATTTTGGCTTAGATGATCTTAAATGCTTTTCTTTTCAATGCCACTTTCTGAATTTAGGTAAATACTTAGGATGGACAATGAAGCTGATATTAAGTCTTCCAACTCAGTTTTGTGTAGACAATGGGTACCAAAATAGTAGAAAAGGACCGAGGGCAGCAACTAGGCATTACATTTTTCATTTTATGGAGAAGCATAGGAATAATGCAAACACCTTATTTTTGACTTCATACTCAATCCATATCCATTAAAATAATGCCAAAACAGAGTCAAAGAAAATTAGAGACCTTTCATAGCATCTCTGAGTCTGCATTATCAGCTCAGTTCTACGTCATCACAGAGTGAATTTCCTTTTGCAGGCTTATTGCTGACTTAATGCCCTGTAAAGGAAAGGTGATTATACTGTACATACCTCATTTATCACCATCATTTTATAGTCAACAACATTATACAAACCAGTTGCAGCAACTTAGCCTCAGGAAAATCAAGAATGATAGTACATGCCAAGCCTCCTTCCTAAGTCTTTCAGTGAGTGAGCCAGCTATACTGAGCTTTCAGCTTATCTGAACATTTCACCAGTGTTAAATATCTGTGAGGTTCTGGTAAAGTACCCAGGTTGCCACAGACGTATTAAAAATCCTTATCTAGAAAATAAGAGAGTGAAAAAGATGTGAGGAATAGAGAGAAGATGCATTTCTGCAGCTCTACAGCACATCTATTTACACATGGAATGTCAGCCACAGATATGGCACACACAGATGTCACCTGGTCTTATTTGCACCTCACTAGCAGTACTCCACTGCTCCCAGGATCCCCTGAGCTGTTTCACTGAACATGTTGAGAGGTGGAAATGGGTGATATAGACCAGCATGCGGGAGATTTAGGTACATCTCCCTGTCTTTGTTTAGAGACTCTTCAGTTCTGGAGTTCCTGATAATGAAAAACATGTGAATTCTTCCCCCCCGCCTCTCTCTTTGATGTAGGAGATTGGTCAGGCCATTGGAAGCTGTCCTGATGACCTTGGGTGGTGTATAGGGAAATGCCATCTTGAAAGATCCAAGATTGTTTCAGCTGAATATTTGAATATTCTTTGCTACTGAAGGTAGCAGCTGAACACAAAAACTGAAAATCCAGGTAGTAACATGTAACTGAATTATTAATTGAAAAATAAATAAATTGCAGCAGTAGATATGAGAATTTAAAATTAGTTCATTTTAGCTCATTTAGCTCATTAGCTCAAGGACACAAGAAAACTCACAGCATTCCACAGTGGAATTCTGTCCCCATTGCACTCAATGGCAAAGCTCTACTGACTTCATTAGTGCCATGTTTTTGCCTCTAGGGTAGGTGTAATTCTATGAATGATCCAAACAATAGTAGATTGACTGACCAAAAACCCTACAGCTTTTAAATATACTGAATAAGCATTAATGGAATTCATGTGAGAAAACTATATCAAATGTTTAAGCATTTTGCTCTTTTTTATGTGTGCAATTTTTTTGTTTTATTTTGATTGTCTTTTTTATTTAATTACCTTTTCTTTCTTTTTTTTGTAGACTCCTGGAGTAGTCAGCCGAGGCCCCAAGGGAGACCCTGTAAGTGCAGCTTTTTTTTTGTTTTTCCCTAAGGAAAGGACCCCATTCTTCTAGTGCTATATATCCCCTTCAAGCTGGCAAGATATCCTGCTTTCATTAATGTCTGAACTGTCTGCAGCAAGACTGTACCATATAGTTATTTTGAAGTAGAACTTTAGTTTCAACAACACTCTCAAAAATTTAAACTGAAAAAACACAGAGTTTAGTCCAAACTGCGTCACATTTGTTATGTTTTGTTATACTTCTTTACAGAAGGAGGAAAAAAAGTCATTAAAACTCTACTAGCAGTAATAATTTCAGATTCAGGAACTGAACTGCTAAATATTTCTGATGTGTTTGATTATATATGAGTTGTAATAAGGTTCCATTAACCCAGTGTTTCCATGTGTGAATTTTGTCTGTGTTCCCTGAATGTTTGGTTGTGGCTTGTATAGGAGAGGTTTCCCACCCCAAACCTACAGCCTTGGTTACAAATGGAAAGGTTTGTCCCTCAATGTCCTTGCAGTTGGAGGAAAGTGACAACATCTGTATCTGCTGTTTGTGCCTTTGCAGGGTTCTCCTGGAGTTCCAGGCAGAAATGGTCCCCCTGGCCCACCAGGACAGCCAGGGAGCCCTGGAGCCCCTGGCCCCCCTGGAATCTGCCAGTCGTGTCCCAGTATAAGTGGAGGTGTAAGTCATTGTTATCTTCAGCTTCTACCTTGGTGCTCATAGCCATGCAAAGCAATGCTGTAGGCACCTATCCCTTGCACCTTCCCAGGTGCTTTGCTTTCTGTGGCATCCATCCCATTTGTGCCTTTGGAAAACAGAGATGGGTGGTGGGTGAGGTTTTGCTGTTGTTTTGGGGGTTTGTCCATAAAATTTCTCTGGAGTGCAATCAAATCTCCATCTTACCTTATTTTTTAAAACTTTGGGGGCAGATCTGCTGGAGGACTTTGGTAACTCAGAAATAATCAGATCACAAAGAATGTGATGGAGGACTTCCCCATAAGCCTAATAGTTCTGGAAGTCTCCTACTTTCCTGTATTTCATCAATTCATGTTTAATAACAGAACATTCCAAGGAGACTAGACTGAAGCACTGCTCCTCTGATGGCAGGGAAGTGCCATGCGAGTACTATTTGTCATGGTGGCTCTTTATTTCTGGCTCACTGAATGCTCACTGAAGTCACTTCAGAAGAGCTGGGCACATCCAGCAAGAAGCTGATTGTAACTGAAGTTTATTAGCACTGAGCCCCAGGCAGTGCTTTGTTACAGGGTGACATTTCCATCCATGCAGGCCACCAAGCCCAGGTTTACAAGATGGGATTTCTTTAGCACAAAGCTGATAAAAATTGTATGTTAAAACAATTGTTACTTTTGAATACACTGATTATAACTTCCATATACGCTTCCCACTCCTAGGTAAGCCAGGAAGTGAGGAAAGATGTCTTGTTTTTATTTAATCCTGAAAGGGATTGCCTCTGCAGGACTGAGCTGTTGGTCAGTTTACCAGTCCCAGTGGACACCAGTGACACTGGTTTGGGGTTTGGAGAGGCAAACACAGGAGAGAAAACAGGCTGAATTAGCCTCCCATTCCAACCCCATATCAAAGATGCGCTGTTGGATCCTGACAGGAGCACAGGAGTCTTGCACCTGGTCAGCACAGGAGCTGGATCCACAGTGCTTTGGGAGAACAGGCAGAACACTACTTGTGTTCAACCCTTCCTGCTCAACCACCTGTGGGCCATTAAGGCATCACTGCCCTAATGCCACATCATTTGACTGCTCATGTGAAATGAGTCATTTGTTAGGCACAGGTAAAAGAAATCAGGAAAATGATAATGATAAACAGCTGTGCTCTTTAGTGCAACAGAAAATATTTCATCAACTTCCTTGAGTGAGAGCTAAGTCCAACAGAAAAGAGACAGAGAAGATGGGGAGAGAAGCTAAGAAGGAGTCAAACCAGAGTAAAAGGAGAGAGAAAGGTAATTTTTTGGTTCAGCTGAGACCCAGCCTAGGGAGCTAATGTCACCATGACCTCAGAAGTAAGACACTGGCTGGGCTTCTCTTATGTAAATATATGGCAGCTATAGGTCAAGCTAGTACTGCTCAGCAGATACAAATGAGTTATTTTCATGCATTTGCCATACCACTGTAAAAAAATGCTTATTTGGTTTGTAGCAATCACATTTTTTTCTTTTTTTCTTTTTTTCTTCTCTCTCTTTTTTTCTTTATTTCTTTTATAGAGTTTTTCTCCACAGTATGACTCCTATGATGTGAAGGCTGGTGGAGCTGGTATCGGGTACCCACAACCCATTGTAAGATGATAAAGCTTTTTTTCTGTCCTTTCTTCTTTTTAAATAACACATTTTCTGTTCATAGATTATAGCTTGGATGTGTATGTATTCTGATTTTAATCTAACAACATAAGTTTTTATTGAATTATTGTCTGCAAGTTGAATGTGATGTAAGGCACCAGCTTGTTCAGCAACACTGTTCTAGAAAGTAGCTATAAATCATCTGGATTTTTTTTAGTTTTCACTTTCTTTCTTCAGTTTCTTACCTTCCTTTTCCTGATCTCTGTCTGTGATTCACCTTCTTACACTACCTAAACATTTTTTCCTTTCCTGTCTCACATACATTCCTCATTTATCTGCTTGATATTCTTCCACTAATTTCTTCCCTTCCTTCCAGCAATTTTTACCTCTTCCGCTGTCTTTAATCTTCCTTCACCCACTCAGTATAATTTGTCTTTACTGAGTATGATATTCCACACATGCTAACTTTTCCACAATTCAAACTTGCCTGATAACAAGTGAGTAAACCCTTCTTATAAACTTAATTAATTCCAAAACTCAAAATATTTTCAATTTTTCTTTTTACAATTACCATTTTTTTTACCCACAGCTACTCAGACTGTGTACTAAGGATGCTGTATTTGCCTGCTAGACCTGGTCCAAGATTTTCAGGTTTTTAAGTGAGAAAACGCAAGGACTGCCTCAAAGAATTGTACCTGAGCTATGCTTCATGTGTAATATAAATCTGAATGTTGCACCACATAATTCTCCTTCTAGGCACTGGGATTTAGAGATATTCAACATGAAGTGTTCTTGATTCAGACAACCTGCTACATAGAGGGTGTGGTGAATTGCTGCTACTGGAAATTGGCTGTGCTTCATTAAGCATAATCACTATTTTCAGCCCAGTTCTGCATAACATCATTTGGGTATCACATGTTGTAGCATAGTAAGGCAGTTCCAAGAAAACGGAGGGAGGAGAGGAGAGGAAGTCCATTCAATCATCTTGTGAAATAAGGTTTACTAATCACAACAGCTCTTTTCCCTGAAATATAGTCATCATTTTCTCACATTTATTTTAATCTATTTCTACCTCCTTCATTTGCTAATATGATCATCCATGCATTTTTCTTCAACCATCCACTTTTGTCCTTGTTTATTCATTGATTCGTATTCACTCCTCACAGTTTTCACCCACAGCTGTCATACCATCTACAGTCTGCTACGTGGTGTCTTTATATGGGATGTGCTGAAGCAGGCAGATAACAGAGGCACTTTCAGTTAACAACTGTGGTTAACTCCTCTCTATTTTGGCTTTTTTCCTGGAAGTGATTAGTGATTTCTTGTGCTCTGACTCCTGGACTCGGGTTAAAAAACCCCCACCAAACTACTTTATTGAGCACCCTAGAACATCTTCAGGGTTGCCTGTATATTTTCAGGTCCTAAGGGCTTTTATATTGCATTGTAGCATACATGATCTCAAAGTAAGTGCCAGAAGTTACAGACAGATGTGGCTGAAATCACTAGAGCTAAACAACATTTACAATTTTCATTACATGAACTAATTTCTTTATTATTTTATAAATTTATCACATTTCAATTTAAATACTCCTAATTAATAAATATACAAACTGAAATAATTTGGAATATTAGCAAAACAATAATATAGTACCAATATTGGCTGTGTGTGGTTACCATGTCTGGTATGTCCTCAATCACACATCTCTCCACTGCTGCATTCATTCCCATGGCTTTACACCACTTGTAGACTGGTTTTGTGCTTTACATCACAGTTCCTCTTCACTTACCCATGTAACCTCCACATATTGTCTTTGTCTCTTTCCACCAGTGCACATCCTCTAACTGGAGGATGCTCATCTGTTCAAAGTCTGGAGATTCTAGCAGCAAGCACACCCTAACTATGAGTTTATATCCTCAGTGTGTAACTTGAAAAAGATTATATTTCATTTGTTTATAGCCATATAATTGGTTGATGGTTATTGATGTGTTGATGGCTTTAATTCTGGTTGGATCTATAGCTACTTTATACCAAATGAGTTCTAACAATTAACAGGGACTGCTCATTGTATTCACACATCAGAGGCAGCCCCATTTCCCAAATCCTCACAGTTCTGCCTGTAGTTGTACTTCGGTCCCAGAAAATAGCAAATATTAAAATGTCTCAGTTTTTTAGTCAAAAGACAACTGTGAACTAATATTTATTTTTGTAATACTGTCCTATATATGCCAGTTTAGTACAGCAATACTGATAATCTTGTATTATGAAAATTCGGTTCATAAAATTGTAATACATGACTATTTCTGACTCAATATCTCAATATCCCATGAAAGACATTCCATGCAATATTAACTATGGAATGTTCTGCCAGTACTGCAGCACACAGTGATCCTCATATCATCCATATATGTGATTCTGTTGGCTGTAGGACACACATGAAGAGTTTATTTTTTAAAAAGTTTTCTTTTAAAGAACCCCCTATAGCTGCAGTAGACCACTGTGCTAACTTATGTTTTCTGTTTTGCAGTATCAAGTGCTTTTGTGGTTGTTGCTACAAGAAGTAGAAATATTGAGGTTTTGAGTAGTCCAGACCTCATTTTTTTCTTATGGCTTAGTACTGTTAAAGTTCAGACAATATTTGACTGGTGAAAATGTTTGCCTTACTCACTACAGCAAAAGTATGGCCTTAATTCAGTGTATCTCTAGGTCATGAGGAGTCTCTAGTGTTGGGCTAATTAAGCTCAGTTACGTGGAAGAGAAGCTGACATTCATTTTCTCTGTCTAACAAATTCAGTTCTGCTTTCTCTTCTTCCCCTTCAGGCAGCTGAAAAGCAGGGTTCTGAACATCCCCCTGGGGTCTAGAGAAGGGCAGTAGTGACTCAAAAATGAAAAGCTGCAGCTCTGAAAATTCCTTGGGAGTATTTTAGCCAAGTCTGCAAGGAGCAACCCAGTGAAGCCTTTTCTGAAGGGACAACTAGAAAATGTATTCCTTCAGCACTGTGTGAATATACTGCTGCTTCCTTTTTACTGCACCAAGTGCAGGTCACTGAGGATTTTTCTCTGAACTAATTATGTAAAAGTTTGTTTCACAGTTATTCATGGCTACTGCAACTATATTAAGCTTCATAGCTATATTACATTAATGTAACTACTGTTTTTTAATCTGTGCTGTAGAGTGGCTTTCCAGGACCCCCCGGGCCCAGTGGCCCCCCTGGCCCACCTGGTCATGCAGGTCCCCCTGTAAGTAACATTAATCTTCTCGTAATCATCTTGTGTTCTTTTATATGAGCTCCTCCTTTTCCTGTCATAAATATTAAACACCTTTTCAACTGATAAAACTGGATACTATGCTGAAGAATTTTATGCATAAATGTCATCTTGGGCTGTACCATCACCAAGTCTCAAGCTGAGTTCAATATACTCTGCTGGCTTAAATCTTTGTGTACCCCTTGAGATTTCTGCAAGTCCATGGGGTGTCAGTCAACATTATTTGAAGACATGCCACTGCCTGACATCCTGTTGACATTCCCAAATGTCTATCCTTACAAAATATTAACAGGAGGTAAAGTGGGATACACATTCAGTGAACACACCAAGGGTCTGAGTTTTTCAACATCCATCTCCTTTTAGAGGAGCAGATTAATTCTGTTTCCATGGAGGCATGTTCTACCTGTTTCTGGTAATTTCACCTTTGGTTATGAGATTATAAACATAACTGCACCATGGAATGGTGCATGTAGCTGCTCACATCTTGACTGAGTTTTTTGCTGCATTCCAGGGCTCTGCTGGATACCAGGGCTCCCCTGGAGAACCAGGACAACCTGGCCCTCCCGTATGTACCCATTCAGTATTGCTGTGTATGCTAAAGACATGGCCTTAAAAGCATCAATCTGTGTCACCTCTGCAGTGAATGGAAATTTTGCAGTTAATCCTAGTTGTTTATTATGATGCATGTCAAATGTAAAAGTATTTATGATGCCTAATGCATTTGTAGCTTGAAAAAGACTTAATAGTTGTTATTATTGTAGTTAATAATAATTACTTTTCTACAGGGACCTCCAGGCCCTGTTGGAATGATAGGCCCAGTTGGTCCACCAGGAAAAGATGTAAGTTCACTATTATTCATCCCGTTATTAATAAATAGGAAGAAAAAGTTCATTAAGTTACAAGACAACAGAGGACATTGATGTTATTGCATTTGACAATTTTTATCGTCTCCCTATTTCTCCATTTGACAACATGATTTTGAGAAAGTAAATTTATCTTACATAAGGTCTAATTGTCCATTCCTTAAAAGGTTCAATTTTAGCAGGCAATTTGATTGATTAAAATATATATATATATATATAAGCATGAAATATGCTATTTATTTGGTGAAAAATAAATTAGCAGTTATAAAGAAAATCAAACAGTAGTGGTAGCTTTCTGCTCCCTTAAAATCTTACTATGGGACTTAGAGCCATTGACACCATTGTCTGTGGCACAGCTGGGAGTCCTGAACAGGTGAAGTACCAGGCAAGGTGCAAACATCTACAGCTTGTGTCCATTTGAGTGTTTTAATAAGAAAAACAAGTTTTCTGGGACCATCTCTTGCTAAAGGTTGTCTTGAAGTAACTTAGAAATTAGCTAGAATCTTGTTAAGGGCTGAGTTTATAAATCCTGGCAGTTGTTTTCCAGAAGGCAGTGACAGAGTGAATTGTCACTCTGAGAGGCTTTGCCACCACTGTCTTTGGTGGAAGTTTTACCTGCTTGTTCTAACTCACCTTGTTCTACCACAACTGGTGCTTTGCCAGTAAGTCAAGCAATAACAAAACACTAAAAAAAATTTTTCTTTCAACAGGGAGAACCAGGAAGACCCGGCAGGAATGGAGATCGTGGAATCCCTGGATTACCGGTATGGAAAATCTCCCAATAACAATGCTCTTCTAATCATAGGTTTTGTTTTCCCATATCAAGTTAGTCAAGTGAACATGACACACAGTGAATATTGGCTTGTGTTCTTCATACAATAAGTACATGATTTATTAATCTTTCTATATTTATGTGTTAAGGGTCACAAAGGACACCCTGGAATGCCTGGGATGCCTGGGATGAAAGGCCAACGAGTAAGTATTGAGTATATTGATTATAGCTGAGTCTGTTACTCTCCTGGAATGATGGTGTTGCACAGTTGTGATCTTCCAGTCATCATTTCCAAGACTGAATCATAGAATTAAAGTTAATTTCTGCACAATGTCATCTGAACTTCCATAGCAAAGATAGAAGTTTTTTTCTGGTGCCTCAGTTGTAGAGCTCCATCCCTAACGCCAAGAAGGGTTCCAACAGCTGATAGCACTCATTAGTGAAAATATGTCTTTTTTGGGGCTTAATATTTTGCCAAGAGGAATCAAGTTTTCCAGAATGCAGGAGGAATACAATTCACAGATATGGTTTTACTTTCCCACAGGGTTTTGATGGAAAAGATGGTGCCAAAGGTGACAGTGGTGCTCCTGGTCCAAAGGTAAAAATCTAAAGTGTGATTTTTCTAAGTAGGTAATGACCCCATTATTTGTTGTATAGCTGTGCTTTGCATGTTAAACAATTATAAAAATACACTAAACATTAAAGAAACCCATTTAATACCTCCATGAAAAGAATGCAAAACATTCCAAAGGAGTTAGGCATTCAGAATCACATCATGTCCCAGTTTTCCAGCCACAATAAACAAGAGATACCAAAATGAAGGGACAAGTCTTGGTCATCTGACTTTCCTGCATAGTATTTTGAAAGCTTTTGTGGTTGAGTCTTTTGAGTCTTTCTGATTTTTATTTCCTGTTTAATTTTTGATTTGGCACTTGTTTACACTTCTCAGAACTCAGTTCATGCTGAGGACACCCAGCATCCCACAGAAAGGGATAGCAAATTGGGCATTTTTCTGTGTCTCTTCCCCTTGAATAAACCAAAAAATGTTCTCACCAAAGTTCTTTTTTCTTTTTCTTTTTCTCTCTGTAACAGGGTGAAACTGGTCTTCCTGGAGTAAATGGAGCACCAGGCCAACCGGTAAATATGTGTATCCTGGAATGTTTAAATGTTAACTGAGTTGTTCCTCATCCTTTTAACCGTAATTACCACATGCAGTGGACCATAGTGAGTTATACAAATAAGAGCAATGTCTCTTTGCTCAGCCATCTGATTTTAGAAGCCATTTAATTCATTTTTACATGTTTTCTAGGGACCAAGAGGTCCAGCTGGAGAAAGAGGAAGACCTGGGAATCCCGGTGGCCCTGTAAGTAATTGCAGACTTTGTTCTTATTCAGAGGCAGCACATATTTGGATTCAATATGTTGAGAATTCCCTACTTCCTTAAAGCAGTTGTAATGCAAAGGAGTAAAACACTATATAGCATCTGAAAAAATCTCACATGAAAACTTTTCAGTCCCCAATTAAAAATGTAACACTTTTAACCCACAACATGTTCACCATTTTGCTTTTTGAAATGAATAGATTACACACTGAGGAAGAGCTCAGTGTTTCAACATAAGCTTAGATTTGGCAAAGAGAAGTAGGGAGGAGGAGTGGAAGCAAAGAGTGGCAGGGGACGGTAGAGAGAGGGAAAAAATGCAATTTCAGAAGTAACTTGTGAGAAATGATAAAATTCCCCTTTGGCAGGTTAGAGGGTACATCCCTCGCTCTGAAGGAACTCTTAGTTCATAGCATTCAACACAACCAGCAGAGCAGTTTACAGCCAGCCCCTTGTTTGTGCAGACACTGCATAACCTGAGCAGAGGATCTGGTCTAATGTGGCTACAAGACAGGCAACAGGGTTTAAGTCATCAGTGTTCATCACGTCTTTGGAGTGAAATTTAGCCTTTTATGTGAATCAGAAGTAACTGTTACTTTGAAGTACACATCTATTGTAATCTTACTTATTCACACAGACAATGCTTTGTAGCTGTTATTTCCTTAAGAAATTTAATAGGAATGTATTTTTACATCTTCCTGACACAGTGCAAGTCACGTAAAGTGTTGGATATTCCTTCACAAGATATTTAATTAATTATTACCATGGAATTTCTTATTAAGGAATCCTTGGGTCTTAGTCAACTAAGTGGGAAAGAACAGACCCAAAAATATGGTCTCTGTGTCATGGACATGAAAGGATATGGGTTCTGTATCCAAGGTAGTGCTCTGTATCTAATACCTCTCTTCCTTCTGTAGGGTGCCCATGGTAAAGACGGATCTCCAGGAGCAGCAGGCCCACCTGTAAGGCAACTTTGGCTTTCAGTATTTGTGTTGCTTTAGTCTAATTACTTTTATCAGATGTTCTGCAGTGCCAACAAACCCAAAACTGGGGTGCACTGGTCCAAGAATGAGCATTATATTCAATTGTGTTTCAATTGTGTCTATTTCATGGTGTTGGTTAATATACTTAAAGAGCACAGGGCAATAGGAGAGTTTTAACACTAAATCAGGAAATGCAAAAATCCAAACCCAGATTATTCTCAGAGAACTATAGATGGATGGAATTGCTACACTTTATGAAGATCAAATTTTGAATGATCTTATCAAATAAATTATTCAGCTGTCTGGAGTCGGCAAATATTTCTCTTTCCTATCTGCCTAGAAACCCGAGCATGTCCACTTGTGTGTGTAACAGCTGTATTGGCTTTCTTTTATCCTTCTTTTTTTACAATTAGAACAAATTTTGAAAGTTTTTTGTAATTTAATCTCCCTAATGATAGATTTCATGTTTTTAAATTTAAAACACAGAAATTCAGCTGAACATGTAAAAGTCAGGATAACTAAGATGTAGGTGTGATATTTTAGGACTAGCCAAATCTCATCTTTTACAGCATGATTTATATTTGCTGTTTTCCAGGTGTTTCCTTACTCAGAGAAAAATCCCATAATCAGACTCCCTTTTTTAACTTAAGATTAATTCCATATGGCTTTTACCTTTTGCATTAATAGTATTTCTTTCACTTTTCAGGGTCCCCCAGGTCCCCCTGGAACTGCAGGATTTCCAGGCTCTCCGGGTTTTAAGGTATTCAACTAAAGACACATAACTACATGGGATTTGGTCCTTTCTCTAGTTACACAGCTGATGTCACTCTACATCATTATTTTATGAGCCCTCCTTTTCCTGGCTGCTATTACACTGTTTGCAAGCCTAGAACAGATGTGCTATATGCAGCATGAGACAAATCCAATCCTCATCACCTTCATGAATGATCACAACAAAACACCACTAAGTGGTAGAAACCATTCATTTAATGCTGATTGCCCTGGAGATGACTAAAATGCCTTCATTTTCTCGTTTTACTGGTTTTTTCCCTAGGGTGAAGCTGGTCCTCCTGGTCCTGCTGGTGTTAGTGGTAGTCCTGGAGAGAGGGGAGAACCTGGTCCTCAGGGTAATGCTGGGCCACCTGGGCCTCAGGTACATCAATAACACTTGGGACCTGAGAGGTGCTGTGTCACCTGCTCTTCACAGAGCCCTTTGTTCTGGCCCTGGGTTAGATGCATTGGTTATTGAGATATTTATTTTTCCAGGGTCCTCCTGGAAGAGCTGGAAGCCCTGGCAACAAGGGTGAAATGGTGGGTACTTTCCACATCTCTGCCATTGCTGCACTCTGTTGGTGAGGCTCACTGGACTGGGGAGAGTCCATCAATGCCCTTCTCTCTTCATCTCTGTTGTTCTCTCTCTGCAGGGACCTTCTGGTATTCCTGGTGCTCCTGGTCTGCCAGGAGGCCGTGGTCTTCCAGGTCCTCCAGGTGCAAGTGGAAACCCTGGGGCAAAAGGCAGTCCGGTGAGTTACTAATTGTATTTACACTGGTTGTACCAACAAATAGAGTGGAAACGTGATACCATTAAAAAATACCATTGATCTTCTCCTATTCACTACAAATAGTTTAATAAATTATTTTATAATGAAAATAGGCAATTATTTTTATAAGTATATAGCATATTTTGTTTCATACATATAGGTATTGCTATATAAAGATTATATATAAATATGGTGATAATACCTAATTGCTTTCCTAAATTATCTACCAATTCAGATACAGCAAAGATACTGCTTGTGTAAATTGGCTACATCAGACGAAATCTGTTGTTTTACAATCTTATTTTTACTGGTTTTAATTCCCAAGGGCTGAGTCCTCAGTCCTCTAAACCCCATGAGTTGTACCTGGTCTTTCACTGTCACTTACCCCAGCAGGCCCTTTCCTTACAGCCTGACACCACATGTAGCTCTTTGTCAGAGAAAATATTCAATATTCAGGGGCTTTCAACAAAAGACTCAATGATGTCTGAAATAGCTCAGCACTAGACATCAAATTTTACTCAATGGTCTTTAAGATTGTATCACTTCTTTACTGCATTTTTAAGGAGTCCCATGGCTTCTACTACAGGTTCAGTCCATGCATGCTGATTCCTTTGCAGAATGATTAATAAAAATAAAGGAGTCAATAATTTGAAATATTATGTCTACTTCCTAGTATTTCAGTATATCTAGTAGCTCCAGAATGATGCCCAGCTGCAACCCATAATTTTAATGGGATTTTCTACTTTTTAGGGAGACCCTGGTAAGGATGGTGCAAAAGGAGATCCAGGCCCAAAAGGCGAGCGTGTAAGTGATTTCAAAATGTGTCCAGAGACTTCTTTCAAGGAAGTCTGAACCCTGAATCTTTCCATACAAAACCTGTTTGGTTTTTTGGAAACTTCTAACTCACTGATGGGCTTGGTTTCTGTTGTTGCCAGGGTGAAAACGGCACCCCAGGTGCTCCTGGACCTCCTGGTGAGGAAGGGAAAAGAGGTGCAAACGGAGAACCCGGGCAGAACGGAGTACCTGGTACCCCTGGAGAAAGGGTGAGCTGTGGTGCATGACCTTTTGAGCCAAGACAGAAAATTCTGTATTTTCTGAAAGAGACAGAAAATTCTGAAGTTCAAAACACTTCCAGGAGAAATTTGGCTCCATATACCTTCTCAGCAAATTCCAGATATGAAACTGGGTTACAAAACTGGGGAGAATTCTTATCTACTTTCTCCTCTGAATTGCAGCTCTTGGATCTATCTCAGTTGGAAAAAAAATTAATTTCTTTCAGTTTTTGATACAGAAGAGGCAGTGATCTTATATATCTGGAAGTTTTACCACAAGATTTTTGCTAAGAAACAATCATAAACTATAAAAACTACAAGGGGTACTTGTAGTTTTCAAAATTCCTTCTCAGTTAACAAAAAAAAAACAATCAAAAGAATTTCTGCTCTGGAAAGTGAGATTGATGTAAATTCTTCTACATTCAAGATATGTCTTTATGTCAACCTCTCTATTGTTAATACACCTTCAATTGTCACAATAATATTGTCCGGATGTCACCTATGTTATAATATTTCAACTGCTATCAGGTTTATTGGCTACTATATTAAATAATTTTCCAAAAATTTAATAATTCTCACAGAGAAATCCAGAAATTGTTTTATTCAACAAAATAAATAGCAACACCATAATAAATTTTAGATTTCTGTTCCCATCAGAAGCAAAGGAAATTGTGCTGATCTATTTTTAAGTCCTAACAATAATTGATTGCAATATTTGCTGAAGCTATGAGGAAACCAAAGATGCATAATGAACTAATCAATCACACTAAACATATAAAGGGGGCTGCAAAATGAAATTTATAATTCAAATTTCTTTTATAAAGATAGTATCAAATAAATATTAAAATAGCAGAGCTCTTCTCAGTATTGAATTAGAGGAAAATAATTGTCAGTACTGGAAGTGATTTTTGTTTTTTATAGTAATTTAGAAAAGTCATAAGTAGTGATGCAGGGCTAGCTAAAAATAGAGGGGGACAGGCTATAATTTCAACAGGAACACTACAGTCAAAGGCAAAATAGTCTGCAGTCTTTCTTACTACAGTGAAATGCCACTTTTTTTTTCCCCATTAATTTTCAAAATGATAAGTCTAATGGTAAATAGTTTAGAAGAAAACCCAGTTGCTATTATGTGCGTCATACTGCCTGTGATCCATAGTTTGTTTTTTGTCTGGCAGGGCTCCCCTGGCTTCCGTGGCTTACCCGGTAGCAATGGACTTCCAGGCGAAAAGGTATAAATCCTCCTCCAAAAGAGTCCTGCAACTCTTGGAGAATCCATGTGAATCTGGATGGACAATTTCAGATTCAATAGGATGCTGATTTCCCTGCTGAGAATCTCCACATCTCTTTCCAGGGCCCTGCAGGTGAGCGTGGCAGCCCAGGACCCCCTGGCCCCAGCGGACCTGCAGGAGAGCGCGGACAAGACGGAGGCCCAGGTCTTCCTGGAATGAGAGTAAGACAGGACATCTCTGAGAAAATGGGACAAACTCTGTAAGAGATGACTCATCTGAGCTGATGTCATAGACAAGTCCAACCACAAATCCTTTCTAGGAGTTCCTTTAGGCAGTAGTGGCATCCATTCATGGTGGGACAGGTAATGGAACAAGGGTCACAGGGCATTCCCAGGAAACTGCCACAACGGAGTCAGGAGGTTTTGGGAGGCTCCCAGAGCATGCCAGGCCCTGCCATGAGAAATGCCTCTAATATGAGTTAGCATTGGGTGATTTTCTGCATTAGCTCTTTGCATTTCAGCAAATTCTAACATTAGGTATTTAGGGATTTTATTTAAATATATTTATATTTCAGTTATTATGTAAATAGACTTAAATGTTTAAATAATTAAATTAGAAGTTAATTTAAGTATTTCAATATACATGAGTATTCTATTTTTGGCTTATTTGTAATTAGAGCAAATAAGCTGTAGGTCAGTTTTTTACAGTACTTATCAGCAAGATTTCAGAGATGGCCTATTGTGTAGACAACATCTAAGTTGGATGTTCTAAGTTCTACATGGAACAACATTCTGGTAGCTCTACTAAGAATTAACAACTCCTAACAACAAATATATTGACATTCAAAAGCCCAGCTGCAGGCCTCTAGGAGCTAAACAAGATTTTATTGGCAAGGAAAGTGAACTGTTTAAAATACAACAAAAATAATATTTAGAAATTTCAACAAGTTAATGAAAAAGTGTTGCACATTGTGTTGCTTTCAGGTAGAGGTGTGTAGTCAGAATTGTTGAATTCCTTTTTTTTTTCATCTAAATATAGTTTTCTTCCCATATAATGAAAGG
Organism: Pyrgilauda ruficollis; assembly: GCF_017590135.1. NCBI lineage: Eukaryota > Metazoa > Chordata > Aves > Passeriformes > Passeridae > Pyrgilauda > Pyrgilauda ruficollis. The sequence goes on from NW_024530044.1 coordinate 891,707, forward strand.
AAATTTTTGTGCTAGTTGATTAATGTCTGGTGTCTTGCTTATATACAACTCTTAGAAAAATCAAAAAACCCATGACAGAATTTGTTTGCTTTCTCCAATTTTCCCCCTTCATGGGCTGAGGGAAATGGGAAGAATTTTATTTTTTATTCAAGAGGATGATAACAAGCAATAGTTTTTATATATTTATATTCATTAATTGAAACTTCATTATGTACATTCAAAACTGAAGTATAACACTCTTTTTTTTTCTTCAATTTGCAGGGCTTGCCCGGAATTCCAGGAAGCCCTGGAAGCGATGGGAAGCCTGGCCCTCCTGTACGTACATTGTGCAAATATTTTATCGCAGTCCCCCTGCTGACCCAACCCTACCATCATCCCACAGTATCCACATGACAGGTTGTTATCACAGCCAGATTAATTCCCTCCTGTCTGCTTGATTTAACTTCCAGAGCACTTTTTATGCTGCAACATTGTAAGAGCAGCCTGCAAGCTCTGTCATTTGGTACTGTGCAAAATACAGAGTGGATGGGCCACAGCTGCAGCACAAAACATAATGAGTTTTGAACAGTGTCTCCCCCTCACTCAATGTTGAATGTGTCCTGGGAATTGCTTTATTTCACCTCACAGATGCCACGTTTTCCTTTCCTTTCTGCTTATCCCAGGGCAATCAGGGTGAATCTGGACGCTCTGGCCCTCCTGGCCCTCCAGGCCCACGTGGCCAGCCAGGTGTGATGGGTTTCCCTGGTCCTAAGGGTAATGAGGTGAGTGGGATTTCTCCTCTTCTGTGCTGATGCTTGATGAGTCAAATGTGAAACTAAATTGCTCCATCGTGGGGCTATCTCACGCTGCTGCTTTAGACAATTGTCCACTGACCAGAAACAAGTATTTCAAATGTAGTCTTTCTTTTTTGTAAGGGTGCACCAGGCAAGAATGGAGAAAGAGGCCCTGGCGGACCACCTGGACCACCTGTAAGTTTTGCTAATATTTTGTTTGATAATGACACAATATTAATAACAACTTGATGAGTCTTACAAAAGTGGTATCACTCTCTAACCATAGCCTAATTTTGTCTTTGAATAGGGTCTTGCTGGGAAGAATGGTGATGTTGGCCTTCCAGGTCCTCCAGGACCTACTGTAAGTGTGGTGGGCCCATCCGAGGCAATGATCAGGGGTCTGGCAGCTACAGAAAGACACTGGGAATATAGCAGAAGGAAAATATTTTTAATGATATAAAGAAATCTCCTTTTATGAAGACAAATAAAAGAGCTCTTTTTGTCGTTGTTTTAATGAATGAATATTTAAAACTTTGGTGGGAGAAACCTGAGTCAGGTATGCCTGGTGTAGATTGAAATGAAAAGTCAATTTAGAGCTCTTGGTCATTTCAAGCAGAAGTGTATTGTTGTTCCCTTTAATGTTTATGGCATTTCAAACTCCTATCAAGTTCAAATGTGTCTGCTGAATCTGAGAGTTGGAGTGAAAAGAGCAAATACCACAACACCAACATACATTGGTTTTTGAGCTTGTGTCATCATCAGGTCACAGTAAGGAGGTGTAGATTAGAGGTGGTGAGGAGGTGTTCATATATTGAAGTGTTCTCAGGAAAGTTCATGGATTTTCTTCCTTATTTGTTTGATTCTAGGGTGCTTCTGGGGAGAGAGGAGAACCAGGACCAGCAGGGCCACCTGGCCTCCAGGTGCTGTGTGTTTATTGTTTTCTGATTCTTTTTAATAGACTAACACAAACACACAAAATTTGAAAAAAAAAAGTATTTGAACATTTATAGTGGAGTGCAAGATATTATATCTTGAATATAATAGAATATAACAGATCAACCACTTGACAAAAGTTACAAGGAATGGGTTGGCCACACTTCTTTGAGTCAGAAGCAAAAATCTGAAGATGGAAAATGCATAACTTATCTCTGTACCATGGATAATGCTGTTCCTTCATGTAGGGATTGCCTGGTGGACCAGGACCAGCTGGAGAGAATGGAAAACCTGGAGAACCAGTAAGTAGTAAATTCCTTTTTTTTTTTTTTTTTTTTTAAGTAGCAAAAAATTAATAAGAAGTTCTTCCTAAATTTAAATTATATTTCTAAATTCAGACAGCTCTCAGCTCTCCTCAGAGCAGCAAAGTCTGATTTTTGGAATAATAGGGGAGAGAAACAGGATGCCAATCACAATGCAGATGTACTAAGTAAAGTTCATGGCTAACTTACATTTATTTTCTCATAACCAGGGGCCAAAAGGTGACATTGGAGGACCTGGATTCCCAGGCCCTAAGGTAAATAATAAAGCAAATTTTGAAATGGTGCAAAAGAATTAACAAAATATGAGCCTGAAAACAAAGAATAACACATTTTTTTTATCACAGGGTGAAAATGGTATCCCAGGAGAACGTGGTGCACAGGGTCCTCCAGGACCTCCTGGAACAAGAGGTGGACCAGGTCCTGCTGGCACAGAAGGTGCCAAGGTACTCACAGAATTTCTTCCTTTTCTGCTGTTCTGCTACCATTTGGGTTAATTTTGGGTTTTTCTAATTATTTTTTTATTACTCCTTAGGGTCCTCCTGGCCCACCTGGTCCCCCTGGAGGCACAGGACTGCCAGGCTTACAGGGAATGCCAGGAGAAAGAGGAGCTTCTGGAAGCCCTGGACCAAAAGGGGAGAGGGTAACACACGCACACTTTTGATTTTATGTGGATTTGATGCTAGTATCCCACAAGGCACTGGGTTTGTCCACATCTTCACTTTGGCCTGATATCAGAGGTGCAGACTGTGTAGCAGTACTCTTGATTTAACAGGGGGATGTGGGTCCTAGATGTTGAAAACTATGTGGTTTTCCCCTCAGTTTAATACATGTTAGATATTTTGCTGCACTGGGTCTCTTGGGGGATGAGTACAGTAAAACAGTTCTAATGAATCTGATTAATGATGAGAATAGCTCATACCATGGGCAGACAGTTTGGCCTGGACTTCATTTTGAATCAATTTGGGTTTTTTTCTCATCAAAGAATGTAGTATTTGATGCTGAATACTGGGCAAAATATCATCCCCAGTTTCTTTAAGGAAACCTGGCTACTGTGAGACCCTCAGTATGAGATCCTTACCCCCATTTAAGCTCATCTCCTCATGCTTCCTTTTTGCTCATGGTTTTTATGTCTTGAACTTCCCAGGGAGAACCTGGTGGTAAAGGTGCTGATGGCCTTCCTGGTGCAAGGGGAGAGAGAGTGAGTATTTAAACATCCAAGAGTTTATCCATCAGCTTTACACAGCCAGCTCTTAGAACAGGAGCAACACCACAGTGAATAATACTGTCTACAACAGCTATAGTTGTAATCTCATTATGTTTCATTCCAGTAGTGCAAAACTGGGTTTGTAAATTAAATTAGCCCTAATATTGTTTTTTGTGATTACCACTCCTGGGGTAAGTGTAATAGAATTTTTTGGAGAAAGACTGTAATTGACTGGGACAATGTTTTAGTGGGAAAGAAACCACATGAAAGAGAATCTATGTGACTGATGTTATAATGAATCACAAAAAGACATCAATAGTAAATATTCTCATACAGAATATTCCTATAGGTTACTAAATATGATATATTTATACATCTATATAGCAAATACACATAAAACAGACACTTGAAAAATATATATATCTAGCAAATCACTACCTGCAGGCAGTATATACATGAAAGTAATGAGGGATGACAAATATACAAATACAGCTTGGTTGAGTTGGAGGAAATGTAAAAAAATTATTTCAGGCTATAAGGTACACATTAAATTTTCAAGAAAGAAATAAGTCAGGGAGCTAGTCAGGAGATGCTGAAGAAACGTGGATCAACTATGTAACTGAAAATTAGGGCAACAGCTCACTTTTATTGTATACCAGTGAAAGAGACCTATTAATTTCAGGTGGTTTTGGACAAAGCTTGGATGGTGGGGGGGAAAAAAAAAGGAATCACTCAGCTGGAGATCTCTCACACTGATTTCAGAGCATCACTCCAAAACGTGGTGTGCAAATGCACTTCGGCACTTGCTTCGTTTAAGTATGTTTGGCAATTTGTTTACACTGAAACATAAATACTATTGATTAAAACAGAAGAGTTAACATTGTCATATTTTGATACAAAACACATCATTTTCTCATTTTCCAATTGTTTAGGGCAACGTAGGTCCCATTGGCCCTCCTGGTCCTGCTGGCCCACCTGGAGATAAGGTAAAGCCTCCTCACAGTGGGGTTTGTACTGTGAAGAGTCCCAGGGGTGGCTGTCTCAGGGGAAGAAGACAAACACCCCGTGACCATCCTTGTGCCTTGTTCCCTGCAGGGAGAGACTGGCCCAGCAGGTGCCCCTGGCCCGATGGGTTCCCGTGGAGGTCCTGTAAGTGACAGAACTTTTCTCCCTGTGTAACTTTTCTCCCTGTGTAACTCTTGCCTGCTGTAGGCATCAGCGCTGCACCAAACCTGTCAGCAATACATGTGCCTTGGGTTGTAAATAAACCAAGCACTTTCAGCTCCTGTTGACTCTTGGGATTTATAAGTGCTAAAGGCTTCAGAAAATCAGGGCTTTTAACATTGCAAAGAGGTCAGAGGGCTGTGGTGACAGGGCAAGGCAGGTGTGTGAGCAACAGTCATGTCCATCTGGATTTAAAGTTAAGTAAACTTTCAAAAATACTCTTTTTTTGTATTTATTTTTTATATTTAACACTCTGGGATCTCAGTTGAACACCATGAATTGTGCTCAGGGTTCATACAGGTGTAGCTGAGTTAAGTTTACCACATTTTAGACAATTATCAGGTAATTCCTGAACAGTTGTGTTTAGCACATTGGAGCAAAAGTTGTTTTGGATCAGATGTTTGGGGTTTTTCCTCCAAAGGCTGATAAGACAAAGAAACTTCAGCAGCCTTAACAGCAGTATTCTCTAACTTTTAAAGTGAAGTTTGTCTTTCTAACATCTTCCATTGCTGACATGTGGTTTTCCACAGGGTGAACGAGGAGAACAAGGTCTCCCTGGGCCTGCTGGCTTCCCTGGAGCCCCAGTAAGTGTCTGCACTACTCTTCCTGTATTCAGGCACACATAGAGCAACATGGTTTTGTCCTTTTCCTCCTGCACTGGTAGGGCACTAGAGTTCAACTGCATTCACACTCAATTTAATATTTAAATTCCCTTCAGACAAGTACCTGGATAGCATTTCTTGTCACAGTATCTTCTGCTTTTTTGAGTGGTAATATAACACTATAATTTTTCTACAGGGTCAAAATGGGGAACCTGGTGGGAAAGGAGAAAGAGGCCCCCCTGGTGCAAGAGGAGAGGCCGGACCCCCTGGAGCAGCTGGTCCACAGGGTGGCCCTGGTGCCCCAGTAAGTGTGTGCTGTTCCTTCTGTGTTTCCAAGAGGTTTCTTCAGCCCTCCCTCAGCCTCAGTGGGCCCAAGTGCAGGGAGATGAACTGCCTAAAACTTATTGACACTTCCTATAATTTTAATCTTTATCAAATCCTTTGCTTTATCTGCTTCCTTCCATGTAGGGTCCACCTGGTCCCCAAGGAATAAAAGGAGACCGTGGATCTCCTGGTGGGCCTGTGAGTATCTCTCCAACTTAGTCACTACTAAATGCCTCTATTTATTATAACAAATGTGATGTCAACGAAAAATAAGAACTTCAGTGACTATAGCATTGGCAGTTCAAGAATATTTAAAGTGTTCTAGAAGGAGTAGTTAAAGTAGAAGTTTTTAGTGATCTGGATTACATTGATTTTTATATAAGTAAGGTGCCAAAATAGCTTTTGACACAATGACCCAAAACTCTAAAATGGCTTATCTCAACAGTTATTAATTTACTTGCCATCTTTGCCAACTATCTCAAAACCCATTAACTCAAGTTTGAGGAGAATATGTGACCTCCTCTTGCAAAAAAAAAAAAAAAAAAAAAAAAAAATTGACTTTTTGTTCCATTTCAGGACATTTAATTCAGGTTTCAAACAAAACATTACTATAATTTAAACTCTGCAGGTGTGTAAAAATCAATTTGTTCCTGTTTTCCAGTCTTCAGGAAATAACAAGTATTGATCTCCTCTAGGGTGCTGCTGGTTTCCCTGGTGCTCGAGGTCTACCCGGTCCCCCTGGCAACAATGTAAGTTGTTTACATTTTTAGTCTTTTTTTTAGTCTTACTTTGTGGATACATTTAGACATATATTAATATATTATGCAAAAACATTCTGAATATGATGGTTGTACTTCAGGGAAAAAAAAACTTCCTCCCTATGGTATGGAATAGAAAGTAGGATTTTAGTTAAGGTACCATTAGAGTCAATGCAATTCTTTCCATTCATGGGCTCAGCTAAGACCGTAATGAAAGACATTTCATTCTGCACGTGTCCAAGACACCACATCAAAGGCATATGGCAGGAGTGATTCAAGAAAGCAGAAGGGTCTGCGGCCTATTTCCATTTTCTGTGGTAGAGCCATCAGTAAGGAACGTGTACCCTGTATTGGATGCATTACAGGCACTGGGCATCCAAAATGTGCAGGGGTATATCCAGACAGCAGGGATCAAAAATACCAGCTGTGAAAGTGATACATGGAAGGATTCTCTTACCACACCAGATCAGATTTGGGTGCACAGGGCTGGACCCTAAATCTGCCTTCAGGCAGTGACTCAGGTCTGGCTGGCTTTCGTGAGACCAATGCCAGTACATGTGTGCAGCTCACTCTTTCTTTCCTTCTTAAAACTCTTTTCAGGGTAGTCCAGGTCCCCCTGGTAATGCAGGCCCTGCAGGCAAGGATGGGCCTCCTGGACCCCCTGGTAGTTCTGGTGCTCCTGGAGGTCCAGGACCTGCTGGAATCAGAGGCGAGCCTGGCGCACCAGGAGAAAAAGGACCCCCAGGAGCCCGAGGAGAAAGGGTAAGTGTCCCTTCAGCCGGGGACTGTTCCACCAGGAGATAGGGATTCTGTCTGTCCAGAACAAGCTACCAAGAATGTTAAAGATGTTCCCAGTGACTGAAGTGACCTTTTCTCAAACAGGGGGCACCAGGTGAGCCAGGTCCTCAAGGCATCGTTGGCGGCCGGGGGAACACGGGTCTGCCAGGCCTGCGTGGCCCCAGCGGCCCACCCGGGATGGCAGGGGCCAAGGTGAGAGCCCTTCACTGCAGCTACAGCCTCAACCCAACACAGCCCCGACCCAGCTGCTGAAATTAGCCTAGAGAGGCAAAAAGTGCTAAAAATAGCTTAGAGACACAAAAAGTAATGAATGTATTGGGGGTGCTGGGGGGTTTCATGCTTTCTAGTTCAGAGATGACAGAATTTACAGTTATTTGTGTTTACATGCATAAGATCAGGCTTTAAAATGTCTGGTATTCAGCTGCTGTGGGATGCAAAGTTTTCTTTCAGATTATATTATATATATTATATATCCAGGAGTATATTAGCCACTTCACACACTTTGGGAGGGTCATGAGGAGGAGACTGTAACCTCTCCTCGGTACAAGATCCAAGTCATAGTCTCACCTACCACTGGCTGTTTACCCTTGCTTAATTCTCAATATATTTCTTGCTTAAATAGTATGACCCAAATAGAAAAGTACCTTCACCTCCCTTCAGAAAAGATGGGGTGAGGCTTGGTTTGTATTTTATCACTAATATAGTGATAAACCAGCATTTTTTGGTTAACAGCTTTGGCCGTTGTTTTTTGGGCACATGAGAAGAGGCATACCTCTTTATTATTTCTTAGTTGTCAGTTAACATTCAATGGCCTTGCATGAATATTACCAGCAATGAAAAGAAACAATTTTGGCCAAGTTTTTATCTCTTGTTTTGTGTATTCACAACCAGGAAAGCCACACTGGCCCATCGCTTCATTAGGTCTCCTTCAAAATCCCTGCATAGTTAATAAGATGCAAAATACACTGGTATCTCCTAAGAACATTATCTGCAATGGAATCCTTTCTCTTTTTGTTCAGGGTGAAGACGGCAAACCAGGCAGCAATGGTATCCCAGGAGAACGCGGTGCTCCTGGTCCCCAAGGTCCTATTGGACAGAGAGGCTTACCTGGAGAGCCTGGCAGAGATGTGAGTGGATGGGGTTTCCCTGCTAGCTTGTGAGTTACAAATGGGAGCTTCAGGGGGAAAATATGCTTTAAGGTTCACAAGGCAGGGGCGTGGGCAGATTCTGCCCTCCAGTAAGGTGTAGTCTCCCGTCCCTGCCATCCCCTTCTCAGCCTGCAGACATCGTCTGTCTCGCTTGGAACTGCGCTGCCTACAACATAATGCAAGTCTTACAGGTCTTTTAGGAGCCACTCCACCTCCAGGAACTCTTCCCTCTTGAAAACTCTTTCTTTGATGAGCATTGTTCAAGCTTACTGGGAAACAAGCTGTCTACTGCTCATGCAGTTTGTGACCAAACTGTGCCACTCTGTTTTGCAGGGTAACCCTGGCTCGGATGGCTTGCCTGGACGTGATGGATCCCCAGGAGGCAAAGTAAGAAATCACCAGTGTCCTTAGACTGCCCAATAGATGAGACAAGAACTACATGGCAATATATGTAATCTGTATGCTGTGTAATCTGTTTCTTGAACCTCCTGGGCTCCATAAAACATGACAATTATTACAGGGTGACCGTGGTGAAAGTGGCTCTCCTGGCCCTCCAGGACCCCCTGGCCACCCTGGTCCTGCAGGTAATGCTGGTGCACCTGGAAAATCTGGGGAAAGAGGATTTCAGGTAAGACCAAAGTAAATGGGTTACTGTTTATTTGCACACCCTTCCTACGCAAAGTCCATTTCATGCAGGAATAGAGAGGAAGTTTTGAAGAGTTTGTTACTGTCAGAGTTTCTTGACGTTAAGGACCAGTTCTATAAGAATATCCAGGGGCAAGACATCTCAGAGTTCATGTTCTGACAATGTTTAGAAATTAAGCTCAAAATTCATGTACTCTGTAGGATGCCAAAAAGCACATCATCCCACCAGGCCCTGTTGTAATTTCCATCCCATCTGGTGCTCATGCAGCACAAGCAATGTGTTATTTATTTAAACTAAGGGAGTAACTTTGGAAGCCCTCAAGTTATTTCTCAGGAGTGCTGACACCAGCAAAGTGAGCACTGAGCACCTCACTGAGAGAGGGAAGAAGGGCTGTAGTGCCTGTACAGATCAGTGCCTACAGGCAGCCAAGGAAGGCTGATATTGGCACAAAAATGGCCTGGCCAGGATTATTGCTGAATCCAGTGTGTGTGGAGCTTCCCCTTGTTTCCCAGCACCTGCTGGCTGTGAACATGCAGCTCATCTGGAAATAAAGAGGTGGGCTAAGCAGTTCCAAGTGATCCACACCTTCTCATTCTTACCATGTCACAGGGTCCACCTGGCCCTCCTGGCTCTACTGGTCCTGCTGGTGCTCGTGGTCCTGCTGTAAGTCATATCTAAAGTATTTGTGATGTCATCCATTCACTATTTCCTGTTATCATGGGCAATGCTCTTATCTCCTATCTTCCTTTTATTGCAAATCTACCCTTATAGGGTCCTCAAGGTCCTCGTGGTGATAAAGGTGAACCTGGTGAACGGGGCAGCAATGGCATAAAGGGTCACAGAGGGTTTCCTGGTACCCCTGGTCTCCCTGGTCCTCCTGTGAGTATTTTGCATTGGGTTGGGAATTCCAGCTGATCTTAGTTTCTGTGCTTAGGCTCCAGGTACCTAATTAACCTTAGCTAATTTGATGGGAATCTAGGAAAATTTGATTGTCAGATGTTTCAAAATCCAGATTCCCTGAATCAACCTGACATAAGTATAACTAAAGATCCAGAAGAAGCTGTTAGGAAGTAAAGATGGGTTTACTATAACCTTGTCCATAAAAACTTCTTATATATTCATTTATCATATAATCAGGCTGTTCCTGATTTAATTAGGAAAGAAAGAAGTAGGGGCTGGAATGCCTATGTCTGTTAGAAATCTATCCTAGATAGACAACTAAAGCTACTCAGAGTCCAAATGCCTCTCTTCTGCCATGTATTTTTTGTAGAAAGTAATACTGGGGCAAAATGGGCAGGAAATTGTAAACTACTGAATTTTACATGAACATGAATTACCATTTGACCATAGCTAAGAGAATTAAAGGGCAAGAATAGACAGGCATGCCATAGGCTTTTATGACCAGTAAAGGATTAAGAAGAGATTTATTCCAAAAAAAATCTACAAATACCCCTCGTGATACAAGTGAGAATCAAGAAACCAAAGCTCACTCAATTAACACACCAGAGATAGCACCAGTACCAACCTATTCAACAAGACAATAGAACCTGGAGTCTAACATGGCACATGAGGAAAAAAAAATGATAAATTCTCATTTGATGATAGATAACTTTTAAACAAATGGCTTAGTTCTTTGCAGTGCACACACAGAATGAATTTGTAAATGTATTTGAAATCATCAATGTTTGTCAAATTATTTAAATAACATTACTGCTAACATTATTAAAACTGCAGCATTTTGCCTATAGCTACGTATTTTGATGAATATTAGAGTTCATCCAAAGCTCATTGGTGTCAGTTGGCTTTCTTGGGTTTTGGATAGCACATCTCTATATGGAGAGCATTCAATGCTTTTTTCTGATTAAAGAATGGCCACCATTCTCACATAACCTTTTTATCAGGATGTGTTTTGTATAATATTGAAGACATGTTCAATGTCTTTATTTAAGGCACATGCAGGTAGTTGCAAGATATTACCAGGAGGTGTACGACTGACTTTTCCTTTTTTCTTAGGGTCCCCTGGGTCCACAAGGTGCAATTGGAGGTCCAGGAGCTTCAGGTGCAAGGGTAAGGAAAAGTCCTTACTTAGCCTAACTGCAAGGAAAATTCAGACTGTTTAGTTAATATATACCTAGATACAGACATAAATTTTAATTGGCCATCTTAACAGACAGCAGCTGAAGAAAGAAAAAACACCTGATAAATCATACAGAAATATTTGAAATACCTCACCAAGTATTTCTGAATTATCTGATAAACCATTTTGACCATATTGTTTGTGTTCTTCATTGTTCTAGGGTCCCCCAGGCCCAGCTGGGCCGCCTGGAAAAGATGGCACCAGTGGCTACCCAGGTCCAATTGGTCCTCCTGGCCCCCGCGGTACCAGAGGCGAAAGCGGCCCTGCCGTAAGTAAATGGTGCAAAATCTCACAAGCAAATCTTTGGGAATATTCATGAAATATAGGATGCTCAACTCTAAATAGCTCCCTTAGAAACTCCCTATTCCAATGGACAAGATTTGTGGCAGGAGGTTTTCAAGCTGCCAAGGCTAAATCCAGAACCATGCAGCTCATTTGCAGTTTGGTGTAACTATTGGTGCACTGGGTGCTGTGTTGGTCTCAGCTGATCACTGACTTTTCTGCATACAATGGGATCTCCTCCTGGCTGTGGAGCACAGGCTGCCTTTGGGTCTGGGAAGCCATGGAATGGGGTTCCTAGACTGCTCTAGACAGGCCAGAGCTGCAAAGGTGTCACTATCACAGTCACCTGCTAAAGCCAAGAAAAGGTCATTCTCTGGATTTTAGTGGAAAGTGTTCCTTCTCAAAGCCCAGACATAAAGATGGTCAAACTTGACAAAATGAGGGGGGAAAAAATACCATTTTAAGAAAATAAAGGCCTGGAAAATATATTAAACAGATGTTTATACATCTGTTTAATTAATGAATAAGTAAACTACATATTTGTGTAAGAATTCTCTATTTTTTAAGACTAGGTCCCACACAGACTTTTAGTTTTAACCTGTTCACTATTTTTTTAGGGTCCACCAGGGCAGCCTGGTCTTCCTGGTCCTTCTGGACCTCCTGGCCCATGTTGTGGTGGTGGTGTAGCTGCCCTGGGTGCTGGTGAGAAAGGTCCAGTTTCCTATGGGTATGAATATCGAGATGAGCCCAAGGAAAACGATATCAATCTGGGTGACATCATCTCTTCAATGAAATCAATTAACAACCAGATTGAAAACATCATTAGTCCTGATGGGTCCCGGAAGAATCCAGCTCGTAACTGCCGAGACCTGAAATTCTGCCATCCCGAGCTCAAGAGTGGTATGTTTAGATTTTATTTTCACCTATGGTAGCAGGTCTTGGACATTGTTTTGGTTTTTTGGTTTTTCTAACTTGAGAATTTAAATGCAGACATCTCCCATAAAAATTTGAGGTTTTTTTTAAACAAATGTCATGAAAAAGATTATAAATGTAAAAACAATTTTAAACATTAATTAACTATGCATTTACACAGAATATATATTTGACTTCAACTCCACTTATTGTATCCTTAGAAGTGAACATATGTTTAAACAATTTTAGGGAAAACAAAACCATTACAAGTTCTAAATTCATTTCAAATTTCATTGCCCTTACACAATTCACATGAACTCAGTATCTTTTCATATCATCTCTTTTTCTGTGGCACCTCTTCTGTCAAAATTAATGTTTCCTGATTTGGCTCAGAAATCTGGCATAGAAATAAGGTTTACCATCATGCAATTAGATTCTTCTCCAAATATATTAAACCCCTTAACATTTTCCCTTATCTCTAGGAGAATACTGGGTTGATCCTAACCAAGGCTGCAAGATGGATGCTATTAAAGTCTACTGCAATATGGAAACTGGTGAGACCTGCCTCAATGCTAACCCCAGGACTGTGCCAAGGAAAAACTGGTGGACCAGTGCAAACAGTGGAAAGAAACACGTTTGGTTTGGAGAGTCCATGAATGGAGGCTTCCAGGTGAGAAATGAGCACAGTTAACAGCCCAGATTGTGCATGCTTAAAATGTACACAACACACTAAAAAATAATTCTGAAATTATTGTGAATTAGACAATTAGTATGTGAAAAAATCCTGATGTGGACTGACCCTAGACACAATTGAACACTCTGCCTGTGTTGGTACTCTGCAGTTCAGCTATGGAGATCCTGAGCTCCCAGAGGATGTCTCTGAAGTTCAGCTGGCCTTCCTGCGCATCCTCTCCAGCCGTGCCTCCCAGAACATCACCTACCACTGCAAGAACAGCATTGCCTACATGGACCACGACAGTGGGAATGTAAAAAAAGCTCTGAAACTCATGAGCTCTACAGAAAGTGAGATCAAGGCTGAAGGAAACAGCAAATTCACATATGCTGTTCTGGAAGATGGCTGCACTGTAAGTAAACAAGAAATTAGTGCTGTAGTTAATAAATAATTCCCTCTAGAGGAGTAGACCCATAATAAAGGAAGAGAGAGCTTTGCATGGCCTGGGTAAGGAAAGGACACAGCTGCAGCTAGTAGGGGGAACCTAGATTCTGTACATCAGAAGTGCAATTCCTGTAGCAACTGTAGGAAGTGAGGTGCACTTCCATTTAAATCTGTGCTTTACAGATATCTCCTTGCTTTAGAGTCACTCTCAGGGAAGTCACAGTCACCAATTTTCATCCATCCCCTGTCAACTCTAGAACTAGTCATACCAAAGCAAGGCTGGCTGGTTGAAGCCATGGGCTGTGGTTATGGAAGGGGCACATTTTGCAGATCCTGCCTTGCTTCCCTGCAGCAGAAAGTACTGGAGGGGAGCAGGAACATCCCTGAGCGTGCTGGCCTGCCAGCACCTGCAGCCTTTTCAGTAACAAATGGACAACACCAACGCAGCCCACGAGTTCTCCCTTCTGGGGTCATTTCCACAGACACAGCAAGCAGTTGAGAGGGTTTCTTATTGCAGAAATAGGAAATCTGAAATCTGATATCCTGTGGGATGACCGCCATGTAGGCCAGCACTTGTGCCTCTAACAATTTTTTCTTTTCTCTTCAACTTCACAGAAACACACTGGTGAGTGGGGTAAAACAGTTTTCGAATACAGGACGCGCAAGACCATGAGGCTGCCGGTGGTTGATATTGCACCATTAGATATTGGTGGTCCTGATCAGGAATTTGGCGTGGACATTGGCCCAGTCTGCTTCTTATAAATCAAAGATCCTGCTTTTTCTGAAACCCCAGCAAAGAGATTCACACTCCAACTGTTCTCCTTTGTTTCAGCCTTGTCAGCTAGTACAGGTGCCCATCTGTATCCCAGTTATTTATTAACAAAATTTCTGGGGGAAAAAAATCAATTTGGTATCAAGGTTTGTTTTTTTTTTTTTTTTTTTTTTTTTTTTTTTTTTTTAAAAAAAAAAAAAAAAAAAATTTTTTTTTTTTTTTTTTTTTTTTTGCTATTACACAAAATACAGTAAAAATGCTTTTTTTTGCTCTATTTTTTTTACCGAATTCCATCTTCAAAACAAGTCTCCGTGGTGCTATAATAAAACTTCAACACTTAATAAAACAACACTGTGTTCTATTAGTTGAATGTTAGCCAATTTACAAAGCACTGATTGCTCCCAGTACCAAAGTTTACCCTTCTTTCAAGATGCAGTCCATAAAGCTAGAACGACCTCCCTGTTTCAACTACCTCAACATGGACAGAAACTGGGATGTGTCTAATGAGTCAAACCAAAAATCAATCAATTCAATCAAAATGCATTGGACCCAGTGGTCAATTCCGGGGATTCATTTGGTACAAAATTGTTTATTTCTGTACTGATTAGCTGTGAAAGGTACAGTTTATCTTAAGAGTTTAATACCTTAATGTCAGTAGTCACCATAATTTTATTGTTGGATTGTATTCTGTTGTCAAAGGTGCTTCTCTACTTTCCTGTCATTGCTGGTCAAGACCACTAAAATTAGGGAAGTGTAAAAGACTAATATGATGGTGCTAATCTATTTTTCACTCCTAACTCTGCAAGTCAGGGTTATTGACTTGCTCAAAAAACCAAAAAGTTAAAGGATTTAAAGCAATTTTAAATGTCTCCTGTCAAAGATCGTCATTGGCATGTCATAGTTGAGAATTTTCTCCCTTCACTCTGTAAAAGTCAATAAAGATGCAAAATTGTGAATTTTTTCTGTCACGTTAACACATTTATAGTGTTGAAGGTTAACCATCTTTGTAAGCTTTTATATGGTTGTTGGTCTATTCCTTACAGAGACACATAATAAAATATCTTAATAAAATTTCTTGTTGTTTCATAAAACTGACTTCCTTTTTAATTTTACCTTTTGTGCCTTTGTTCAAACAAATGTACAAGGCAGGACACAACTCTGGTACCACTATGATTTTTCAAAGATCAGTTCCTCTGTTGGAAGGAAGCCCTGATAATCCTAAGGGATGCAGTTTATGGTGTACTAGTATGAAATTTTCTCTTTCTTCCTTTTTCTACTGCTCTGCATCCAGTGGCTCACATTT
Organism: Pyrgilauda ruficollis; assembly: GCF_017590135.1. Lineage (NCBI taxonomy): Eukaryota > Metazoa > Chordata > Aves > Passeriformes > Passeridae > Pyrgilauda > Pyrgilauda ruficollis. Next base: position 906,963 of record NW_024530044.1, read on the forward strand.
GCAAGCACAGGGAGTTTCAGATGTGACAGCATCACCCAAAGCAGGGCCCATGCACCAAGGCAGGTCAGGTTGGAGGAAATAGAAGATTTTAGCCTTCCCTAATCCAAGAAACCTGCCTCAGTGTGAATAACCAGGCAGTCACAGGCTACCAGCCTCTCAGGGGGCAGCTTAAATAAAGGGTTTAAGGCTCTCACAGGGCAGGCCAGAAGCACCAGCAGTTTGACAAAGCTTTTTATGGCCAATGGAGCTGTACTCAGTCATCCCCAGATCTTAGCAAAAATTTAAGGAGCAACAGTGACCACAGTAACATTTAAGGAGCAACAATAGGTTGGCAGTGCCTAAGCTTGAGGCCAGAAGAAGGAACTAAACAGCACCAAGGAGCCCGGGCCAGGAAAGCTCTCCCACAGTCAAATGCTGAAAGATGCCACTCAGCCTTTCCCATGGAGCAAAGTCCAGATCCTGTCCCTCCATCATTATTGCACAGCCCAGGGCCATTAAAGATACTCTACAACAAGATCAGTTAACAAAAATTAGGGATTAAAATAAAAAGAGTCAAATTCTTAAAAGTTCTCATTGACAATATGGATTATGCATCCTCAGAGAATACTTTCTGATTAGCCCAAGCCAAGCAAAGAAATGCTGTTTTTTAAGAAATCTCACCAGATGTGGGACTGAGCCAAGGCACTGCAAATTTGGACATGATGACACAGAAGGAAAACAGTGAGGCTCTGGGGAGACCCAAACAGCACAAATGCAGCATCACCTCAGGAACAACTGTACTTAATGCAACATATAACAACAGTGCCAACAATTTATAAAAAGTACTGGCTCTTGCAGGAAACCTCCTCATTTGATGGTGAAAATAAACTACTGTTTACAGAAAATACAAGTTACATGTACAAAATAATATTAATCTGACATCAATTACATGGTAGGAAGCCTTTGATTGGCATTTTATAAAAGCAGCTGGTAAGAATGCTGGCTGGTGGAAAAAATGCATTGGAAACACCTGTTCTTAATTCCCATGGTAGAAGGAAACAGCCTTTGCAATGCCCAGTGCTACAGGGGCTGGCTGGGTGGCTGGGAACAATGACTCAACCCTAAAACTCAAGGTTTGGGGGCGGCTTTCTGAAGCACAAACACTCATCAAGTCTTCAGTTAATAATATCTACTAATGAAAGTTGATTTTCTGAAACGTTTGTGGAAAACACAAAGAAATAACCAAGACAGACCACCACAAACCATTTACTTGGTATAAAAGCCTTCATTCTTTTCCAGAGCCACTAACTGGGCTACCATGGCTGTCACATATCTGTACTTTTATATCACCACACTACTACTTGGGCAAAACAAGAAAAAATCAACAATAACAATCACAAATATACAAAAACAAAAATCCAAAACAAACAAACAAAAAAAAACCCTGCTCAAAAAATAGGCCAAAAAATACCCCAGTGAAAAAATACAACCTACCAAACCCTGCCCCCAAACATGCAAACAAACAAAACCCTGCCAAAAAAAATTGTCTGAATCATACCAAGAAAGTATCACTGGTTTAGGTTTCAATATTGCCTTGAAATGTCACCTTTCCAATTACTTACAGCACATCACCTGAAGGTGCAGCTCATTTGCAGGACGCCAGAGCTTTTTCTTCTGTTGGACTCCTTGGCATGGGGACTATTCAACATCTCCTTTCTACACTTTTTAAATTGAGATTATGTTTAAACCACTCCAAAACACGGCAGAAATGCAGCAAACCCTTCTCCAGCAGAAGGGCTTTGCTATCTAATTAGACCCTACTTGTAAACAAATTACAAACACCTGTGATTCATTCCTCACCCAGTGTCCCATTCATTGGCTTCTGCAAAAAGCAGATTTCTTTTGCTGTTCCTAAAGATATTGTCCAATTCCTCACAGGACTGACAACAGCTTCACAAGAAAGCTGGTCTGTTGTTCGAGGCGTTCCCTTTGTGCTCACAAATTCTCCCTTGGGGCAGGGTTTAACACGGGTGGTTCTCAGCTGTAATTCATCACAGTCTTCATGGTTCTTTCATATTTATTTCATACATTAAGAAGCATTACCTCTGATTTTAACACAAGCTGAATTTCTGAATAGCCTGACAGCAGGTAAAACAGGCAGGCTAAAAACAGTCTAAATGTTCTGGTACTCAGACAGCAATTCTGCCCAACCAGGCTCCTTGTGGACATTCTGAACTCTGCGGCACCTGACTGAAATCACACCCTTCAACAAAACCTTTAAACTCCCAGCAAGCAAACTGTGGTGCACTGGACACAATAATCCAAGATTTTTTTTTTTCTTTCTAGCATAAGCACACCATTTGGACAACATCTATGGATTCCCAGTTTCTCTGTCATTTTCTATTTCAGCTATTGAATTGCTGATTGTTACCCTTTGTCATGATTGTTAAACTATAATACCAACATTGTCTGTGATATTTGCACACTTGCAGGGAATCTTTTTCCCTTCAATAGCATTTCTACTTTTTCATTTAGTTTATCTTCTCCTTTTGCAAATGTTTTACTCTCTGTCTTCCTGGAATCCTCTCTCAGCAAGACCAACTGCCTTGTGAATGTTAAGCCTCCAGTATAGCCTCAAGTTCCTGAAAAATTAATTAAAATAACCATAGATTATGAGTTTAATAGCTACTGTGCTCAGTCTCAGGCAGCTAAAGGGGAGCAAAGAAACCTAGGGGCCCTCACTCTACAGCAGGAGAAAAAATCATAGTTTTTTGCCCTTAATCCATCTTTAGACTTTTTACTTGTTTCCACAGAGGGACAAACCTGTAAAAATGTAAATTTTTATTCACAGTCTAAAACTGAGGTGCATAAATCCAAAACTTTGGGTTAAACAAAGCCTCTCACCCAGAGAGGGCTGAAGCCATGAATTCCCTGTTTACTTCCCTTATTTTTTAAGCCTCCAGAACTGCTCAATATAAGCTGGTCTAGATGAAAACACCAACAGCTGCTTTCAAGCATTTAAATTTCAAGCTGTCTTGGAGAAGAAAATATTGTAGTACACATAGTTGAAAGAGAGGCATGAAGCAGAATGAGAGGCAGGAGAAAACAAGGAAAGAAGCTGCCCACACAGTAATAAGACTGATACAAGGAATCTCTAATTTTGATCTACAGCTTCTCCTTCTGTTACACCAGCTGATCTCATTTACTTCACAGCACCGTATTCCCATGGCTCTCTGAGAGAAAAGAAACAAGAGGAAAAAGCCTTTCCTCAAGGAGTTTTTCAGGACATATCAATGACTTTAAAATATCACTAATTTAGCCTTTAACATTACCTTGGAACTTTGCCTTTCCAGTTAACTGCAAGCTGCCATCTCAGGGTGGAGCTCTTTTGTAGGACAGCAGAGCCTTTCTTCCAGTGAATGTGGATATCCTGTTGTCTGTGGCACATGGACTACTGCAACATCCCATTTCCTTGGTTTTTTACAAAAATTATGTGTAAAAAAACCCTAGAACATGACAACAATCCAGCCAGCCCTTGTCTAAGTGAAAAACTTTGCTACCTGATTAGGCCCTAATTGCAAAGAAATTGTACACACCTGTAACAGTGGGTCACACCCTCAGCTTCCCCTGGGAGACAGGCAAGGCTTCTCCATGGCTGGCAGCTGTTTTAAAACCCCCCAAGTCCCCTCTCCCACCAGTAATTTGTCACCTAAAGCCAGGGAAGGATAAAGCAGCACTTAGAGTGGGCTCATGATGGTTTCTGGGCTTGAGCAGCTGCTAGGAATTTCTTCTGGAAGCTGGCAAAGTGTCAGTAACTTCCCCTCCTAAAACAAATCAACTTTTAAATAATAATTGGGTGCAATGTGCAACCCTTCTTTTGTTGTGGTTTCAGCTAAACAGTATTAAGCCTCCATTTGCAGGCAGCAACCTGGAGGAAGAGCTGTCTACAAGAATTTTGAATTAATAAAGGAGAAAGTTCTTCCCAACACTTTGCCATGCTATGGCTGTCCTGATAGCTTCACCAGGAAAATCTAAGGTTCAGTATTCCTTGTCAGGTGCATGTTATTCACACAGACTGGAAAAGGTGTCCTTTTGGAGGACTGATTATTTATGGCAATAAGACAGCATTACTGTAGTCATTAAATTAGAATGTTTCTTAATACAGATTTCATACTCATTTCAACCAAGACCAAAAGCCTGATGGCTCAATGAAATATCCAATTCTTTGCACCAGAAAAGAAGCTGGGTTTGGCAAACTCCATATTTAAACCAAGTGTCTCTCTTCTACAAATGTGAGTAATGAGATACATAATGCAAAAATCTTAAGCTACAGTAGCATATGATTTTTTTTAATCATGATCTAACATTTTAATTCAACATGTGCTTGTAATCATATGTCCTCAGCTATATCTTGTTATGATCTTAAAAAAAAAATAAATCTGTAGATACTTCTGTTTAAAGTACTAGAACAGAAAGATATTTTGCAGGTTTTAGGATTTGGGAGATGAGACACTTTCTATGTTTTTGCCTACCTGTTTATTGGGAGGAAGCAAAAACTAGCTCACACTACACTGAGGGATTGCTGTTCCAGGAGGATGAAGTCCACCAGAACAAAATCCTGGTGGGTCTTGTCTTCCCAACTGCTCTTCATCCCACAATAGCTCCACCCTAGAGCATTGTCTAGAAAGACTGACTGTAACCCACCCTGCTTCCTCCCCATCACAGCACCCCTCTGGCTTGAGCTGACTCCTTCTGAGAAAGCCACTGATCATCTTTTTTCTTTTTTTCTTTTTTTTTTTTTATTTTTAATCCTGCAGTCTTGTCTGGCAAATCTATCCTTATCCAAACTTTCTCTCCTTTCAGTACACCCCTTAGCCATGGGCATCTCTGGATTAAAATTTAAGTTTTGTTGTTGAGTCCACATCCACTGTGAAACAGTCAACGAAAGGTCACTCCTAGATGCCGTGGAGATGTGTTTTCTGTGAGTTTTTGTCAGTATTCCTATTGCAACTTGCATTTCAGCTTCACTCTATTTGTTATAACATCAATTCAACAAATAAAGTTGTTCACTGTATTTGTTTTCTTCAAGGTACCTGGAAAAGTCTGTTCACTCTTCATTTTGGGTACATCTGTAGAGCAGGGATCAAACTCCTAGCAGGAAATGGTTGACCTGATATATGTCAGCTGCAACAAAATTGAATTTTCATCCCAGTACTGCCTTGGGATTTGGGATGACAATCTTGCTGCAAAGTGAGCGGTGCTTACATTGAGGCCTTGTCAGCTTCTCACACTGCCCTGCCAGCGAGGAGGCTGGGGGAGCACAGGGAGCTGGGAGGTGACAGCCAGGACAGCTGATCTCAGCTGATCCAAGGGACATTCCAGACCATGTGGAGTCATCCTCACACATAAATCTGTGGTGGAAGCTGGCCAGGGGCCACTGCTCAGGAGCTGGCTGGCTATAGGTCACTGGGGGGTGAGCAACTGCATTCTATGCAATTGTTTTGTATGTTTGAATTCTTTTGTTATTTTCATTATTTTCCTCTTCTGTCATCCAATTAATCTTGTATTTTCTAAACTTTTTAACCCCCCAGTTCTCCTCTCTGCCCCACTGAAGGGGTGAGGAATAGGCAAGTGCCTGTCTGGTGTTTGGGGGCTGGGTTAAACCCCAGCAATACGGCAGAAGGAAATGCTCAGACTTTCTCTGATTTTTGTGTGGAATCACACAGCATGTTCCTCAGAGTGAAGAGACTCCTGAATTACAGTGATGACTCCTGCAGTCATCAGCATCTTCTGTCATTGTCATGTCCCTTTGTGGCGGGGAAGATCATACCATACCAAACATGCAGAAATATTTCACCGAATTTCCTGAACTGTAGTTGTGTTCTTTTGTTATACTTGTTTGGGTCTGTATCAGATCCTTTTCACTCAGTTTACCGAGGCCAGAAATCAGTTCTGTGATGCTTTGGCAGATGTGAATTTGCTTGGTTGTTTTTTTTCTTTTTCTCTGCACAAACATTCCTGAATAAGGCTGCAGCCTTTTCTGGAGGATGGACAGTAGTATCTCAATCAAGGAACAAATTACTAATTTTGCAGTAGAAACATTTGGTAGCGCACCACCCTCTGATACTGAGAACATAACAAAACTTAAGCCAGAGCTTATAGAAAAATGGCTTCTAACTCAACCAGCAAGGAAATGAGAATGAGCACAAAATAAACATGGAGGAGGGAGTTAAAAATGGACTCTTTAGCATCCTGCTCGAACTAGTGTTGCCTGATACCTTTGTACTTTTCCAAACCTTCCCCCAGCAAAGGATAAAACATGTAATGCCAAGAGCACAGTAGAGAGATCAGGAGTCAAGCTCTCTGGTGTTGTGAATACCATAAAACTTCTCAGTTTTAATATTTGCACCACTCTGCTCAGGCCATTGGCTCTCATATTGTGCCCTTTCTCTTCTGGCTTTTAGAAAAAGCAAAAACTGCTTTTTTCTCTTTTACTGATCCTGAAGATATTGTCCAGTAATTGCCTCACAGGAATGAGCAGCAAATTCACAATAAAATTTGTCTGTGGGCTACAGCTTCTAAGGCATTTCTATTTCAGCTATTGAACTCCTGATTTAGTTTTACCTTTTGTCATGATTTTTTAACCCATCTAATGATCTAATTTTTACCTTGTTATCTCTGTGGTATTTGCATACTTGCAGGGAATCTTTTTTCCTTCATTATCTTTTCTACATTTCCATTTCATTTTTCTTTTCGTTTGGCAATTGTTTTACTCTTTCTGGAATCCTCTCTCAGTGAGAAAAACTGCCCAGTGAGTATTAAACCTTCAGCATAGCCTGCATTTCCTGAAAAAGTAATTAAAATATCTATCAATTATCTGAGTTAAGTTTACCAGCTCAGTTACTATGCTCAGTCCCAGGCAGTTATAGGAGATAAAAGAAAGCCACAGGGGCTTTTATTCCATAACAATAAGAAAAACAGTTCTTTTTGCTCTTAAACTTTAGACTCTTCACTTGCATTTGCAAAGAAAAATCTTCCATTTTCTTGCTGATTTGTGGGATTGGCTGTGCTGTTTCTAGCTGTAATGCCATGACATTTTCTTTCTTAGATTTCTGTGTTGCTTGGTACCTTCTTTTACTGCATGGTACTGCTGGTGCTCTCCAGAACATTTTTAGTGCTGAAAACTTCAAGCTGGTTATGTATCATAACCACAAGGAAGCTAGCAGAAGGCAGGGAAGGAGTCTGGGAATTTATTTTCTAGATGAGTTTTTAATGAATGGTTGCCAAACAAATATTGCACTACTGCTTTTAGGAAACCAAGAGATTTCTGTCAATGCTGGCAGTCCTGGGATTTGTTTCTCCCTGAGGACAGGTTAGTTAAAAAAAACAGAACCAACTCTAGTAACTCAAATTTGATTTAAATGCAGTGTCTGATACTGTAGTGTATTATTGTAATCACTCTATATTATTTTAATAACTCTGAAGTACCTTTTTTCTACCATTTTTGAAGCTATTTGTCACTAAGGCAGAACTTCACTAAATGTTATAGCTGACATTTACTTAATGCTACTTCATGAACTACAAATTATTAGCTCATTCATGAAATTAAAGCTGTATTACATGAGGCTATGCCATGTTTCCTGGATAAGAAAATGCCCGCCCCTCATACACATTTTTTGTTTTTTCCTTCCTAATATGCTTCTACGATACTTTGAGGAATGCAGAAACAGGGAAAGAAGTGCTATATCTATGTATGCTCTAAACAGAGTCAAGAGAAGAGAAAAGCATGTCCAACCACTTGCATTACAGACTCCTCAGTTAACTACCTGAGAGCTTGCACTTCAGAGCAGACTTGCCTTTAGTGCTTCTCCAGCCCTGGTTTTTACAGAATATTACCTCACATGGCTCTCTGGTTACAGCTCTTTTTCAGTGTTCAAAGCACCTGGCTGGGGAAATACTGCACACTTCATATGGAGATAGAGATGCAAAGAGACACTTGAAAAGAAAAGAAAAGGTATTTTTCATAATCAAATAATCTTCTCCTTCAACAACCTTACAAACTACTTATACCAAACATGGATTGTAATACTTGATTAAAATTAGAGATTAAAACTAATTACGAACATAAAGCTATCCTTCAAATGTTATTTATTTTGTGCATCTGGATAAATGTGCTGTAGAGATATGACCACAGCCACCTTTGCTTGAACATACTGCAGCAAGCCTTTACACTGCAGCTTGAAATTAACATTATCTAAAAGTTCTCTAGGAGCCAGTATGGTAAGTTAACCCATGAGTCACATATTTAAAGAAATTATTTCATGCCAGTAAGAAAGAAATCATAAAATTCTTGCATGGGCAGTAAAAGCAAACAGATAACATCAGCATGAACCTGTCAACTTCCCAGCCCTCACCTCATTTGGGCAATCTAGAAACCTGCAAAGCCCCTGCCCCTTCAGAAGGGGGAAAGGGAAGTTCTTGCCTGCTTCACTATAAATGCAACTTTATGTCTTGTCCAGAAACTGTCTCCTCTCAGTGTTAACTCCCATTGCCACTAGGAATTGGCCAAATCACATTTCAATCTTGAATAAAAATTCTCTCTGGAGTCTCAAACAATATTATTTATGTAGATTTTCTAGGCCTGCTGATTTCCTTGATAAAACTGACACAGAAGATACTTCACAAATACTCCTGTCTTCAAAATATTTCATAATGCCTTGCAAATGATTTATGCAAACATCAACCAAACAACAATTAAGTACTTCTATTTTTAATTTCCTGGGAATGAACTGATATGGAATGAACACACTGGAAGGAGTTTTACAAAAAGGAAACCACTTACATAGCGAGAAGCATGTATTTAATTAAATGCTTTGCAAAGATACATGAATAAAGCTATGTGCATGACTTTCTTTAGGGAGAGCCCCAGCTGTTTATTTATTTATTTTTTTAAGGAACAAACAAAAAAAAAACGTGGAGAGCACAGATGCAGTAAAGAAACAAAAAACCTAAGTAAGTTTGTACCCACATGCTTTACAAAATAAAGCATGTTGGAGGTACAAAACATTCTATATACTGAATGACCAACAAATAAATGCACTGTAACATTGTTCTCTCAAACACTGTAATCCTAACAGCTAAGCTCTGAACATGACATTGACAGTAGGCATCTTTATTTCATCAGCCTTCTAGAGAGTCATTTAGCACCATCACTTTGTTGCTTTTTTTTTTTTTTTGCCCTGCCTATCTCCTATCTTGAAATAACAACAGAAGCATAGCACCTTTTAATACCTAAAAGAAAACCAGGAATATTAATTGCATCCCAACTTCCAGAGATGAGGTAGCTCATGCTAAGAAATGATGGAACTTTCCTGCCTTGACAACTCAAGGCCAGCAAGTCAAATTACTGGTGATGCATGTGTGGATGTCAGCTAAAACCAAGGAATTTCTAAACTTTCTTTATTAGCAATTGGTCTGGTATACATGTGAATGGTCTGCAACACACAGAAATTGGCACCATATATAAGACACCTGTATAATTTGATATGTAATGGCTTCTTAGATGGGCTAATATTGGAAAATCAACAAGTATTGGGTTTAAGACATATTCTGAAGATTAAGGATAATTTAATGGAATTACACAGATACATTGTGAGAAGTGAAATCTAGCCTTAAAAGTTAAGATATGGGACACCCCTACTGAAAACTCATATTTACCCCAGTAATGTTTTTACTTCATAAATTAACCATGGCTATGGATCACTCTTCTGAGCAGACTTACATAGAAAAGTGCAAGAAAAACAATGCCAAATTAAGATGGTCTTGTCGGAAGAGATTTTCTTCTACAAAAGACACAGATTTCTGTGAATGGCAACCACAGGAACACAAACTGGGGTAGAGGGAGCAGGTATGATTGAAATACAGCCAACAGTTCACAAAAGTGCTCTACTTTTCTGTTATTCAGTAACATCAAAGCAAAAGAAATAATCATTAGAGCTTTTACATAGTTCCACATTAAATCTATCTATTTTGAATACCTGGAAATGTCAAAATAATTTGAAACAAAACTGAGGAAAAGGATTCATATTACTTTTAGAAGGTTATCATCAATCCTCTTAAAATTGTACCAAACAGTTGGTTTCAATCATTGAAAACAGAAGGTTTGTAAGTAAAATAAATATTCAAAAGGAGGCCGGGCATTTAGAAAGAGCTGTATATACAATGCTGATCCAACATCAGCCATTACTTCAAGAGTCTCAGGATTAACTTCAATCAGTCTAAGTTCATGTTTAATTGCTGCTGTTGCTGGGTAGTGTGTTATACTCCCCCCTTGCTCTTACACAAAGCAAACTGGCCCAATTTCAATTCCAAATTCCTGGTCGGTACTGCCAATGTCCACCGGTGCAATATCGATGATCGGTAAGCGTGCCACATTCTGCGTTCTGTACTCAAAAACAGTCTTGCCCACATTCCCATTACGTTTCTAGGGGGAAAAAAATTAAAAATTAGGCCAGGGCTCATGTCAAAACCAGCCTGAAGTGCAGCTGGTGAGTCAGTTGTCTGATTGTTCAGGGGGGTGTCACTGCATCTTTGCTGAGTAACACCCTGAGCAATACTGTCTGCACTGCACCTGGGTTATTTTGAAATGTCTCTAATGAGCAGATCAGATCTATCAGACTGACACATCAGGGCTGATTTTTCTCTTATGCTATGAAATTTTTCTCTACGTGTTCATAATATGTGCCTTCACCCATAACTGTGGGCTTACTTTAAAGCACAGAGAGTACTTAACTTTTTTCAGGTGCAAAACTAGATTTAGAAATATTTGCCAGTATGTTGGTCTTGGCTGAAACTGCTCTTGAACATGAAAAATCTACTACTTGTGGGTTTCTGTGCCCACCATGAACTTTTAGGGAGAGTTTTCCTTTCCAGCTCAGTCATAGTACCAGTAAGTTTCCTCCTCAGTACTGCTGCAATAATCTTGACCATCTGGCAGACAGAAGTTTACCAGTTTGTGTGATTCCACTCAGAGCTAAACAAGTACTGGGAAATGCAAAATGCAGAGATATGTATTTCAGAATGCTCATTAAGAAGGAATATGCGTATAGCCACTAAATAGCGCAGACTTTTATTATGTGAAGCTAGAATTATAGCGAAATCCCTGTTTGATCAGTTATGTCCACAATTCATTACAAAAATCCTGCAGAACTTTAATTACTTCCTTGTGTGGGTGGTTTTTTCTAATTCAAGAGAGAAGTGAAAAGGTACAAAAGTCCTTTTGGACAAAAACCCCAACTTACAGAGCAGCTGTCATGCAGAACAGTGTATCTGAAGCGGCTGTTTCCCTCTGCCTTGATCTCCAGGTCATTGGCCCCTTTCAGAATCACAGCTTTCTTCAGGTTCCTCGTCTGGTCATCCATGTAGCCAACACTGTTTTTGCAAAGGTAGGTGATGTTCTGAGAAGCTTCCTTGGACAGGAGGCGCAGGAATGTCATCTGAGTGACAGCTGTATCCCCGTACACAAACTTTCGAGATAAAGAAATAGATCAATTAACAGGACACTGAAATTAGGAGTTGGTGAATTTAGAAACATCTGCCATTATTGTCATCTTTCAGACATGACTAGGAGGAGCCCTATTACATAAAATCTAAGGGTGGTTTCTTTTTTAATTTACCGCCAGTACAGGACAAAGAAATTTAGACATTCTGTAGCAGGGAGAATTTTGATCATAATTCTCTGCAACTGCACAAGTCAGAGGAAGTTTGGCCTCCACAGATATGCCAAGCTTTGGAATGAATTCTGCCTCACTTCTGAAAGGGATTCTTACATATGAAATAATGCATCAGAGCAACCTTGAAGCAGGTAAGAAACATCAAGCACAGAAAACTCTTTTACAATGCACCTGATATAATGCCAATTTATTAACTTGCTTTCTGTAGGGTTTGTATTGTATTTAGAAGCAGAACAAACAAAGTTTGACTATATGGGCCTTATAAACAAACAAAGTTTGCATATGGGCCTTATAAACTAACTGATTTGCACACGAGTTTGACAAATGTTTCACAAAGTGTCAGTGTTTCTATAAAAAACAAGCAATTTTTCTACAAGTAAGACAAATTCTAAAATTACTGAGGTTTTTTTTTACCTTGTTCATGCAGGTTCCATTTTATTCATGTTTTATGAATCATTGCAACACATAAAACAACAGTCAAGAATGACTAAAAGTTTATACATTTCACTGAAACCAGTGAAGAGAACATCTTATTCATTGGCACTGTCATAATGTATAGTGTGGTACCTCTGTTTAGTAATCTTGGACACATTTATTATTTAGAATCCATAAGGAGTGCACTTGACTATTAGATGGCTCTGACAAGTGTTTCAAGAATATTGAAACATTCTTTTTTAGTATTCCTGAAGATAATTTATTCCTCCAAAGAGTAGATGCCTTACAAACCCCTCTGTGTAGCTCTGCAGGCAGCTAAATATCAACTGGGATGTGTTGGGTCATGGCAAGACTTCCTGAATTTAGTAATAAATGAAAGCATCTCAAAAAAGCAATCAATATCACATCTGTTCTCAGCTGTTAAAGTTCTGAACTGTTTTCAGTAATCCAGTTGATAGCAAGCATTATTTTTCACACACCAAATACTGAATTTAAAGATAATAACACTCTATGAAATAACATTTGAAGATATTCTCTGTGCTTTTGATAAACTAGGAATAAAAATGGCAAAAACTAGTTAATAAATTATATACTTCACAAAAGGTAAACTTCTTTTATTTGTCAGGATCATTAAGCCCAATCTTAGAAGTTACCATAGAGGAAAAACCCAGCAGAAAGGTGAGTGAAATTTTATCTGCCTAGGGACTAATGGATTCATCATGGTTCAACCTGATCATATGATAGCAATCATACTTTCATTCAAAAACAAATTTATAAAGTAAGTTTTGTAATTTTTAGCAGTATAGAGTTTTCTGAAACTGAAGGGAAGATTAGAATTCAGTTAAAACAGCAGGGATCTGGATTATGTATCAGGGTAGAAGTACAGCTGTTTAAGGACAAAACAGAGATTTAGTAAAAGACTGATAGAGAAGCTGATGTTTTTGTCCAGCAGTGATCTGCTTTAGCCAATCCTGCATTAGATGCACTTGCATTCAGCATTTTCCTACTTATTTCCTGTCTTTATTATACAATACTAACAATCAATTGGCTATAAGCCAGTCAATCACCAACTATAATGTTGTGACTGTAGCAGAACCTGCTCAGAGCAGCAGATGACGTTTAAGACCACAAGGCAACAAGCTTCACAGAAGCCAATTCTTAGGAGTGACTGTATTTATTTACCTGTGATCCCCTGTTCATATCAAGGCCATACCAAATAGGCTTTAAGTCAGAGGACTTGCTGGCCCACCACGTTTTGCGGGGCACAGTGGATGGGTTGGCAGAAATGCAGGTCTCCCCAGTTTCCATGTTGCAGTACACTTTTATAGCATCTTCAACACATCCTTGGTTAGGATCAATCCAATATTCACCTACAAAGAACATAAAACATGACTCTGTTATATTACAAAGATGTGGAAACCCAGGGCATCTGGAATATTTTTCTGTCTGCTCTGGGGTGCCCTGGCCCCCAGGGGAGCACTGACTTTGACCCTCATTCATGGAGAAAGTTTTCTAGGCTTCAAGATAGACTAGAATCAACAAAAGTGTAAAATAGGTTATAAAGAGTAGTGTACATGTATCACTTGGTGAGAAATTTAGGTTTTGGAATTTTTTGTATGTTGTGGATGGAAGCAAGATGGAGGGCACAGGATGTTGTCCTGGGTTTCTTCTTCATGCTTCTTCTTCCTTCTTCTTCATGGGTTTGGGTGGAATTTTGTAATTGGGCAGAAAAGTTCACATTGTGGGCTCTTTGGAATCAGTTATTGGTTAAAAGGGAAAATAATCTAGGTGTCACTTCTTAATTGGATAATTTAGTATTAAAAGACCTTGTAACAAGAGATTGTTAGCCATTTTGTGCCTTCTAATGAAAAGCTGCCAAACTCACAGTAGTGAGACTGTTTTACTGATAAGAAATAATAAATACTTGAGTCCAAACATGAACTGCCTTCTCAATGCCTTCAGTCCAGACACAGAAAAACCAACGACTGGAACACCCACACAAAGATTTTTGAAACAACTGGGAAGACATAAGCAGAATTATGTTGCAGCAGTGCAAAGCAGTGTCCAAGGCCATGCTGGACATGAGGCAGCCTCAGAGGACCCAGAGCAGAGGTGTGAACACTCACCACTCCTCTTGGAGGGGTGGCACAGTTTCAGGTCATCACAGGTCCGTGCTGGGTGCTTCTTGGAGCCATCGGGGCTCCGCATGGTCTCGATCTGGCTGCTCAGGGACTTCAGTGTGGCGTGGACTCCTGGGTCTGTTTTATTGTGGTCATCAGGGGCTGCTTCATCTTCAGTAAACTCTGGTAGTGGATCGGCCATGGCATCATCGTAATGTCCCATGATGTCACCGATGGCAGCGGTGAGGTGGCCTGGAGGCCCTGGAGGGCCAGGAGGACCAGGTTCACCTGGTGGGCCCTAAGGTTCAAAACAAAAAGGCAACAGAGGTCCAGTAGAGTAAATACTATGCCAAATGATAGCAAAGTCTGCCACCAAAAAAAAAACCCCCAAAACTCCAGGGCCAGTCACTCTAAAGCACAGGGAAAAATTCAGATATAAAGAATTTACCTTTCAAAATCTGCATGTGAGGTATTATTCACTCTGTTCATGTCCTCTTTGACTCCCTTAATGCCTTGCTTGACTTTTTCTTACTTCTGATTTTAAAATTAATAGCTGGAAAAAGTCTCCAAGGAATGCCCTCATTCTCTTTGTTAAACCTGTCCCTCCTTGTTCAGATCCCTTCCTAATAACTTTATTTCTTAAAATTCCTGCTTTCCATAAGTTGCCTCAGAATCATTTTCCTGGATGGAAAATTTGGCACTAGAAACATATTCATATTTATCCAGTGGAGTGCTGAGCTCTCTGGCCACAGAACTCTGGTCTTTCTGTGGGACAGAATCTACATCATCCTTACTAGGAAGAGCAGGTGTTTTCCTGACTAAGTAAATTCTCCCAAATGGTGGGTTGGGAGGTCCTTCTGTCACCATGAACCTGGACACATGAGAAGATATCTGTTAATAAACATATCTCACCCTGCCAGCCCTTCTCTGGCAACACAAAGTCTGTAATGCACCTCCAGGTGAATTTTGATGCTCTGCTGCACCAGGTGGTCGATCAGAACTGGCCTTTCCTTTGAGAGTCATTACTTCAGAACTCAGCCCAGCATGAAGGCCAGCTGGGCTCAGTGTTACAGTTTGGGCTGTTTATTTGGAGTGAAGGACCTCCCTAACACATGGCACAGGGGAGGAGGGTGCTGCCAGCCAGGCAGGTGGCTGTGCTCACTCTCTGGGACTGCCGGCTTTGGGCCACTGCTGGCCTGTGCTTGGGCCTGAGGGTTTAGGGCCCAAGTGGCCAAACAGCCGTGTTGGACCACAGATCCTGCAGGATCCAGTAAGCCACCTGCAGAACTACATCCAGCTCAGCCTAAGGAGAGCACAGGTGGATGAGGCTGGGGTCATCCCAGCTTCAGAAGATGAAAATGAGTAAGAAATTAACCCTTTCCATACAGTTACCCAGGATGTTTGTTGGAGAAACTACCACATTTTATCATTTGTCTTGAGCTCATAGATGTTCAAGAAAATAATGTGATGGACTATAAAAAAGAATCTGATTATTTGAAGATAACCTTTTCCCCCATATTCCCATCAATTTACCTCAGGTCCAGCTTCTCCCACAGTCCCTCTAACACCAGGAGGCCCAATTGGCCCGAGTGGACCAGGACTTCCATCTTTTCCAGAAGGACCAACTGGACCTGGAGGACCCTAGAAAATATAGGAGACAGATGGAATATCTTTTAGCATTTAATGACAAAGTTTTACAAAACAGATATATTGCCATTATAAGCAGTATCTTGTCAGGAAGCAATCTGGTTACTTGTGCCTATTACCAAACTTTTTAAAATCACCTCCTTTCTTCTTCTGTAAAAGTAAGAAGGCAGTTTAAAAGCTGCTCTTCTCAAGTGAATCACCTCAGATAATATAACTTGTCCAGCTGTCTATCTTTTTCCTTAACCATTTAGTTGGGATCAGTTCCAGATTCCAGATGCTGTGCAGACTGCAGTAGCTTCTGTACACCCTCAGACACAGGCTCAGAGGTAGATGTAGATGCCTCCCTTGGATGTTCCCAAGGGCCAGTATTTCTCCTTTGTTTTTGGGTTAATGACACACATGGGGGATGAGTGGCAGAGCTGCCACATGCATGGCTTTGTATCAGCTGCAGCAAGTGTTTGTAAAAAGAGACTGCAGCCCTGTAGTCATTCTCAGCCAACATTTTTATCTACAAAAAAACTGCACTCATGACAAAGCTTTATTATATTAAACAAGGTGATGTCTCAGCAAAAGATATTAGGGTAATGACCACATGATATCAAGGTCAATAAAAGTCATTGAAATACAAGTGACGCAGAAGTAGACATCTGAGTAAGAAAAAAAATCATAAACCCCAAACAAGAAAAACCTTAAAAGTTATACTCACCCGAGGACCAAATGGGCCTGGAATGCCAGGACTGCCCTGTTCACCAATTGGACCCTAAACAGAAGAAAGTATATCATATCATTGTACCATTTACAGCATATTGCTTTAGTTTTAAGGTATTAGTGTGTGATACACACAATTTGGTATGAATAGGATTAAAAAGTACATAAATAATGGGTGGTACCTTTATCTTAATCCCTTAGTAACTTAATAAAATTTACTGGTGCTTGGCTGCAAAGCTGCTTCTCTAGAAAAGCCCTGGTTTCAAGGTATTTAGAATCAGAGTGGCTTACAAAAGAGTAAATGATAGCACTGTCACCAAGTGAAAAGGTAATTTGGGCGTCAGACTTTTTGTTGCTGCTGTTCCTGTGCATTGAAACTTCCAATGTTTTCACAGCACCAGTGAATAAATGAAACAAAAAAGTTTTCCATGATATTTCCATTCAATTGACAAGAAAATCACAAAGTCCTTAAAATTTTAGCAGAAGATGCTCTCACAGTCCTTTTGGGATGGATTTTGCACTGGATTTGTTGACCCTAATGAATTCAAAAACTGCCAAAAAGCATTTTTCACTCTAAACTGCTTATCTCAAACTACCAGTTTTTGTGACCATCTTGTGCTGACAGGTCATTAGCTGTAACAGATAGGCCTTGCAAAGAGAACAAGAATAGAACACACATCTTGCAAAAACAGGTTTACCTCATCAGACAAGAGTATTTTAAAATTGCATTAAAAATATTAGCAAGTACAGACACCAGGCCACTCAAACACCTTGTGGGGAAAAAATAACTAGTTTGCTCTTTTTCCACTTTAAATAACTATGTTCCTGATACACCATTTAAGTACCAAGCAAATAAAATTATAGTAAAAGCAGAACAACTTACAGGAGGGCCAGGAAGGCCTTGAAGTCCAGTGAAACCCCTGTGTCCCTTCTGGCCCCTATCACCTCGATCTCCATTGTCACCTTTGTCACCACGAGGTCCTTGGGGACCCTGTAAATATCAATGATGAAATGTAAAATTCTGAACTGGGAAAAAAACTCCAACCTCAAAACTCCCTCATTTAATTTTAGACACTGCACTCAGAGCTTCTTCCCTTTTAAAGCCAGAAAGATGATGATGTTGAGGCAGCTCCAAGAAACTTAATTTTTTACCAAAGAATAAGTAAATAATTACAGAAAACTGTGCTGTGCTTAAATACAGATGTAGCAAATTTACTCTACTTAGCTACATAATACAGTAAAAAATCCATGAAACTGTACTAATGATAAATAATTTAGAATACCTTTTTTTTAATATCATTGTATTTCTTACTGTATATGGCAGGTGATTTTTGTTAATGAGATTGAAATATTAAGGTTCTCTCACAGACTCATTATGATAAAGCCTATTTTCAGTATGAAATCATCCAGGCTGCATCTTTACTTCTCATGGCTTCTTTCACCTTCATCAGGATTAAAGTACAATGGAAGTTACATTCCCTAACTACAGACAACAACATCCAGGCAGCACAAACACCTTGTTCCCATTACTGTCACAATTTCATTGTTAGTTTTGATAATTGCAAACTTCTTACACTAATTCAAGAATCATTGCAAAACGTGGCTGCTGTTTTCAATTCTATATTTCTCAGCCCAAACTACATGCTAAATTTCTCAATGCCAGATTCCAAATAGTTTATCTATGGCATCATTATCACTAACTACTCAATAAACTTTACTGTCTCTCAAATGACATCTGCTTAGGGACAGGATAACATTGTTTTGAATTTCCCAAGTTTGCAATTAATTTTCTGTTCCAGGCTTGGATTGTAAAAGACTTATGTAACATAAAAAAAGAGGAGTTTTGTTTATTTTCCTTTTCAGACTGAAGCTGGAAGTTCATGAGTTGAATTAAGGCCTTTTAATGGGAACAGGTGATTTTGTTGTATTTCTGCCATTTTTATCTAAAAACATCCCTTTTTGCTAAGTATTCATTTCCCTACCCCTTATTTAGACCAGACTCCAGCCATTTGCCAACTCAGGTCCTACCATTATCCAGACAGCAATATGCTCCAAATAAAGAGGCTTCCAAAGCACTGCCGGAGTATCCAAATACAAATATCCAAATCTGTGCAGCTTTGCAACTCAGAACTACCTGCACCCACTTGCAGCCAGAACACAAGGTGAAGCCTTGCTTGGCATTCTCATTTGGGTTGAATTCCTCACACACTTTCCTCAGTGGTATCTCAGACAAAACCACAGTGACCATAGGCAACTTACAGGCAAACCTCTCTTTCCTGCACGGCCTGGGGGACCCATGGGACCTCGAGAACCCTACAAAGATTGCATACAGAAAAAATGTGAGGCAATGCATGAACACCATACACAACATAAGTTCTTGATAAACTATTTTTTAAAAAGCATCACTTACAGTTTCACCTCTTTGACCTGCATCTCCTGGAGGGCCAACAGGACCAGGAGTTCCTGGACCTCCTGGAGAACCTGGTAAGCCTGCAGGGCCAGGTTCACCACGATCACCCTGCAAAGCAGAATTTCAACTGTTTATCTGAAGAGGATTGGTCTAGACCAATGTAACAAAACTGTAGCACTGCCAGTCTATTTTTGAGCAATTGCAACCTGCAAAGATATTCCTGCTGCAAGAACTCAAGTCTGAGTTTGTGGAAGCAGATGTTCTTAGCCAGGCATCCTCAGCTTTGAGAAGTACTATATTCAAAGCTGGGATACACTTTCAGAACAAGCTCTCCATCCAGGTTAACTGAATGAAAAGAAAATCTACAATAAGTCAAGAATAAAATGGGGATTTGCAGAAGAAAATTAAGAAAGGAATATATTCTTACACGTTCTCCAACAGCTCCATCTCGTCCAGGAGTACCATCATTACCAGCAGGTCCCTGGAGTTATAAAATAAAAATAGAGCTATTGATTAACTCTGTAATCCTGCATTTCTAGAAGAATTATAAAGCTGTTCTCCACCTCTAATTTCAAGTCAAGGAGAATGACCATGTTTTTTCTTGCATGCTACAATGCTCTAATACTTACTTCTGGACCAGCTTCACCTACAGGCCCAGTGGCACCTGACTGGCCAATAGGTCCTGGGGGACCTTTGTCACCAGGTGGCCCTGTGGGACCTTGCTTTCCTGGAGTCCCCTAAAAAAAGATGACAAATATCATATAAAAATCTTAATCACAAAACAAAGAAAGCACTAAAAACCTGCTGTCTGCCAAACTACTACTGTCAGACTGAAACATCATCTACATTTGTGAATGAAAAAAACCCTGATATTTAAAGAAAAGGTTCTTACATAACTTGAATATGTATTTAATATACTTGGTATTTTTAAGAAGTTACTGATAAATCAGTAAGTCTGATGTCATTATCTGCAATAGGTATGGTAGTTTAGATTTCAGAAAAATATAATGAAGTTTGAAATAATTAACATGATTTTTCTGTCTCAACACCAAGAAACCTTGTTAGCCTAGAAAAATTTCTGGTCAACTTTAGCTATAAAGTGACTTCATGGATCCAGTGGTAATGACAGATCCTTCACATCAATCCTTTTACTAATGGATTTAATACTTTTTAATTGCTTGACGTACTGGATCATTAGGCTATCCAACAAATATCTATAAATCCTACATGAATGCAAAAATGCAAAGAGAGCTCAAGCGGCAATTAGTAAAGCTGTAGTTCACAATTTATGAAACAGTGCTTGCAGAGTATTTACTCACATTCAAGAAACCTTTGGGTAGATAAATGAGAGTGTGAGGTTGTTTTTTTCAGGGATCAAGTATTAAGTCAAATAGGAGCATGGAAAGAGTCATAAAGTTCTGGAATGGCCTTGCCGGGGAGGTGGTGGAGTCACCATCCCTGGATGTGTTTAAAAAAGACTGGATGTGACACTCAGTGCCATGGTTTAGTTGAGGTATTAGGGCATGGGTTGGACTCGATGATCTTTAAGGTCTCTTACAACCTAGTCGTTCTGTGAATTTTAGACAAAAGCCTTAATGCTATTATTCACTTACTCTTAATTCAGGTTCAGACTTTCCATTATGGCAGAAACAAAAAGGAAGTAAACCTCATGCATTTGCAAAATATTAAGTTCTTTACTATCTTTCTCTATTCACTCCTGCAACTGGAGTTTTCCAACTTTCTCCTCATGCTAAGGAGCACTACACTGCAAATGCCACACAGAAATTCCCAGGCCGGTGGCACATGGCCTGGTGGTCACTTACTGCAGGCCCTGGCAGCCCAGGCATGCCTCTCTCCCCTCGCTGTCCTGGCATTCCAACAATTCCTCTCTGACCAGTAGTTCCTGCTGGGCCAGGGGGGCCATCTGGGCCCTGAAATCCACAGAGGAGAAAGCAATGTCACTGTTATGTCAGCAGTAACAAACAAAGAGAGCGAGCCTGGAGCTGGCGGAGGGACAGTCAAGGGACATACCGGCTGCCCATCATCCCCCGGGTCACCCTTGTCCCCAGGGCCACCAGGAGGCCCAGTTGGCCCTCGATCTCCCACACGGCCATGAGAACCAGGATCACCACGAAGACCTGGGGGACCTTCTTTTCCTGGTTCACCAATAGGCCCAGCAGGCCCTGGGGCTCCCTAAAAAAATGAAAACACCTCATTACATTGTACCCTTTTCTGACCAGGACAATAAAATTCTAAGGACTGTGTTTCAATTAACTATAAATGCATGCTCTGAGGCTAACATATGTGAATGAGCTAAAAGCTATCATCTCTTTTATGATCAAATAAATGAAATGAAATAAATGTCAAACTATGTCCAAGTTCCATCCATCTCCTCCCCCCAATTTTCAATTCCAAACTCACTCATTTAAAAGACACTTTTTTTTATTTCTCTCTTTTTTGGGTTTTTTCTTTCACCTCATGTATATAACCACTGCTAGAAAACTCACCCTTGCCCATTCTTTCTAACACCATCAAGCTAAAGTTCATATCCAAACTTTTCATTTCCATGGTACAAATTAGTGTTTCAACAGACCTTTGTTCATTTCTCAAATACTTGTAAAAGACTCCACGTGTATATTAAGTTTTCCATAAACTTCACATTTGATAACCTTACAATGACTGCAAGTTGTTTTTTTCATCATAACATTAAAAGGCATATGAAGCATGACACAGTTCTCTGTGTGGAGGTCAAGTCTCAACTTGATCAACAGCTAGTATTTTTTTATAGTGCTGAAAATATTTAAACAGAAGAGATTTTGTGTTTGAGGGTTTGAGTTTATTTTAATGGAACTTATAACCAACTCCACCAATGAGAGAACCCAGTAGAGGCTCTTTCTTTTCCAAAAACTGTTGTAATTTCAGTCACCACTAAAAGGACAAAAAGTAAAATAGAGAGGAAAATATAAATTGGGGTTTTTTTATTCCTCCAAGCAATCAAGTCATTGGAGCAATTTGAGCAGCAATTTGAAAGCTTAATTAACCCAATGGAAAGGTTTGGACCAATATCAGGAATTGGACCAAACTGAAGACTAATGAGCTTTATTTAATGACGCAAACAATCAGTCACAGAAGTGAGTGCTGATAAACTGTTCTCTTCAATAGCATCAGGCCATAAACACTGGTTCACCTTTCTTGCTTTATTTAATCTTCAGATTCTTGGTGACCATTTTATAAAACATACCCACTAGGAAAATGATAACCAACTTACAGTAGGTCCTGGGGGCCCCACTCTTCCAGCAGATCCCGGAAATCCGGTAGCACCCTAAAAAAAGCTCCTTTTTAATGCCATCTTTATCAAAAGAAACACAGCACTAGTTACCTCAAATGTTCTTGGCTGAATTAGTGAGCAAATTATATTTACATACTGAAAAAACAAGCTGAGATAAGGAATAATACACACATTACATAAAACTTCTGTATTAGATTATCTGCAGTCAGGTCTCCACACAATAATATCTACTTACAGGTGGACCCTGAGTTCCTCTACCACCTTTCAGACCAGGAACACCTGGAGGGCCCTAAAAGGAAAGGAGAAAGAGAGGGATGATAGTGAGCACCCAGAACTTTTTTAAATTACCAAGATCAGCCTATGTCACTGGTTCTGAGAGGATTTTATTTGTACTTACTGGGGGACCATGAGACCCAGAAAGACCCTGTGGTCCTGGAGATCCAGCGTCTCCTTTCTGTCCAGGTTCTCCAGGTTCACCTTTCACACCAGGCTGACCATCAGGGCCCTATAAGAAAAATTATTTAGAAGAAACATCAGGGCAGGCAACACCAAATCTTTCCTAACAAAATAATTCTGTAGAGAACTTTTAAAAGGGTAAAAATGAAAATACCAGGGGTAAAAATCAGTCCAGGAAACACTGTATTTGTTTAATGATTCAGCACGGTCATTAGAAGACCACACATGACATTTTCTAAACATTCTCTGAAGCCAGTATTTCCATTTTAAATATTTTACTTATCTAGCTCACAATTTTCTTCTCTTTAGATTTTCTATTTTCCTCAGCTGCTACAAAACAAACATTGCCTTTTCTAGGCTTTTTTTCCCATCAAGGGAAGCAGGTGCAAGACTGTGAAAGGGATCCTGAAACAGGATATTTAGGCTGTGGGAAAGCTGAGGGTATTCCAGTCCATCTGGTCCATCACCTCGTTCCAGCCTTCACTACTCATGGCACAAATCTTTGCTACCTTCAGTAGACACATTTTAACTTCCCCCATTTTAATCTCAAAGGAGCAACATAACATACTAATGAAAATATGAGATCTGGTGAACAATTACATAATCTTAACAAGAAAACCACTTTTCAACTGTCCAGGATGCTTATTGGCTCTTTCCTTCACTTGATATACTGATGAGAGAAAGAAACAGCTCTTTTTGCAGCAAAAATGTGATTCCCAATCCAGAACACCACAATATTATTCATAATGAAGGAAATGAAGTGTGTCAGAGCATGAGGAAAGGAAACTCGTTAGTGTTCCAAAACACATACCGGGGGACCAGCAAAACCAACAGCACCAGTTGGACCATTTTCTCCTCGGGAACCCTGGGCAGAAAAATTGAAGTAACTGTATTTAACAAATATCATTCTATAGATATTATCAGTTCCAGCTCAATATATCAGAAAGGATGTTAACTCTTTACTGTCGTAAGTGTCACTATACTTTTGCTCTATTAATCAGAATCAAATGATCTTGTAATCATAAAATAAAGGATGTTAGCTATGATGTTAAAAGCAGCTATGTGTTCAAGATCATATTAAGCTTTCAGAATTCACAGATGGAAGGCACAGGTGAGTATTAAAACAGCATTAGGAGAAATTCTGGTCACAACCCACCCCTTCCAGGGAGGGCTAAAGAGCACACACTTCATTCAACCTACCACTCCAATCACAGTGGGGAAAAAACACAGTAGTTCAAAGATGTACTCTTCTATAAGGTCACAACAGGCTTTGACTGAGCTTTCCACTCAACATTTGCTTGGAAAAGAAGTAGCTGGAGGTTGCCAATTCCAGCACTCCCTAAAAGGGTGGAAGCTGCTCCAAGTTATACTGGAAATAAGAGTGTTCTGATTTATGACAGGGACATAATCAATTTCAAGCAGTATGAAGGATCTAGAAGGGCTGAGCCTCTAATTCCCTAATTGAAGTCAACCCTTAAAATACTTCAAATCACTAATAGATGGAAGATGACAAGAGTTACATAACTGGATGAACTAAGCATTACCTCTGTGCTTTGCCCGTTAAATATTTGTTTATGTGCAGTGGTATCTGCTAGGGGCAAGCTTTTAAAAACATTGACACAATTACAAGTGGTGGCATCGTTTCAGGAGTGAGGTAAGTGAGGGTGACTCTAAAGTTTGCCCTAAAACAAGTGTAGGTCACAGGAAGAAAATCTGGTAATACTTTTGCAAGTGCACAGCAACAAGTCAGTACTTCACTCTTGGCTACAGAGAAAGGGAAAGAAAAAGGAGAAAATTTATCAGCAAATAAAAAAATGCCTGGAGTTTGGATCAGCATTAGGTATTATTAACATATACCAGACAAAAAAAAAAAAAAAAAAGCATGTTTACTCACAGGGTTTCCACGAGAACCAGGAGGACCAACTAGCCCTCGAGGACCTGGTTCACCCTTAAAATAAAATGAAATAATTTTATTTCCCAAGTAACTACCTTGTTTGGTCATTAAAATACTAATAAAGTCTGATAATATTTAGAAACTTCAGTAGGGAAAGGAATAAACATCTGTTTACCTTCTCACCAGTAGGACCTGCTGGACCCATTGGGCCTATTGGACCAGGGAGACCCTTTTGAACAAATTAAGATAAAAGGAAGTTAGAAAAGTGATGCTTCAAAAATAAAGTTTATAACTTCTCGTATGCTATCTTTTTCCCTTTATCCTTTTTTATTCCTATTATATTTCGCTTTTTCCTCATATATTATCTATTTACCCTTTCTGTTCCTTTGAATTCTTTGTCTCTGGAAACTTATTTTATCATCTTTATCTAGAATTGACTTGCATTTCCTCTCCCAATAACCAAACTCCCCACAAGAGATCTGCTTTCCTTCATTCTCTCTTTCTTCTCTAAGTTCATCATCTGGTCTATGCAGTATCATGAATAAGGCCAATGATATAAAAAAACAAAAGCCCCAGCTTTATTTTACTCTCACAAAAAGGAATCAAGTAATTTTTCCCCACTTGCACAGAGCTCTCTTTCTTTTATACTTTTAAAATGATTTTTTAAGTATCCATCATTTTTTCTGCAGATTCATTTAGATTTCACATACTACTCAAAAATGTCCCTTATCTCTTCATAAGGCAGGCAAATAGGTTGCAAACTCTCTATCCAAACCCACCAACTCCACATAATGATCCTTTAGCCCACCATTACTTCACCTGTTCATTAACTCCCATAAGCTCTAAACATCCCTTACAATGAATAAGTACAGCTCTGTATCTTTGGTTAATGTTTGATTTAGATAACCAATTCCAGCTCACAGATAATAACTTTATTAGAGCTTCTATACAGTAGGGTTTTTTAAAAAAAATGTTTCCTCTTTAACAATAAATGTAGTCTAGGACAGGATCCTTGTATTTTCACTGTACCTCAGATTTCCAAATGCTTAGCAGCGAGTACTCCAACTGGTTTGTAAAACCCAAGAATTTCAGATATATTCTCAATTCATGTAAAAAGTAACTCAAATAACATCTGGGAAGGAAAAATGGTCAGTGCATACAAAGAAAACCCAGTGCAACTGAGATTGTTGGACAGTTGGTCTGTGCAGCAGAGTATGTGCAATGTGTCTTGAACACATCTTGAGCAGACTAAAGATTTTATTAATGCAATGGAGATTCAAAACTTTCTAGAAGCACCAGCAACTTACTGCTTATGTGAAGCTTAGTATATTTACAGGAATTTTCACCTGTGAAATTTAGGACAGATTGTGGGCAACTCAGTGGAGACAAGGAGGAGGAGTCTTAGTCCAAGACTGAGAGCTGGAAGGTTTGCTTTTTGCCTATTCATCTCTGCCTGTTCATTTGTTAATATTTTTTACCATAGTCAACTTAGACGAATCCCACATCAACTGTGAATCCTTTCCACTGAGCTCTTAACCTGCGTTACTGATGATACCAAACAGAGGCTTGGAATACAGACACCCCAAAACTTTTTGCACAGCAGTCTTGAAAAACTTGAACATTTGGAGGGTGAGGCAATGACTGCAAATGCATGACATACCATGATAACACTGCATAGTGTTTAACTCCACAAGCTGAGTGCCCTAGCACAGTAAACAAACTGTGTGTGAACAGTAGGTCTAAAGAGAAGGACAGATTTACTTACTCTTGCCCCATCGTTTCCAGCTGTACCTTCAGCACCTTTCTCACCTACGCCACCCTATGGAAAACACACAGAAAGTCCCAGTTATGGCACTGAATGCTGAGCAGGTCATACCTTGGAATAACTGCAGAGTTAAGGGACAGGTCATGCTACTCAGGAGGACAGCAATAAACACACTTACTCTATCACCCTTAGGGCCAGGTGTGCCAGCAATCCCTCTCTCTCCAGGCATGCCCTGAAGGCCTGGTGGTCCTGGATCTCCAGGTGTCCCACTAGGGCCTGGGCTTCCCTGGAACAAAAAACAAGTTGTTGCCTATTCATCTGAGAAGCATCTTTGTCTCCAGGCTGCAGAACATGTTGTGCCTGTGTTGAAGTCTCTGGGGTACAGTTTTAAGTAATAATTTTATCTGAAATTTGGACTTTATTTACATCCAAATACTTTTCTTTTCCCATCGTGTTACTCAGGAAGTTCAACTGTAATACCGTAGTTCTTCCAAATACATTAATATTTAATCAGTGCATACTGGAGATGAAAACAGCCAAAAAAAGAAGCTTGAGAATCATTCTGCCTTGACCTTGATGTCACACAGATTTAGTACAGAAGCTAGGTACAGCTAGAAGTTTCCAGGGGCAGAGATGCTTATGTCTATTACAGGTCTCACAAAACTAGAGGCACTCCCTGCTTGACCTGACTTTGCTGGCCTAGTCACACCCACAGCAGGTGCATGCATGCAGGCATGAAGCTTTCAGCATTTTCTTTTAACTGCTCAGCCCTGCCAAGTGTCTTTGTGTAAACTGGCATGGCTCTTACAACATTGTTAGATGGTTTTCTGCAATTCAGAAATGGTTTTGCCCAGTTCTACTGTGAATTCTCAACATTTAAGTATGTTGCAAGTTTTTAATATTGTTATAATCAGAATTGTGTATCCTTCCTTATACAACAGAGACGCCTCTCATATTTATAATATAAAATCTCTCTCTTATGTTCACTCAAATGAGCAGAATTACACATCACATCACTTCAGCAATGCAAATCTCTACTCAGTTTACCTTTGGGCCATCAGGACCATGACCTCCAGCCATACCCTTTTCACCCTGGATTCCTGAGGCACCTGGTTCTCCCCTTTCCCCTGGATTGCCACGTTCTCCCTACAAAATGGAAGATTATAATTTATTTACAAGGCAGGATAGAATTCTGGTATCCTAAATACACCATAAGTGCAGTAGAGCCTGAGAACAAATTCTAGGAGAACTGATTAAATAAAAAATAGCTTTATGCTTTTGCTGTTAGAGGTGGGGGAAATATGTTGCTCAGCAAACTAAAAACTCTTATTTCACAGCATAAACCAAATAATTTAGCAGGTAGTACTCAACACCACTTCAGAAGCTACAAAATTATTAAAGATGGTAGATTTTACAGAAACTATCTTAAAACATATCCATACTTATGCCCATTTTGTTGGTGGGGAAAAAGGTCAAATACTGACTGTAGCTGTTAAAGTCCATGTTACGCACCAACTTCCAACCTCAGGGAACTGTTATGAATATTTAAACTCTGAAAGAAAACACTTACCCTGGGGCCCAATGGACCAACAGCTCCAGGATCTCCAGGCACACCCTAAGAACAAAATTCACCATTAGAATGAAATCATTATTCATAACTTTATAGTTATGGAAATTAGAGACAAACATTTTTATTTCCAAAGTACTGTGAATGTAGATGGCCAGTTCTAAATCCTATCTGTCAATGACAAGAGGTGATAGTCCAGCTCTGTCCAAGAACACAGATTATCGCAATTATTTTATGCCAAAGCAGTTTTTAGACAGCTTGCAGACTACATCAGTCAGTAAGTATTTTGAAACAGAGTGGGAAATTCAATTAAAGAAGGAAACATAAAACTACTTTATATTTTTAATGTTATGTTACACATACATTACCTGATCACCTGGCTTTCCTCCCTCACCTGGAGGACCTGGTGGCCCAGGCAAGCCCTGAAAAAAGTAAATAAAATGGTCACTAACATGATAGAAAGTTATGTAAATCCAGACTTAACTAGGACACCAAGATCATGAATGTTGCAGTACACAGTACAAGAACACACTCTCAGAGGTCCCCAAGGGAAAGAGTTACATGAATATTGAACCAAACTGTTTCCCCCTCTCTAAATGAGATGGCAGCCCTTCCTTAAAATTTGCAGGACATCACAGCCCTAAAAGTAAAGTTCTCTATAAACAGATATTGATTTAATTAATACTTCATTATTAAGACAATTATTTTGCTACATATTTGGAACTTTTTTGGAAAATCTTCAAAGTAAAACTGATTGACATCAAAGGTCCTCTCAAGAGATACAGAGCTGGTGTTTAAGCCTTTGCCATTTGGTTTAGTGCACAGCTGATATGAAAGTTATGGATCATTAATTATTCTGAACATCCTTGCCTTAGTTCTGAAGTTATATTATGCATCACTTGATTGAATTTCTCCAATTTATGTTGATAAAGACATGGCTGTTTATTTTTAATTAAAAAAAATAAAAATGAATGCACATACCTGAAACCCTGTGGGACCTGGAGGGCCTTGTTCTCCTCTTTCTCCTGCCAGACCCTACACAAAAGGAAGTAATAAGTAAACAGAACAGGAATATAGGCAGGCTCCACAATTTTTTCTTTTCTCTGACTATGCATATTTTTAATTAGATATTTATTTGCTATACATTTTTACTTATCCCAGGACAAGATGGCCTATATAAAAGATGTAATAACAGTGTATCATTTCTTTAAAATCCTTCCCCTAAAGGTTATTTGGTAACAGGAAAACACTCAGTTCCATTAAAACCAAGAAAGACGGCAAAATTAACTACAATAATTTTTTACTCCTTGCATAATTTTTTTGTAATGGTTAGAAAAAGGTATTAGATTAATACTATATATATTTTAATACAAAGCTAGAAATTCTTCTAGGACAATTTTTCTTTAAATGTTTTTGGAATTTTTTGCTTGGAATCAGCAACTGGCATGAAGGTTGATAATAGAGGCCAAAAGAGGAGTGAGTAGATGGAATACCAGGCAGGCAGAGAGGTAAAAACTGACTTACTGGTGGGCCAACAGGACCAGAAGGGCCAACTTCACCATCTTTACCAGGGGCTCCCTACATTAAAATGACAGGGGAAGAAATCTTGTGTAATGAACACACATAACAGAAAAGCACCATTTTCCATAATCACTGCAAATAGCAGCCACACTCACTCTCTGTCCTGGGACTCCTGCATTGCCTGCTTCTCCAGGCTTTCCAGGATCACCCTAAATTGCAGAAATAAAAATGACCAGGTTTAGATATTTTTCACCCATAAAATATACAGAAATAGTTCAAGTCAAAAAGGGATTGCCATACTCACACTACTACCCTTTGGCCCAGGAAGGCCCATGCTGCCTGGCTGACCTCTGATTCCTATGGAACCTGCTGGACCTGGACGTCCATCTTCCCCAGGAGCACCCTGCAGAGATAAAGCATTTTCCACATTAAAGTCTAAATATATTTATTCATATGAATTTATTAATCCCAAGAAAATGCTTGTATATACAAAGAAAAAAACATTAACCTGGCTTGGGCTTCACTTATCAGTCAAAATGTCTTTACAGAAGATGTTACAATAGCCACACTGCTGGATTTAACCAAATGCTATGCAATTATTAGAACTGAAACATGTACAAATAATTTATTGTGTCCTTAAAGCAACAACTAGGAAAATATTTAGTTCAGACATTTAACAATGACGCAGCAGCAATTTTGAAGTTAGGAATGTAAAGTGAACTATCAAAAGAGAAGATGAGCTTTAATAAAGAAAGAAAACTCAAGTTAATAAAAGCAATTTCAGTTAGGTGGGACCTTTGAATTATTGTGACATTAACTGAAAAGACTAATTTTTGTCACTTACCAAGGGGCCAAGCTTTCCTTCAGGGCCTTGAACACCTGGATTTCCTGTCAAACCCTAAAAGCAGAAATAGTATTGGTGTTAGGTCTATAATTCTATAACAATCAAGAAACATTAAAAAATCCCAAAGAAATGCCTGATTACTGCTATAGCACAAAGTTCTCCATGTTAAATGTCTTCATCCTTGTAGTCACTTTACTGTTTCATCCCTCACTATCTTTGATTTTTCTTCTTCCTTTTCTTTCTTGCTTTACACTTCTTGAGCTTCTCACAGGCTCATCTTTATTTCTGCCATGATCTATATCACATTTTACTGCTCTCTTTATCCCCATTTTCTGATATTTTGAATTGTCCTCCAATAATTTCCCTGAAAAAAAAAAATCTCTAGGTGATACGTACCACTCGATCGTCTATGTTATCAATAACCAAGTCAATGAAGGTTGGCCTTCAATCCATGTTACCTGTGGCAACTGTGCTTTACAAACGCATGCCTTCATTTGCATCAGCTGTTCTCAATCAGGGCTATTTCTCCTTTTGCTAAGACAAAACCTGTGCTTCCCACCATCAGCAGAAGTAAAGACAGGTCTTTTGGCCTTAAGCTCCACTGAAACCAGTCTGTCCCTGCAAAACAGCTTCTGAATTCCCCAACATTCACTGCTGCCTTGGAAAAATGAAAGGTACCACGGTTTATAGGGTACTGCTCTCAGTCCCTTACCCTTGCACCTGGAAGGCCAGGCTCACCAGGACGTCCAGGATCTCCCTGACCTCCTTTAGGTCCAGAAGATCCTGCTGGACCACGTTCTCCTTGGGCTCCCTAGAAAGACACCAGTGAGCTACTAGTTAATAGCCAGAACAGTGACAGCAGGAGCAGGTGAAATAAAACCAATATCTTCTATTAAGGACCTATTTTTGCAAACAAAGTTACAAATCATTAATAGTTTTACTATTATTAGTTTGCTAATTATTATATTTTCTCCCCAAAATTATTACTTAAAAGATTCTCCTCCTTAAAGCAAGTTTATATAAGCATTTTAGAATACCTGTATTTTTAGCAAGTAGGAATTTACAGAAGTACTAGACAAATGCCCATGTGAGTCACTTCCCTGGAAGTGTTAGAGCAGTTAGGAAAGCCAGATAAACCCATCTTTTTAAGGGCCAAGTCTAGAAAATCACACCACACACAAAGAATAGGCAATTTTTCACAGAGCCCCCTCCTACACAGCAATACATAAAGCAATATAGGAGTAGAACAGGTCAATCCCTTATTGTTCAAAACAAGGAAGCTTTAAGCCAGTGACAAGCAAGCAAAGCTGAACATCATGGGAACTGAAAGTGACTTTTCCCAAAACATTTTTGTCACAAAATATTCAGATCCCTTTTTAGCATTTGTAAATTGGATCTGCCTGTTTGCCCAGAAGCAGACATTTTTAATGGAACACTTCCTTTTTCTATGCATGGATGTATGAAGATTTAACAAACTACACCATAAAAGATGGACACTTTAATTTAATTTACCTTTGGTCCAGGCAAGCCATCAGAACCTGGAAAACCACGATTACCAGGAGCACCCTAGGAAAAGCAGTAGGTATGAGACAATTATCTTAATTTTTACACAGCTTATCACAAATAAAGGACCAGATTTATTGATTGAAGATTCAGTTAATTTCCTTACAATTTTCTTACTTCAGTACTTTAACTTGGGGAGTGGGGTTATGACTTAAAAATGGTAAAAACATCAGTGTCTCATTCATACATGCTGGACAGCTCCTTCTGTGTGAACAACCTCATTGAAAGCAAAGATGAGCAGTTGTGCAGTGTAGGAAAAAGTCTGCAATGACCTTGTCCTATCTCCATCCTTTCTCCTACCATACTATCCTGGGCACTGAATCTCCACATAAAAGTATCCAGTGTAAAAAAATAACACACAGTAGTAACCACTGCTAGGAAATTAAAGTTTGACTACACCCACATCAAGCTGTAAGAACATCCATGGGTATGTCAAAAGGTTTTTCAGCTTAGCAGTGCATCTCTTAAGACATATTATTCCTGTAGATTTCTTACCCTCTCTCCAACAGGACCTGGTGGACCTACTGACCCTGGATCACCTCGAGGACCTCTTTTCCCTTCTTCACCCATGGGGCCAATGGGACCCTGGGGACCTTGTGGGCCCTAGTGAGAATAAAATGTTATTTTAGAAAATGTTGTTAAGCTCACCATTTCTCAGGCATATTGAAACAGACTGTCTTCTGGACACTATAAACATTTTCCAAATTAAGGAGAAAAAAAATAGTTAGGTCTTGGATCAGTTAAAGATAACAGCTTTTCAGCATCTGCTTTTCTCTTTTACAAGGTTTATAAGCTAATAAACTGTAATTCTGCAGTTGGGCTGGACACTGCTTCTTATAGTCACCCACAATAATTTGTACTTTGTGAAGCTGCAAAGGAGTCAAAATTCAGTGAGGCTAATAGAAATTTTCAAAGGAGAAGACAGTGGTAAAGAAACTATTACTTCACCCCTATATTTTTGTTAGTTAATACATGATTATTTAACTGGTGATAAAGAAAAGCTGAAGATTGGTTGATAAACCAACTCAAACTCTGCAGTTGGTTTTCTCCCAAAAGTTACATGGTTATAAGTCTCTGTGTTTCCTTTTCATCTTAAAAAGTATATGGAGACTTACAGGTTCACCTTTGGGTCCTGCTTCTCCCTTGAAACCCGGAACACCAGGGTCTCCCTGAAAACAAACACGTGAATGGCACCAGTAAAGTTAAGTGTGCATAAACCACTTCATCATTTTGTATTATGCCATGAAACAAACATTTCCCAGTTTATTCACTAACTTTAGGCAGTATAATAGGATGCTTATAATGGTTTGTCTTTACCCTTATCATGCTTGTTTATTATTATGTTATCAAGACAAAAACTTAAATAAATTTCTTTTCCGAGGTTTATAAAGACACACTTCTTTTTCAAAGAAATAGTGGTATTTTGGATACACAGCAGATTCACAGGATCTGAGTATGCTACTGCTGAATTTAAAGGAAGCCCACTGCTAACCCCTGCTTCAGTTCCATGGAGTGACACGTGCCAGGCACTACAACTCCCAAAGGGACAAAGACCCCATTACCGGCTGGCCTCGAATCCCGGGGGGGCCGGTGCTGCCCTGTGGTCCTGGGGAACCAGGGGGGCCTGATAATCCAGGGGGGCCTCCAGTGCCTGGAGATCCCTACAAATACGAACAGTAAGCACAGTAAGGAAACACAACCAAAACAAGGAAATAAAAGAAATTAACTTACACGATTTCTTCAACAGACTACTACTACAGGAACTAGGACTACTTACAGTAGGGCCCTTTGCACCAGGGGAACCATCTGTCCCTTCAGCACCCTAAAGATAAGGTACCAGTCATTAAAAGTCATTTTAATGAGATGGGCATCAATTACAAAAGCAGAAGATAGTTATTTTATCCACTTTACAAGACCAGAAAATAAAGGCTATTAAATAAATATAGCAACATATGCAAATGCTAAAAAGAGCAATAAAGCATGCAAGTTAACGCGACTTTTAATGTCGAATATCTTATGTTTAAGCTTAAGTTTTACAGTACTTTGAGGATTGTGTAATTTTCAGTTTTCCAATTTGTAATAAAAAAACAAAGAGTTATTGTCAATAAAATTAGCACAAAACAAATGAATGAGACATATTCATGTCATTTTTTACCTTTCGGAAAAAAAGGTAATTTGAGTAAAACCCTGTTGTCAGGGCACTAAAACCCCCCATAAACAGGTGAACATGCACATGCTGAGCACTGAGGGACTCAGTCCAATGTACTTACAGGAAGACCTTGTGACCCAGCTGGGCCCTGAGGACCCGTTTCACCTCTTTGTCCTTGAGGACCTTCAGGACCTCGAGGACCTGTTGGACCTGCTTCACCCTAGGATTCCACATGAGAAAACAACTTCAGATTATTTTGCTCTAAAATGCAGCACTATAAAGTAATTAAAGAGGAATACTGAGCTTGTAACAGAAAACAAATTAATGTTTGAAATAATTTATTATCCTTAAAATGCAATTTTGCTTACCTTATTTTGCTTCTATTACTTCTAGGTGAATGCAAACATTAAAAGTATAGACAGGATTTTTTCTCAATGTATACAAGACAAGGAAACTCTGCAGAAAAGCAGCACTATCCAGGAGTCCAAATAAGATCAAGAACTATTCCAATTTTATGTCATCTGATGATCAAACTGGAAGGTAGCTTCTCCTTTTCAAAAGCTCCATCATGTGACAGCTTTTTTAAACATTTCCTTAGGTAAAATCCTGCTGAGCCATACTAAAACATTTTATGACATGCAATACAAGGGCTATCATTTAACTGTACACTCCTCTTGTCTAGACTGTACTTTTTCCAAGAAAGGTCGGAGCAGATGATCCTAGAAGTCCCCTTGTAACCTGCTATTCCATGACTCTATGATTAAGTTGATACTGTTATTAAGACTTGTTTCCAAACACTGTCCTAAATCTTGCCAACTTCACAAAAACAATAAAACATCTGCTGATTTTGGCTACCTGACCAACTGAGTTTCTTCTTGTATAACATTTTCTAACCATGTTTTAGGAGTGTAAAGGGACAAAGAGGAGCAGCTGGATGCAGGCATGTATAAGAAGTAAAAGGAAGCTGTATGAATTGTCTTTTCTATCTCTGAAGACACTGGCTCAAGGCTAAGAAGCAAAACAAAAAAAAAAAAAAAAAAAAAAATTTAAAAAAATTTAAAAAAACCAACAACAAAAAAGGCACTTTCTTGCAAAGCAAGAGAGGGAAGTGCCACAAAGACAGTGCTACAGCAAATGAAAGTTTTTCATTTCACAGCCCAATCACTTCAAGCCACAAAAGGTAGCACCTGTAATTTGCTCTGTTATGATGAACTGCACACCTCTGTTGGGGTTCAGGCATTTCCCCCTTACCAGTCTAGATCATCTGAAAAAGTTTTATTGGCCAAAACTAGAAGTTTCAGCACTAGAAGGTCCTGCCTTCATATTGTCTTCGACTTGCCCTCACAACCTCACTTCTATTCTGGACAAAATTCCTGAAGCACAGAATGGCAGTCATCTTATAATCCCCCCCTGGCACGAGCAAAAGGGAAAGCAAGGTATCTTAATAGTGGTGAATTTCAATTGCTTCATTTGGCTTTGGTTTTATCTTGTGTCTGAAGGTCTTGACTAAGAGTGATTTCACAGCAGCTCCTGGCGATCTGTACACATCAGTCTGAACTCTGTGCAGTTAGTACACATTTTTAGTTGTGTGATCTTAGACATTTTAAAAAGACACTTTCTTTTTTTTTTTACCTTTATGCCAGGAATACCAGGAAAACCTGGAGATCCAGTTATACCAAGTGGGCCCTAGAAAGACAGACACAAAGCTGTAATTCAGTGGTTTAGATCACACAGATTAGTATCTCATCACTGGGTAAATGTGGGTCTATAATTACATGTATTTTTTAGTCATAATACATTTGATTATAACAAAACCAAAATAACTATAAATATCAAGTTCTTAAGCGATACATATACATTTTATGGAATTATGCTGCAGTTCTTTAATAATGTGTTTGCTGACTTCAGCAAAGCTACAGCTCTTGATTCAGCTATTAATGTCTGAATTGCAATGTACACAATTCATAGTGAACAATTATGGAATTAAGATTCCTAAATTCACTGAAAAATTCATTTGCAAGCTGTAAAACACAGACCTTGTATCAAAATTTCAGGGCTAGAGAGACAAAGATGTTTCCATTTCCATAAGGTCTTTTGTGCTGTACAGGACATTCAAGAGAATTTTCTACTGTATTCCAAAGGCTTGGGAGGGCGGCACACAGTGGTTATTAATACTCACTGCAACACTGGTCCCAGATAATTCCTCTTTATCTTTTCCTGATTTTCTGTCTTTTTGTTAAATACGATTCATGCTGAGAAAAAATGTTCTATGTAACAAAGCTCTCCTGACAAAGTTAATCAGAGCAATCTGTCCCACTGAGCATTAATTACAGACAACATTTCTGCCGTGACCTTGCACTGGGTTTCTACAGAACTGATGTAACAGCTCACCAAGTATATGTTTGAAAACCTATGTCCCAGTTTATTGGATCACAGATAATGTCTGCCAAATCTCTCTCTTGTTGCAGGAAGAGTTCCAGGATTAGTCTGTACCACTGCACTGACCCAAATAACAACACATTTCATTAACTCTTTCTTTGCTGAGAAACACGTGCATTGAGTATGAGTATCTCCCTTGTGACACTTCAGGGTCAGCTGAGTTCACATTTTATGCCAAAGAAAAATTACAAGCTTCATGTAAAACCTCACAACTTGCCACCCAGCTTCTTTTAACTTTATGGTTTGTTTTAAATACCAAAAAAAAAAAAAAAAATTCTTTGTTTGCAAGTTTCTCCTAACAACTTACGTTTCCTTCATGATACACTAATACACTAAATAATTGATTTTTGTAGCTTTTAGGTGCTTACACTCATCTTTTGAGTTTCTATTACAGTTAATTATTTCTTAATGAAGTGTTTAATAAAACAGTGTTCATTAAGATGACACAGGTAAATCAATTTTTCTCAGAACTTTATCAAGTAAATAAAGAGTATGCACAGAATGAAATTCTAACTGCAAGCAGGTGTGGTTTAGGGTTTTGAGGGAGGTTTTTTTGTGCAGTGTTTTTGGTGTGCTTGGTTGTTGGGTTTTGTGTTTGGTTTTTGATTTTTACTAAGGTGATCACAAAATGGTAAAGGCTGACAATATCAGTGGGTAGAAGCTGTTACCCATATCCTACAAGTGATGCTTTCAGAAAAAAAGCAAACATAAATGCCACAATTTTAAAGTGGAAGTTGGCTTTGCACAAATAGAAAACCATCACCAGTTTTCACATGCAAAAGCAACACAAAATTAACTGTCTGTGTGAGAATAATCCCTGACTCATGTGAATGCATACAAATGTATTTTGCAAATGCAGTAAGACTGGACTGCAGGATCAAAGGAAACATCCTTTGGTACACTGACAGTCTGAGTGAGTGTAAACAGCCATGTCTTCCTCTTGCAGCCCTGCTGCCATGGTGGGAGAACTTCAACAGCCCTGCAAGCCAGGCTTTCTCAGCTTGGCAGAGATTCAGACACAGGTCTCCATCCTGCAGTTCAAAAAGTGACTGTCCTTAATTAAAAGGCCCGTTTACACATTTGCTAATGGAACAATTGCAGGGAGCAAGCTGTGCTATCAGTGAGTGCCTTTCTTCTTGCTGACAACAAGCCTCATTTGCCAGCTTTGCATGTGACGGAAGATAACATGCAATCATGAACTGCTTTAGATTGCAGTGCATGCACTTGAGGCACTTTCATCCCTGCCATATGGGCTCCATAAGAGCAGCAGAGCATCACCTCCCCAGGAGAGGCTATGGCCAACTCCTCTGCAAATTAAAACCTTTAGATGAAGTAAACTATAGAGGAAAATTTTGCAGAGGGCAGCACTAAAACTAAAACAAGTACAACTAGGAATCAGTCTCAGATAATTAATTCCAGATGCACTTGACTGATACCAGCAACTGCCAACATTTTTTTTTTCTGGTAGTGTCAAAAGGCTAGTGGAAATATAGAGTGAAAAAGTGGGTGATTCAGAACCAATCACTTACCATTGGGCCTGGCTTCCCAGGCATACCATGCTGGCCACGTCCACCCTAGACACAAAAATAGAAAACATAGAGTATTTGTAAGAACTCTACCTATTTTTTAATTATTTACTGTCAGCATGTGTGATAAAACTAAGGTATACTAAGGTGATTGAAGAAATGCTGGATTGCACATTCCTCCAAACACTGGAATGGAAAACTTCTGGAAGAAATTATGCTCCCATTTGAGTTAATGGATTTTTCTATTTTCAGAAAGGACAATATTTTGAGAGTGTCATTGTATGGGGCACATGACACAAGTGGATCATATAAAAGTCATGGGAAGATATGCCAGAAAAACAATACTTGACACTGGATGCAAAAGCAGCAGGACGAAAGTTCTAATTCAAATATGATCTCATGTCAAGGATAATCCCTCTTTTTGCTGAAAATCAAAATATTTTTAAGAAGATAGCCTTATGATGTGAAATTAAATTTTTAGATTTCATCTAAATTGAAATCTGAATTGAAAGACTTAACCTTAACTTTCATTTTAAACCTTGTTCCAGACAAATTGAAACATTATTTCCTGTTCAGTAATTTTTGCTGAAAAGAACCTCTCACAAGAAATCCAACAGAAACATAGAAGACATTTTTATATCCCAGAAAATCGTACTGTGAGGGTATTTGGACTCATGGGCAGCTCTTCTATGAGAAGTTACCATATAGTTACCACTTTCATTTTAAACTGTTTTTAACTTTTAAAATTTATGGTACAGATGTCACCCCACAAAACTGTTCAGCCCTGTAGCACAACATAAGTGACTAGCAAGTCACATGAACTAACACTTTCAGGCTCAGGGATTTAAATTGAAGTTAACAAGAGAGGAATTACAAGAGAGAAGGAAGATTCTACTTACAGGGGCACCCTGTGGTCCAATTCGTCCTCTTTCTCCTGGCATTCCCCTAGGTCCCTTGAAGAAAGAGCAAAAAGTGCATTATTCAGGAGATCATCATATCAGAACAAAAAAAAAGGGGTTTTTTTTCACTCCTGCAGGAGTAACTTATCTTGTCCTATAGCAGAAAAGAAGTAGCAGCTCATAAAAATCCTTACAGCTTCACAGGCTTACCCAGCGGAAATTTAATAAACTGTAATTTCTGGTTTTCCATTCCAACAGTATTTCCAGTTCTAAACACATTAGAATAAATTCTTTACATACTTACCAGTGACAATAATGCAACTTCTTTCACTAAATCTCATTCACAAATTAGATTCCACTTCAGGGATATTACATTCTACACACAACATAGTGCTTCACAGGGAGACGCCAATATCTGATATCAGAAAGAGGCTTTACCTCCAGGAGCACTGCTGTGAGTCAATTTTTGTCATGTAACACTACTCATGCATACTTAGTTGTCCAAAACCACACATGAATGAAAATTATTCTTAAAAAAAAGTTTCTCCATTTCACTTCCAGGTCATGTATATTTATCCTCACTGTAACCTCCAAAACCCTATGTCCATGGTTTTCTCAGCCAGTTCATTCCTGATCTGAATTACACCAGTTCTACCTCAGAACAACCCAAGTCAGTTTTTCTCATGTTGAAATCACTCCAAACATTGGCATCAACATGTAAAAAAGAAAACACTATCACCCTACACTTACATGAGCTGGGAAACCATCACCACACCTACAGCCAAGTCTCTGCTAAGCCTTCTGATTTATCATTATTACCTATGTCTGTGAATGGAGGGGAAGAACAGCTTACAGTGGACCAAATTCACTTTCAGAGTAATAGAAAACAAGCCTTCACGAAGAGAGAGTTCAGCTCCATGAGCTCAAATGCAGATATCAAAGCCCTGCAATTCCCACTGGCAGTAGTATTTACAATCACTTCTGCAACACCCAATGCATGTGACACTCACTAGAGGACCTGTTGGACCCATGGCTCCGGTCGGTCCGGACTCTCCCTAGAAATGGAAAGGAAATTATTAGAGAAATGGGTGAAAAGAAAATGGAGTCACATCTCACCTCTGTGCTTATGTTGAACCTCAGGGGCAGATTTGCACAGGTACCTGTGTGCATCACACATGGCAAGGACACTGCTCCCCACTCTGATGGAAATGCCGTGTTTATGTGTTCTCAGGGTTTATGTGTTGTCTGCCAAGACTGCTGAAAGTGGTAGGCAATCTTGGGAAAGAAATATTTTCTTACACAAACTCTCCTTAACTGCTAATCTCACATTTAAATTTAGATTTTGGAAGATTCACTTCATTTACTACGTTTTTAATCTAAAGGAATAGTTCTCTCCCACATTCAATTATCACCTATGCCAGGCCAAAAATGTTTCAGCATCAGCACTGATGAAAGTGGAAAAGCCTGAAACAAGTGTTCTATTCTCTTTTAAAATATCTTTAGCTATCTTGAAAGGACCGTCTCCAGCTGGCTATCCTGTGTTACCACTGCTTTGATCTGAAGCTGTAAGAGTGGTGCAGTGCCAAATGGAGATCAAAAATTCTGAGAATAAACTAATAAAATGGTGAGTTTGATTATAATACATCCCCTCTCCAATGCCTGTTTCTTTTAAGCCAATCACAATTTGAAAGAGGAGGGTCAGGTTTTAGTTATGCATTGCTTTATTTGATTATATTTAAAAATGTTCAACTTGGTCCCATAGAGCCAACAAACCATGAACTGTCCAAGTGGAGAACTGCAAGATGTGCACGGGCCCTTTGTTAACAGACTCTGCTGTTCAGTATTACACACGTCACAAATGGAACACTCAGCTCACCCAGTGATCCCTCACAGGCCTAAAGCAGCCCCAGCTGGCACTTTTGAATTCTTTGTCCCATATAAAGGAGAGAGAGGGTACAAAGCTGTCAAAAGATCTCCTGCATTCCAGGATTTTGGTATTACACAAAACATGCTTAATCATTTATTTGTTTTGGCCGTGTAGAAATACCTTTGCTCCAGCTGCTCCAATTTCACCTTTTGGACCATCAAGTCCTTTCAATCCCTGTAAGTTATAAAAATACAAAGAAATTGTATTTATATATGTACACAAAGAGAACACTCCCACTATTATTGTTAAAGTAACTTGATATTGAAGTATTAAGAATGGATCTGAGGTGGTAAGAGTAAGAAAAGAAAAAAAATAAAGAAGAAAAAAACAGATGGAATAAAGTTTTTAAACATTTCCTAAATGGAAACCATTTGTACAAGGTACATTTCCCTGGATTTGGTTTCCTTTTTAAAACAAAAAAGTTTTTTAAAAAAATCCTAAAACAACAAGGAGGAGGCTCTGAGCCATAGGAAACCAATTTATTCCTCCCTGAAGTAAAATTCTGGCCAGAAAACTTGGTAATTTGTAATCACTCCATGTTGCAAACATATCCACCTCTCAAGTTCCCCACCCTAATGCAAGACTTGCCAACAAAGTGAGAGAACTGTCAGGTTTGCGCCTCCTGAAGCTTGGCAGGGCTCATGCAAGCTCCTTCCAGATTCCCAGAACATTTGAAATACAGTAAAAAAGCACTGGAGCATGTAATACAAAGGTCAGCTTAAAGGGGAATAGCAGTGATTCTCTGCAAGGTCCTCTTTCTCTCAAATGCCAGTATTTCTGCTACAGCTGCCTCATCTGTAGTGTACGCAAATTCTGCACAGATACAAAGTAAAATCTTCATTCTGAAACTGCCAGGAAATATCATATCTATATCAGAGGGAAAACCTTGTCTCTTACCCGGTGACCCTTGAGACCTGGGAGACCAGGAGCACCAGGAAAGCCTCGAGGGCCCTAGGTAGGAAAAAAGAGAAAAAACAAATATAATCCTGATTCTGCAGATAAACCCAGCAATCATGGTACTAACAGGGATAAGGACAGCAACAATACTAATATAGCTAACACTCCTTCATCTTCATCATAGTGAGGAACAGCATTTGAGCAGCTTACAGAAGATACAGCCTTGAATTGATTTTCAGCATTATTCACATTTTTACTGACATTAAAAGCTTTATCATTTATATTGTTTTGTGATCAAAGTTTAAGTTTCAGCAAAAGTAATGAAATAAGATGAGTGGCAGGTCAAGCTTTGAGGGTTAATATGGACAAATATTAATTAAGCTGAGATCAAAATTCAGAACAAACACTTAAAATGAACTAGAAACTCAACCTGCAAACTGTACCTGTTCTTTCAGAATATGTCAGTCCAGAAACACGATAAACAACTGCTACCAAAACACATTTAGCAATTAAACCAAAGCTCTCTTGCACTTAGCTTCCTACCAAGTTTCTCTGGAGGGCTAACAGAAGTGTCTTGTTTCAGAACATTGGCGATATGAATTTAGAACTGAAATCTCAGATAAGAACAGTTATCATCTCAGCAACAAAACACTGACCTGGAGCCTAGGAGTGAGCTAAGTCAGGGACTTCAGATACTGAATGGCAAAACTTTGCACTCATAATTAAAAGCAATACTGATGAGTCGCATCAGGATGAAGCAATAAAGAACCAGTATCATATGATGACATACGATTACTTTGCTTAAATTTAAATAATCATGCTCTTACTGGAGATCCTGGAAATCCAGGCTCACCGGATTGTCCTGGTCTACCAGGTTCACCCTAAGGAAAGAGAAAAAAAAAGGATCACATTAGAACAGGAGATTTGAAAATTGACTTTTTGTATCATTCTTCCACTCAAACAAATGAGGACATTCACATCAGCATTATGCATCCTCTCTTTGCTGTAACAATGTCAGTGACATAAATCAACTGCATATGTGCCTAGCAAATGTGCATTATGCACATTAACTCACAAAGGGTTTTTAACCAAGAACTGGGAAAACTGAGTGTTGAGCCCACAATATATCCCAGTCATCAGGAGATGGTGTTGCCACCTGGTTTTCCTGGGAATTAATGAGTCAACCTCCTGTCATCTTCACACAGAGCATCAAATTGCTGTTATTTCCCACTGGAACAGCAATTTTAAACTGCATTTTTGCTTGTGACTCTCCTTCTGTTTAAATGTTTTAATACATGTATAATTTCATTCTAGGACAGTAACTATTTTCTGTGTGTTGCAATAGGAAAAATAATATGGTGAAACAAAACAAGTATATTTTGAAGAAGAGTCAAAGCCTACCAGAGTCACAGCCAAATATTCCTTTACATGCATCAGCCAGTTCAAATACACCCAGAACACCACGATGCAGGAATATGAAAGGCTTCAGAAAAATAGTTTCAGGGCAGAGAGAAGGCAAAATCCTTCACAAATGCAATTAACACCACCCAAACAAAGGAAATGGGGGAAGTTCTTAGAGCACTGTCAAGATTTGCCTTCCCTGCACTGAGAGTTAACTGTTGCCAAGGATTCTTAAAAATCCTTGTACAGTTTAATGGGCAGGTAGCTGTTACATAATTAATTTCTATACTAAAATGGCATCTGCAGTTTTCTAACTAATTTCCAAGTTAAAAATTACAGTTCAGATGGATTTAGTGTGATTTACAAACAACTAATATACACCCACCAGTAAGGTCTTGGCTACTGTTGAGCAGTACATATACACCCATATAATATATATAAAACATACATTTTACATGTATATAGGCATACATAGAAAAAGAAAAAAATCAGGAGCATAAACAATTATCATTTTTTAAAAAAATCAGATACTAAAATCTTATCCAGACACACGTGTATGCTGCCATTACAGCTCTTCTAACCCAACATGCAATCCCAAAAGAGAGGAGATGCCTCCAAGTGACTCCCTGTGATTTATTTTTATGTTTGATTTCAAGAAAGATTATCTCAGTTAAGAACTTACTGAGGCAAGAAATAGAGATGGTGCTAGACTTTAGGTATGATGATGACACGTAAGGAAAAGAAAGGAGGGGTTGGGAAATGGTTGCCAAGATTCACAGTTGTGATGCTGGATTTAATGAGAACAATTACAAAGGAAAGCAGACAATAGTAGTTAGAACAGGCACATCTGTTGGTTAGTCACTGCCTCACAGATGCCAATGTTTGTTTTATTAAAAATAAAACAAGATACAAAGAATAACAAACTTACATCTTCACCAGGTTTGCCTGGAGGCCCCTCTGGTCCACGAGAACCAACTGGCCCCTAAGAAATTAACATATTTGTTGAGAAGTCAGTTTAGCCATCAGTTAAATATCTATTTACTCCATTTCAAAGTCTGGTTTTACAAAAACAGATGTAGAAAAAGGAAGATTTGATGCCTCAGCACATTTGCTCAGTTTTGTGGTGCTCTTTCTAACCATCCTGACCCTAGAAAACCTGCATTATAGTAGAAGAAAATACAGGATGGATTCTTTAGGAAAAAACCCCAAAACACTAAAAATCACAGTTGCTGTTTGCTTCAAATCTCTGGCTCTTGTTTTTACTTTTGAATCATTTTGTTGCCTCAAAAAAATATTCTCAACATCCTTTTTGTAAGTTACACTATCAGGTATGGTTTTAC
Organism: Pyrgilauda ruficollis; assembly: GCF_017590135.1. Taxonomy (NCBI): domain Eukaryota; kingdom Metazoa; phylum Chordata; class Aves; order Passeriformes; family Passeridae; genus Pyrgilauda; species Pyrgilauda ruficollis. The sequence goes on from NW_024530044.1 coordinate 951,471, forward strand.
CAGTGCCTAACCATTCTCAGGCCTGTGCTGGAAAAGTGAGAATGATTGTTTCTAATATAATCATTGCTATTCACATTTAAAACAACTCAAATTCACTGATCCATGACAACACACTTTGAACACCGCATCTCTTCACTGAAGTTACTTAAGAGTTTCAGCTGAAACAACACGACAAAAAATCTGTTCTGAAATTAAAAAGTATAGCATATTTTCAATTCTGTTGTAGAAATGTTTGCATTTATTGGTCTTACCATAGGTCCTGGATCTCCAGGTTCACCAGGTGGGCCTGTGGGACCAGCACCACCCTAAAATTAACCAAAGATTAATACAGTTACAAATTCCAAAAGCAATTAGAAAGATATAATTTAAAATCCATGACCAGGAAAATCACAGCCTATGGCTGAGAGTCTGGATTCTAATTCAGAACCAGTTCACATTTCCATAGGAGTGAAAGTTGGATACTAAAACCCCTCAAGATGTAGATAAATCCTGTGCCATACACAAACCCCACTGGAAACTTAACACCATGCCAATACTGAAACAAGAACAGTCTCCATTTTCATTGCTGCTCACTCATTAAAAAAACTAGTTGGGTTAAAACCCAGTTAAATATCTAATAAACTGTTCTTTTGGAGCCAATATCTGTGTATAGAGTCCATCTGGAGCAGAACCCTTGTTTAAATTCCCTTCTGGATGAAGGTGCACTCAGCCACAAGTCACTGAGGATGGACACTGCCCCAGAGATGCACAAACCCCTCACACCACGAGCTCTGCCTTCAGATCTGGCCAATTTAATCCCCTCAGGTGAAGCACTCACTTGTTTTCCTTGGAGACCCTGAGGACCTCTTGGACCCACTGGACCCTGTTGAACACACAATTTGTTACACATTGGAAAACAACCTTTCCTGAGTAAGATTCACCCTACAAAGGGCAAAATGGCCTGATAGTGACCCCGCTAGCATTTCCACAGTCTGAAAGGTTTCTACTCAGAAAACTGGCATTATGAAACACAAACAGATGCTGAATAAAGTCTTCAAAGTCCAAAAGCCAGGAGTGTAATTTCATTAGCAGCTGAAAATATGGACTTGGCTGCTTCTTCCAACCTCACAATCTCTGGAATCACAATAACCAAACTGCCTGTCTAGCTCCATGAAAAAAATGTGGTAACAAAATAAGAGTTGGGGGGAATAGTCTTCACTTGAAGGGAATGTCATTACTCAGATAAATCTCATAATGGAATCAATGACAAAAGAAATTAATCTTCTTGTTCTCAGTCAAGCTGAAAAGCAGTAATGAAAGGACGTGTTTAAATGTATCATACAAACCACCAAAAGAGCTTTCCAAATCATTGTGGTTAGTTACACAAAAGTTAGATTGTCCCTTAGAAAGTGTCATGGAACTTTCAGGAACAATCTCAAACCTCATTGTAACTTGTAACACGAAATATCATTATCTTATTTGAAAGTAATTATCTTGGTTCTAGGAATACAAAAATACCTATAACAGACAACCATTCATTTTGACAGAAATTCAAGACTTATGTATTTTAAAATTCAATAATTGTTTTACTAATTTTTAAAAAGCAAATGTAGAAGAGTTATCAATGGGCCACTGAAAAAAAAAAAAGCTAATGAACATTAGAAACAAAACATTCTTTCAGCTGTCAGTTACCCAGTTTACAAGAGAATGAAAAAAAGAATGTCACATAACATGACAAAGAGCAAGTGAGAGCCAACTGACTTTAGCAGACTTTGTGTAACGCCATAGATACATTAATATTAAATTTAAACATATTTGAGACTGATAAGAGAAGAGGCAGTACAAGAGATGCGACACCTTGAGAAAAACTGAGTGAAAGGATTAAGCAAAATAATGAAAGCAACAAAGTAGGACAGACTTGTGGAACAAATAATTTTATGTTCAGAAAGCAAATTCACTGAAGTGAGACATTCATCAAAAAGTTATTTGAAGAAATCACTGCAAAAGTTAGTCCAAAGTTGAAGTATCAAATTATCTTGGGAACCTTTCATATGGCATTGGAACTGATTATGAAGGCTACTAGTAGGGACTTTGATAAACTCACAGGCAGTACAATCACTAAAGGATGGTTTCTTCAGAATGAATGTTAAAAATATCAGTAAAGAGGGTAGCAGTGTTTCCAAGTTCTTAAATGTGAAGAGAGGTATTATTAAGAAACAACCCCAAGAGTTCCAGAAGAGATAACTTAGGGTGGTGAAACAGCTCTCACAGACAGCAGAAAGTTTCAGTGTCACCATCAAGTCCCCAGTGCACTCAAAGTAAAGAGCATATCTAAATAGTGAGAGATTCCAGTACAAAAAGGAGAGACAGGAAGTCTGTCTTGAAACAACAAAGCACAGATTTGAGTTAAGAGCTGGTTTTGAAAGTAATTTTTTTAATTACTACCAAAAAAACCTTGATTTGATGTCACATGTGAAAAGATGTTACATATTTGTTTATTCTGCTTTGTGTTATACCTGACAACTTTCAGTCACTCTGCAGTGACTCAAGAGGAGCTAGTTTTTTCTCCTGTACCTTACTATTAGTAGCTGCTATATTCAGAAGGAGAGATGGATAGAGGTGGGAGAAGAAGTTGTCATTTAACAGAAAAACACTTTTTTCCCCAGGTACTGTGCAAAACTCTACTAGAATATACTGTACATCCAGGTTCTAGAGGCTCAGGAAGCTGTAGAGGATGAATTGCCTTTTGGGTGTTGGACATGCACTCTACTTCCAGCCTCTCTTACAGTACAGGGCTAATGTGGTCTTACCACTGCACCAGGCATCAGTCCCATTTGACTACCAAGTCCAGACTTCTCATCCAGTCCTGCCATTTGAGCTGAAAAGGGCTGGAAAAATAAGATGGGCGATTTTAGCTGTAAGTCATGGTGATGGTTTGTAAGGCAAAAATCCATGCAATCACATCTTCATCATTTACCTTGCTTTTGCATTGATAACAGCTCAATCCTTGGTTTAAACACTAAACCAAAATGTGTCTCTCCTGTAAATTTGAGGTGTTTAACGCTTCAAAGACCATATGAATACATTATATGCTTATTATTCTATTTCCACTTTAATATTAAACAAGTATAAAATGACCAAAAAAAGAGGAAAGCCTCCCACTAAATTAATTACGTTTTTTCATGATTTACAAATCTAGACCCAAACTGCCATATTCCTTCATGTCTTCTAAGTCTTCCTTTTTTTTTCACTTATCACACTTCAAGTTCAGAAACATCTTCAGATAACTGGAAATGTAACTGATTTCATGATGACAAATTCGAATTTTTATGCATCTTGCCCTTATCCAGCAAAGCTGAAAGCCACTGTTGTTCGTATCAATAAACAGAGACCAATGAGCTAGAGAAACTTCAATGCCCTCCTTCTTATGCAAGCAAATAGTTGAAATCAACAGTTTTATTTTGCTTCATTCAGAGCCAGAGCCTCATTCATAGCAGGCCAGAGCTTACAGAGGCTGAAAACAAGCAACAGCTCAAACACAGATTCAAATCTCCCAACATTTACAGTTAGTTCCTCATTAGATTGGCCCCCAAACACATTTTCTAAAGGCTGGAGATTGCCTGAGGTCAGAGACAGGAATACAAACAAAAAATGTCTTAGATTTCCAGCCACACCTTTCTTCCATATTTTCTGTGGAATTCTATGTAGGATAACAGCCTAGCATCCATTATGGTGCTTCTGTGATTCTAAGAGATTCCTGTGTGCTGAAGATATTTACTTGGGCTGAGCCTGCTGGATTCAGAACTGTTGGGAAATGTGTCTAGGTCATGAAATGCTGCCCAAATTTGCAAGCTATTGGCCTAACATGAATATTGTAGATTTTCGTCACTGTATTGTTTTCAGTAACATCTCAGGAACAATGGAATGAGAAATCATAACAGGTGTTAAAACAGCAATAAATGTGTAACTGAATACACTTGACAAATTCAAATATTTAATTATCAACCATAATTAGTATCCAGTTGAAGGAGGAGGAGAAAAAAGTTTTGCAGAATACCTTGTCTGTATCTATAAGGCTGGTTAGCATTGCTTTCACAAACAATTTCTCTGTCTTCTCAGTGTTTGTCTGAATACTTCCAGCAAGAAGTATTATCAATCATATTTGAGTTTCTCTCATTAGTTATTTATAATTCACTTATCTTAATTTTCACTTTTCTATATTCCTAATTTGGTGCACTCATTTCCTCTGTACTATTGCTCACATCCCTTGGCTGGTGGAAGTAAAAGAACCCTTGTGGTGATTCTAGATTGGGGCAGTTTGGCTTTGCTAGATGCTGTGAAAGGTGCATCCTTTCCCAGGTTTCTCACACTGAACTTGTCCCAGTTTTTGGCAGAATGTGCAGTGCCACTAGCTGCTGCCCCTCATGACTGGGAGACAGGAAGCGTGGGCACAGCATTCCATGGTCATGGAAAGTCACTGTTTATGCAAATAAATATCATGTGGATCTGGTCGAACACTCCATATGGAGCTAGAGCAAATGTAAAACTTACCCTGCTTATTCCATCTGGTCCTGGGTGAGTGGGATGCCCTGGAGGACCAGGGTCACCAGGCTGGCCAGGGATACCAGGTTCCCCATCAATCCCTTGAGGACCACGAGGACCCTATTAAAAAAAAATCAGGAATGCCAGCAGTTTGCAAAGGTATTCACTGAAATCATTTTAACTGGCAAACACCTGCCTTTTGGGATAAATCTGCATTTCTACAGAAAGATCTTCAAACAAACAACATCCCTAAAGCTCTGTTCCCACCTTCAGATCGGAAGCACTGACTGAAATTAATCATGAATCCAATACTTAAGTAAACTGCAGTAATTTCTATCACAGGCTTTTTTAGAAACTCAGGGTTCCAATTATTCCATACTAGAGTATACCATTCCTGAAAAACTCTTTGGCTTTGCACACTGCATAGAATGAAGTTAATTCACTTCTAAAATGAATACAGCTCAGATAAGTGTAAATGTACATGGAGGCTTAGGAAACACAGCCTACTTGGCATCATGAATGGTTTAGCCAGTTCATAGCACTGTTGAATTCTCAACACAGTTATAATACCAGAAATGCAGGGAAAGTTACCTGGTGTTAAAGTCACCTCTAGGTAGTATTTACAGAATAGGTTAGAGCCCATCCTGTGGCTCTCATTTTAACATGTCTTCCACTTTTAATTCCTAAATTGCATTCAACTCATAAAAGAACTAAAATTAAATATGGAGGCAGATAATGAAACATTAGTTGAACAAAATGAGTAGTAATGGGACCAATACAGACACGCTTCAATCATAAATACAGACTTTAAAGTGCTTGTTACTACTTTTCTTCATTAGAATAAAATGCCTGACCAAGGCAAGGAAAAGTTTTAGACTATGTAATGAGCTCTTCCATTTTAAGGATCCTTAAACATAAAATTTTAGAAGACTGGCTCACTGAGTCATCTTTTCAAACACAATTAACAGACAGATTGCTGGGATTTCCATGAGGTGATGGCTGTGTCTGCAACACATTTCAGGAGAATTTATGTCTGAAGTGGTATGGTTTGAACTAGTATGGCTCACAGAAGGAGCAGTGAATAGATGGTATTCTGAACAAATGAGAAGGTCTGTGCATGTTGGATGGAAGAGAAGGTTTCAGCACAAAACTTCATTCTTAAATATATCAGTTATAAACACAAGTACACACTGCCAAACATAAAAGTGCTTACAGTCCCCAGGAGGAAAAGAATGAGATACCTTATTTGTTTGTTCTCAAAACAAAAAGAAAACAAAGCTAAGCATTAGAGAGAAAAAAAAAAAAAAAAAAAAAAAAAAAAAAAAGACAGCTGGCTATAAAGCATTTGGCAAGTCTATGTCTTTGCCAATTTTCAATACCCACACAAGACACCTTAACAAAATCTAAGAGAGAAAAAGGTCTTTTTAAAATTCTTTTTTAGAAAAGGACCTACTTTTTAATCACCAAGACTCAAGGTGCTTCAAGAGCAAAAATGCAACTGCATACCTCAATACCAAAAAGTCATCAAAATGCATGTTTGTATTTGTAGGTATATTTGTGGTATATAACCAATCTGGTGGGTTTTCAATAAAATATTGAATACAATTTATTTCTTTTACAGCATTTATAGGTTTATATGTATAGAAAAAAGCCCTTTCATTTTGCACCAGTTCAAGGTCAGTAAGGTTTAGGAAAAAAAAAAAAAAAGAAGAAGAAGAGGAACAAGGAGGAAAAACATTCTCACAAGTGCCACGAGGTGGCACCCTTTAAACACAATTTTCTCATTCTGGCCCACTGCTGCTGGTCAGGAAACAATTAAAGGTTTTGCCTATAATAAAATCAAAGGAAAAAGCAGCTCACGGTAGGACACTCCCAAATTTCTATTTACTTAAACTGCTACTGTAAGTAAAATTGAGTGTAAATCCACATGGAAAGAAAAACATATGAATGGTTCTGAGGATGTCCAAGTTTATTTTCTGTCCTCAAAAGACCATTTGTTAACAACTAAAATATCATCATGGTCCAAAACTCCCCCTCCCTAGATGCATTCTGAAAATGCAGCCATACTATTCCCTAGTTGTCTCCCACTGTTACACTAACAAAGAATCTGGTGTAAAACATATGGTAATACTACCGAATTCATTTTATATCCAAGGGTCCTGCTTTTGTAAAAGGTGGAGATCCACAGCAAGGTTGAGCTCCCTCTGCTCACTAGTCAGCAGGAGCCTGACTTTAAAAAACAACAAAAAACAATCTGAAGAAATAAATAAGCAGCTTGGAAATGTGCTTAGTGCGTTAGTAACATCCTCAGTCAGTAATGTATTTATCCAGATTAATTTTACAAGGGCAGTCTGTACAAGATTATCTGCTCCATAAGAGTTTTGGTTTTTTTAATAATATAAACTACAGGTGTGAGCTAACACTTCTTTTCCACAAGTAAAAATAAACCCCCTGCACTAGCAGTCATTGTGTATCTGAGAGCAGTGCTCTTGGTCTCAGACTCACAGCCTGGCATACACACAGCTCATCAGAACCTCTGATGGAACATTTGCAAAGGAGCTGACTGCTTCTCAATCCCTTGTTGTCCCTTGAAAGCAGAATAATAACCTGTGTCAAAGGACTCAAAGCCATTTACAGCCTTTTGGGATTTTAGGTGCTTGTGGCACCACTCTGTAGAGACACATGGGATGCATGGCAGGGAATCAGAATTTATTTAGCATCTCATTGGCAATATTGCACATTGTAGGAGAGCACTTCAGACACAGCCTCACTCAGAGAGCACAAGATCTCTCTGTGTACCCCAAGACTGCACAACGACTCCCAGAGCTCTATTAAGCATTTTGATACTCATTCTTCTGACAAATTTCTTCTGGAGATCTGAAGAGCAGCAATGGCTTGGCAAGCATCTCAAAGAGACTGCACACTTCCTGCACTGCTTTAACGACATCTACATCTACAGAGAAGAGGCACACACTGGAAACAGGGCAAGGGAGTCTGGGTTATGCCTAACCTCAGTATTGGCTTGCTCTCCCCTGAGGGGTAGGAAAATATCCACATTGAAATTACAATGATTTGACTCTCAAATCTGCTTTTAGCAGCTTCTGCCCTTCAACCTAGCTTTTTAAAAAGGAACATGTCATCTGGGGTATTTTCAAGCACTCCTTTTTGGCCTTTCTGTGGTTCTCCACACGCAGACACCGAAATTCCCTCATGAAGTCTTTATTTCCACTGAGCAATCCTGGTTACATTATTCACCAGCATACCAAAAAATGTAGTCACATATTAACTCCTGCTAACTTCTGAGCTTTGTCTTTTCTGCAGTGGCCCTGAGCCACACAGCTCACACTGCATCTGCTGCAGTGACAGCAGTCACCAGCAAACAGCCATCGAGTTCTAATCAAGGGAACGTGATGTTCTAGTTCTGTCTGAGAATGTTTGCTGAGAAAGTATGGCTTTGGTGGAAATACTGCTAAACCTCTGTCCATTTCTTAAAAAATTCAGGTTTCAATCTAGCCCAGCAGTGATGAAGTACAAATGTTTTGCTCTTTGTTACCTGATTCCTGGAAAATACAAGGACAGTTTTGGTAACTCTAGAAGACATAGAGACAGTTTAAAGCCATTTAATCTTTTGAGGTTGCTTCAGGTACTTTATTTCTGAGATATTTAATAACTTACAGGTCTTCCCTTTGGTCCTCGTTCTCCTCGTGGACCTTGTGAACCTGGAGGTCCCTAAAAGAAAGACCAGAAATATTAAGTCTCTTTAAAACTACCTAATGATTAATACAGCTCTTCAAATAGGAAATCCAATGCTTATTTGAAAATTAATTTCTGGGATTTTTTCTACATCATCATGAAGACAACAGCTATAATAACTAAGTATTTAATATTTCTTCTCAACTGGACATTGCCTGAAAGGAGCAAAACCATGATGCAGAGATCTACAAAATCTTAATCTCTCATGTGCTTCACAGGTTAATCCAGCAAAGGTTTTCTGAATGCTGGGTTTGAGACACCCTCCCTGCTAGTCCAGGACTGCTCTGTGCTCAGCCACGGCACAAAGCATCCTACAGCTCCTTCTGCTCCTGCTTGGTCTGTGCTGCAGAGGCATCCCCCAGCATCCACCCAGCACTAAGAGCCTCAGATGTCCATGTGCTACAATCCATTCACTCAGGCACAGGCTGACCTGACACTGGGAAAAACATCACATCATCTTCTTGTCTCCTCAAAGCCAGTAGCTCTGCAGATAGCACCCACTGAGGCATGGAAGAATCCTCCTTCACATCACCCTCCCAATACAAACCAGGCATGGCAAGAAGTGGCAGATGCCTCATCAGAGAAGCAGAAGATCAAAAAGTACTCACGGCTGGTCCCGGGCGGCCTCGTATGCCTGAAACCTAGAGCAGGGAACATAAATTAAAGTCACCACATGTCAGGGCTGCATCTGTCCTGACTGCTCTACAGAAAATCAGTTATTGAAAAGCAAATAGCAAGGCAGGACACTAAAGTATCAAGCAAGTTAAAAGTCTTTTTAGAGAAAAGTGGAAAAAAGCAGTAAATATTTCCACTGGTTATCTTTTTCTAGTCTTTTTATTAGCAATGTGAGCAAAATCTTAGAAATATCAATGCTCCTCTAAAAAAGATGAAATTAATAAGTGAATTACAATTATTTAGGCTCAAATTATTGGTTACTTAAATCTGTTTGTCTTCACAGTAGAAAGGAATAAATAGATAATGAGATTTTATTTCATCTCTTTCTGGATACTAAGTTACCAATTACACTTCTACAAAAATCTAACCATAAAAATAAAGATTTTGGCAGAAGGACTAAGAACTAAAAGGAATGTCTAATGTTACATATGTGAAACAGCATACTTAATTCTATTCCTTTCATTCCTAGGCTGTAAGGTTTTGTTGTATTTGCTTCATTACTGAAATTCTGCTTTAAAGAACCAATACATGCACTTCTAGGGTGTGCTGATGGATGAAGAAAATACTGACTTACAGGTGGCACTATTCCAGGTTCTCCTTTTTGTCCCTGTACGAAAAAGATACCAAAACATCAGATGCCAGAAAAGAAGTGCAAGTACAATTACCAGTACCATTTTCACCAATACCATCCCTGTACTGTGATAGAAGTAAGGGTTCCTTAAAAATACAATAAGACTAAATTAAAGTACCTGTGGCAAATAATCCGTATTATTTTAATGACTATGGACACTGATTAAATTAAGGCTATAAATTAACATTAACCTCTAGCTGCATTACATACTGTCTGAAAGAAGAATTAAAAAAAAATGAAACTTTTCTGTTAGAACTACTAGAAAGTGCTAGAAAATACATTGGAGCTCTGTTGCTGGATGATTTGATTCATGTGAAATACAGAGCCTAGAGCAGCATTTACATTCCATATCTTCAAGATACTAAATTAAAATACATATCATCAAATCCATGGATATAGAAATCCATCTGCAGCCTAGGGACAGGTTATGGTACAATGATATTGCATAGCTTCAGAGTGAAGGACAACAGCAATTGACATTTGACTTTTCTTTGAGCTGAATGTGTTGACAATGATTACATCAAATAACTGGGTTTAGACCTACCAGTGGTAACTGGCTTTTTAAGGAAAAAAGGAGGAGTTTGCAAAGATAAAAAATGTTCTGCCTTGCTTATGAAATAATAATAATAATAAGATGGGTACAATGCATTTACTTCCATAAACTACCTCTGCAGAGAGAGTACTCCATTTTGGTGAGTGCATGTACTTGATCACCTAAAAGTTATTTCAATTATTTCTGCAGTTGCTTACTATCTTAGAAGCCTATTTATGGGAATGTCTTTTCATTTCTTCTGTAAGAGCAGGTCTTCCCTTCATTTAATTGTACACAATGAGAGAAGCTGCCCACAGTACCATGGCTCTGGGCAAGGACACAGGATTCCAGTGCCACCTCCTGCCCACTGGGCAGCTCAGCTTCAGCACAAAAACCAGCTGCAAGCTTTAACAGTTCAGCACCTACTGACAGAATGGTCCCTGTGCCTGTGGCACTGCTAGAGGTGACACAACCAAACTACTCCAACTGGAATTCCTTTGATGTAGACAGCAGAGTTTTTCAGCCAGGGGATTCTCTATATTAAGATCAGGATTTCTGCCTGCATCCCAATGTTTTTTTCATGTGGACTGCAATCTCCTTAGCCACCAAGGAAAGCCAAGAGAAAGAACTGCATGTTTTTAACAGAGATTATGTGTATCTTTTGTGATAAGCTTCAAGGAGATGCATGGGAGTCTTTTAAGGGTAGTAATACATTTAAAAAGAATAAAGGAAATCTTACCTTTCTTCCTCTACCTATGAGAAAGGACAAAAGAAGAAAAGAGAAGAAATTAGTGATTTTGCTCTGAGAGACAGAATACAGTAAGAGTTGAGTGAAGGTGTTGCAGCTAGAGCCACCCCTGATCCTGGAGGAAGAGGGGATGGTGCATTTCCTACAGGGAGCTGGGAGAGCTCCCAGGGACACACATACTCCCTGGTTCAGGTGTGAGGAATCACAACACTGTGCAAAAATGTCCTCTAATTCTCAGCCTTTTTCCTCATTGCACAGAGTAACAAAAAACACTTTGGGAAAGCAGGGTATCTTCTCAGATTGTCAGATGCTGGTCTAATGACTGACAGAAAGGCAAGGGAAGCTTTACTACTGACTCCAACAATAACTGTTGATGGATCCACAATATATTACATGGTATTTTTCAGAAGACAGAGTTCACAGTGGGACTTTTGGCCTTTTTTGTTTTGTAGAAAGCACCTGCACTACCATGGGTGTGCATTCAGAGCCATATAGCCACACTCATGCCCACAAAAATCCTTCAGAAGAATATTATATAAATGCCTCGAATAACAATAAGGAATTTGGGATGTATCCACACTGCTTTTATATTTGCTGGGTGTACCCTGCTGGTGTTGGCTCAATGGCTCCCAAACCAGAGCAGGATGCACCATCTATTTATTAATGCTCACCACATCTTGCTCAATTACAACAGTCCCTGCTTTTGTCTTTATCTCTGCTTTGTTCAATATTAAGCTGATCAACAGCAATTATATCTCCTGAAGAAATTAATTATTATGCACTGAATGTAGCTCTAATAATTCAATACACAGTGTTATGTAGCTTTAATTTCAAGGTGAACAATTGTCTTTTAGGAAAATTGAGGGGGGATTCCTTTATCCAAGTCTCTCCAGGAAGAAAAGACTTAATCTTTAAGGTATATAATAGAAAATATGCAAATAGAGAGTCAGTAATGCTTCATGCTTCTTTTATATCTCACAAAAGGATGTTTCCACTTTGGGGAAACATTTTACATTTACTCAGTTTACATTTATTAGAGGGTCTCTGAATTGAGCATTTGAAAGAATGCACTTATTTTATACAGTTATGTATTCAATATATAGATTTTTTAATATGTTTATTATATATACTTATCTTTCAGTTTCAGATGAACCACAAAAAGAAGGCAGAAAACAACCTCCTCAAAATATCAAGACAGGTTTCAGATCAACCTTTTAGCTGTAAAGCCATTTGGACTTATATGAGTCTCAGTCCAAAGCAAACTGTTTTCAGACAGCTATGGGGCAGCCCAAGAGGGATGATAACAGCAAAATATGTACTATTTTCAGACTTAAATTTTCACCATAAAAATAGCATTAGGAACTTCTGTACCACAAGGTTCCTAGTTCTTTGGGCTGTCTCTCCTTTCAAACTAGAAAAGGCTCTTACCTATGGTGGGGTCAAAGTCCCGTGGTGTATGGGGACACACAGGACAGCACTCTCCTGGGGGCACCTGAGGGTTCTCACACTCCAGCAAGTCTTGACACTGGATTTCATCGCAAAGAATAGCTCCATTGTCACAGACACAGATTTGGCACGGTGAGGGCTTCCAAATATCCCTGTTCAGGTACATCTGTCCATTCTGAGTGCAGGCTATTTCTTCACCATCTTCTCCTGGGACAGAGAAGAGAATATACAACACATTTTCCAACCATGAAATCAAAGTAATGGGACTGGACAAGGAAAAAGCACATCTGGAGATGAGAAGCAGCATTGTATACACAGAGAAAACAACATACCAGCATAGCTCAAGCTGATGTTAAGGACTTTTAAGAGACGTGTCTTTTTTCTTTTACCACCTTACTTCTTGATCAGAAAGAAGTAAAACAGAGTCCCCAATTTCCCCACACTATCAAAGGAACTTTGCCTCATGAGTCTTTGGATGTCATTCTGCTCAGTGGGGTGTCATCTCTGCCCTGAGGAATTCCTGCCAATTCCCAGCTCTGTGCAAGTGCTGAGCACAGCACATTGCAGAGATCTGACTGGGGACAAGAACCTGTGACTTCTGTCTGGAACAGCACAGGCTGCCTGCTCCCTGCTGGCCTATGCAGCCAGATGGGACAGGGCTCAACAGACCCAGCAGCAGTTGAGGGAAAGAAAAAAGAAAAAAAACACATCCCATTTATTGGGTGAGATTTATTTATTGGTGTGGGAGAATATCAGCACTGAGAATCAATTCTTCCAAACAGGACAGCCAGCCTCTGTCCAGAGGCAGCAGCAGCACCCACTGCAGTGGTACTTGCAGCAGAGTCTCCAGCTGAGTAACAAGAGGCTCCTCACATGATTCATGTCCAGTTTTTATAATCTGGCCATGGCCCCACATGATTAACCCAACATACAAACAATATTGCCATGGATATATCTTAACTACATACAAAATACCCCTTAGATATTTTAACCATATATGAAAGACCATCCTTTGTCACCATTTATACAGGACCAGTATGGACTGACTACATGCATACATCCTCTCTATTTATTTATTCACACAATCACACTTACATTTGTACTGTTTTACCATATATAAGTTTTTGCCTTTGTTTTATTCCTACTTTGTAACCAAACACACTGGATATGTTTGGATTTTTTTTAATCATGAGGTGAGTATATCTCAGTATCTTCTTCTAAAATTAAAATATATCTGAGAAAGAGTTCAAAAAAACAAGTAATGTAGAAAGTTTTGCTAGTGTATCCAACATTTCACAGAATGCCCAGGCAGCAAGAAAGGACTTTTTCATTTTGTCCTAATGAATATTTCATCCCCTAAAGGAGCAAGCAGCTGCAAAAGAACTGTCCCCAAGCTGTCCACAGACCATGTGTCACAACTTGCAAACCAAGAAGGCCAGTGCCAAGACAGTGTCTGAGTCACACATGGCAAAGCTGTCACTCACAGTTGAAAAATTATTCTCCTGACTCCTGAGATGCTGCAGAGAAGACTGATCTTACATGGGTGGGAGCTCCATCTGACCACAGAAATCCCTCCTATCCAAAATATCTTTGAAATTGGACAATCCAGTTAAAACCACTACTGAAAGTTCCCAAACACGTCTAATCTAATTTCTAACTGATACAAGACTGGGAGTCAATTATATACACAGGACACATCTGCCTAATCAAACATCATAACCATTGTTTGTTTAAGCAAACCTGTTACTAGTGTAAAAAATAACAGCTCTAAGCACAAAGACACTTTCACTGTTCCATACATTTCTGTCCTAATTTAAACCAGATGTAAACAGAAAATTACAAAGCAATAAATATGAGCAGATTTGGAATTTCAGCTTTGTGCCTCATCTCAAGCCCAGTTACTCCATCAAAGTCAAAGCTTGAAGAAAGGGAGCAGATGTGCCATTAACTGTTGCCTGCCATCACTAACAGCTTTTTAACACAAACTCAAATTGAAATTTTCACCAGATCAGCTCCTCTTCAATTGCTTTATCACACCAACAGACTAAATGACTCGAAGAGGTGCTGCAGAAGCTCAGGAGGAAATGTTTTCAGTGTGAAGTAAAGACGTCAACCAAGTGTGCTGTACAGTCCATTTATGACACTGTGAGAATCATTTTCCAAACTGCAGATCATATTTTGGAAACCACTCTTCTCATTTCTCCCTTGTGAGCATGACATAATGCACTGTCTGACATATTTAGCCTTTTCCCCCCAGATGTCTGGCATATGGTCTATGTCTTCTTTAATGTATCACCCACAGAACTCGTTGTGCTGTTCAAAAGAGCAACAGTTTGCATAAATGAAATTTCTAAGTTATTGAGCCCAAAGTCAGCATTCTGTCATAACTTCAGATAAACCACATAGCAACTGCTTTGGCAAATCAGAGCTGAGCCAGATGGTGACTAGCTTCTGCCTGGGTCCTGCTCAGCGGCTGGAAAAGAGGCAAAGGCAGGGGGAAAAGCACATACCAACTTCTGAAAGCTACTAAGAAGTCTGCTTCCCTATCAGATTGCAGATATGATGACAATGAAAAAAAATTATTTTTTTTTTAATCCAAAACCGAAAGGAAAAAACCTACCACCTCGTAATTTTGTCAGAAAACAAAACAATACATCTTTTTATTATTCAGTGCTCCTAGGGGCTGTTTTCTGCTGTGACTGCATTACACTGAAAGAGTAACCTGGAAAGGGCAGCTGTTTCAAAGCCAGCTCATTTCACAAGAACATTCTGACATTCTATTCCCAGGCCTGAACTGCAGGCATGTTATCCAGCTACACCCAGAGCAGCAAAGGCAGCAAAGGAAATCATTCTACCATTTCCTCTCTGGCTTGGAAATTTGCAGGTTTGTTTTAATCACAGAGACCAAGTTACAAACTCTTTATAGATCACATGTTCTTTCTACCTCTACAGCTGTACCATAAGGTGCTGAGTGGCTTGAGAAGCAGCTTTGGAAATTTTTAATGAGGCAAAAGGATCTGCTACGCCATTAACCAATTCCTTTCTTACCAATAAAAAAGTACAACTCTAGTTGGTAATGGACCTGACTAAAGAACAGGATTCAAACCCACTGAATCTCAAAGCAGTCTGCAAATATAAAAGGCAAGGTAAGAGAGACACCCAATGATACATTTAAGGACTCATTCATCCATGAGTTTACACAACAACCAACCTTCAGAAAGAGGATTTCAATGCAAAGCACAGCAGGTAAAATGCAATTTTTTTTCTGCTGTATGTGTTGGAGTAGGGTTCAACTTTAAAGATGTAATTTATCAGCAGTCAAACTGTCAGTTACGGCTAATTTACCAGATCCTCAGACACAGAAACTATCAGCAGCAGCTCAGAAGTAAAATCACACCAGGCACTGCCATACCCAGTTTGGTGACACCACTGAAGCTGTACTAATTACTGGCAGGGGAGGAAGGGGACAGGGGTCCCAACATGCCATGCCAGCCACTAGATGGCTGTCACTGTCCATCAGTCATCACGAGCAAGTGTCAAAGGTCGTGCACAGACCAGGTGCGTAAGGCCTCCTCTGCTCTGGGCTGCCTGTGCTGAGCTTGTTTTCATTTCAAGGTACATCTCTCTCAAGGTTAATTCTCAAGCCAACAGCAAGAAAAGGATTTTAGAAGACAGCATATGAAATCATTTCAATTTTTCACCACATCATTTTGAAAGCAACACCTCAAAATTTACTGCTGCGTCATTTGTTGTTAAAAGTTGCTTACTTCACATTATTGTGCCTATATTGCTTTCTTTGATGCCTGGTTTTCATCTTGCATATGGAAAAAGGAAAGTAAAGCCTGGACATGGAATCAAGCAGAACAAATAGAAAGAAAGAAAGACAGACAGAAAGACAGACAGAAAGAGGGAAAATGACACCACAAAAATGTGCACCATAAAAAGTAGAAGCAGTGAACCACCACTACCTCAGCTGAGGTGATGGCAGGTATAGGAACGACAGGAATACATCTTTCAGTGACCTACTTGAAGAAAATAAATGGCCCAAGCAAAACCTGCATATATGAGTGTTTTCTGCAGACATGAACAGCATTGAGTCATAGATGAAACAACTAGGAAAAGAAAAGGATTTGGCATCAAAGCAGCTCCATTTCATCACATTTTTACTGGTCCTACCAAATGTGCTAATCAAAGGAATCTAGAGGCTGACAGACCTACAGTGGTAGAGAACACAGTCTAACAAAAGCCAAAAAGATGATGACTGGTACTGAAAGCAGTCTGCCAGTCATAGGCTTTCTTCTGCCAGGATGGGCTTCTTGATGCATAGTGTAACCAAAGTCCAATTCTTTTGCATTGTTTAACATAAAAAGACTGGAACAGAACGGGTACAGTTATTTAATGAAAAAGGGTTGGAAATAAAACTGCTTGCACAGGGGTCTTCTCATCTTCTCTTTGTCATCCTCATACTAGTTTGTGAAAAGCATAGGGAAATATAAGATTACACAGATACAGTGGTTTTAAAGTTTAAAAAGCTAGAAAATGAAAAGCTGAGTTTTGAGATATGAATTACAAAAGTTAAGCCTCCTGACTCACAAATCAGAAGTGCAGAAGTAAATCAACATGAAAGACAATACGTGCTAACAACCATTCTGCAGATGCTGTGCATGTGTACAGCTGCCAGGACAGGGACAAGAGGAGCTTGGGCTTAATAATGTTTGACTGTCAGCCTGCTGCAACAGCCATGTAGGGCTTGATCCAGATCCCATTGAATCAATGGGAAAAACCATTTACTCCTATAGGAATCATACTTTTTTTTTTCAATTTTGGTGGTTTTTACTGAGTAGTAATCAAATATTATCATTCATAATACTGATATAATTTATAATACTAATATAAATAATTACTGGGACTTGCAAATTATAATGTAAACATCAATTATTCTGAAAATCAGTTTTCAAGACTGCTGAGAAGTACAAAATATATTTTGCATTTGTTGCACAGAAACAATTCTTGTTAATAATGATTAACAGAAAGAATTTACCTAAGTACTTTACAGTTACATACATGAGGATGAACCTGGAATACTTTACTAATAAAAGACTGAATTGATGCACAATTTGTGCACATAAGCATTTAGGAAGAGAAGGGAATTCCAAGTTACTGCCCTACCTCCCTTGTAAAAAATGTGGGTAAGAACAAATCCCTTGCATTAAACTTATGGGAATGTACACAGGCACAAAGTTTAAAACACAAACCTGTAACAAACCAGATTTTATCAGAACTTTTTCTTAGGAAAAGAGGTGGGGGAGAGCTAATCCATCCTTCAGAGTTCCTGCTTAAAAAAATCCTAGGGGATCATTTGCTAAGTTGACAATTAATAAGCCTTTTTAACAGCATTCCACAGAATAAAAGGTGTTGAATTCTTTAAAGTCCAAGTGAGTTTGAATGTGACTGAGGAGCTCAACTCTCTAGTCAAGGAGCTGCAAGACTTCAGAAGTAGAAAAGTTCCAGAGTATTCTCTTAAATAATGTAGATAATTTTAAAATATGTATTTTCAGCTGGAAAATTACAGGCTCAGCTGCTTTCTCTGCAGAAACCACAAGTATCATTAAGTATGAATAAATACTGTGAAGCAGTAGGTGCAAATCAGCTCCCAAGAATACACTTAACTAATTGTTGGAATTGCTGTGACCATCAATGAAGCCTTCCTAAACCCATACACTGCATCTGGCCAGTTGCTTCTGGCTGGGAGGGAGTTCACCCTCAGATATTTACCAAATAAGAAAAAAAAAAAAAAAAAAAAAAAAAAGCTCTAAGCAGCAGTCACAAGCAGAAAGCAACAGCAGAACAATATACCCTGGCTTGGGAGAAGAAATAATGTCTCAGGTAAAGGGCTCTCTTAGTGTGACCAGGCAGATGGGGTTTGTTTCTTCCAGCAAATAAATAAATAAATCTATAAATGAATAAATAAATAAATAAATCTGTTTCTGCTCAGCATTGTGATTTCAATTTTGACTGAATGGGGGAAACTGAATAGGAAAAACTATGCTTAGGATACATTCTAAAACCTCCAAATTAATTGTAAACCAGTATCTGAAGTATGCAAGTGTTTCTACACTTACTTGGATGGAATCAATACTATCCTACAATTGGTTTGGTGGTCCCTATTTCCCCTTTTTCTCACTGGTTCATGAATTTATGTCTCCATCAGGGCAAAGAGAACTTTTGCTTGCCTTTTTATAGATGTTTCGTTTCCAACACAGAACAATCAAGAACAATGTTTTTATTACAAGATCCAACACATGCTGAATACAAAGGCAGATAATACTGGGATCCCTTCCAGTGAAAAGGCTTTCTCTCACCAGTCCCACAGCATTATCCAATGTTTATTATACTATTCAATTCCCTAAAAGCAAATCATGGTGTTGTATCTACATCTTAACCTCACAGGTCCTGAGCTGCTGAACAAGACTCAAACCTTGTTGAGTCAACACTCCAGACAAGGCAGGAAACTGTGCCGAAGCAACCTTGCTCAAAGTTTAGTCAGACTGGTCCTTTCCTTTTGGTTATCCCAGTCTTGGACGTGTCTATTTCAAAAGCACTCAGTTAAACTAACTCATTAGAGTTATCCCATCAACAAGGTTAGATGTAAATATGTTTAACTTTGTTTTTCTCTGTTTTTACTTCAGCTCACAAGTAGGTTGGCTGGACACACTGCTGGGTGCCTGCAGGAGAAGAGGGTGAAGGAGGCAGCTGAAGTGCCTGATATGCCAGCAGTGCTTATACAAGTACTCTTGGATGACTACATTGAAGCCTCCAGCATACAGTGGGAAATAAAATTACTTCCAAATGTCCAAGGCTACACAGAGACTGTCATGGGGAGGCATTCAGGGCATGCCTGAGAAAACACTTCTGCAGATTTCAGCAGTTGGAGCAAATCAGTCAAAAGGCAGCCAGTAGCAGGGTCCCTGGTATCTGCTGGAGCCTACAGGGCCACAAACGCTCTGCTTGGACTTTGTCATGCAAGGTAGTTAAAGTCAGTTCAGCTACTGCTGAGTCAGTGCAGAAAAAGCCTAAACAAAGTGCTTATCATGGGCAATTATTATGTTTATTATCTCAAAAGAGGCTTGAGGCAACAGAGATCATTCCATTTTATAAGCAAAATGTTGGAGCACATTCTTGACTACGGGATGACATTTTTAAGAGGAATCACTTCATTTGCATGAAGACAGGCTGGTCCCAGAGAAACATCAGATTCTTTTGGTGGGGAGCTCACAAACAGAACACACAGCAAACACGTTTCAGGCAGTGAAGGCAGGGCCTGGTCTTGGCACTGCTGAACGCGCACAAGCTCAGCAATGCAGGAATTGTCTTTAAAACTAAAACAAAACTAAACCTGCAAATTAGCACATTGCCCAGAATGTAAGAGGTTGAAACCTTCTGAAAACAAACACACCCCAACAGTGGAAATCCTGCCCAACTTGCTGCTACTGGAAATTTAAGCAAATGTGATCAGGACATAATGAACTGCACATAATATTTCTAAACTTAAGTCTAAAATAGCAAGATTACAGTAAAAATGTAATATTATTCTACAGTCTATTTTGGCTCCCTTTCTGGAATCCATAAATGTTTGATTTTGGTCTTTCCAAAAGGCAGACTTGGACCGCTGCAATTTAGTAAAAATAATGCATTTTGGCTGTGAAGAAAATTCTGTCAGCTACTTCCTGTGCCATTATCAGTGAGACACAATCTCCACTCGCAGCCCATTTGGAATCCTGCAATAAATCTAGGGACAATTCACAAGAAACCACCCTGGCTGTCCATTCAGCCAGAAACCTATGGCCCAAGGAACAAGCCATGCAGGGTAAGGCTGCACTGTGTCAGCCAGGTTCCGAAATAACCATCTCTTGGTGTTCCCTGCGGAATGTCACCATGATCTAGCCACCAGCTGGACTCAGAATTGCCAGCTATTACTCTGTGAACTCAGTAGTCCCACCAGTTCATCATTCACCTTGTTAGCCACCTGTTCAGTACCATACTGAGTACTTCCCCAGTTTGTCCATGGGTGCTATGGGAGATGGTGTCAGAAGCGTTGCTGAATCAAAAGTAAACAGTGGCTTCACTTGTGCACCAAGCCAATCATCTCATAGAAGGCAATGAGATTTAACCAATTCAGTGGAAAGGGGGAAATGCATTAAATAAATAGCCCCTAGCTCTGTCTGCTCTTCTCTGTACCCATCTATTCCAAATCTTACAAGTTCCACCGTTCCAGTTTCACATATGCTCTAACACGCAGAGTCTAACTGGTAAAAGAATGAACTGCAAAATAACTGGTTTGCCTTCCTTGTTTTGCAGGATTTAGTTCTTTTGAAGTCACATAAAATGCATATGGATGTATTTTTGTATTATATCTAAGAGAAACATTTGCTGCTGCCCAAACACCCTCATTCTTTGAAGCCATACACATCAAAGTTCAACAGCAACCTATCATTACACATGCCTTTTCCACAAATCTATTCTACATTGTGGCTTGCAAAATGGACTCCTGTAATCCCCTAAATGCATCCTTGCTGGCTAATATCACCCTGTTTTTCAACTAAAAATAAAGATTTGTAATTAGCAAGAAAACTCAGTTCCATAATTAAAAATCCTTGCATTCCAACAGGCTCAGCATTTCAAACTGAAGTGAAAACTACCCAGTGTTTGGGTGGAGTAGGAAGGTATTGCTGGAAAGCTGTACTCATAATATGCTGTTTGTACAGCAAAGCCATTCATTTGCTGAAATTCTGGGCCTCCATGAAAGTGAAAAAGAAGAATGGTAAGCAAAAAATCTGCAAAAATTTCAGGAACAAAGCCTCTGGTTTCTTTTCTGCCACCATTACCTTTGCCACAGTTCAGACAGCTCAGTCAGCGACTTCTGGTTCCAAGTTGACATGGAACAGACTTTGGCAGCCCTCAGGGCACCATGGCTGCTTTCTGCACAGCATCAGAGAGGAAGGTTCTAAAAGAGCAGCCTAGTTTTCAAGTGTAATCCTGAATATAATGACACACATGTACATGAGGAAGAGATAGGGATTTAGATGTGTCTCATGCCCAAGAGAGTTAAACTTATTTATTACTTACAGATATAGCAGCAATAAGCAGTTTCCTCCTTTTAGTGTGTAAAAGGAAC
Organism: Pyrgilauda ruficollis; assembly: GCF_017590135.1. Lineage (NCBI taxonomy): Eukaryota > Metazoa > Chordata > Aves > Passeriformes > Passeridae > Pyrgilauda > Pyrgilauda ruficollis. The sequence continues at coordinate 972,952 of NW_024530044.1, forward strand.
AATGATAGTAAGTAACAAGTGAGTAGGGCTCAGCTCATTTCAATAAAGGTTTGGGATAAAAAAACTTAAGACTGAATATAAAAGCAAGACAATTAGCATTGCTCAGGAATGTTTCTACAACGTGGGTTGTGGGTTTTTTGAGGGTTGAGAGAGCATTTCTTTACTGAAATACCAAGGACAGTCCTTTTATTAGCTACATAACTTGAAAACCTTTTCTTTCATTCTCAGGATGTTTGAAATCACCTATTTCAGTAAAAAAAAAACCCACTGGGATTTGCTAGAGGGAACCTCACACCAATAAAAGCCTTGTAAAAAAATCTAAGTCAAGCTGCAGAAAAATGTTTTCACTGACCTGACCCAATTCCATCTTTTTCATCATTTCTGAGTCATGAGACCTTTTCAAGGTTGCCCCAACACATCCAGGCTGGCAAGGGAAAACTCAGTTATTTAAGAGCAGCTTCCTCTCTAGCACAGGTTGGTGATTGTACAATGCAACAAGGATGACTTCAAGCAGACTCATATTTGCAGACCAAGGTACTTTAAATCCCACTGGAGGAAGAACAGAGCTAGGTCAGGTGAAGAACGTCCTCATTCCATTTTCAGAATGCTGCATAATTTCATTACATTTAAGAAGGAATTTTAAGCAAGATCCACTTTCTTATTTTGCCTTGATGTAACAGTGGAAAATGGCAACATTAACTTTGTAAGAAAAATCCCACAAAAGAAGAACTACAGGTATCTTTGTCACCTGGAGACTCTGTGTTATGGTATGATGCACTGGATAAAATTACATATTTTTATTTCCATTTAATTTTTAACTTGTCTTTGTTACTGTCCCAATTCTTGGTCCATACAAATGTTTAAAAAAAGAAAAAAAGAGAGAAAATAAAAAGGTCAGCAAAGAAGACATGCTATCCACCCTGTCATTTAGATGCATAGCAGTGATAAATGGATACATACCAGCCATTACTTAGCTCTGCTGCAGGATTATGGTTTCTGGGACAGAGGAAATGAAAGGCTTTTCTGCAGGCTCTTCTGCTCCTAATCATTGGACATCATTCCATACTTCAGGCAGGAAGCATTATGAACTTTGTCAGGCAAATAATCCATACTAAAAAGTTTGGAATGAATTAAAATTCAAGTAGGGATGCCTAGTTTAAAACAAACCAGCCATCATCACCTCCAGCTACTGTTTGCTTTGAACATAATCTATTTAGTATTTCCCTTACTTCCTCCTTTCAAAACTACTTCATCATTTTTCAGATCTTTTTAATTTTACCCTACTACTGTTTCTTTGATATGAGCCTTTAAAAGCCCAAGGAGGCAGCATCCTAGTTACAATAATATTTTTTTTCCAAAGCAAAGCACTCCAAATACTGACATCTTGTTGCACCACTTAACTCCCAAAGCAGAGCTAAGACCTGAAAGTAGGTTGATGTAAATGCATAAAATACAAAAGAGAAAATAAAGCATTTCTATAAAAGAATGGAAACCTATGTGTGGTTGAGAGAAGCATCCACGTTTAATGGATGCAACTCAAGCATTAAGCTCGAGGTCACTTCTAGGGAACAATCCAGGCTATGTGGGTACTCTAGTTGCTGGTATCAAAACTTGGCCTTCACTGCACTCAGTAGCCAGTATAATCCATACAGGGAACCCTGACATAAAACTGGGCTATAATATAACCAAACATTGGGCTCTGAAGTGGAAATCACCAGCTGGAAGCCAGGAATCCTGCACAGCACCTTTGACCCAGTGGAACAGTGGAAGTCTCTTAGTTTAACCATCTCCAAAGTTACATGATAGTAAGTAAAACAAATATATGCTTTTTCCTTAGAGAAAAGGTTTCAAGAAAGAATTTGGCAGAAAGTCAGCTGAAAACCAGCTTTTTTTTACTTAAGTCTTCAGTGCTATTAAATGATAAACCTCTGTGGACAGAGCCAATGGCATCAAAAGACACTTATTAGTGTCAGTGGGCTTTAATCCTATGTAAAGCATTATTGTGTTACATTTCGAGGCACTGAAATTTCATGATGCATCATATCAACTCCTTATAAACACCTTTCAGTAAAGTTTGTTGTTTTCTTATCTCTAATGCAGGGGATCATTAGAAATTATTATCTGTGTTACAAGAACTGCATCTCAAATTGCATCTTTCACACACCATTTAAGACTGCAATACAAACAACAAATAACAACAGCCCAATCACTTGTTTGAATCTTACAGTTCAGGACTTTCATAAAGAACATAAAAGTCCACCTTAGGGCCCTGTGGGCTCTGTTTGCACAGGGAATTATTGCTGGCTTTGCATTAAAACATTGTGATTGAAACAGCAGTTTGGCATACAAACATAATGCAAGTCCCTTCACCAAATCTATGCAATATTTTTTGAATCACTCCCTGGAGAAGCTCAAATAATGTTTTGCTTGGTTCAGATAAACTGCAGCTTATCACAAGCTCAGAGTCTTTGGTGGTCTTATTTTTTCCTCAAAAAAGTACCCTCATTTCCTATCTTTTTAGGTTCTTACATATTTTCATTTTCTGAACCACAAATCCCTTCCACTTCAACTTTTCCATTCAAACCCCAAATTCTTTCTTTGAAACCTCTTCCATAATGAAAACCTATATATTTGCCTTACTTCACCACCTCACACATCTGAGTGTTACACCAAAAAGGCACTTTAACATTACAGTTCCTCATTCAAGAGCTGCTCAACAAGACTTTTTAGGTATTGATAATTCTGAAAGAAGAAGTACACCATGACACCTTAAATAGACAATCGTTTGACTGCTTTTTACTGTGAATTTAGAAATATGAATCCAGTTCAGCAAAGCACTGAATATGTTGGAATACACTCTAGGTAACAGTAAAGACCAATGCTTGTTATCATCAAAGGACAGAAGTGAGACCATTATCTTGGTTCTTCAAAGCCTGTAAGATATTTATGTTCAAGTCCTTTAAGTGGTGGCTTTATTGCCTGGGTCACTTCTTGCATTGTATTGTAAAGCAAGACTGGAACATCTCTGCAAATTAATGTGTTTTCTTCTACCTGATACTGCAATTAAATTAACCAGTCAAGGATGTTATACTTCAGACTTAACAGAGCTTTTGAAATAAATCTAATCTTTTAGCTCCTTTAGAACTTTACAATCACCAAGGTCACCACCAAAACTACTCATTTTTCTTGAAGAAAAAGGCTGGAAGTATGTTGCATTCACTGCTAATTTCAAGACCCAGCTCTGAGAAATCTCAGTTATGCTACAGTTAACACCAGCTGAAGCTTTTGACTTTCACTTCCTTGATCAGGAGCTGTTTTTCACATAGATACCTACCTACTGGACAACTCCCAAAGGATTAGAAATAGCTGGCATCTATCCATAAAGAGGTTTGTGACAATCTCCAGAACACAGTGTCCAATTTCTAGATTTATTTACACTAGTGAAGAAATGCAAGATTGCCAAGGCCCTGCCTCACTAACTCCTTCTCCACTGGTGGTCTGGGCTAACACAGCCTCATGCAGCTACTGCCAACAATCTTTTCTGCAAATCAGGCTAAACATGTCATCACTATATTATATTATCACTAATCCTACCAGGTTGGTAGGCTTGGAATCAAATTCATTAAAGGGTTGTTATAATCAAACAAATTTTCTCAAATAAAATGCTCTGCAGGGCCTAAGAAGTGACAATTTCAGCCCACTGAAGATGCACACCAGTGCTCAAGACAGAGCACTCTGAGGGAGGAGTGTCCCACAGTGGAGCTAAAACACATGAGAGAGACACAATTGGTCTGCACAAAGGCAGAGGCAAGATATGAGCGAGGATTGTATCGTAGGTGCAGCAAGACCGAGTTCTGCATCTCATCCCAGGCAGAACTGCCTCACCTGCGTGCTGCACCCAGACCTCCCAAACACTCAATGAACAGCCAGTGCTCCAAAACAGCTTTACACCAGCCCTCAGGTACAAGGTAACTTCTGCCTTAAGGAGAGCAGTGATGGAAACGTGAAGTGCTGACACAACAAACATCTCCATGCGGGAGGGCTTTCTGCCTGGCTCCTTTCAAAACTTCACGTGAGAGTTCAGGCTTTCAGTAACGTTGCAACATATACTAGATTCATGTAATAAAACAAATTGATGCTCTTAGACCACCCACAAGCAGCAGGCCTTCAGCACTGAGTTGATATCATCATATGAATTAAGTCTTCTCTACTTCTATTCACCAGGGCTTTATTCAATTTTTAAGTCAAATCCTTCAAAGCCTGTGCTCTCCTAACCTCTACCTGTTGTCATGAATCTTTCTTTTACACACGATAAAACAACAGATAGAAGTGCATTAAGTGAGCAAAACAGAAGACCAGACAAATTCTCACACGCTAAATACACAGGATTTGTGTGAAGAGCTAGAGTTGCACTGAGGTTAATGGATCAACATTCTCACTGACAGACTCTCCCACTGTTTACCACTGCCCTTCAGCACAGTCACCTCTGCACCGGTTTTAAACAATAAACTGCAGCAATTTTAAAACCCACAGAATGAGACACATGTCTAAGTGTGGTCCTCTGTGTTGTATCCCTGAAGAACTACTAAAACAGATTAACTGGAAGAATATTAAAGGAATATGGCTTTTTGCCTCTGGCAATGAAATAAACACGCATAAATCAGTATCAAAAGGGAAAACCATCCTTCATAAAGCTCCTCCTTATCATGTCCATAACTGCACCCCTTTATATTAAAGGGAGCAAAATATTTTTGTAGTGATAAGTTTGACAAGAAAAGATAATAAGCAGCTTATTGGAAACAGATGGTTTGCACTGCTATGCTATAGATAAAGTCATGTCAGCATTTCCATAAAAGGCCTCCCAGTTTCCAGCAGTTTCCAGCTGGCAGGCAACATTTCTACCTCAATGAGCAAGATAAAATCACAGGAATAACCTGGAAAAAGCAGGGGAAGAGTAATCCTTGAGCTAGCATTGGAAAAGAGAGAGGAGAGGTGTTTTGGGGGCAGCCTGGGAGGGGGTGTGAGGGTATCCCAGCATATTCCTGACAGAAAGGAGTGGCTGTGCATGGTCATACCTCAGCCAGCTCGGGTGGCAGTTCAGGCCCTGCTGCAGTGACCTCACTGACACAGAGCCCAAACCACAGCATCCCTGTCCTGTCCAGGGTGCACGAACATTGTGCCATCTATGCCCAGAGATGCAGATACAATATATATTTTAAGAATAGTCCTCAACCAAGGATAAGACCTGTTAGAAACCTAAAATAATGCAGATAAGACAGCTATTTGGGTTAGCCCTAAAAAAAATCCCAGTAAAAATCTCTGGCTAATGGATGAGCCGGCACAGATTTCATTACTGCTGAAACAAAACCCAAGTTAACAAGTCACACTCAGACACATTTTGGAAAATGTTAGTTCAGCTTTGCTGAACTTCTCAAAAGCATTGACTGCTTGATCTAGAACTGATGATTACCCGGGATAATTTAATGTATTTTCACTAACTTTATCTATTGAAAATCAATGATTTTGAAGACATTTGTAAAAAATAAATCTAACAATGTGCCTCTTACTGTGTTCTACATCCAACCCAGAATTTAATGTTATAGTTTATACCCCCTTAATTTAACAATTACAAAACCGATTTTTAGGAATAATAAATTAAGATCAAGCTCCTCTTTGTACATTTACAATTCACATTGACTAGCTCTCTGCTCTTCTGCTAGAAACTTTGGAATATTTGAATTTCCTCCTATATTTGGATCACAAATCCTTTCTTGACAAGGAATTTGCTCACTGCTTGACAGGGGAGTTTTTGACAGGGTTTATTTGCGGTTGGAGGGCTGTTTTGATTTTCTTACTGTTGTAGAAGGCACTGAAAATGAATAATAAACACTGTCAACATGACAGATTAAATTTGTATCAGATGCCATGAGCTATTGCATTTACTCTCATGTGTAAAAAGTGCAACAAAGGTTGCACCCACATAAAGCTAGGTAATAGCTTTATATATTTATGTAAATATTAAATTATATATTATGCAAATTACATACATGGCAGTATGTAATTTGTAATTCTTCTTGTAATTCCCCCAAGACACAATTTTCAAAAAAATTGAAGACTGTTGCTTTTTGGGGTTGGCTGGGTTTTGTTTGTTTTTTTTTAATTTTGAGTGAATGACCGATGTAGCTGAGTATTGAGCTCTGTGACATTTCAGCAGGGGTATAGCCTCCTCTGCAATTCTGAATCCATAAATGCAAACACAAGTAATTGATTTAAATTTGTGTTTGGTTTGGGGTGCGTGGAGAATCCTCCCTGTGGATGTACTGTAGGACAAACAGGGAAAAGCTTACTTTCAAGATCAGAAGCACCCCACTGTCCACACCTGATAAACTGCTATATTACATAGAAATCACTCCAATTTTGTTTTAATACAATACTCACCAATTTAGAAATCTAGTAATATAAAACCAGAACAATGTAATTTGCTGGTTTTCTGATTTTTTTTTTTCCTATCAAGAGCAAATACCAGAAGTCAGTCTGACTTAGTTCTCGAAATATATTATGCCAAAACATAGATTTCTTTGGGTACTATGAAGTATACCTTCCTTTTTGTAAATTATCCAAACATATTTTAGAAGACAGTTACTCAACAAAGCTGCATCAAAAAGGTTCTGGGATGCAAAACATCCTTTCAGTGTACTAGAAGAACAATGCAAGTTACATAGTCCCAAGTTTCACATGTTTGGCTGCAACATTTTAACAAATACATTGTGCTCGAAGAAAACCTCACTCTGAGGCATTCCTTGGATATCAGCACTTGAAGAATATAAACAGCCTTGTTGTTTCAGGGCCCCTTATACTCTTGATATTAAGCAGAGCAGTGCAGTTGACACTGCATACAGTCTATAAATCAAATATAACAACTTACACAAGCACATAGCTCACAGGCTGCTGGTACTTCAGAGTCTTGCCAACGAATCAGAAAGGTGACTGCTGAGTGAGATACAGTTGTGGCATTAATAAAGGACTAATCATAAATAAGAAATGTCCATTCTAATAACCTTGGCTAGTTGCTGAGTGTCTGGCCATTGAAACAGGCTAAAAGTCTTAGTATTCTTTAGGTTTGAGTACAAAACCCAGAAATACCTGCACTTCTTAGTTTCTATTCGATCATGAGAAAATACACAACCTCTAAATATAAAATATCACTTGATAATAATGGTTGCAAATGAACAAACTGAAATTATTACATTATAAAAATAACTCTTAGACACCACCATTTATTGATTTTATTATATAACCAGTCAAATTAATTGAAAGCTTTGGTTTGGTATAGATCACCTCTGTACACTCTCAGGTACCTGAAGAAATCACATTCTCCATCATGACCTTACAGCACTTGGTAATTACAATTCAAGATCTGATTCAAACAATGTTTCAATTTATGCGGCTAATCTAATCTGATCTTAACTATTATGTTAGTAGGCCACTCACTGCTCATTTTTAAAGAAATATTAGCTATGCAATTAGAGCTCAGCATATCAATTGGATTCTGAACATATTAAATTATTTCTCTCAAAAATAATTTAAATTCTGTATAATTTCTTAGTGTGTTTTCTTATTATCCAGAATGTAATTTACTTGAGACTCGTGCCTCATTGCACTTAGTTTAGCAGCAGTTCCCGGACTCTTACAACTGGAAAGGAATTTATTTGTACTAGAGCTGATCTCTGAGGCCTTCCCACAGATCCAGGTAAGTATCACTGAAGCCCAAACACTAAATTTCACTGTAAGAGGCAGAGCAACCTCCCAAGTTATAATGGGATCCATTATCCCTGGCCACTATTAGAGAACAGCCACATTGTCGTCAGCCTTCAAAAAACCCCCAAAACAATCATAGGACAAAATTTCAAGTCCATGTGAATATTGATAAAATGTAAAAATTTCAAACTCCAAGTAACAGAAATCACTGCTGAGCTTTAGTGCCGATGCGCTAAAGAATAATAAAGATTCTGTCCTGTTAGAAAATAAGAGTGGGGATACCAGACAAGGCCCTTCAGTCTGGTTCTCTGAAACCCCAAGACTTCCAGCAAGCAAGCAGACATGACATTAGACCACACCAGACATACTAGACCCCACTGACATTATCCAGAAGCACAAATGGGAGCCAAGTATCCACAAGAACCTCCCAGAGAGACCACATTCTGCAGCTAGATAGGTGAGGAGCCACCAAAAAACTAAAAGGTACCTTTAACAATTCTGGAAGAACTAGGATAATGAGGCACACAACATTTTTCAATAGTGATGTAATCAATAAAAACAAAGAATAACGAGCTCGAGGGTAAAGTGGTGAGAGGGAATGAAGTATGAGATAAAAGAGTCAGATAATGGATGGTCTAACAATTACTTTCACCTCCAAATGCAAGAACCCAGTGAATAATCTTTCAGAAATTTAACAAAGTGCTACAGAAATTTCTGGTTTATACAGACCCATATTTACATTTGGACAACATGATTTATTTTTACTCCAAACTATATAAATTTATAGGATAATTATTGGTGCTATGGAATAAGTAGTTCACTCAAATACTTAAGAAGAATTATTCTTTAAATACTGGATAAAAGTTCTGGGATTAAACCCATGGTTTACAGATGAACATCATACTGCCTTCTTCACAGTGATGAAATTCCCTCTTCAGCACTTACTGACCACTTATGTTTAAAAGTAGTAAATGCACAAGGACCCCCAACCTTTTGTATCCACTGTGTATTTATATATATTTTTTTTATCTCTATTATCATCTATAGAACTGAGCAATGTTTGTTCCATGTTTGCCTTTTGAAACTCCAGTTCCAACGTGAAGTCACCATACATAGCACAGACACTAAGCAGTTATTCAAACAGCACGAGGTTTAGCCTTAACACATCTGTGTTATAATGCTCCTTTCAATAGGTGGGAACTTTCCCATCTCCACAAATAGGAAATTATTTCAGCTCAATGCCAAAGATGCCACCTCAGATAATAAAAGAGGGAAGCAAAACTTCCTCACTTAATCACAATGGCCTGTGAGAACACATGGTCCAGGATTTGAAATCCAGGTAAGGTTTGGGGATGTTGAAAAGAGTCATTCCTGGGCAATTTCATAACCAGTGATTTCTACAAATTTCTTACCACACAGGGCAACATGGGATACCCAACCTGAGCCTGATTTACTGTGCCTAGCAAAGCAGCCCTAAGTGATAAATTCCATCTCCTGCTGAGTCAATTAGAGAGTAGCAGGAGGGTATTTAAGATCTGTGGAGGAGATTCTGCCTGCCCAGGCAGATGCAGTTTCTCCATGGACATCTCCAAACACACCTGCACTCTGCTTGTAGGGTGAGCTCAAGCCTGGGGCAGTTCCAGCACAGAACAGGGCTGGAATGGCACACAGCCAGCAGGATGCTGAGCCCCAGACTGCCGCAAGCCAGCAGCTCCTCTGGGAGCTGCCTGCATGCCCAGGCCAATGGAACAGTTTGGAGAGTTAGCATACTAGGCTTTATGAAGTAACCGGTCTCTAATCACTAAATCAGACTGATTTTCCTAGTAGAGATGCTTATTGCCACTTTGGTATGTAAAAGCTTTCATGTAAACTGGGTATTTTCAACAAACTGTTTCCATGTAAACTGGGTATTTTCAACAAAACTGACATTTTTTAGATTGTCATCATATGCTCTGCAGGATGCCTTCATCTCCAACAGCATGAGTCAATAAAACTGAAATACTGACATCTACTTTCATAAAATGCAGAAACCAAAACATTGACCTGACCCACTGAGAATGTCAGCTCTCACAAAACAGTCCAAAAGCAACTTGACAAGAATGAGAGGTAACTAATGATTTCTTCAATACCAAGAAAAGCATATTGTCCTCTGAAATTGATGCACTGTTGCCTGTGCTGCAATAACAGACAAGTCCCTTTCTAAATCAAACCCTAAAATCTGCCTTAATTGTCCTTCAATGATTCTCCTTCTTCATGAAGATCTGCTCTAAAATCTTTAAAACTGATTCTTCTAACAAAGCATTTCTGAAAAGTACCTAGACTTAGACCAGTTTAAACTACCATAACTGTGTTTGTTTAAGGTAAGATTAACTAAATTAACACCTTTAGACTTCTATTCAATTATTGCAGATGTATTTCTTGGCTCTCAAATCCCAAGTGGTTCAAAACCACCTGTACAGTTATTCTTTCATTTTCCTTCAGTGGATGACTGGTAAACCTCTGATCAATACCTTCAATAAGCACTTTCACATAAATTTCCATCCTCACAGAAAGCTTGCCAAACCCAAGAGACAAAAGAGCTTCTGTGCAACATTTTATATCTATTTTTATGCCACAGGAGATCATTTTTCTAGGCTGAAAATGGTAGTTTCCTGCCAGATCCACCCACTCATACTGTAGCTTCTCATGGTGAACACTTCAAAATACCCAGAGGAGGAACTCTGGTTTAACACAGATCAAAGAACTTTATCTAAAAGGAACAGTGATCAAAGTTTTGCAACCTGAAGTTCCAGTATCCATCAATCTTCTGCATGAGCTCTTTACCTTAACACACTTGAAAATTGCCCTCTGCAGACCATTACTGATGCTCAGTCTTTGATTTCCTCTTTCAATTTTTTGTCCATTTTCCTTGCTCTCTCTGTCATTTTAGATTGCTTCAGTTGCCCAATCATTAAGTGTAATAAATAAATCTAGAAAAATTCTACTACCATTAACAAATTATTTAGAGTAAAATTTAAGAAGTTGACTACAGCAAGCAACAACTACCTTTTTTTTTTTGTGTGTGTGTGTGAGTATGTGTGAAGGAGCTTGAAATACCACTTTAAAAAACACCCCATGACATAAGCAACTTTTATGTTATAGGAATCCCTCCACAGAAATTACCCACAACTTAGGGTCAAAAAGGAGGCAGCACCTATCAGCTTTTTTTTGAACTGCAAACAGGTGGTGAGGGTTTAAAATTTAAACACATTCCTCAAATTTCCTCTGTCTACAGCACATAGCATATTTTAAACGGTTTACTCAATTTATTTGCAGTCTTCATGTCTGTTGTAAGCATAATGAATACATGCTGAGATATCCAACAACAACAAACCAATCATCACTTGCCAGAACAACTTCAAAGCTCTGAGACATGTAGTGAAAATCAAAACGATGCTGCAGGAATTTATTTTCCAGACTCTTCTATTTAGAGCTTACTAGCAGCTCTGCCTTTTAAGTGTTCTGTCTCATATGGTGAGAAGAAATATGTCCTGCTGCTATTTACTTATCTTCTGGCACTGGCTGCTAATGCAGCCAGGCTGTGATTCTGGTATTTCATCCCTAGGACTGCAGTCAATCCTACTTCAGGGAACAGGAGACTCAAACCTCTTGCATCCCTTTCCATTGCTGGATGGTCTGGAAACCTGAAGCAGATACACCCCTGCACCTAACAAAGCACATTGCTCAGGATCTATTTTATTCGTTAAGGAAATGACCTCAACTGCTTTTAAAAAGTACTTTCATACATCTGTCAATAATGGTAAACAGCAAAAAGTAACGTGGGATTTCTTCTTCTCTTCCTATTTTAATCTAAACCAAGAATTATCTCACATTTACAAAGAAATTATTAAAATATGTATTTGAGTCTAAACCAGAATTTTTTAACAACCCAAAAGAATAATTTCTGTTGGCAAGACAAAATCTAAAATACTGACACAGTGGATTATTTAACTGTTTACCAAAAGATACATACATGGCAGGATGTGCAGAATCTCTTCTACAAACTTGTTCACTTTAAGTACCACCATACAAGTTTACAATGTACAATGCTGTCCTCAGGTGAATGTTCTGTTCAGGAGGAATCTGTGTCAGAGTTTTCCTCTTTATTTCCATGAATTAAAATCCCTCACAAAATTTTTCTTTGTGACTTATGCATTACATTATTTTATAATATCCTGCTCTGTGTAGGATAGTGTATATAATAAATGGAAAACAGACACGATCACTCTGGGATTTCATTCATTCTGAATTTTTTATGGATTTATATGCATGAAATTTCCTTCTGTCTTTCAAATAGGCCAGTCTGGAAACACACCAGATTCAACTTACAGACATTTCATTCATGTTCTCACCAGTTAAAAAAAGGGGATACCATAATAATATAGGAGGCCAGGATCAAATCAGGATGGTAGGGCCGTATTTTTTAAAAATTCAAACTAATTTGAGAGAAGGCATCAATATATTTGTATTAGGAATACATTATATTACCGTAAATAGCTTTTTTTATCCTATCTATTTTCTGTTTACCCAAGTGTAGCAATACAAAGAGGCATCAAAGACAGAAAACTTCCTGACAGGAAAGACAATGAAGGTGGATTGGGGGCGATTCCTGGAAAATACTTCTTTTTTCCTGTGTTTGGATGGTGTCGCTATCATGGCCACCGATTTCTAGCAATACTCAATTCAAATACATTTCTTAATATAATCAAGCAAATGTCCTTCCAATCACTTTTCCATTGCAACTTTTACAGTCTTATAAATGTGTCTACCAAACTTAAATTCACAAAATCATTCATATAGCTCTGTGAGCTACAAGCAAATACAACTGTTTGCTTATCAAATTCGGAGCATATTAAATACACACATTAAATTGCATATGAAACAGGAAAAATACATTTAAACCCAAATTATTTAAATAGTTCCTTAAATATATTTCCAAATGGATTTAATGTAACCATTCTTAATGTCCAGAGGTCCCCTAAGATAACTACAACTGTGTATGAAGTGCATAAAATGCAAATGCAGCTGTGTGTCCTGGCTGAAACCAGGTGTCCTGACATTCCAAACCTGGACCCTGACCAGACGACATCAGAGCTCTCTTCTCAGTCAGCCCCTGACACTTCTTCCCAAAAAAACCCAGGGCATAAAAGCAAACAAACCAGGCAGATTGTGGAAATTTCCCCTTTTTCCAACAGGGAACTGAGATGAATACAGCAGATGCACCTCAGCCCCTCGCTCTAAAGAAAGCCAGAGGAAAAGGCAATGTGTTGTTTGCAGATTTAAAACACTCTGCAGTACACAGCACTCCCAAAATTTTTCAGGGCCCACATATTAAAAACTGCTAAAAAGCCATTATCCCAGTGATCAGCTGCTCTTAGCAAATATCTGTGGGTTTTCCTTTCCTGCAGTCACTGCACCCCTGCCCCCTGCAGTTCACATATATTTTGTACTTGGAGAACTTTAATAAATATGGAAGAGTGATAAGGGAAAATTCCTGACAGTGATAATTACTAACCCAAGCATGGGAAAAAAAAGATCTAAATTTCATGTGTCTTTATGACTGATTACATCCCACCATACTACAAAAGAACTAAAGCACATTTTCCAGTATTTTGGTACATATGGGAAACTGAGATATAGCCAGGAAGGCCATTTCAAACGGAAACAGTTTCAGTCTTCCAGAGTTCAGAAAACTATTCCATTTTTTAAAAATACCTCCTAAATCCCAAGGCAGATTAAATCCAGAAAATGTGGAATACAAATCAGTCTGAAGGCCCAGGTTAGCTTGATGAGATTCATTTTCAGCCCTTGGCCAGAGTTTATTTCCTGTCCCATTTACACTCAACAAATCACTGCTTGTGCATTTTTTCCTCTCTATTTCAGGCTATCACCCTGGCTTACTCAAAATAAAGAAAAAGCCTGGTCTAGCCAACAGTACCTGAAATGATGCCATTCATGGCACGAGAAAAGCATAACCTGGCAGAGATGCACCACTGGGCTAAGTCCTAAGTCAGCTCTTTGCTTGGCACTGATTTTTTTTAGTCTCAAATACATCACCAAAGAGGAGTTTATGGGGAATGTAGTTCATGGCCTGGGTGGTGAGAGGACACCATTTTCATGGCATGGCATTAAGCAACATCCACTTTATAAAGCAAAGAGTTCATAGTAAATGGACAAGAATTCCAGAGACCTGTAGGAATGCCAGAGTATGAACACCCCAGCAGCTCCAACAAGCCTTTAATGAAGTACACGCAGTGTTTGCTCAGTGTGGTGACTGCATGTTCACCACACAGTATGTCTGGGAAATGCAGAGCAGGCACTCGTGGAGCATTTTCCTTCCAGTAAAGCAAAGCCCCCTGGTTTCTTTCCTCTTAAATTTCAACTGCTTCTGGTTTTCATTTCTAAACATGTTCTTCATATGTAAAATGCCTACCTTTTCTGACACATGGCACTCACTGACACAGAATCATACATGTTACTAGCCACAGAGCTTACTTACAACAATAAGTCCATGGTGGCAAAATTCCCACAAATGGTCCCTTGCTAACACACTAGGTCTTTTTATAAAGAGCACTTTCCTATACAAGTAATTCTCCTCCCTAGAGGTGATGAAATAGCACAACTGAAGATCACATCAGCTCCCTCCCGTTTTTTCAGCTCACAACAAGATGAGTGAATATATATATATATATATATGTACGTATATGTATATTAAAAACCAAACGTTTTTTCAGCTCACAAGATGAGTGAATATATATATATATATATATGTACGTATATGTATATTAAAAACCAATGCAGAATTTATACATAGCTTGCACTAAGGGACAAACCAATATATTGGTAGTAATGATAATAAAGGTAGATAGGTGAATAAAAGGGGATGTAGGTAATAATTGTGTCTCTTTATACTGGTTTAGAGACCACTAGAGATTTCTCCTCTGATGACACATTATTTCACATAACCAGAAGAGCATTCAAGAAGCCCAACACCACCAACCACAGCATTCAACCCCTGAGCTGAAAACTTCCAAGCCCTTTGAGGCAAATCAGTATCAAACCCCTACTTATGTGTGGATTTAATTGTTACATAAAGGATGGCAGGTTTTATCAATTACCATCAGAAATCATTGTTCCATTGCTTACTTACAGGAGCCTCACACCTGAGAATAATTTCCTAGAGTCTAGTTAGACAAAAATCTATTAGAGCATCCCTTTCTTTCTCACATACACAAAAATTAAACTACGGTGCAGTCCGAAATAGCTTTTCTGGAGAGTGTTTCAGACTGGTTATTTTTAAACTCTGGAACATAATTTCTTAGCTGTCATTTACCTCTGAAGCCAGGTCAGTATCATCTTTTCTTAGAGACAGCGAACAGCTTCAGAAATTTCTAAGAGCAATGGTACAAAAACAACATTTAGAAACTTTACACCATGTTGTAGCACCAAGTTTGAGTTTGGTTAGATACTTCCAGGTATAGCAAATACTTGCATTATATGTTCTAATTCCTTCCTATTTTGAGTAAATATATATCTGCATAATTCCAAATGACAAATAAAGTGTAAATAAAAATAAAAAGCAAAAGTTTTAAAAGCTTCATTTTAAATAAATTTTGATTTACAGAGAGACAATAAATTACAACAACAACAACACTGACTAGTCTAACATACATGATTTTCACCATGACACAGGAAGGGATCTATTTCTCTGCTGGTCATAAGTACAACATATTTACCATAATGGTAATAATAAAGATTATTATAAACTTAGTTACTATTCCATCATTAAATTGCATTTTAAGGTGAATTCTACTCATTTCCACCTTGCATATCATCCAGTCATAATCACATCTGTCAATACCAAGGAGTAAGATATAGTGGATACATTACCTTATCTCCTCTCATGATTTGATGATGAGACTGAAGATACGCAGTGCTTTTCTTAAAACTCTAGGTTCTGGGTTATATTATTTATGAGGATTTAATCTTCCATGAAAAGAAAGAGAATTTTAGCCCCAAGCATGCAAAGGAAGTCTTTAAAACACAAAGTAACTTTTAAAAAAAGGAAAAAAGTGTGGAGGGACAACTAAAAACCTAAACCAGTGGTGAAGACAACTAAAAACTAATCTTACTTTAATTTTTTTTAAATTTTTTTAATTAACTCATGATTTCATAAGGTTTTGCATTGGAAATACTGACACATTTCTGTTCCAGCAATTCCTTTAGAAGTATGTAGTCAGGACTGCATCCCCTTTCTTACCAAATCACAGCATGTTCTGTCCCTTGAATTTCAGTTCCATTCATTCCCTAAAATATTCCTTCATCATCCCCTAAAGTTCTCTATTTTCCTTCTGGAAAGGAAAGAAACAACTGGCACTCTCTCCCTCGCTATCTGAGCTTCCAGGTTTCAGACCAGTCCTGCCCTAGTCATGTTCCTTTACCTGGTATGATTGCAGTTGCTTGGAAAAGAATAAATATAGACTAAGAAAACTATTACTATGAAAAAAATCTTAATAAATATAAATTTGGTTTCTTAGAATGAAAGTGAAATAGCTGTTTCCATTTTTCCTCTGTTGGACTTTTTTTTCACAGTAGAAGAACTAGCATTAGAATGTGCACTGTAAAATCCCAATGGAGACAAGGTCAACCACCACTGGAGTAACTATATCACACAGTTACCTTATAGCAAAATCCAGGCTGGTTTTCCACACTGGCATGAGTAAATGCACATTAATTATCTAGTGGTGAAAACACATCTTCTTGGCACTGAGGACAAAGCTATCTTTTTGTTCACTTTGGCACAAAATCAGTTTTCAAATATATTTCATCTGATAGTATTGAAACAGTTCACAGATTTATCTAGAATGCACAAACTCTCATTTTGGTGGCTGATATGAAGCCAGAAGCACCCTTGGTGTTGATTATTAATATATGTGATGTTGAATTATTTAATTATCAATGTACCTGCTAACCATTAAAGCACTGCAGTTTTAGGCAGCTGAAGCTGAATGGACAGAAGACATCTATAAAATCAGACTCACTACCACACAGGTTTATTCCCGATTTTTCTGTTTTAGACATACAGAATCAGAGAGGAGTATCAATCTACAAATCAATAAATTAAGGAAAAATAAAACTGTAATTCTTCCCAGATAAGCATGTGTTTGCACCTTTTACCTTAAACCCAGTGGGGTCCCACCCAAAGCTGAATTCCAGAAAAAGGTCATTTCAATTTTGCAAATGTCAGGCAAAATTATAGACAGGTTCTGCTAAGGTGACATTAAGATGTTTCTGAATTATAAGTTGTCCCTCATCAAAACTGTACCCTTAACTTTGTAATTCCTAACACACAAGAATGCTCTTCTTTGGCTTTTTTGTCTCAACCTTCTAAAAAAAAGACCTTTGCTACGTTCCCACAGCTGTAGCCCAACCCACTGACGCGTTTTATGCAAGAAAAAAATGTGCGAAGCAAACGGCAACCAATCCCTTCCACACCTGGTGATGGTGGTAAAAGACACCGAGTACCCAGCCCTTGCACAGAACACTGCAGTTACCTGACTGCACGTGTGAACAAGCCCCAGGGAACACCAGACACATCAGCCTGCTCTGCTGCTGTCACACTCAGACACAGATTTCATACAGAGCAGTCAGTGCAAGAACTGCACATGTCTGTCCGCTCATCTCCCCTGCACATAAACAGGACACATCCTCCCATTTTGGCTGCATTTAATCTATTGTTTCTGAGAGGTTGCAGTCTTTTACACAAAAAAAAATTACAAGCTTAATAATGTCATCTCTGGCACCAAATGTACTGTTCAGTCATGGTTTAGACTTTTAGCAGCTAACTTTTCATAGAATTAAAGATCTTAATGAGTGACACAGCATTATCTGTATTTTAGTTTCATGACATTTACCTCATCTATTATCAGCATCAGAATGTTCTTTCTTTTTGTTTAGTTCTAGTTTTCCATTTCAAAATGCTTTATTAGTACCCAAGTTTTAATTAACTGCACATGCATTTCCCCAGTTTTCAAGAAAAGCATTATACATATCAGACACATCTAATCATTTTCCAACTCCTACCTTTGCTCCTACATCCTCCTCCCACAAACCATCTGCAGAGTCATGCAAAACAATGTAAAGCAACCCACAGCTAATAAATTCCCATTTAGTCAGCATCAGAGCATCAGGCATTCATCATATGCATTGATTCAAAAACACTGAAGGGGACACTGGTTTTCTGCATTATCAAGCACTTTGAACTTAGTTTACCTTCCATCTTGTAGAAAACAACTCAATTATAAATAAAATGGAGCTCAGGTATTTTGCTGTAAAATCCTTTCCAGGTCATGAGAACAGAGAAAGCTTAATGATGAGTCCTGGCCTGCTGCCAGTCGCATGTTTCGTATCAGGTTCTGGCAGGTCTGCACTACTCACAATCAATCTTCCTCAAACTGAAATCCTGACATATCAGATATTTATTTATGCTATTTATATAAGGGAAAGCTATTGCATTTACTTTCTGCTTGACATACATCCTCCCACAGCTGAGCTCAGGATTCCTGCTCCTGCTCTGGATTCCCTTACCTAGTTCTCCTGATGCATCCCTGACTTCCCTTGATGTCTGTGTGTCACTGAGAACCTTGCTGTGGGCTGCATTTCTCATGACCTGCTATGCAACTTGCCACTGATTCACCATTACTCTCTCAATACAGACTTGGCACAGGTGAGTATTAACGTGTGTGCTGGTTTTACTCTGTAATTGCACCATCGTTATCAGTTATCCAATTTTACACTCAGATCAAAAGTATAGGTAAAATATGTTTCACTCAAAAAGATTCTTGGCATTTTGTAAGATCCAAAATACCACATTACATGAATTAGTAATTTAAATCTGGCTATTAATTACCCTCCAGAAAACAACTGCAAACAGGTTTGCACTAGACAAAAATAACGTCTGAATATTACTTCAAGTACAAATACCTATCTAAACAGTGCAGAAGAAAAACTTCCACAGGCACACATTCATCAATATATTTGTCTTGATTCAGTTGCTTCAATATGGGTCCTCTAGTGGTATTTTGGACACCAAGGTGTGGACAACCTCTAAGTAGGCCTAGCAGATAACAAATACTACTTTTCAAAGTGTGTGTGCATCCAGCAGGCTTTCACGTGGCTTCACCAGCAGGTTGGGTCATGCTGGGATGTTCAGGATTGCAGCTGGCACTGGTCTGCAAGCTTCATGCTACTTTTGAATAACCTACACACAGGGCTGGGAGATTTTTAGTATTTGTAAAATAACCTGTGTTTTGGTTTGACTCAACTCCAGTTTCAGTTTGCACATGTCTGGCTTTGCAAAAACCTGATATTTGAATTCAAATACAATCTTTAGGTAATCTTCCAGTTGCAAAATTATTTAGAGCCTTAAACCATCATTTGTTTTTACTTGTATTATGAACATGAAAATAATTTACCAGATAGTTATTTTGCATAATTAACATGAACCATTTGATGTAAATTTTAATGAAGTTGGAAACATTTTTCTGGTATGTCATGCCTTCCAGAGAAAAAGCAGAGTATGTTGGCTAATTCTGAAGTCCTTAAAACATTTGATGTAGCATGACAAATAATGAAACAAGGGACACAATTTGCACACACCCTGCCTAAAAACTACTAATGCTAATTGTTCTCAGATAACTCTTTTGAAATTTATTTTTTCCTGATGATTTCTTCTTCTGTTCATTGAATGAATTCATAAAAGAGAGACTTTGTGAAGTGTCCTGTACAATCTCCTCCTAAGATCAGGATCCTGTACTTGTATTGAAAAAACTCTGTACCATGCATCCATTATGTATACACTCTAAAGTATTTCAAATGTGCAGATATGATTTGAGCATGCTACCTTTTTATTTATTATTAATATTAGAGAAAACTATTAATAAATTTATAATATAAGGGGATCTTTTTCCATTGTAGCACGAAACAGCAATTTGAAGACGACATTTAATTTACATAAAATATTTTGAAACTTAATTATTTCTGTCAAAGGATATTAAATACTTTGAAGTTGCAAAAAAACCCCTTTAGGTTATATAATATTACTTTGTTCCTATATTATAGTTGAGGAATGTGTAGTATTTGAAAGTATTTGTCCCTTGTTTGTGGTTGTTCAGCTGGAAAGGCTTCTTTTATTGCTGTTTTCTAATGAAATGATGCACAACCACCACTCGACCTGAAGTAAAAAGGGCAAATAAATTGCTTCTTTCAAAAACTCAGGCCTACATGTCTCCCAATTTAGAACACTGAAATCTTTACCTCTCCAAAATAGTAGGCCCATTCACCCTGAGATACTGTGAGGACAGCTACTCATCAAGTACATTCCTTCCTCTTTTTTTTTTTTCTTTTAGCAGGCCAACTAGAGGTCACTTTGTAGAAATTTGACCTTAGTCTGCACTAAGCTGGAAAGATAAATCAATTTCTTTTCACCTAGAATTTTTTAACACCTGATTTGTCTAAAAAAATAGCTTTTATAAAATTTTAAAGCATTTTCAATATCAGACTGAAAACTATTGCTCAGTTTAGTTGCTTCTCCATAATAATAATAATGATGATTTTGGTATTAATGTTATGATGGGAGTTGGACTCCACAGTCCTGGCAGGTCCTAACACAAGATATTCTATGATGCAGTAATCATTTCACCATTGCTTGCCTAATCACACATCGTGAGAAGTCATGCAGTTCTGCTTCCTGGAAAGAAATTTGTTCCCAGAATTGTACAGAATTTTTATCTGCCTCTCTGGTTGTCATAAAAGTAGTCAAGAGAACTGCACTTAATTTCACCTTATTTTGAAGGACAAGAATATAAATTTGCTGAGTATATTTTGCTAATATTTTTAAGTACTTTAGAGATTTTTTTTTTTTTAATGAGGTATCTCTTACTTAGAAATACAGCTACATCACATGCAACATTAATAACACTGGTATTGAAAAGACAATTCAACCACCTACCTTTAGTCCACTGGAAAAAAAAGAAAAATCTGAGTTTTTTTCTGAGATGCTCCACAAATATCTGGGTTGGGTTTTTTTTTTCAGTTCTATTAGAAAGTGATTACCCCCTGCTCTTCACAGCCAAAAGTCTCTGTTATACACTGCAAGTCCTATTTTGTCACCCTGAACAAACTACATTTTGATCCTGACAGAAGACAACAACCAAGCAAAGGTACCACTTCAGCCTGATTTCATCTCATGAGCAATTATCAAATGCAAATAAAGCTGTCCAGTTCACATGGTTTTGGTACCTTTCCTCACAGGAATACTTTTACAAGGACATTCCATCTTCTGGCATGATTGTTTCAAATGAAAAAATGGCTTCTGGCTGCCTCAAAGATGCTGAAGTTGACTCTAGGTGGAAACTCACATTTTCATGCACAGACACTCCCAGGTGGGTTTTTAAACTTTCTAGGTGCACTTTTTGAACAGATTTTACTCTCAAACACTACACAGTAACTTCTGCTTATTTTTTTTACTCTATAAACTTTACCATTAGTCCCCTCCATAACTAAGAGAAATATGATTTCTGCACATTAAACATTTGTCAAATGAAAAGAGGATCAACTGCTATACACAGTTACTTACACTACTTTCATCATAACCAAAGAGCCCTTACAATGGGATAACACAACTTTCGTTGCTTTTGTTTTAATTATGCATTTATGCAGACCCTCCAGAAATACGAGCCAGAACTGGCAGTGTTTATTCCATACACTAGAGTGACAAACATACTTACAGTCAGAAATGTTTCCAAATGAAGAGCTACACTTTTAACTCATTTATAAACATACAGAAAGTAATTTTTAATTTTTAATTTTTTTGCCACCATTACACCCACAGGAGAGATACTTGTTAACACAGTACAAGGGTTTCATGTCAGGTACCTCAGAGTGCAATACCTGGATCACTGGAAAAGCAACAGCTGCAGTGTAATACAGGGAAAGGCAATTATGGAAACCAATGTGATGCCAAGTTACTAAGCATTATCAAATAAGTTCTCCTGCCAACTATAGGAGAGAGCTTTAATCCATAGCTATAAAAATAAACACCCCAGCCCACAAAGATTAACAGTATTTCCTGCCTTTCTGCACTGGCTACAAAATATTTTGATTGCACTTCTGTCAGGATCTAATTGAAGTACAGAAAATGCTTGTCAGAATGGAATTTTAGAAAGCTGGTGTCAGTGTCATATTTCATACTTCCATTTTCCCAAGCTATGCTTATCAACTAGGGGGTAAAAAGAGGGAAGAGAATTATTTAGAGAAACAAAGAAACATATCTCATGCCATTATAATTAGTCATTAAATACAAAAGCATGTCAAGCCATTATTTTTTTTAATGTATGTTTTCTTGATTATTTTCATTCTGGAACACAAGGCATATTATTAACAAATACACAATATTAAACAATGACTTAAATTCAATCACATTGCTTACTAAGTTCTGGGACAATTCCAGAGAACACTAAGTAGCACAGAAATTTAAGATCTTTAAAAAAACCTCAGAAAATCACTAAATTTTAATTGAAATCTGTGCTGATTTAGCACAAGGCTGAAAGACAGATATACTTTCCTTTTCCCCTTTTGTTTCCTCTCCCCGTTCTCCCCAACAATCCACTGCTGCTGTGTGATGCTGCAAAGAAAGAAACCAGTGAAACAACAAATGTCTCCTCTCAACATGGGGCTCAACTCTTCCCCCACCTGAGTTTCACAGCTTGTGAATTCTCTGGCTCCATGTCCATTTTTCTTGTTTACGTAATTTTTGAATCAAGTCAGCATACTGGAAACATCCATAGCAGTGCTCCAGCAAGGACAGAGATCTTCCTGGCTCTAGGGACAGCTGTTACAGATGTTGTGGAAGAGATAAGGGGTGCTCATCTCACTGTATTAAGGACTACTTACACAGGGACATCAGTTAAGAAATTCTCCTATTGTAAAAAGCCTGACTTCTAAGTACATTTTTGTCTAGTAATTCAGTTTTTTTAATTAAAAAAGCTTAATTTTTCAGAACAAGTTAAATTTGTTTTACACTATTTTCTGCCTCTTTGTTTTTCCTAAACATTTCCTTAAAAATTGGGGGAAAAAAATAAATAATATTCCACTATGCCAACATTCACAACGTCTTGCTTTTCTTTTTAAGTGATACACTCTAATATTCATTCATCAAGATAATCAATGCTTTTCTTACTTTTGCCCCACATATGCATACACAGATTTGTTTACACACACTTCAGCATTTGCCTCAGCCTATTAAGAAGAGCTCTGTAGCAATCAGGACATTTCTGTATTTCCAGATTACATGATCTCAAGAACTTCAAATGTTCACTTATCTGGATATTAATCTTATCAGTTGCTTTTCTTCCTGAATTAACATACAGGAAAGAACAACATGGACATAATTTGCCTAATTTTATTCATTTCAGTGGACCACAAGTTTGATGATATCCCAATGCTTTATTTAAATAACAACACATTTCAGGGAGGAAGAGACAAACAAGCAACCTACAGTTATGTTTAGGTAGTACTATTAGTAGTTTTACTAATATCACAGAATCTAAGGCAACACTCACAGTCCTAACAAGGACTTGCCCAACTCCTGAGGGACCAGGCAAAAAGATCTGCTCCCCTTTTAAGACATGTACAATTGTATCAGTGAAAACACTGTGTTACCTACTTCTGAGCAGGAATTAACACATTGAAACCTGTCTGTTTCCTTCCGGTGCAACATCACATGGCACCTGAAATAGCACCCACTGATCACTCAATACAAGGACATACCAGGGGCCAACTTCTCACCCAGGAGGGAAGAAAAGCTATTTTTCATGTTCTCCAATTAGGAAAAAGAACTGTGAATCTCAGTAACAACATCACAACAGCTGAATGAGGCTCTAATCCAAACCTTAATTTGGCTTTTCAGGGCTGTGTTGGAGGAGAATCCAAGAAGTAGCCAACAACAGCTTGTTACATTTTCAGTCGTTTTTCCAGTTTAGAAGTGTGTGTGCACTGTGGGAGTTTCTCCTAACCCCAAATTACAGCCTGGAGGTTAGGAAATATTCCCAAATTTATGCATGTCCTTTACATGCAAGGTAAGCTTAGTAAGGATAAGAATTTCATTGCATGACTGCTAACTATGATCTGCATTAGCTGTACACACCACAACAAACTCCACAATAGGAACTCATCAGTTTTTAATACATTCCAATTTTACAGACAATGGGGTAAAACACAGAACATGGGGCACCCCTGGTCTCTGGATTATCTTGCAGACCTTTAGCTGGCGTAAATTATTCCACTGAAGTAATAGCAGTGGCAGCCTGGATGTCACCTCAGGATCAGCTCATGGGTCTCAGCACTGACATCAGGCCCAACCTCTTCTGGTGAAAGGGAGAAATTTCCAAGCAATTTTCAAAAGACCACTTTGTTTATATCAAACTCTGAATTTACAATACATCCTGCAGACCAGAAGAAAAACTAATAAAATGTGAAACAATAAAAAGCATGTGAACAAATAAAACCTGGGAGCTGCATGATAAAAAGAAAAAAAAAGTTTCACTCATCATTTTCTCAGCCAAAATTTTTCTTGTACAAATAAACCTGTAAATATCAGATTCAAATAAAGTGTTTATCATCTCAGTTATACACAGAATCTGCACAGGTGGCTCTCCTTCAAACAATTTCAGTGAATAGTATTTTCACTACATTAACATATCTAAGGTTGGCAGTTCAGTGCCAAGCATATCAGAATCAAATTTCCACTTCACAATCACCTTGGTTGTGAAAATAAAACTTCACTGTTAAAAACATTAACTTGAAATTAATCACTTTCATGCTGATCTATAGAGACAAACAATGAAAGTGTACATGTTTATTCTGTTTTTCCAATGTAGAAATCAACTCAGAATCATAATTAGGATCAGCAGCCAAGCACTGGTTTTCTGTTTGTTTCACTAATGTGAATTGATACATATTAAAGAAACTAGTTCTCCCTTTTTACCCTCAAAGTAATTAATTCACAACAAAAACAAATTTGGAGTGAATGATATGTGTTTCTTTCATGGCACAGAACTGAGGGAAGGCACAGCATGAGGGAAGGCATAACTAACCATGCATTTCCCATAACTGCTATCTAATTTCAACTTAACTGCACTGTAAGCTCTAAAAAGTCCCTCCATGAAGTAAATTTTCTGCGCACACCTCATTGCTCTGGCTGCCTGGATTTATGTAATTGAGAAAAGTTTGAGGTCAATATGGAAAAAGGCCTCATTGATCACTGGCAAACTGTCTCTGAAAACAGTACACTCTGAGGAGCCCAGTACTAAAGGCACAAAGACAGAAGAGCCAACTGGTAAGGTACAAAACCTGTGACTGCTTTATTCAGAACATAATTACCTTTGAGAATCTCTCAAGGGCAATAAATTAAATCCCAGATGCACACCTGGAAATAAGCACTGAAAGCACAGAATAGCACTGATGTCAGTCATCAACCTGATAACAGAAGCATCTTCTTTCAAACAAGACAGCACACAAAACGTCTAACAGTCTTTTGCAAAACATCCTCCTGCAGCTGAGCTACACAACTGAATATTCCTGCCATTTTAGTGTCAAGCCTGAGAGACCAGGAGAGCTTATACTACTGCCTCAGAAGTGCACTACACAGGAGCCAGGCTATGCTTCACACAGGCTCCAGAACTGGCTTTACAAACATACTCCCTTACAATCAGGCCTCAAAAGCACCTGATGTCCTGGAACCATCTTCTCTAACATTAACTTCTTATGAACATAGGTAACACCTTAAGCTGAGTGGAAAACTTTCCTACACAATAACTGATTAATTTCAGGTAATTGCTGAACTATTCACGTGTTAGGAAAAGAAAGAATTCAAATGCCCAATGACTCAGAGAATATTTCTTAATCAGAAATACAGAGTTGGGTTTGGATCAAAAAGAGCTGCAATATGTTTCAGTTTTTTCTGTTCCCTCTTCTGTTTTTATACTCTTATACAGTCTGCATAACATATAGACCAGTCTGTTCAAAGCATCAAATCTTTCCTTTTTATTAGAAAGGAATATTCATGTCCTGACCAAATAGTCCACATTAGAGTCCATAGTACTTACATTTCTTTCTGCAGAAAGTTTCTCTGAGTAAACACAGTCTAAAGCCCTGGTGCAACACATGCCATGAGCTTTAGTCACATGTGACGTGCCAGAAATTTCACAGGCCACAAAAACCTGCATTTTGCAAGCATGTCAGACTCTTCCTCATAGAGCTCTGAGTGTGCTAACACAGGTACTGGAAAACTCATTATGCATTTAGTTGGACTAAAAGGAGAATATTACCCTTCAGGCACTTTGCATGAAGACAATCTCATTTCCAAAACCAGATCGGTCTGGTTGCAGCCTCCTACAAGTTTCCCACAGGATGGGAATTTAAAAGAAAAAAAAACAAACCAACCAACAAGAAAAGTAGTGTAAGCTACAACAGCAAAAAAGGTATTTTGAGGAAATACTTTGTGTTCTTTAGTAGTACATCTATCATTAGGGATAATATTTAGGTCTGCAATTTCTTGCAGCCTCAGATCTCCTACTGGGTTACAAAAAATGTATAGCAGAGAATGGCACACGCCTACATCACCCTGAGGGTCAGGGGCTATGTTTAGTTCATTAAGACTTGAAAGAAACATTTTAGATGCTTGAAGATATTGTGCTGCATTGCACAAAAATATAATTGCTGTAACTGCCTCTGTAATAACCTACAAGTTACACAGCAGATGTTTTTTCTTTTTCATATCTGTATTCCTGAAACATTGTCATTCTATTCCTAATCAAACTGAACATAAGTTTTTCAGTGTGACAGAGGCTACTATCAGCCAGAACCACCTGCAATTTTTTTAAATTAAATTTGCCTTAGCCAGGCTTGTCCTATACCATTTGTTGATGTCTTCTCAGAGAAGGCAAGCAGTACAAGAAGCATTGTTTTAACAGAACGCACAAAGGGAAAGAGAAGCTTCTTCTGCATTAGCTCTGAAATCCCTTGTCAAATCTTCATCTTCATTATGCTAAATAACTCCAGGATGAAGGAGAAGAAAAAAAAAAAAAACCTCTGCCCATCCCCCAAAAATCTATACAAACTTATACCACCCTGTGAAAAAATCTTGCCTTGTGCCTCCTGAGACAAATAAAGAAAGAACCAGGCCAAAGCTACATCTAGCTTCAAACTTCACAGTTTGTTAGATATCAAAAGGGGTCATAATAATTAGCTATTTGTCTTGCTTGATTCGGACAAAATGTCCTAAAGCTCACTCTGCCATTTCAATAAATAGTTATAATCCAAGACAAAAGCAAAAGCCAGAGGATCAGTGCGCTGGTATTTACATCTCATTGTGAGCTGCATTCCATTGTATAAACAAGTTACTTAGAATTTTCTAAGTCATGCAAACGTCAAGGAGGAATTTCAGTCTCTCAGCCTCCAGAAGGGAGGAGATTTAAGGCGAAAAAAAAATAGAAATAAAAAGAAAGCAAGCGAGAGAGAAAGTACATGCACATAAGACTATGACTTTTTTAGCCATCTCATGAAGAACTAAAATCCACTTTGGGTAAAAAAATAATTCCAATTTTTTGATTTGGTGACCGGAAGCATAAGGTGGCAGTTATGACAAACTAAAAACTAACTTCAGTAGAAGCGTATCGTTTTGCTAAAGAAGCACTAGATCTGTGCTTTCAAAGTAAACAACTCAAAGTCAGAAGATGAACCACTCCATTAATGCTAGCCAGACTCAGATTTATAAGATTATGCTGGGAGATAACAGGCATCCATTAAAACCAGACCTTTTTTTCTTGTGTGAGGGTGGAAAGCAAAGGACAAACTGGGTAAAGGTCTTTATACATGGGCTCAGCACAGCCTATACCTCTACTGCAATACCCTACAGTAAGTGCTGCACAGTGGCTCCAGGCTGTGTCCAAGAGCAAAGCCCAGAGGGCATCATTCGATGAAGCTACACATTTCCAGGAACTATCCTCCTGCATCCTAAGATCACCCCAGCTAATTTGACTATGGGTGCATACTAAGTCTGGGTAACAATACTATTTAAGAGTGCATGCTTTCACTCCAACTCATGTTTCAATCCAAGACCAGCTTTAGCTCAAAAGCAGTGCAATATTTCAGCTATATTTGCAGACTCCTTTTCAGAAGTTTAAACATTCAACCAACAGGGTAAGTAGACTTAAAAGAAAAAAAAAAAAAAAAAAAAAGGCAGTCCAGGCAGAATGCCTTACTCCTTTTCTCAAGAGAACTCTACTTGGCAGGTAGGACCAAGGATGTAACTTGGGCTTTGAATGCAGGGATGTGGATGCAGTCATGAAGAGCAGCAGCAGAGTTGTGCTCTCGCCCCTGGCATTTTGAAATTGCAAGCATGTCACGAATTGCCCAGGTGTGATTCCAGCCCCAGTAAAAGAAAGGCAGGGTACTGTCACACCAGGAAGTTTCCTCTCATGTCATTGAGTCAACACTCACTCACATTTCTAGGACTCAGACTAAGCCACAGCTGTATCCTGTTAGAAAACAGGACCATAGGAGCATCCCCTTTCCAGGCAGTCACATTCCCTTCTGCTATCATCACTCCAGCCTAGGGGTCCCAAAGCATTCTTCCAGACAGAGCTAGAGATCAGGATGTTAGAAGTCCCAAGTCACTCTCCTGACTAAGGCATGCTGAATTCTGTCCCAAACCTAAGCCCTTACTGAATCTCTTGCAGCTAAATATAAAATTTAGCAGGAGTTCTTCTATTATATTAAGCATTATTAGGCACATAAATCATCTTGAGAACCCCAAAAGCCTTAACTTCCATGGTCTTTTGTACATGTGTATCTGAGATGATGCAAGAACCTTTGATATGTCAGATTTGAGCATAAAGCAAACTCAAACCAAAACCACCAAGATTCCCTTGGTTTCCAGTGAAACCAGAAACCGGGCTGTGTTTCTGTACTGATGTTTACTGATGGCAGGAAGCCAAATCACATGAATTTGTGCAAAAATGTCAGTATAACTGATAAAAGTTATTTAGGATAGCTATTCCATTTAAGATAACTCACTGCTGCATCATTTTACCTAATCAAATCTTACTTCAGCTTAAAAGACCCTGAAGATTGCTGCCCTCTTTTAAAAGAAAAACTGAAATAATTAAATTTTTCATTCATTAAGGAGAAAATAAAATAAAGGTATAAGTTGTCTCATTACAATAAATAAGACCGTTCATGTGCCTCAAGTTAGGTTCTAAACTACTCTCCTGAAAGGGAGATTTAAATTACCAAATATTTACTTTCCATGTTCATTACATTCAAACACAAAAAATAAACTGCCTGTAAAATAGATAAATTCCATACTGCAGAGGTTTCCTAGGAAACCAGGAAAGGCTCAAAGAAACAGAGAACAGCTGGAGGAAAAAAAAAAAAAGCCAACCCCAAGAACTAAGTGTTCCATAGCCTCATTTTAAAAACCATGAGAATTATATCACTAACATTAAAGCATTGTCTTTCACACCGCTTGGCTCTGGCACTCTTCATAAGGGCAAACATGCACAGCCTAAAGAGATCAAGATTTAGCTCTTCTCTATCATCTCACCTTGCTCTTCTCTCCAAAAAACAAACCAAACCAAGAAGCGTGTTTTTGCTAAAATGTGGTAAAGCTGCAGAGTGTTGGCGTGTACACTGAAAAGGACAGCCAGCCCCAGAGAGGTGCCTACTGAAACCTTACAGCGAGCAGGTGATTCACTAGCCAGAGATTTCTTTGCTGAGGAGCCAGATTCCACTTCTGAAACCAGCCAGCTATTCAACATGAAAATCCATGCCATTCCAGAAATGTATTATTAGCACAATGACTCAGTATGTATATTACAGTAGTAGCCTAAGGCTTCGTTTGATATCAAGGATGCTTTGTGCTCTGCACTGCACAAATTCATAGGAAGGCCCTGCACTTTACAGTGAAAATATAAAATCAAAGCATGCTAAAGTTATTCAAGCTTACTGTCCAGGTTTAGATGGAATCTTCTATCATAACAGGAAGAAAAAAAAAAGAAAAAGGGTAAAGGATAACTTAACTAACGTCATTCCTAATTTTCGAAGTAGGCTCCCAGCACTCCCCCAGACACTGCTATAACTCCAATATTCAGTGTGGTGACAGCAGCCATACTATCATGTTGGCTCTTCCTTCTCCACATGGCTCCATTTTCCATGTTCTGCTTTGCTTGTCACCAGGCTCAATGCCTCTGACATCAGGTTCTTCCCTTCCTTTGTTGCCGCCAAAGAGTGTTCCAGTCCTTTCTGCCTCTTGCCAAAGCAAGCACTAAACATCTGGAAATCATCCTCCATGACTTTCACCAGTGAGGTGCATCTGCCTTGCACTGTAGCTCCCATACAGCGGGAAGACACCACAGTCACATATATATGTAAAATGCCCTACAAAAATCTAACACACTATATATTAAACCACCTCAATCTTTACCATGCAGTAAGTTACAAACATGTTATTTTCTTCAAAGATGTGAGCATATATACTGGGGATCTTTACAGACCACAACACTCCTGATTCCAGAGAGTTCTAAAGTATAGATATTTACTCTTAGAATTGCGTTCTCTTTCTCACATGTGAAATCTTTTTAGTATTAGAAACCAACAGGTTTTCAATGCATGCATTATGTGTGCTGGTTTTGGAATTTTAAGGGTAAAAGAAGTCACTCCAATGGAAAATTAATACAGAGGATAAGAGATACCACTTTTTGCCTGTGCCTCTGAAGGAGTGGAAAATGCAAGCCATTTCCACCCTTTTCCACAGCCCAAAGTCACAACAGGACAATGACCCCTCGGTTGTATGGAGCTGGGGACTCCTCGAGAGGTCCGAGCCCCATCACACTCCCAACCCCCTTCTGGAAGTTCCTGCCTCTTGCTTCTCTTCCTCTTCTATTCTCAGAACTTTGGACATGCTGAGGATTATTCAGAAGAATTTAAGGAAGCCTCCAGGAGCCTTTGAGAAGTGAGATAACCCAGCTACTCAATGGTATCTTTCCTACCAAGGGGCTCATCACTGATATAAGCAAGAAAGCCAAAAATAGATCATACTTGGTTTAAAAAAAAACCCCAAAACTTTTTTATTGATTATATCACTTGTCAACAATAATTCATAATCTGGATTAAATAAATTCAGGGTAACTTGATTATTCTGAAATAGCGTAGATGGTTTAAAGATGACTAAATCATCCTCAGTATTTGGAAAATAAGACACTCCAGCTGAAGGAAAAAACTCCTACTTTGAAGTAGACAGAAAATAAGTCATAAATAACTGTCATAGGATAGCAATCACTATGGCAATTCAGCACATTTTCATCAGATCTGAAGATCTGATAGAACCTTGTAAAGAAAGTATATGTGAAAAGCTGAGTGTAAAACAGCTTCTGTTCGCTACTTCTGCTTTAATTTTTTCCTTAAATATTTTTTCTTGATCTGCTGGGATGTTTATCCTGACAGGAGACATGAGATTTCAGACTAGAAAGTGATTTAATATCAAGCTTGTCTATGATTTCTTGAAAGAGAAAGAACTGCTTTAAACAAAATGCTCCCTTAGCATAACCTCTGAGTACCTATGATAATACAGCTGGCCCAAGACAGTTCTCCTCAAATGAGGAACAGTTTCCTTCTGGCTTTTAGCTGGATTTTCACTATCATTTTAATGTGAAGCAATAATCTTGGAGCATCTGGGCCAGGACAAACTCACAAATTGGCAGAAGGCAGGTTTAGATTAGATACTAGAAAGAAATTCTCTCCTGTGTGTTGGATGAAGCCCTGGAACAGACTGCTAAGAGAAGCTGTGGCTGCCCCATCCATGGAAGTGTCCAAGGCCAGGTTGGATGGGGCTGGGAGCAAGCTGGTGTAATGGAAAGTGTCCCTACTTATGGCAGGGGGTGAAATGGGATGGGCTTCAAGGTCCCTTCCAATCCGAACAGTTCTGTGATGACTCTTCTTTCATCTCCCTCAATCTCTTCCTACCCTACACTGCCATTACGCCCACAATCCTGCACTTCAGGTGGTCAGCTTGCTGAAGGATGCTGGCAAGCACTTAATGACCAAAGAATATTTGGAGAAGATACTGTATGGACCTTCTCCGCCAGACATCTACTGCTCAGCAGGGAGCAGACCCCAGGGACACAGTTTACTCTTCTGTTCATATCCTAAATGAGTTCATGTCCAAAGCTCTGAATTCCTGCCAGCAGTATCAGAGTCGCTGTTTGTGTTTCTATTCAGCCACATTATCCAAAGAACAAGGGCACAAAGATTCAAATTAATTCTTTAGTCCTCCCATGCTACTGCTGCACAGTCCAAAGGCTATAACTGAAAAGTAGTGAAGACACAAACCACCATGAAATCTTTTCAGTATGTAAACAACTTCATTATATCAGTCTCCCAGCTATACTGCTCATACAGAGCAGCAGAAAAATGCAAATTCTCCAAAGCTCCAAACAAGTTTCAGCTGGCAGCAGATGGCCAAGGAACAACCTCAGGACAGCTCTCCAAAGACAAGACCTATCTTCAGCAGCAGATACAAACAGAATCCCGAGGGTCTGCATGAATAGAAGCTCCGTGAACAGGGAGCATCCCACCACTGGCTCTCTGACAATCATTCTTAGTCTTCCTGCTTATATAACACATGACCTTTCTGCAGCAAATGCGGGTGGGATAGTGGAATAATGGAATTGTTTCTCACTGCAAGAATAAAAGGCAGCACAGCAGGCTATGAAAAATGTATGTTGCTTACTAAGAAGAGATAATTGTAAGCAACGGTTTGGATATTTTAATTACTACAGCATCAAGGCTTTATCATCATTCAAAGCTTCCAGCACATTATTGTTTTCATAATTATAAATCAAATTGTAAAATAACCATTTATATTAAAATAATTGTGTTACTTCCTATAGTCAGGATAAACCAGTGGTACTTTCTTGTAGTTCAGGAACAGCACTAACTTTTCAATCTCCTCTAAATTTAAGCTAGGAAAAACACAGAATCACAGAACAATCCATGATCAAAAAAAAAAAAGTATCTAGAGAAACGGTATTATTTCTACATACACAATGCACTGATTACATAAAAGACATAAGTAATACATCATGCCACCCCCTGGGGTATCTCTGTTCCTCTAAGTGTTACATGACTGTCATAGGTAAGAGCCATTTTTCTCCAGCTTGAAAGTACCTGATTTCCCATTTTATACAATGGAAAGAAATACATTTTCTTCACTAAACTTGGAATTAATGCATCCTACTTTCCAGCTCAAATCATACCTGACCCTCTGCACGTGACAGCCTCACCAGGGCATTCAAGGACAGTTGAACAAGGTGGGTCTGTTGCAGCTTGAGATTTCAGGCAGTGCAACAATCCTTCCTCGTGCTCTGAAAGTTCAAACTCCAAGAAGCCTTTGTCAAAAACTGAAATTCCAAGTTAATCTGATTAATTTATTCATTTTACATTAAAAGATACTTGGGTTTGCCTTGTTGGTTATATAAAGAATGGGGGGTTTGTCTACACAATAAACCGAAGTGCAAGTCCAGTCTCTCTTCCCTGACCCAGCTGAGAATCCACTGGATTAACACTTTGATTTATTCTTTCTAAGAATAATTTCTGAGAAAATTCTATCAGGACTCTACACACAAAAATGTGCAGGGTCACAATGACAAACATAAGTGAAACAGTGCACATATAAGGATAGATCACATGCCTCCAGCTGGAATTTCGACTATTTTTTATTACTTTGTTATTTCTTGGCACTGAGTTTGTTGCCTTCCTCTGTATATGGAAAAATAGTTGTATACAGGCCATGAACATCTGCTCAGTTTTTTTAAAGGATTGTATTGTTGCGTGAAGATCTGCCCTTGCAGTTCCTGCTTCCCTGCACATACACACAAGAATCTGTGTTTCTTTTCTGAAAAAACACCAAAAACCAAGTTAAGTGGTCAGTTGACCACATTTAATTCTAACCACAGAAAAACTGTAACTTACAGTGTACCCAAATAGTAAACACAACTTCAACACCAGAGTTGTTCCTAAGCAGGGTTTCCTAGGAGCATTTATCATCAGTCAAGGGATTTGGTAGATTATTTTTTTCTGAAAATTTCTAAAGCGTTAGCAAGTTAAAAAAGACGTATTTTTAACCAATTTACATTTAACTATTGTTAAATAGGACCAATCCTGTATGTTTTGCATGAGCAAATCAAGCTGATAGAATGTTTTCACACTGAAACAAACTGCAAGGATGAAAAGACCTCACCAAGAAATAAAGACTGAGCATGTTAAAACAGGAGTCATGAAATGACCATTCAGTTTCTATGGCAATAATCCGTATTTGTAAACATCAGGAAGGAAAAATGCCTGCACTAACAAACACAGCATGCAATTATTCTTCAATCACAATGTATTTTCCTAAAAAACTACAAGTTAATGTAGATAGTTCAACATGACCCTCAATTTTATGTACTCCATAATTTTGAGCAAAGTTTTGCTCAGGCTGAACAGAAGTCCTCTCGAGGAGTCTTCTTGTAGAAATTTCTGTGTAGAGTATCTTTCCCACACTTTTAAGTCAGGAAAATCAACCCCAAATTTTCTAATTCAATTAGTTAGTCCCCACAGAATTATGATTCCCATTTGTTTAGAGTTATATTAATTCCTATTTTTGAATTATTTACTATACTTAAACCCCCAAACACATATGCAGGTTTTCTCACTAAGAAAGCAGAGGTACAGACATAAGAAAGCAGAAGTATGGACATAATCTGGGGATCTGGAACTTTTTGGGGGAAAAATGAATCAATATAGCATAACCAGGGGATTATCATTTACATTTACATACATAACCAGGTACAGCCAGCATGGGTTTATGAAAAGCAGGTCTTGCTTGACCAACCTGATCTTCTTTTATGACAAGGTGGCCCACTTATGGGATGAGGAAAAGGCTGGGATGTTGTCTACCTGGAACTTAGTAAAGCTTTGATCACTGTTTTCCATGGCATTCTTCTGGAGAAATTGGCCGCTCATGGCTTGGATGGGTGCACTCTCCACTGGGTAAAAAACTGCCTGGATGGCCAAGCCCTAAGACTGGTAGTGAATGGAGTTAAATCCAGTTGGTATCTGGTCACCAGTGGTGTCCCCAGAGCTCAGTACAAGGCCCAGTTCTGTTCAGTATCTTTGCCAATGATCTGCATGAGGGGATCACAGCAAGTTCACAGCCAGCACCAAGCTGAGCTGGAGTATCAATATACTGAAGCAGTGCTGTGCAAACAGTTGGGTTCAATGATCTTAAGGGTCTTTTCCAACCTAAATAATTCTGTAATTCTAAGTTCTATCGGATCCTCACTAAAATTGTGACAAATGTAAAAACAGGCCTGCTTTTCCTCTTTCATATAGAATCATACAGTGTCATTCTCCTTAGGAGCTGTGAAGACTCTTTACACAGATGAAAGACCCATAAAATCCAAAGTATTTGGCACAAATACTCAATAATTCTTTCACTTTCTCATAGCTACAGAGGACTTTCACTTGTCATCTTATTCCCAACTCTTATCCCATTATGGGGACTGTGCAATGTAACAAGGTCTTATCTCCCTAAAGATAGTATCAGTGAGAAGATAATGGACACAGCTAATAGCCCCCATTGCAGCAGCTGAACTGCTTTTGTCTCCAAAGTCAGTCAACTCTCCTGTCTCCCTTGCATGGTTTCCAGACAAAATGGAAGACCTTGAGAATTCAAAAAAGGCAAAGAGGATTATTAATCTAAACAGAAAAATGACCATTTATTGTTTTTCCTTGTTCACAAATTAGATATTTTTAAATCAGTATCAGGGCTCACACTGATCTCAGCTGAAGGAGGGTTGACACCACAAGAGGTGGACAGGAAAATATAACAAAGGTACATTGCAAAAACTTATGACAACCGAAGGCAAGTATAGGATTGAAGAGGAAACACACTAAAGGTTTATTTCTATTTGTTTTTAAAAAACTTTTACACTCCCAAGGGGACAAGAAAGGATCCCAGAAGCACATCCTGCTTCTACTAGTAGTTCCCTCTATCCCAAGCCCTAGGAAAGGAGGAAAGATCATAGAGTTGTGTGGAAAACCCCGTACCAAAAGTTCAGAGTTTTCAGGTATTCAGTGGTTAAACAGCACAAAATTTCAGTCACCTCCTGGGCACTTTCTGATCCTGTTGCATTTCTGAACTAGACCAGGTTCCTACAAAGAAATTAAAACCAGGATCTTCCAGTCCTTCTAGGATTTTGCAGCTCTGACCTTATGATAAATAACTTTTAAACAGTCCGTCTCAAAATGACCAATTTTGCTGTAATAGGTTTGGAAGTGTCTGGTTTTCACATTTTTTACATACATTTTAAGGATGTGCACCATGGAGCACTACTAGCCAAGTGCTCTTGAGCAGAACAGATCAATCTGGAAGGGTTTCAAGAGAAAAAAAAATAATAAAGAAACTGGCATTATTTAAAAGCACAGGAATGGTAAGTGACAAAAAGTTAAGCAGTATGTTTGATTTGAAGAAGTATCATAGATCTTTCATTAAGGTTTTTTAACCACTTTATATGCTTTATTATATTCAATTTATCTATCAATATCAATCCCCCTTATGATAAATTCCGTAACATACTACCACAAAAGCTATTTCTGCCACTGTGTCTAAAGTTGACAAGCAGCATTCAATCCTTATTTTTTCTAGGATTGTCATGAAAAGTGACTGGTACAACTGGTTTACATCCCTTCTGAAAGTTGGATAGATTTTCTAATCTACGCTTCCTGAAGTGCCCTTCTTGCTTCCCAGATACCTCTAATATTTGCGTATCTGGTAGTGCCTATGTTCAAGTAGTACATAAGTGAAGGAGAAATAAAGCAGCTCTACAGACAAAGCCACCTGCAGTAAAATACAGTGTTGACTGATGTTAGACCTCTACACAAATATCAAACCCAAGACAAACTAAGGGTAAAACCTGTCCACTCTTCAGCATTTGTAGGCTTCAATCAGGAACTAAAAGAAAGGTGAAATCCCTTTCTTATGCAATTAAACCAGACCAATGTGTAGAATGCACCCTACTTCTATCTTCACTTCACCAACCCTCACATCACACTAAAATAGGTTTGGGTTTGGTTTCCTTTTAATATAATGAACATTGGAAAAAGGTCTGTATAGTAGACAAAAGATATTAATTCTCAAACAGGAAGATGAGTAAGTGATGTAAGTGTAAACAGCTGTCACTAATTTATTACAACATATTTTGCTCTGATTTACCACGTACCTCTCAGTTGCCTCAGCCAGCAGCACATGGGAAATACATCCCAGAACGTGTTGCTACACTACTGGCTTATACCATAATTTCCATAATTCCAACAATCTAGTAAATGACATGTAATAACCCCACAGAAAACTCATATAAATTTTGAAATTTTTTTAAATAGGCAAAAAGCTATTATTTTTATTAAATGGACACCAAAAATGAAGTCAGTATTTTCGCAAGTGTTTTGTTTGGTATTACATGTAACTGAAAAATGCGTAATACGTGCCTCCCTTTATGGCAAGTATATGAATTACACTCACAAATTTATATAAAGCGCCCCCTCTATGGGACTTCTTACACACTGTGCACGGGCAGGACAGTCTCATTTTGCTTTGTAGAACAAAAGTTTCAGAAATATTGCACTGGTTTATTCATCAGGCTTTGACTCCTCCTCACTTATGCAATCCAGCGTATTACCAGAGAAGTTCCGTTACAAGAAAAATTAGGCTCTTAAAAATACACGATAAAGTAAGTGCAAACTGCATTGTAGGGTACATCCTACAATGTGCTGGAATGCCCTACAAAGCGACTTTGTAGGGCATAATTTAGAAAAGAAGCCAGTGTTACATATAAGAAGGCTAGGAAGTACGCTCCGGAGTACAATAGCTCCAGACTATCCCACAGCCAGCCTGCTCACATTTCAGGAAATCAACACAGATCACCACATCCATCCCGACTGATGAAAGAGAACAGTCACTACTCCTGACCATCAGTGTCTCTCTGGCAGGCATTGAAATGATACTAAACACGAAGGGCTACCAAGCAGCCGCAGTCAGTGCAGGTCGGGGGGTGAGGCTCGCAGCTCGCCAGCGCTCCTGCCCGCTCGGAGCTTGCCCCGCGCCGCCAGCCCCCGGCCGAGGGGAGGCTCTGTGCCATCCTCGGCGTCAGGCAGCCCCTCCGCAAGAGCCTGGGGGAAAACGAGCCGGAGAAGGAAAGAAAGGAAAATGAAAAGGAGGAGGGGGGAGGGGTGAAAAAAAAAAGGGAGAATCCACGTTTCTGCATTTCTCTAAAACAAAGAATGTGAGAAAGCAGATGTAGTTCAGCGCAAACGACTCCACCCTGCGAGGCTTCGGTGTTTACTCTCCCAGCTCGCTTGCCCAGCTGTCCTCCAGCCGCGTCCCAAGCCCTTTCTTTTGTTGGGAACTTCCCAGCGGCCGCAGCCCCGCCGGGACGGGGGGCTCAGCCCGAGCGCCCCGCGGCAGCACTTGGCCTTTGACCGCCCCTCCCGCTCTGTGCCCGCAGCGAGCGCCGCAAACCTCGGTCTTCCGCTCAAAAACCCAAAGCGCAAACCCCTCTCTGCCTCCTTCTCAATATGTGAAAGCAATACTCTGGTATCCCAGGTTTTCCACTCCACTTACTAGCCAAATCACACAATAAACACACTGCATGCAAAGAGGGGGGATTATGATAATTGTTTTAGAGGTAGAGAGAAACTCACCACCTTCATACTCTTCCATTTCTTGCGCTTTTATGGTTACAAATCGGCCTAATAAAGCAGCGAGGATGAAAAAAGTTCTCGTTTGTACCAAGACTGCCATCATGCCTAGATATTAGACATGTATCCTCCCTGGGCAGCAAAAAGTGCAGAATCGTAAGGTTATTTTAGCACCATGAAGCCAGCTGAGGAGTCGTTCTGCCTTTCCGCATCAGTTCCAGGACAAAGTCTGCGAGCCCTCTTTTCAGCACCAGCTCCAGCGCAGTCTGCAAACACTCCTTTCAGGGGATGCAGCTTTAAATAGGAAGAATGCTGCCTCCACTTTCTTCCTGCCCCTTTTCAGCTCGTTCAGGCTCCTAACCATCCACTCCCTGCCAAGCAACAGTCTGATTGATGGTAAATAACCGAATCAGAGCTGGCTTCACTCTTCCTTGAACTTTTCTCTTTACGAGCACACTTGCGGGATACTTTCCTGCTGCTGTGCAGTGCATGTGCTTTTCCAGGACCCTTTATTAAGCAAGTAAAAGCAGAGTTTTAAGAAGCTGTCAGGAAGAGAAAGCTCTGCCTTTACCACACCGAGCGCACGCTTCCTGGAAATGGAGGGTATAGCCCCATTTGGAGCCGATTCCCTTATTAGGAACTCGGTCGCTTCCAGCGCGGCTGAGGAGGATTTCCTCCTCTCCCCTGATAACTGCCCCCTGCCTCGCTGTGTTATCAAACGGGACTCCAGTCCCTGCAGAGAGGCTCACAGAGCTAAAATAAGGCAGCTTGCTTCAGGAACTTGCAAATAAGCCCCCTTCACTCAAAGGGAAATAATCATTCTCAAATGAATTCTTTTACTGAATAATCTTTCCTCAAATGCCTACCTGCTCTATATTTACTGTCCTACCAGCTGGGAAGACTGTTGGAAATCACCGGAAGATGCTCTACACTTTTAATACCAGAATGCCTGTTCAAACTAACCAAATACCTGCTTTTCTTCAGGGCTCTCTGTCCCTATTCCCTGACAAGCCTACCTAAGCCCCAGCCTAGTATTTAGCCCTTAACAATGTGCCTTAATTAGCATTCTAGCGTGAGCACTAAGCAAATCTCTCTTTTGTGGATCACTTGCAACTGAGAGTAGAATGTTAAATTTCTTTCTTCCCACAGTGTTTATGGTCTGCTGAAAGGAAGCTCAGTCACTAATCCCCTCATTAGCTAAGAATGGGGTCATCTATACCTGCTGCAGGGAAATACAGATTCATCTGCAGGAAGGTTTTCTGTGTTCAGCTATTTCAGCTCGAGAACAATCCTATTTGAAGTCATTATCTTCACCTGGATTCGTACAGATTGGAAACTCCCTGGCTAATCACAGGATGATTTACCCCCTCAGTGATGCAGAATCCTAAAGCCTATGAAGTTTTCTTCTGTCTCTTTAAAGGACCAGAATGCCCAGAAGAAGAAAGGTTACCCAGAAAATGGCACAGCACTGCAATACTACATCAAACCTACTCAAACAGCAAAACCAGAGATGACCGTAAAAATACACTGAAAGAGAACAACATCAAAGTTCCCTGCTCTCTTGCACCAAGCTGTCTTGACACTTTTTTTTTTTTTTTTTCCTGAGGTATTCAAAGATACCTTCTGTGATTTCACTCCTAGGACAGATTCCTACAGTGATATCTATAAGTTCCCCTTCATATCTAATTCTGCTTTGGTCCCACCAACAAGTTATGACACATAACTAAAACAGATGAACAATAGAATAGAAAAGGATACAAATTTAATCCATCCCCTTATGCCTTCTTATAAATACTTCCTTTTATCATGGTTCTGCACTTAGAGATGGTTTCAGTTTTATTACAAGCATCATATGGAATCATAAAGTCTATCATTTTTCAAGTGAAACAAATTCACTTCCAGGTCTAAACTATTTGATAGCATTCAATTGGAGTGAGAAAAAATCTTCAGGTAGCACCACTGTGAGTAGAGTCAGACCAAGTAATTAAGAGTGGGCAGATAAATAATTCCAAGTATGCTCAGTGTCACTTCTCCCTTCTTCCTCTCAATAGGGGAGAAGCCAACATTGCATAGAATAATATTGTATATTTATGCAGAAACTTCTCTTCAAGGTTTTTTTTTTCTTTTTTTTTTTCCATAGATTTTAGGATTCTGTAAGAACAGAGGAATGTGGAATTTCATAAATTAGCCCAAGGTCATGGATTCACTAGTAAAGCCTTTTTTGGAGCTCATTTTTCTTCTGTGCCAAGGAAAACTTACACAAGAAGAAAATTCTTTGGGAGGAGAATCCTGGGCCCCAACTCCTGGAGCAGATTCTTCCCCAATCCACCTTCATTGTTACACATCCAGCTTGCAGTACATAACCATACCTAATTTAGTAGACAGAGACACTGCAGAAGCCGTAGGACTGACTCCTCTTTGTCTAGTCCATCTCAGTAGAGAAATAAATGTGGAAAAGCAGGAAACAAAACCAGGCTCTTTCCACCAGCAGGAGACACTTTGAATTCAGGATTGCCTCAGCTACCAGTTTGTGGCTGATTACTTACAGGAGATGAAAAAGTGATGTGACATGATTAAAAAATCACTTCCTAATAGAATCACAGAATAGTTACAGTTGTAAAGAACATTTACAGGTCATCTAGTCCACGCCCCCTGCAACAAGGAGGGACATCTTCAAATAGACCAGGCTTCTCAGAGCTCTGTCCAGCCTGACATTGAAGGTTTCCAGATGTGGGGCATCCACCGCCTCTCTGGGACTCCTTTTTCAGTATTTCATCAATCTCATCATAAAATTCTTCTTTATGCCTAGTCTGAATCTACATTCTTTTGTTTAAAGCCATTACTCCTTGTCCAATTGCAACAGGCCCTGCCAAAATGGGTGTCCCCATCTTTCTGACAGAACCCTTCAGGTATTGGCAGGATACTATAAGGTCTCCCCAGAGCCTTTTCCAGGTTGAACAACCCCAACTCCTCCAGCCTGTCTTCACAGGAGTGGTGTTTCGTGCTTTACATTAGGGCAGCCTTCATGTTTTAAGAATCTTTATACAACAGGAAGGGAAACAACATCACAATAGCAAAATCTTCACACAGAAGCAGTGTGTACTCAGTGATAAGCTGTAAAAAGTCTCAGTGAAATGAGAGCTCCTCAAAGCTAGGACACTCCTAGAAATGTCAAGACACAATACTCTGAAAAAAAACATATGACTAAATACTCCCTATTATCCTGTTTGCTGCTATTACCTACTTTTAGCCAGTAAGTCAGTATTGTAAGTTTTCTGACCTAAAAGTCACATGTAAAATTCAAAATTACTGAAAAGTCAAAGCACGTTGTTAGTGATAGATGGGGCTAGGGAATACTCTTATGTAATTGTGAGGATGCAGAAATATATTAAAATATAATTCACACACCTAAACCTTTCAAAATCTCAAAGTCAGGCCAGAAAAACCCAATTAGCAGCTTCAGATGCATCTGAGCATGCATACATATGAGCAATTAAAATTCAATATCCATGAGGGTCTCTCCAATGGAGTTCAAGAGCCTCTCACACCTTTCATACTGTTACAAACAGTGTGACAGTGCTCCTGTTCTAAACTAGTCTGTGCCAAGCTGATTGAAAGTATCTTTACATAAATGTGTGAGCCATCTGCTACATATGAGAACCTGCACCAGTGTTTTAGATCAATATGAAATCCGTGGATTCATGGAAACTGGGAATAAACTCTAGCTGAATTCAAAGGCTATCTGCTCAAAGACAAGCAAGATTTTCAAAAGCAGTGTGGTTTCACCAAAGGGAGCTCACGCCAATGTGAGAGTTGCCATCAAGTTTTATGTAGGCAGTTAAACCCACAGTAAGTGCTGTTTGAAATTTCCACCTTGTATAACTTCTTCGATCACACACTTAGCTTAAAAAAAAAGCAGGAAATTTCCACACCATATATTTAACTTGCAAAAATATAGTCCACATAAAATGCTTGCCCTTTCTTGGAATTACCATTAAAATGAACATGACTGAAATAATATATGAGAGGAAAATAGTTCTACCTTTGAAGTGTGTTCACTTTGCACTTTTAAGACCATTGCTGCATGAGGAATCAGTTTCCCTATTTTATACAGGTCTTTCACATAGTAAAAGGAGAGAAAATTCTGCTATTTAAAATGAGAAAATGTAATAGGAAACTACAGAAAAGGACAAGAATGAAAACAGAGGGATATTACACTACTTTTCAATCATATTTTAAATGGACTAGATTCTAAAATGTACAGCCTCAAAATCGTAATCTTCCTGCAGATAAATACACCCAAAAAAACTAATATCAGCTAGAGATTTAAACAATGCTAAATCAGTAACACTGCTGCCTAGTTGCAGAAGAATATCCCCATCAACCTTTGTGTTGGAAAGTTTAATAAATTAATTTAAGTCCTAACAGAGGAAAGATATCTTTCTTGGATATATTTCTTTGCTGTGTTGTTTCAGTTTCTCTTTAATTTTGGGACATAGGATGATACTTTGCTTTAAAACTGCTAGTGGGGAGTCTTGGGTTATGTCAGTCACCATAAATAGGCTTTTGCTATGAGGAACTACAAACCCAGTAAGTTCAATAAGTTATTGGCATTGGCAGCCTTTCCTTTAGAATGTCTCAATTAAATTAAACTCAACATTAGTCTAAGCAAAAAAAGTCAAGGAATTAATTAGGGAAGTAATTAGGGAAAGTCTTGCATGAAGTCCTCTGAAAATTATACTTATTCTTTACCTAGAACAGGAAAAACAGCATCATTATTTTATTCTTTATTACAAATTCATTGTCAAGCTGGCTTTTGTCTGCCTAAGAACTTAAACTGATTAAGTGTGAACATAAAAGGATCACAGCAAGCTACCCACTTAAGTGGCAAAGGCAAATGCTAATCTGTAATTCAAATGGGTCCCAGCTGATAGCCTTCACTGTTTTTCCTAATATTTAATTAATTTACCTGATGACCCTGAGACAGCTTACTCTGTTCTTTTTCACTTACTGAAAGTCCCTGCAAAAGGAGTAAAAGACCTATCCAACAAGCATATTCATAAGTCCAATAATTTTTCTGACCTAGGGAATCATTTAAACCAATGGGACTGTAAAGAAAGAATTTGGCCAAAAGTTTATTTTTAACCCTATTCTCTTGTGGGCATAGGCTTGTTATAAGATGCTGAGGCTCAGGATTACTTAATCACCTCCATTAAACTTTATCCACAGTTTTAAAATAGTATTATTTAATTTTCATTCTTCCATTTTAAAATTCATGTCCAAGACAAAGTAGAACTATTTTGTCTTAACATAGATTTCAGACCACTGAACTGTGCTTTAATATGCTCAGTGCAGCCCCAAGCACAAAATGAGCTCTTTGGTAACTTGTCATCATGTCCTAGTATAACACAACATGTCTTCAAGAAAAAAACCACTGTATCTGTCTTTGAGAGTTTAAATTGTGTAAACCAAGGACATGATTAAAATCTTATGTGTTGATTTCATCCATGGTTGTTGAAGTTTTATGTCTGTTGCTGTTTATTTAAACAGGTGTGAATTTTAATTTAAAATTTAAATTGCTGCAAGTTTCACATACTCAGAAATATTACAGAATTTATTCTCACAATGTAAGAAGCATCAATGACCCCACTGAAAGAACAGGAAAATTATGTGGAGCTCAATTAAACTCATTGCCCATGCTCCTATCTAAAGTCCCATGCAGCTAGAACCCTACAGTCACCAGCATTTACGTGCTAGATATAAACCTAAGAGTGTGTGTCCTCAACTACCAGAAGCAAAACAGTCATATTAGC
This sequence comes from Pyrgilauda ruficollis, assembly GCF_017590135.1. Lineage (NCBI taxonomy): Eukaryota > Metazoa > Chordata > Aves > Passeriformes > Passeridae > Pyrgilauda > Pyrgilauda ruficollis. The sequence goes on from NW_024530044.1 coordinate 1,017,414, forward strand.
ACAGCATGCTTTCTGGGCCTGTGTTCAGCTCTCCTGTCTTTATAATTTTTCCAGTCTGGCCAAGAAAAGAGCCCATGGTTTCCATTTTGGTCTCATGGACTAACATCCCAGTGGCCACTACCAGGCTGGTCATTAGTAAATCACCCTTTGGGAATTTACTAGTATGTATAGCAAATATCCCAGCCAATTGTTTTCCCTATCATTACACTTTTATTTTTAAAGCATTGATGTTCAGCCTTAGAATTGAATTTGTAGAACACCCAAAGCTGATGGAGTCATCAGCTGAAACCTGGGGAACAAAACATTAAAGTTTTAGCAACATTCTTACCAACCATAACATGAGCAAGAAGTTCAGAATGCAGTCCTACAAACCACATTGCTCCCAAGTTACATCTGATTTCCTAGCAAAATAAAAATAGTCACAAGCCTGTACACACTACATGCCAATTAACAGAGCTACAGTCCTACAGATGTGACTGGAGAATGGCTAAAGCAGTTCCAGAAGGGACTTTAGAATCACTGAGCCAGTCACAGAACACATATGTTAAAATTAATCTTAGAGAAAAGTACATACATAATGCTCCAAGGAAAGTTAGTTATGGATCAAGCTCTATAGACAAAGTTTCCAAGTTAGATAAACCCCAAGGTAACCAAACGCACTGGAACGTGTGTGAGCTCAAGCTGAGACTTTGTCAGCAGTTGCTCTGGGCCTGAGCCTGCTGCCTGCAGGGAGCTATGGCGGAGCCACGCTGGGTGGCCTGCAGAAGGGAGTGTCCTGAGCAGATGGGGAACTGTGCAAGCCAAAAGTGGAGACAGGTCCAAGGAGGGTCTTCCCTCACAGGGAAAGGGCCACTAAAATACGGAATATATTTTCCCCCCTAAAACCCCACATTTATTACTATATCCATATGAAACAAAGTGCCTGTGACTTTACACACATTATAAAGTAGGACTGAAGGGATCCATTTACACAGGATATTGTTTCCCATGTAAAAAAAAACCTTAGCAGATGTTTTGTGAATGTTCAGTATCTATAGACACATTTGGACAACATTCTCAGGCACATGATGGGATTCTTGGGGTGTGCTGTGCTTGGCCATGAGTTGGACTCGATGATTATGATGGGTCCCTTCCAACTCAACATATTCTATGATATAATGCCCTATATTAAATTTACATTTTCCGGAAAAAGCCCAATTTTAAACATGTTGGTTTTTGTCCTGGATACCTGAAGTGCCTTTGATTCCACTTACTTGCCATTTAAAAGTGGGAAAGGCCTCAGCCACATTGACAAAAGGAACTTAGCTTGCTCAGCATCTTACTGGAATTGCTCAGCTTTCAATAAGGTAACCTTCTTAAAATACATTATTCAATATCTTTAATTAGTAAGAAGTAACAGATTTAATAATTTTGGGGCAGGCATTTTTGACACCACTCAAAGCAGTAGACACAGGGGTGAAAGATTGCCCCTGTTGAAGTTAGCAGAAATGTTTCAGCTGCTGGATTAATGTCTTCTCTTGCCATGGAAGCTTCCACCGTTCCACCCCTTTTTTACCCATCCTTTCATAACTCTGTTAATACATAAATTTTAATCTTCTTTAAAGGATTGGAATAGTCGAGATGATCCTTTTAGATACTTTTGAGTACTATTTTTCTTCTGGCAAGAAAATGTAATTTATAGAAAGGCTATCTTTTTTCTTAAAAGTGAGTCCTCTTCTATAAAATAGGATCTACCTCTATCAGGTGGTAAGATCTGATAAAGGAAAAACTAGGGCATTTATAAAACCCAATTTAAAAGCAATTTTAAAAATCATGAAAAATAAAACTGGTCATATTTTTAGTATTTTCCATGTTGACATGGACATTCCCTATTTCTTTGTTTTAAGCAGCCAAGGAAAAACTGTGCCAACATGGACAAAATTATGGATAATTAATAAAAGAAAGGGAAATAGCAACATCAGTGGAAGGCTGTAATAGATGAAAAGGAGGAAAAAAGGAGTCAGAATTTGTGTAGGTCAGGGATATAAGATTTGAATTTATGCATCAGATTCACACAAAGCTGAAACAAGGAAAAATTCTGTAACAGAGTTATAATTCTAGCACTGGGGGTGTTGGTGTCACTACTAGAACTATAAGCCCAGGACATTAAATAAATGTCAGTACAGCTGTGTCTAGGTTCAATTAGAGAATGCAAAAGAGGTTTATTCTGCCTGCTTTACTTTTCCATTTCCTTTCCATGCTGTCTTCTTTCCAGTATTTTATAGCTTTTATGAGCCTTATTGCACTAAGATTGTGTGAATGCATGTGTGGAAAACATTTTGGACTGCCTTTAAACATTAAGTGCTAATTGAAAACATGGTTTACTCAGAAACAATTCATCAAGTTTGCATTTAATTTTTGCTGTGAAAAAAATGTGCAAACTGAGCCCTTTTAGAAAACTTTTTAAAATTTTTATTTCAGTGCAGAACTCTTTATGAGATAGGCTTATTTTCAAAGTTATGACCCATCACCAAGTGGATTTTCATCTGGTTAATGGGCTGAAGCAGATTGTAGAAGAGAACATCTACTCTCCGTACTCACTGATATGCTTTATTTTGCCTCAACTGATTGCTTTCATGATGTAGTTCAGGAAATCAGCCTCTTACTCTTATTACTTTTTAAAGATTGATAGCTTAGATGAGCCTCAGTCATTTTAGAAAATAGTTATTAAAACTTAAAGATGGTTGTATATTTCCACAATAGCATAACTTATTTGCTTCTCAAAAATCCCCCTACCCTAAGATCCTCATGGCAGGCAAAAACTTCTATGCAAAAACTTCTTATACCTCTTGTTATGTTATTTCTGGCAGCAGCTGAAATGCTTCAACCTGGTGGCCCTGCAGCACATGGACACAACCTCACCTTGTAACCCTGGATCCAGCGATGGGGTGGTTTGAAATGTACCCAGAGATAGGTAAGAGCCACAGCAGGTAACTGGACTGCTCCTTTTCCCCTCAGTTAATGCCTGTTTGCTTTCTGGAAAAAATTGAGGGTTCTTGTTACAAATCAAGGATTTGCATAAATTATTCATATTCAGGTACTTTAAAAGTACCAGACCATGTCAAATATACTCTCCCTCAAATCTGCTGGGACATTAAATTATGCCCACATGACCTCAGAAGGCAAATCAAATCTGAGCACTGCTACACAGAGCAAAGCCCACACAAACTGAGCCACGTGTGAAAAAGCCCTGCACAAAATGTGGGCAAACCCCAGAGATCTCTCTCACCATGCTTATTCCCATCAGCTAAAGTGCTTTCCATGTGGGTCCCTAACCAAACCCAGTCCTCTGGGAAACTACCCATGTAGAAAATTACCCATGCAGTGCAGCCCCCACTCACTGAGCATCCCACTGCTCAGGGACACAGCCCTGGCACTGCAGGGCACTCTGCACACAGGCAGTAGGAAGACAGATTTGTAATATTCTCTGTCCACTTCATTCCATGTCCGCTAGTTTATATTTCTAATTGTCACATATATTCAAAATCTATTGGACTAAGCTTATTTTTTACTTAATCCAAGCACAAGCACATCCATAAAACCAAGTATAGGTATGAATTAATTGCAACTTGTATTTCTTGTAATCAGGCTGGTTGATTATTGATATCTCATATTGCGTTATCATTTTGATCATGATATTCCTGCCAATCATTCAGGGTACTTTCAGAAGGATTGTTTGGCTTTGTGACCATTATATTGTCTCTAAAATACACTCCCAATCACATCTTTAGGAAGAAGAGAGGCCTGAATAGGAAGTACTTGATGTTCCACGGATTTTAGGATACTGGAAATTAAATGTGTGATTGTAATTGGCTATTTTTATCCTTATACTTAAACGTCTCATACACTGGGTAGAAAACATAGATGAAAATGCTCATTCAATTTCTTCTGTCTACTTCCATCATTCAGCAATGCACTAATTCTCCTATGAAGAGCAAAGTTTAAATTGCATGAAGGATAATTTCAAGAAGGATAAAATATGTGGTTTAGTGTTAAAAGACCTTATTCTTTGCAGCTAGAATGCAAGTTTTAACTATCTGCTATTATCAATTCATATAACATTTTTTATTATAACTGACAAAGGTTGCAATAGAAAATGTCTCTTCATATACAATTTTAATGAAACAAAGAATTTTCAGATTTTACCATCTGTGTCTTGGAACTCTTTTTCAAATTACACCTAAGAATAAGAGACTTGTGTGAAATTCTAGTCCTACTCTTCTAAGAATACAGGAAAAGTTTTAATAGAAAATCTTGACCTAATTTATTTACATTCAGGAAGCCTGTGACAATGTCCCTCTGAAGAGAAAGCAAACACATGTCAGAGGTAAAGTCCTGTCAGGAACTTGGCAATGATCCCAGAATTACCTGCAAGACTCCCTCAGGAATTGCCAAAAATCTCACAAGCCCCTCTGAAGCCACAGGGCTCCATGCAGATGTTAAGGATATAGCAAACTCTTAAAAAGTCATCAGCATTTAGTCAAATATCCCTAGGGCTTAGACAGTCTTCAGGACCCAGTTTATTTAATATATCTTCTCTTTTTGGTTTTTTTTAGTCTTTTTTAATACTTAGATTGAGGCTTGTACACCAGCCCTTCTGAATAATCTTGTGAGGTTTCTAATGTGTAGAAAATAGAAAGAGAAGGGAGGGGGGGAAAGTTACTCCTAACCTCTCCTCAGTGCCACAGATCTTTTAAAATACTATTTATTCCCATAAAGGGCAATTTTTAGGACCCTGAAAAATCACTCAAATTGTAGAATAAAGCCATTTCCAATGGTGGGGAGATCAATAGACCACAAAGAACTCATTGCACTACAGCTTCAGGATCAGTACTAGAAGAAACTCAGCCCACTGACCTGCTAAAGCGTGTCCTGGAATAGGATTTCCACCAAAGGAAAGCAAAGAAAATCAACTTGCCTGACACCAGCATAATAACTAAATACAGATTCTGGCAGAAAAACCCAACAAAGTAGATGGAGCCTTTTACACTCTCTGTGGATATCAGACCTCAATACAATTTTGTTATGACAATCTTGCAGTAGCTATTTGAATATTTGCTGCTAGACCTATAACAAGGAATTTTAAAAGCCCACAATTTTGTATATAGGCTCCAACAGACCATCAGAAGACCAAGCTGAACCTAACACTCACATAGACTAGAGGAAGTACTTAGTTAGAGTGGTACACAGACAAATATTTTCTTTGGCAGAGAACAGGTCTCTATAAACAGGAACATGGTCGAATCATGCACTTTTTGCAGGAACTAAAGTATTCAAACTCCAAAAAAAAGTCACTACCCAAAGTTATATAGGAAGGAAAAGAGCAGCTAAATAATCATAGTGTTATTCCTTTATTTTCATGAAGCTGGATCCTTTTCAACAGCATACCCCCTTCAGTGCTATTGTAAGGCTTTAAAACTCTGTATGTTGTGCCCAAAGAACTATTAGTTTCTACAATAGTGGATGCTTCAGTAAATCCTTCAATTCATCTAAAGGCTGTTTGCAATTGTTTATTTTCAAGCTTTATTTAGTGTCACATTTACACAGTCATGATTCAAATCAGCTCTAAATGCCCTGAACGCAGAGGTCAGCCAATGTCAGAAAACTCAAAGCCAAATGCAGTTTTTATAATGATAGTGAGAAATTAGTCAAAGAAACTGCAGAAACAATTATTGTAAGTGCTATTGAAACTTAACTTTCTGATATTTACCAGCCTTCATGGAAATTCTCCATTATCAATAAGAAGGATATACCAAAAGTAGTTCTGTCTTTTGTTCACTCACATTTACACAGGGGCTACTGGAAGGCTCTAATCCGGTAGCTTGGCTTGTCTAAAATACTCCTCTCTAAACATATATGTGCCCAATACTTATCCTGACAAGCATGCTCTAAATGTTTTGTTCCTGTTTTTATTCAAAAGTGAATCTCTCCGTATTATTGAGGACAGACAAAACTGAAGTTTGATCTGCTTCTTTAGCAAACATTCATGATCTACACCAGGCCTATGGAACTTAGTCCTTCTCCAAGTTATCTCTGTTGGTCCTGGAATTCTACAAATTCACCTATTTCCTCCATCTCTGAAAGAAGATTCATGTCTAAGGCACTTTACTAGTTTGTGATTTAAAAATCTAGGAAAATATTCCCAGCGAATACTTTTTCCATATCCTTTAAGAGTGGCACAGTATCCCTTTAAGAGCAAATGTACTTCTAAAGTAAAGAGCTAGCAAACAATTAATGTAAATATTACTTTTTCACAACTTTGAACTGATGAATGTGGAATTTCTGTGAAACGACCCCCCTAAGGGTGTAATGTTACATTCAATTTTATAATTATGTGTATACCCAAACTTAATGAGTAATTACAGAACTTGTTTGGGGAAATCAGGTGAAATCAGCACAGTCCTTCATCTATGCAATCCCCTGTTTCCCATTGTGGAAATGAGGAAGGGTTTCAACGGCTAACTGGAGATAAATATTTTTGTAAGAAAGCCAGGCATGAAAATTCAGTCACTAGTACTCAAACAAAAAAATTAAATACTTTGAAATCCCAAGGTCATCCATGCACCTGTGTAAGTCTCATTAAACTTAACTGACATTTTATACATTTGTTGAGAGCAAAACACTCTCCTACAGCTGCAGATCTTTTGAATGACTCCTCATTGTCATGGCTTTTATGACTGTATGTCAGATTACAATTTAAAATTGCAAAAGCCATAGTATGTTTCAACAGACTAATCAACTTTTTTGGCTTTGGCTTTGTGTTAGCTTAGTCTTAGCTCTGGGAGCTGGATCTGGGGCTGCCGACAGCTGTGGCTCACAGCGGTGCAGCTCCTCCCATTGTCCCCGCACGGCCAGGGGACAGCGAGGGACTCAGCCTGGCAGCCCGACACATGCCAGTCCAAAGGAGGGCACATCCAAGTGACTCGGCCTCTTGTTCTCCGAGCTTTCCCACTCCTCAGAAAGAGACCTGGGCATGAGGAGAGCTGCTGGTGTCTGCTCCCAGTGATGAAATTCCAGAAGGGCTCACGCAGCAGCTCTGGGGATTGGACACAATTGATCCCTTGTTTGGCAGGGTCCTGTTTCCACAGGACCCATTTCCACCTCTCGCTAGGGTTCCAAATACATCCCTTTAAATTGCTATGAAAGCTGCTAGGGCTTTAAAAGCAGATCAAGGCTAGGGCAGAGCCAAACAGAGAACCAAAACTGTTTCAAACCAGCTCAAAAGCCGAAAACCAAAAACTGCTCCAGAGACAGTTCTGTGCAAGCTTCATGCAAGTGCCCAACTGAGGACATTCAAAGGCCTGCAAATTCCAAGAAACACAATTCTGGCCAGATTAAGAGAGCTGAAAAACATGAAATAAATCATCTGACTTTAAAATCCCATCTTCTTCAAGCAGCAGACATGCCTGAGATTTCCCCTTTCCATCAGATGGCCAAGCATGCTCCCACCAGGCCATCCCTCAGCAGCTGGCTCTCTCCTTTACACAGCCTTGCTTCATCTGAGTCCCTAACCAAAAGTCTGACTCACTTCACAGTGCTGTCCCAAAAGCTATTTTTATTTCCCAGCTTTGTAATTCTCTCTCAGATGTTAATCTATTTGCTCCTCCCTCCTCCTCCCACATAAGAACTTTAAAGTCTTTTTTTCCCAGCCAGGCTAACAAAATAATAAAGCAAGCAAAGAGATTGTGAGCTAAAGCATTTTGGAACCAAAGAAGTTATAATGTATCAAAAATTACCTTCCTGTGTATTTCTGTAGCAATGCAATGTTAAAAGTGGGGTTTTTTTTGGTCTCAGAGCAAAGTTGCCCATAAAATACAGAGGAAGATTGGAAATTCAGTGTTATGCTAAGGAATACCTCACTTTCCCCTGAACAATGAGGTTAGTGCAGCTGTGCAGTCATCCACCAGGAATCCCTCTTACTGGAACATAAAAGCTGTCTTTTATTCAAAAATTCCCTGCTGGATTTTTAAGTTCTAGTGAGACATGAGACATCCAGGACTGATTTGGGGAGTGCTCAAATTTACTTAATAATAGGAGGGCTGAAAGAAAATAATTCTTATTGAAACTTTTTTTACAAGTATTGAGATTTAATTTAGTTGAACAGAAACATAATATCATGTTAGACTAGTTATAACTATTCTCAAGTTTTGGCTATAGAAAGCAAAATTACATCAGCAAATCAATCCCTGACGAGTCACATTTCAGTCTGTTTTCACTTAATTAGATTTTTTTTTTTTTTACATATGTAGGGTTTAGAAAAAACAATGCAGACAACTATTGCAACTGGAAAATTAAAAGGCAAAATGAAGAGGTTCTGACTCAATGGCTGAGGTATTCCTGACTCCAAGAAAGTTCTGAAGAAGTAACCTTTTTAAATTGCAGAAATAAGTCTTTTGAGAGGATGCCCAAAATATTTGTCAAAAGTAACACATGGACTACTACTTGCCTAGAAAAGGAAACCCTATTTTAAATTAACCTGGCAGATGAATATTACATGAAAAGAAAAAGTGTGAAACAGAATTAAAAACCTGAGAATAAGTAAACAGGAGAGATAACTACATCCTGCTCGAATATTACATGAAAAGAAAAATTAATTTTATTAATTAAAAACCTGAGAATTTTATTAATTAAAAACCTGAGAATAAGTAAACAGGAGAGATAACTACATCCTGCTTTCCATTTTTGCAATTGCTTTTTATTAACATTCAGTGAAAAGATGGTTCCACAGTAAAGGAACATTGATTAAAATGCAAGGTGTTAATAATGGCTAAAAATGAGACCTTAAAGTTTATTCATCTTTGGACGACGTGCAAAAGATAAGAGAAAAATAATACTTTTTGAAAGCAACTGAAGTAATTACAAACCTGTTGCCTTGTACTTTGACTTTTGTAGAGGGAAATGATATCTCACTTAAAAATTCTTCAACTGCACCCAGATGAACATGTCACTCTGAGATGCATCATGTCACCTCAAAGACTATGACACAGAGGCTGTTGCTGAACTGAGAGATTCCCATGGGCACTTCAAGCATTAAACCAAAGTGACTTGGCATAAAGATTACGCTGCTTAAATACAAGGTTGCATGCAACTGCCTAAGGTGAGAGATGTGTTTTATGTGGACACTCCTTGTGCTAGGCTGCCCTCCTTTAAAAGTAGATTTTATAAGAGGTCCTATTTCTCTTCAAGTACAGGTAATGAGAAAAATTCTGTATTTGGGGCATGGCACACTTTTACCTACTCAAAATTAGATTAGAAAAGATTTGCATACTTGGGCCAATTCCATAACTTGCTTTATAACACTGTGCAATGGTATTTTTCCATGCAATGGTGTTTATTCCCTAATTGTTTTCATCCTTTATTCTCATGCTTCAGTACCTGTGCCTTGGGTTCAGGATAAGAGTATTCCAACTTCACACACACACAAACAAATCAGTAAGTAGATCAGCTAGGAAAATGGGCATGGATTTTTCTTTTTCTGCCCACAGCTGAAAATAGCAATAATCACATAATAATAGCCACAATAAAGTTTGACTTAGATGGAGCCAGTGTCCATAACAATCCTCAGGTTTTTAAAATTTATGCAGTTACCACGTGTAGATAGCTCCTAGCGTAACATAAAATTGGAAAATCTGAAATTAACAAATTAGCAAAGGGAAAGACAGCAATAACAACTACAGAAGTTGCAGATGGTATGTTGGAAACCAGTGGAAAATCCACATTATGGGATGTCATGACAGGTCACAAGATGCAGATCTAGATGCAGTATCAGCAATGCCTTGACTAAAGATTGCCAAAGTCAACAGATAAGATGAGAGTTTCATCAGTTTGCCTATGTGGAAAACTTGAAATACTGAATTTGCCTGATAAATGAAGATGATGGTCCAGAAGTGAATACAGATCATTACACTAAAAAATTACCCAACAAGGCAAAGTTAAAAGAACAGGCCAACAGTAGGAAAAACTGGAGCTAGGACCGTTCATTACATTAGGTACACTATCATTCCTGAGTGGGCAAGCTCAAAATGTAAAAACAGTATTGTGGGATAACTAGTATTATTGCACGTCTTGAAATAGGGAAAAAAAAAAAACTCTGGCCACATGCCATTCTTTATAAAAATTACTCCTGTCCACAGTATTGATTGCACGTCTTGAAATAGGGAAAAAAATAACTCTGGCCACATGCCATTCTTTATAAAAATTACTCCTGTCCTCAATACTGTTCAGCGCTTCTACTGCATTTACTTTTGTAGAAGCAATTCACTTTTCTTTGAGCTAGGGATGGAAGAAGACTTGGAGCCAAAAGATTCAGCACCCAAATCCCATTCCTTGGTAATCAGATAAAGGCCATAGGCATTAAGGATGACATCTGAGACAAATGTTAAGTAAAAGAATAAGCAGAAAGGTACAGGGAAGAGAGACAAGAAAATGATGAAATTCATTTTTGTGCCCAAAAGCATCCATGTGTCCGTGTAATATTCATACTCCCAGAGCTGGAAGGAATGACCAGATTGTTGATCTCAGACTGCATCAGCATGCAGAGGAACAGTGCTGAGATGCGCCTGTTCTGGAGGCTACAATTTGTTAAGTGTTCTACACCAGAAGCAAAAAGCAAATTCTTAATTCCTTCTCTGAGCCAATGTTTTGGCTCTTACCCAGGACTGTGCCCATGTCCTGGCAGCTCTGCCATACAGAAACAAAATGAGCTGTATGTTACAATGGGAGCAGGTAACTGTGGGATAATAAGGGCACTTGAATTAAAGGAAACTCCTTGAATAAGCTTATTGGGCCTCAATGCATTTCACCAAAGTACTGGGAATACCTGATGGTGAATACCTATCCAGCCTGACAGGAACATGCTACATCCCTGCTGGCAATTCCCACAGGAGTGGGCAGCCACAGCTGTCCGACAGGGATGTAAGCAGAGGGAACAGAGACTCTGAGACCTCTGTGCTGCTATTGCTTCTTTCCTGCTCCAAGAGCCTACATACCAGATCCAGCCAGAAAAAAAGGGGTTAAGAATCAGAAAGCAGCTACAGTGCCAGGAGCACGTGGGCTGCTGGCAGAAAAGTAGAAGAGCAGTCATGTTTCAGACACAGAATGTCACAGCTTTACCTCAAGTATCACTCTGTAGAAACACAGAGAGTAAAAGCTTCCCATAAAACATAAAAAAGTGGTTTCCACATTAATGGTGATACTTTTCATTTCCAGAAAAGACCAAAGAACCAAGATACAATTTCCCTTAAATGCAAAAATTTAGTCATTATAAAAGCAAAGCAGAAACACATATATCATATTAGAATATTTGTCTGTTTGTTCAAACTTTATTTCAATTCTTCAGCCTCTATTTAAAAGATAGAGACTGCATCTCTCTGAACACAAGTAACTTTTAACTTCCAGTAGTGAATTTACTGACCTTGAAGTAATGATTTATGCATCATTTCCTGCATTGCCAGCATCTGTGGATGCTCTCAAGTGAACAGGGAACACACAGGTTGAGAAACTGTATAAAACAAGCAACTGACTTTTTACTTTGGAAGTCTTTCCACTCAGTTGCCTGCTATTTCAATGATTTTCAGTCATTGCAAGTCTAATTAATAGTGAACAAAACTCTTTCAGGCAGGCTTCAGTTTTACTTCATGGTATCCTAGTGTGAAAGGAAAAATGCAATTTGATGATAGTCTTGCCCTTTAAAACCAGTGATGAACAATCCAGCCCTGCCACCATCATATAACAGGGTATAATGTGGGCTGCTCTTCCATCAGCACACCCAACTTCTGTGCAGAATTTCCTTATGGACACTTCCTTTTTATGTTTGTCCTTTTGCTAGATGTGTCACCTGAGTGGCACAAACAGGGACAGCAATTATGAAGGGCATTTCCAGTCAGAGAAATCTATCTGCCTGTCATGTAAATACAAAATGTAGCAATTGTGCAACGCTGTTTTCTACAGTGACATTTCACTAAATTTGTGTCCTATTGTTTGCTACATGAAATAATTCTGTAAAAACAGATGTCATTTCTCTTTCTTGAAAATCTGTGTAATGGATTTCTAATATACAGTACTTATATTTATCTATATATTATTTGTATTTTTACAGATATTTTTCATTGTATCATCTTGTTCCCCAGTTATTATTAATTGTTAGTAAATAGACTGTCACTTCAATCCACCTTATTTTTAATCTGGAAGCCAACTGGCTTTTCTATAGTTCTGATCTTCATATGAATTTGATTTTTACCCATCACTGACTGATTATGTTAAAAATCTATGCTTCCAAGGAAAACTTTGTCCAAGTTACACAGGTTGGACAAGTTTGATTCTCTGATGGAAATTTTTCCAACCTATGCTTATAGAAGAGATGCCTTTTTACATGTGCAGCCATGCATAATAAAAGGAAACAGCTGTGTGCCCTCTAACAGGAGACTCTAAATGATCAAATATTGGCATTTCAGAGCAGACAGTAGGAGGTGATCCTCTGACTGCAGTGGTGCAGTGGATCTTAAACCATGCCATTTAAGAACTAGCTTGGGGCCAATGCCAAGCTGCCCCTGACATCCTCAGGGATCACAGCTGGATTTTCACTGCAGGGAAAGCACAAACTGCCTATTCCACTTACTGCTAGATGGGTTGCCAAAATTTTGACTCTATTTTTGAGGTACCCACATTTCTTGGGAAGTCTGACTGCCCTGAGTTCTTAACATGAAGCTCAAAGTGCAAGTGGACATCTTCATTTCAGTGTACAAAAAAGGCCATAATGGAGTTTCATGTGTTTTTACAATTACATGGATTAGCAGCTTTCAGTCCCCAAAATAGCTGCATCTGTCATCATTTATGTTCCTACCAAAGTAGTCTGGTATTCCAGAGTGGTTAAGCTTCTCCACAACTATGTTCAAGTGAAGGAAATGAAAAAGAAAAATATGAGGAAAGAACCACCTTATTTTGAATATGTGCAGCCCCAGACGTTCCAAAATATCCTTTTTTCTATAAAGAACAGTTCACTTGTCTTACCATTCTAATATGTTTTCAAGAAACAGTGCAGATGGTACTTTTTGAAATCTACTGTTTTCGAAATGTAAATTTCTAAGATTTATACTGTTTTCGAAATGTAAATTTCTAAGATTTATAAATATGGTTTACACCTTAGTATAAAAAAAAAAAACCAGGGCATTTAGGATAATGGGAGATGGATTCAAACTGAAAGAGAGCAAGTTTAGCTTAGATATTAGGAAGAAATTACTTACTGGGAGGGTGGTGAGGCCCTGGCACAGGTTGCCCAGAGAAGCTGTAGATGATGCCCCATCCTTGAAAGTGTTGAAGGCCTGGTTGGATGGAGCTTGGAGCAGCCTGGGATAGTGGAATGTGTCCCTGCCCATGGAGAGGAGTTGGAACAAGATGACATTTAAGGTCCCTTCCAACCCAAACCATTCTATGATTCTGTGAAAAAAGAAATTGGAATAGGTCCTTTCTTGCATACCTCTTGACTTTAAAAGTACCTACAACACTTTAAACTAGGTGTGAAAGTCATATTTCATTGCCTAATTAATAAAATACCTTTGCTGAGCAAACATGGGCAAGAGCTCAACCTCATACACATCTTTAAAAAGCAAATTGGTATAAACACTAAATTATGTGTCCAAAGTCTCAATACTGTTAAAAAATTAATTCAAAAGTTTGAAACCTGAACCTAAAGGGAAATACTTCACTATGACCAGAATGAAAAGTTTGGAACAAACTTCTGGGCACACCCCCTTTCTTTGGAGGAGCTGGAGAGCCTTGTCCTGCTGCAAGAAGGAAGCAAAGCAGAGTCACCTCCTGCCTGTCAGCTGCCACAAACTGGACATATTCTGCTGAATGTTTCTCCTATGCTGCTTCTGGAGCAGACTTTTCTGGGTGCTTACAACAATTTCTCCAAAATAAGGGAACATCTCTCCACCTTCAAGGCATCTGTCATCAAATTCCCTAAAACTGCACCTCTCCCTCCCATCTTTTTTTTTTTTTTTTGATGACTACTTTTATCAGCACAGATCAACCATAAACAACTCACTTAACAGACCACTGCAGCATTGGAATTTCCCATTTTTAATTCTCCATTTAAGCAAGACATTTGTGTTACAATGTTAGCTCACTGTTCTCTTGGCTATTAATAACATTGTACTCCACATAACAAAAAGTTAATTGCAATCTCAAAGCAGTCATGAAACCATTCAAGAGTTTAACTAAAAATCATCTTACAAAGTGACATTTTGGTGTGGTTAATGATAGAAAAATTGTTAGCTCTGTCTCATTAAAAAAACAGATCTCTGCAGAATAATTTGCAGAGACACAGAAAATATATAATTTAATTTTATTTCTGTCTCTAAAACACCTACAGAACTTCACAGGTACTGTTGTGCCTAATTACCAATGCCAACAAAGTAAAATTACATTACAATTATTTGTTTCAAGCTCTCTTTTGAGAACAACCTTCTCTATCCAAGCAGCAATGAATTCATACTGCCTTTCCCAGCCAGCATAAGGAGCTTAGTGTAGAAATTACGGATATCTTCATGTAGAGTAGAAAATTAAAAACTCTTGCTTTTCCCAAAGCCATTGTTAATGCATTTTGAAGATTGCATTTTACCCTTTGCGAACACACACAGCTTTGCTCTCCTAGATGAAATCTCACTAGCGCCACTGGAATAAGTACAGTTACCACTCTGCGAGACCAGCACAAGAAAGAAAATGAGGTCTGTTAGGGCCAAGTGTTTCACATTAAACACTGCTGGCATGAAATCTAATGTCTCCAATGTTCATTTCCTTTAAGAAAGGGGCAGGATGTGACTCAACAGAAAGCATAAGTCATTTAACTGTGCATTGAAGTGCTTTGCGTTTCTAGTTTGAGTCTAAAAAACATTAGAGGAGCAGACTAAGAACAGATCTTAATTAAAGTATTAATAGTAGCTCCTTGACAGTAAAATGTGGCCCATTTAAAGTGTTCTCCATTGTTTAACAATATATAGGCTGTGAGTCTTCAGTGCTCGTGGACCTGCTGCCATTTCAGGGTGCTAAGAGTGAACTTCATTCACCAAGCACTGAATTCTGCACAAACCTGTTTCAAGCCCTGCATTTTGACAGAATAATATGCCAAAAACATTTGAGCAATCCTGAAAACCATTGCACTTGCTAAATATAGATCACTCTAAATTTAACACATCAGGAACACATCTAAAACTGCAACTTAAAGGTCAACTGCACAGCAATATAGTATGTGATAGTAAAATTATAGGGCAAATATGACACATCATGTCTAGAGTTCCCCAGGGGACTTGCATATGAACATTGAACCCTGTTTTCTTCAAATAAGAAATGACCCATCATTCTGTAATAATTTTCAGAGTATCCTGAGTAACCTAAGTATCCTGCTCAAAATGTAACCTTTCTACTGTGGCAGCTGTTTTTGTCTAAAATATTGTAATTTCAGCATTGCTTCAGATAATGACTGCCTTTCACATGCATCTGACTACCACTTACATCATTACAGACAAGGCCAGTAGTTGCTGGTCTGATGATTCACCATCAGCCATGGTTTTTCACTGTAAAAAATCAACACTGTAGCCAGTCAAGAGGGAAGATGCTCTTATGATAGTGTTAAGAGTAGCAGAAGTGTCAAAGAATTGCAAATTTTATTCAATCTTTTCACAGTAAATATGTGGCCTGTATGCTATCATGGTGTCTGCAGCTGTCAAATGGCAACCTATTTACCTGCACTGCAAAGAAGTCACCAGCAACCTGAATGAATTTTTAAGGTCATGAATTTTTAAAGCTATACTATTAAATGAATTTGCTCTATTTTGTAAAAGCTACCCCCCTTGTACACACCAGCTTGACCTTTCATCTCTCATAACCCTGCCCAATATTACTTTACTTTGATTTTCTAAGTTACCGGTATTATTTATCCTGATTGTGTTAAAATAAACGTCAGCTTATTTAGGTGCCTAAATAAAGTAATTCTGGGGAGAAAAGGGGACCAGAGGGTTTATAAAGAAACATAAATATTTTGACTGGTAGGCTTGTGACTCAAATGTAGTTGACTCCAACAATGACAGATAGTTAAATTGTGGGATTACTACATAGGCAATCTATGGTTTCAAAATTATTTTCTAGTGAACAAGTGTTATTAGTACATAAACTGACATAACTATCCATCAAAAGATGCCCTGGAGGCTGAAACATGATTTAAAGTTGTCTCTCTGAATTAGGGTAAGTAAATTAACAGCTTGATCTATACCTGTTCAAACTGAGTCTGTTCTCATAAAAGATAAATTTTACTTTTTAGTATTATCAACATGACATATCTCACAAGTATTATGTCTGGTTAAATTACAAAAAAGAATAAAATCTGAGGCCTTACTGTCCTGACAGAATCTCCTTAATTCCCAACTATTTTGGTTAATATGCTGCCCAATTAGAATTTTCCACTCATGAAATTCACTCACTCTACATGAATATATACACTCGACACACACATATCTAGACACACATATAGAATCCATACAAACAGAATGAAATATGAGGGCAGCATCTAACAGGGAAATGCTTACAACCTCCTGATCCCTTAAGTGTGTCTATGGCTAAACAGCTTTAGCAGCCACAAAAATTCCACCTCTGTACCAAAGACCATCACTGTGGTACCAGTCATTTACAGAACTGCTCACCTGGTGATTTCCATGGCAATAATTGTTCAGACAAAAGTCCGGGAGATTAGAGGAATCATATCCGCAAATGAGGGAGGGAGAAGATCCACCGAGCCACACAGTGCCATCATCTAGCAAACCACCACAGTACACAGCTCCCTGAACATTCATTGCCTGTGTCATGTCCTCCTGTATTTTCACATTAAGTTTTAAATGCATTAATTTTCTGCCAAGACCCTGATACACAGCCTGCTACATCTCACAAAATCTGGAGATTAAACTGATACATTTTAGAATTCTTTTTTTTTCATACTTTTACTCTGTGATTGTTGATTAGAGGATAGCCTTGTATGCTTTTTCCTTCCCTTCACCAGAAAATTGTGTTTCAGAATGCAAATTCAATCTGTGTATTCTTCATACTCATTTTACTACACATTCAGAATGGAAGCCATCCACTCAATATTTCACCAGTAGTTCTACTGCATTAGAAGACTGACAGCTTCTCTGGGTTTATTGTTGAACTATCACAATATTTTGTTTATCAGCAATATGATAAAATACAAAAAAGAGAATAGACTCACATTCTCATATTCCAAATACATTTTAGAGTAATTTAAGACTCCTTGGCTCTTAGAAGTTTTCAAATACAAATCCCAGGAAAATTCCTTTCACTCATTTTCCTCCAGGAGTAACTAAAGGTGTACAAATATAGGAGTGGCAAATTCCAGAGGAACTTCAAATAGACTCTCTATTTAATCATATTTATCATAAGATGGTACTAATCCTTCCTTGGGGCTATGTATTTTAAAGCTATATTTGGATACTGAGAAATTTTTGCTTGCAGGGAATGTAAACTATCATTGGCTTGATTTTTAATTTAAAGTGATTTTAAAACTTGCCTGCTTCCATACCCACTTGGATGGATTCTGACATAAGCCTGAAACATCTTATTTCCCAGTAGGAAAAATAAAAAAGAAATTGCTTAAGCTTTCAGGCATCTCTTGAGTGAGAACTCTCAGCATAATCCAAGGGTGAAATCCTATCACTGTGAAAAATCCTACTTGCATTTGATATGCCCAGATTTTTAACTACTGTCCATTTTTCTGACACTGACAAGAGTTTATAAATAATTTAATTCTGCAGGAGTCTGTCAACAATTAACATAAGTCTGGGGCTAGGGTACAAAAATACATACTGAATAACCCTTTTATTATCAAGGAAATATTAAATTACCATAATCTACTTCTTATTTTCATCCTGTTGTAAAATTGATTATCAACATACATCTATGCCAGAAGCACATATGCCAAAGAAATGTGTTTGCAAATTTGACTGCCAAAGAGCAATTGCTTTCTTAAACCTTGGGGAAATGGGAAAACAAAATCTATTGAAAACTAGAGATAAGGAACTTCATTTCCCCTCAATCCAACTACAAATAATGTAGAAGCAGCAGCATGGCAATGGTTCTACAATTGTTATTTTTCTGTAACACTAGAAACATACATTCAAATAGCAATATTAAATATACTTTCAGCATCAAATAAAGATGTTTGTTACTTATTTTGGAGTCAGAAAACACCTGCATATACCATATCCATAACACTAATGCTCAGGGTAAATTGACTTAATTTCTTGTTTGCAGACAGCAAAAATGAAAAGGCAACACAACTGTTGGCCCAGGATGTTCATTGTGTCAGACTAACACTGCCTTGTGCCACTGTCTGCAAATGTCCTTCAAATCAGGAGCCTCTGTTGAACTGCATCTCTTTTTCTCTTTTTACAAAAACAAACATTTTCCTTCCTGGGAGGCTGTTGTATAGTTTCTTTCTTATTGTCTCTTTTTCAAAGGAGCCAGTTTTGAATAAGCAAAGACAAGATGCAAGGCCGGAAAAGATGCTCAGTCACATCCTGCTAAATACACTTGTCTTAGTTTGTCCATGACAAGCAATGTAGATTTCCTGTAGGTAAAACTACAATGACTGCTTCTTTTTGAAGCATGTCTTCTAAAAGTCAAAGTCAGCTGCAAAACCTAAATCCTACATTTGGATGGAGAGAGAAGTTTTCCTCCTTCTAGTATCCTCAGGCTGAGAGATGCCAGGCCTTCTCTGCTTTCCCTCACAGAGATTGCCAGCTCCTATAATAGTACTTCATTTTGCACTTGATACTTCTAGACATTGTTACAAAAGAAATTTCTGCCAATTTCCTCTTCAGTATTGAACTTGATAGAGAGTAAAAAAAAATTCTCTAAAGCCAAAATCATTCTCAGAGATGAGGAAAAAAAAGAAAATAATTTGTCATTTCAGAAAATTTGGTGGGGGTCAAACATCCAAGCCATTTAGTGCACAACAATGAGAAGCTGCTGTGTTATCACAATCAGAGGATTATTTAGACATAGGCATGAAGACACTTAAACTGTGCATACTGCAAGTACTTGTGCACAAGAGAGAGTCTGCAGTGGGTGGATGCTTTATTTAGGCAAGAGTTACCCATCTGGAACTGTGGGAGGGAGTTGGCAGATGGAGCTCTGGAGTTCCCTGCTGGAATCTGGCCAGGGCACTGCTGTAACCAACCCCTCTCTTCTCAAACGCAGATGGAGAACTTGCATGTCATATGCTAAAGCTGTTAAAGAGCACTGAGCAACCAGAGACTGATTCCTTCTGCTTTGTTCTTTGCAGACCTATTTCTACCTGTTGGAGGTTTGTGTAAAACTCCCACCTCTAAGACAACAGCTTCATAAACTGCTTCTGTACAAGTATGAAGAACAGTAAGGACACAATGCAGTTTTGATTCTGGTTTTTAGATTGGAATAACCTAAAAATCTTTTCACAACCATATGGTAAGTCTCAATACTACTTTCAAATAATAAAAATCCCACTGAATTAATATTTCTTTAAAACTCTGAAGAATCATTATTCCAAAGGGCCTGCACTTCTAATCTTAGAAACTAATTTAAAATAAAAATCAAAATTGAAGGTGCAATATTATTTTTCCAAATTAAATATCCTCCACCAAGTGGTTTCATGGTATACAAATAAAGAGGAACAGCTAGTACATAAAGGAGGAAACATTTCATAAAAGGAAAGCACTTTGAAATTCACTCAGGCTTTGTTCCTTTAGGGCTTTGCTCGTGTGCACTCCTAAGCAGAGAGCAGAGACACAGGGGACACGGTTTCCTTCTGTTATCCTGCCTTTTCATGGGCAAGTCAAGTGAAGGGCTGTTCAGCCTGGATTCCAGACAGAGAAAACTTCTCTGCAAATTCCTGTTGTAGCCAAAGCATAGCATAACTGCTGCCACCTCTACTGCTCAGACACATCCTCTGTTTCACACAGAAACTATTTGGAAAAGATGAGAGTTTTCAGTAGGAGCAGGGAACTTTTTTTCATTCATTGGAGACTAAACACAGACCTTTTGGAACTCAGCTTTGACACTGGATGAAAGTAATAGCTGCAATCATAAAGCCTAGCTATTCTTTCAGCTCACATGGAAAACTTGTACAAAGCAAATGGTTATTTCGTGAGCTTCTCAGATTGGAGCAAAAGGCATGTCATAAGTGGCTGTTAGCCTGGAGAAAGTGCTTGCTTTCTCCTTTAGCTGCTAAGAAGAGGTTATGTAATAAGATATGCTCCTCCAGAAATGTGTTTCCCTGCTCACAGAACCTGAAACCTCTGGCTTGCTCTAATATATTGCATTTTTCTGCCTTCTGCTTTTCAGCCAGAGAAGATAATCTATCCAATGACATAGGAAAACAACATCTCAATGGAGAAAGATGTCCTCCTCAATGTAGATTATGCAGACATGCAGTAAACTTCTCTCCATCCAAGCCCTCTCTGTGCTACGCTGTCTGGAGCAGCTTTCCTTCCTCACACTGACCCTGCCTGCCTCAGCCACCAGGCCTTTATTGGGACACCAGCCATTCTTTTTCTCAGCACAATAACACTGCAATTCATGATTCTTTAAGGAAAAAGGAATAGAAAAAGCTGTACATTAAAGCCCAAAATACACTGGAAAAGAGAAATAAGCCATAGCTCACTGACCACAGAGACAAATGACTTTGCTTGGGAAAACTGCTGAGACAGTGGCCTCAGCTGCCTGGGGCAACTGGAATATTCAGTAATCATCTCCTCAGCTGGCACAGTTCACACAGAATTTTAAGGAAACACAAGCCAACAGTTCACTTTTCTTTAAGAGCTACAAGGGAAATTGCAGTGGACTTCAATTCAGGAGCAGCTCAGACAACATGAAGCTAAGAATAATAATCTTATCAGCTACTTCCAGACAAGACACATCTTTTATTTATACTAAAAATGCAATTGAGAAACCAAAGTTTTAGAGCAAACTAAACACTTTTCAGTGTTGTTACAAGAAGTGACATCCCTGGGCACAGATGGAAGTTTGCAACTTGAACTGGCCACAAACCGCTTGCAGATGCTATTTTACACACCCACCTGTAATGTCCCTATTGTGAAAGCACTTCCATATAAAAAGCAAGGCATTTCCAACCTACATAAAAGCTCTCTCTAAAGAAAGTGCCCTTGGGACAGTGTTTGGTAACAGTTTAAGTCCAAATATTTTCTGGACTGCAAACTCCATTAGTATTCATGAAAAAATGTATCTAAAGCATGAAACACAGATGCATTTCAATTCTATGCATATATTTAAATATGATATTTATATACTATTTCATAAAAACCCACAATATTTAGGACATTTAATCTGCAGTATGCTGCTTAGATGAATAATTTATCCTCACATGCTTGGAATACCCGTACCTCTGAATTTATAATATCTTAACTTTATGTCCTTTGTGGCATGTCTCCTGCTAGATCACATCACCATATGTATTTTGTTAACTGCTGCACATCTACAGTCACTGAAGAGTTAAGTCTGATGGCATAGAAAATATTTTATAAGTAAGAAAGCCTTTATAGTGTGCTGTTCATGTTGCAGGGACTCTACAAATTGCTTCCAGACAGTGCTATTTTTATAATGCCATCACAAAAGCAAATACTATCCTACCCATTCATGACGTGAGTGCAGCTTTAGATGAAAAGTTCATGTGTCATAAATCAATCTTTGCCCAACCTGCTGAACAAAAACTTGAGTAGAAATTCAGATAAAGCATTAAGGAGGTCAGGACAGGAATTGTCAAAGTCCTCTCCAGTCCTCACTTTTAAACTTCCCTCTTACTTTCTGTGGGAACCATTCCTCTTAATTTCTGTAGGTTTTTGTTTTTCATTTTTTTTCCTCAGTAAGTCAATCAGAAGGTGAGCAGCAGTTGCAAAAACAAAACTAAAAAGTTCTGACAGCTATCAGTGATCAGAAGTAAAAGAGTAGCAAGAGAGGACCAGGCAGGCAGACACTGCAAATGTTTTTGCTGTTCCTGTTACGATTCCTGCATTACTGTTTTACTTGGTCTGACATGACTGAATTTTCCTAAAGCAATTTTCCAGACCTGCATGGGGCCTTGAAGTTTCCCCTCTGTCAGTAATACACAGGACTTGTGCACAGGAATAACCTGGAACTACTGCCAAGACCCAGCAGAAGGAGAGCCATACCTACAGTATTAATTTCTCCCATATAGTTTCCACTGCATAATTCATAGACAGGTCTTTGTCTTTCATACCAAAGCAATGCTCCATCAGCTTTTTACAGACTGAAGGAAAAGTGTCCTTTTACTCATCTCTGGGGTATCTCTGGAAACATGAGCCAGGGCAAAGTGCCAGGCATCAGAAATCCCTGAGACCACTGCCCATATGGTTTTCAATGCATTACATCAAAGGCACTTAATTCCCAGCTGAACTCTGAGAGTTAGATTACTAATACATAGAATATAAGAAGGGAACTAGAGTAATTTACAAGTGCCTTTTAAAAATTTTTCTTCTGATGACTGTAAAGTTAGTTGTCAGCAAATGTCACCCAGGAAGCAATAAGCAGCTCAAGGTGACAACAGTTCCCATGCCACTGCCAAGAAAGGGTGTGAAGTAAGCACTGCTTCTTTGGGATTTGGCATTGTGTTCACCACTGCATTCGCCTCTCCACCTTTCTAATTTTACAGTGTTCTTGTCCTACAGGCATGGAGTATTTGTAATACTTTTTCACCCCCTCTAGAATATATATTAAATTTCACTTTTCCAAGAATGTTCAGGGAAATAGTCTGTTCACACTTTAACCCACTGTGAAAACAAAACCCTTAATAAAGGCAAAATTTTTTGTTTGTCAGCCTAATCTAAAAAGAACAGAGTTTTACGAAGTACATTCTGTTGGCTTATATGTTTATTAAACTGGGGGAATGCATGATTCAGTCACTTTGAGTTTTCACATTAAAAATAGCATATCATGGGTTTACAACACTATAGAACCTCAGGTTTGAGCTGGTTTTGGGTTGGGTTTTTTGGGGGTGTGGAGTGCATGCATTTATTTATTTCTTTAAACTACAGAACACTGATAGCAGCAACTCAGTTGGTCTGGAATTTTGTTGTTGCTTAGGTTTTTTTGGCTGTTGCTCTCTTTACAAGTTCTCTCATAATTTTTCATCAGTGTAATTCTTAAAATATTTCCTTCACCCCATTTTATTAATCATTTCACAAACAGTGATTTTAGAAGCCACAAATTAAGCTGCTTTCTGAACGTTCCAGTCATTGCACAAGCTTGCAGGGAGCCATGCAGCCCTTTTCCAATACTCAAATGTACTCTGGGAAGTTTTCAAAGAATAGGAGTTCAGTGTTCAACTACAGCTGAATTTGAATGGGAATACCTCACCATACAGTTGAGAAAGTCTTCCTCATATAAAACTCAGTAGAATTCAGAAGTGCTTTAGAAAGAAGTCATCCAGTTAAAACAGCAAAACTTTAATTTTTTTAGAATAAAATTTCCCAAAACCAAAAAATCATGTTTTATATGACTTTTCAATAAAATATTATGTGAGAGAATGTGCAAATGATAGTCTAACAAATATGGAGGAAATGTAGAAAAAAAACCTACTTTTTTTTTTTCTTTGAAGATAACAAAGTTTCTCTTCTCCTTTTCCATTTATTATTTGGTCTTAAAGTCCAATGTCTCTTTTTTCACAAGCCTCTTCTCTTTTCTCCTCTGCTACATAACTTAGTAAAGAGTCCAAACTACCTGATGAGAATCACAGCTAAGAAAAAAACCCACACATCTGTGCAGCATGGAAGAGCATCAAACCTGCAGTGACTTACTGCAATGCTTTAAGTGCCTATTAAGTTCCTATGAGAGGAGAGAGGGAACAAAACAACATGGTATCGAACTTTATGAGCATAAAATTTAGATTTTTTTTTCTCTACTTCATAGAACTACAGAAAAAATTAGTAAAATTTTAACTCTGCAAGTTTTCTAGCAGGTAGTAATTGCAAGGAGCATGTTACTATGACTGATGTTACAAATGAGACTTTCACATGCTGGCCAATTTTAAATTATAGTTTTTCTGGAAGCCATAAGAACCAAAGCGTGGATTCACTGAAGCAGCTGGGCTCAAGTGAAGTTGCTACCATTCTTTAATCATTCCAGGGAGCATCTCTGTCACAAAGCCAGGAAGCCAAAGCAGAATTCAAGATGTTAAGACAACAGACTTCAAAGGCTAATGCAAACAATTTGTGCAAGCTTTACTGTTTTCCAAATTAATAAAACACAACCAGATATTGCTCATATAAAATGCCCAATTATGTCTTTATAACTTAAAAAACTCTATATAAACAAGATTGTCATTTTGATCCAAAATATCCCACCTGTAAAATCAATTTTTTTGGGGTAAATGCAGTTCAGTGACACCACACAGACCTGCACAAAGAAACTCAAAGAGGCATTTTAGACAACCCTTCAAAAACTGGTCACATTTTTGGTGACACAAATGCTGGCACACACAAAAAATTTCAACTAGTTACTGATTTTACAGTTTTTACCAATGATCCCTTAGCAATCTAAATACTGGATGATTTACCAGCCCCAGAGGCACAGGGAATTTACCTGTGAGATTTTGAGTGTCACATGTCTAATTCATAGACTTCAGCAATTGGCCTGCAAGACCCTGTTCTTAAAATCTTTAACAGAAAACAATAAAAATTCCACTCCTCAAGATTTATCACAGCAGTAAACTGGCATCTCAGAAGATTTCTGTTGGTTCTAATAAAGATAGACAAGGTCAGAACTGATATTTTCAGTTATCTGGACTTGGTGGCAACACCACCCACATTATTCTACATTTCTGGAATCTAGAGGATTTGGTAATTTTTACCAAGTGGTCAAGTCCTATCACATAAGTAGAAATCCCAACAAAAAAAGTATAATTTTGCAGAAAAGAGTCTTTATAGTTATTTCAAAAAGATAAAAATAAATGTTTTGGCAATTTCTATTACTGCTCTAGTTAATATCTATAATTTTTTTTTTTGAGAAATCATATGAGGGCAAGGTTTGAAACTTGTGAGAGATACTCACTCTGTCACCAATAAGCTCTATGAGGGCAAACATCAGAAAAATCTGGTTCACTCATATATATATATATTTTTTCAGGTGGGGATTTTTTGGATTCTGGGGGGGCAGGATTTGATGTGGAATTGTGGTTTGTTGGGGTTTTTTGTTGCTGCTGTTTTCAAAGCAAGTGAAATACTTTAAAAATTAAGCTACCTGAATCACTTCTCTGGAACACGAAGAGATCAACTCCTCCACTTGGCAGTTGATTAATTTTGTTTTTTCCTTTAACATTTTGCATGTGTAGAAATCCAGGTCAAAGACAGTGCATTCAAGGGTTACTTGCTCAAGCTCTTTGTGAAGGCTGCAATTCACCTACCTTGACCCTCCAGCTGACACAGCTGCATTCTACTGGAGAAGGTTTCTCCTGACTGCTTGTGGAAAAGCTCCTACATTGGCGCATTTTTTCAACTCCACCTAGTACACCTGGTTTGTGAATTAACCTCTCAGCAACCTGGATGATTCAGAGCTGTCATTAAAATTTACTTTTGCTAACAAGTGAGCACCTATTTCTTGGCTGCTGTGAAAAATAATCACAGAAATGTAATCAGTTGCAGATGCAAAGCCAGCTCTTTAATTAACATTTTGCAAGTATTGGTTGCTATACCTTTTCAAAGCTGTCTTTTCTCAGCAGTTAATTATTCTTAAAAAGACACACCTTTCAGGCATATGTTTGCTAAGACATTACCCTATTGAAAAAAAAAAAAAAACAATCTCTCAAGTAACCTCTACTGTTAAAAGAGGACACATTTTAAAAGGCTGGGGTTTAGGATGGAAAGCTCCATTTAATAGTGGAACACATGAAATGCAATGCTGGCTGTTATAATGAAATGCAGGTTTATGTTTTTAATCTAACATTCAGATCTTTATTTTTAAGTGCCTTTGAGAGCTGTTTTTACTTGAGATCAGTGACTTCTCTTTCACACACCACATGGAAGTGAAAGTTGGAAGAATGCAGTAGGTACTGTAAATACAGAAAGGTATCAGTCCCTTGGATTCAGCTCTGTGAAGCCATAGACCAATATTTTGTTAAATTAATTAAAGTAGGTAATTTTAACTGGAAAAGGGGGGGGGGGGAAGCCAAATTAATATTAACCATGTAAAGCAGGTAACCCTTTACAGAAATTGAGCTCTAGCCATTCCAGAAGCTAGTACTATTAGGCATCATTAACTCAGCCTCAATAAAATCATTTCTACTGCACAGTATGTTGGAGTCTTAAACATTTTAAGAATATAATAAGAATCACAAAATATTTCTGCAACTTACTGCATACAATCTCTCCTTCAGAGTAAAGATCCCATCACTCAAATCCAATAGTTTTCATCAAAATAGATCTTTCTTGTCACGTAGATCAAATCTGCTGATAAAAATTTCCAGTTACAACATTGTATTTTAAAAATTACATTTTATTTTTAAACAACTGAGCCTTTCCCTCTGTAATGACTGTTTTATAAACATGTTTATGCATACATGACAACTTTCAGGACTTGGATCAGGAGACCAGCTCCTTTTACATCAGACAATAAATCCATAGTTGTGATTGCTAAACTTTGTCACAGCAGATGGATATTGTGTTTTATATGGAATGTAGTAGGATCTTAAATCTGGCTTAATTTGACAGGATTTTTTCTGCAATATGGACAGGACAGCCCAGAAACTGAGGCTGGGCTATGGCCAGAAACAGCTAAGCACTAAAACCCAAACCTGACATCAGTGGAACCCCAGGCACAGCCTGACTACCCACACAGACCCAGGCAGGTTCTCTGCAAGAGCAAGGGACTGGTACAGCCTGAACAACCACACTCATGCTGTGTTCAAAAATTGAACAAAACTAAAATTGATACTGCTCACTTTACAAAGTCTTTCAGGGG
The DNA here is from genome assembly GCF_017590135.1 of Pyrgilauda ruficollis. Lineage (NCBI taxonomy): Eukaryota > Metazoa > Chordata > Aves > Passeriformes > Passeridae > Pyrgilauda > Pyrgilauda ruficollis. Next base: position 1,044,483 of record NW_024530044.1, read on the forward strand.
GAGCAGAAAAAAAGCATTCAAAACCAGCATTTTGTTGGCTGTTTAAATGTCTTTTAGATCTGCCCTTAGACATGTGATGTGAATCTTAAGATGAATAAATTCTTCCAATAACCTGGGTTTAATCATCCCATGATTCTAAATCTCAGGTTGCTTGTCTGACAAAGTATGACACTTATGATAAATTCCCAAAACTAGAAAAATACAAAGAAAATTATAGATTTTCATAGTTTATGAAATATTACAACATTCAGTTTTACTTCTTACAAGAAATCATGCCGTTTGGTAGAGTGAATTACAAGGTATTGTAAACTGAGATAGAGTTTATGGAAGCTCTGAAAAAAACTCTGTTGATGTAGTGATATTGATGTAAGACAAAGCTGTCTTAGAGAAGCAAATTGCTGAAATCCATTACCTCTCCAAAATGTGGGGAGCCAGTACTGATGCCATGGTTTCCTAGTTACAGAAACCAGGTCGTGGTGAACCCACAGCCCCCAAGGGCTCATTATCTGTGCTGAGGGAGTACATGTAATGGAAAATTATTTTCTGTAACTGGTTTTCAATGAAGGGTTATTAGTGGAATTGCTGTACGAGAACTAAATCTCAGACTAAGGTCTGCCATATTCCTGGTAGGTTTTTGTACCTTTAAAAATCTTATATCCTGGCTGCATACTTTACTTGGGTTGTCCATTTCTGCAAACAGATGAGTAACTTCCCACAGTGCAGCACAGAGGTTTTGTCAACACATTGTTCCACGTATCAGCGTGGTCAGATTTCTTTTCCAAAATACAATCTGTGCAAAGGGGTAAATTAAATGAGGCTGAGCACGGCAGCAATGTGTGGAGTGCCAGAAGAAGGTCACACTGCTGGCACACAGAGCCAAGGGCCAGCCAGGAGATGCCCGCCTGGCTTGCACAGCGCTCGACCTCAGAAGCTCATGGCAGGGAAAAGGAAATGAACTGCCACGTGAAGAAGCTAGTAAGAGGCACAGATTTAGTCAGCTAATTGAATGTATGCTAAATAGAATTCCCTTATGTTCTTAGGGCCAAAGTGCAGGAAAAAACACTGTTCTGCAACTGAAGTGAATGGAAAAATGCTAAGAAAGCCAGGATTGGACAAGACTTGTGAGTCACTTCAGAGCTATCCAAAGGCATACAGAGGTCGGGCACTCGCTAGAACGTGGGCTGAAACAGCCACTGATTTATTTTCCAAGAATCCCAATAAGAGGCACTCTCAGGGGAGCACAAGACAAGAGACTTTGCCATGATTGCAGCTACAAAGATGACTACAGTTCAGAAATGCTGGCAAACTTGTGAGGCTACAGTAGAAAGTCAAACTGTACTCTGAAAGTTCTGAGAATGCAAGCAGGAAGAGCAGGAAGCAAGACATTACAGTGGCATAACTGCTAGGAGAACTTGGGATTAGTGAATGAGTTTATTGATTTATTCATATGCATTCTTATCAAAGAAAAGATCAAGGTTTCACGTTTGGGACTCCTATTTTATGATTAAGTGTTACTAGACAGCTTTGGACATCCCTCTCTGAATTACAGGGCAGTGGGTACTCCTTGTTAGGAAGGAATATAGGTAGTTACATTTACTGCTGTACTCAGAATTCAGCTCCCCTCCTTCATTCCACAGAAGTGGTGAATTCCAATTACCATTTTCAGACTAGAGAAAAAGACAGACACGTAGGACTACTTGATGAAATGAAAAATTTAGAAGATAAAATTTCATATAAGCCATCCTTTTTGCTTTGGGTTATGGAACAGTCTGAACTAGGTTAAATGTAAGAATTAATAGTTCTCTTATTATTAACTTTAAATCAATTTCTGAAATCTACCTCTAAGGCACTAGATGATTTAATTTAATTACATAAACTGCAATTAAACTAAAACACAGAACCTTGGCTAGCTACTACTTTCCTCTTCCATAATCTAAAGTAGAAACATTTATCTGCCTGGCAGAGACATTTTATTTACCAGTATCCTGAGACGTCACCAAGTCCAAGCTGACTCTGAGTAAGGCCTGTAAACTCCCTGGTCTTTGAGCCTCGGCAAGATGACTTTATGTGCAGCTCAGCCACATTAGTAACAGGGAGATACAGCTCTGGCAGCTCTAATTGGATCTGCAGCACATGGAACTACACGTTAAGGAAACTCTGACAGAAACTGGGCAGAAATAGTAGAAATTACCTTATATGACATCATAAAGCACAGGCCTCATATAAAATTAAATGTATAAAAGCCATAGTTTTAAATGAGGAATTGAGAAAGGCAATGGAAATGTAGCATGTCAATTTTTTGATTTATGAACGATTAAAGGCTGGAGACAAAACTGCAATTTGGGTGCTGCAAACTAAAGACTTAGAGAAGTGATCAAGTCTGTAATTCTATGAAGTCATCTTTTGTCAGCTGATTTTGTCACAATCCTATCTGCCCCAAATTCACCTTGGGCATTATTTGCAATATCAAAACTCAATTTTGTTCAACACGTGGGTTATTTACCTGCTTTATAACCTTTAAGTAGGATGAACAAGAACCAGGATTGACTTTCCTTTCTTTGAAACCTTCTGTTCTCAGTAGCATTTTTCCAGTGCTGCTAAAGGGAGGGCTGGACCATAGCAGCCACACTAAAGGTCACTGAGCTGTGATTGAGAACTTCCTTGGGGTCTCCACTGCTCCACAGACTGCTCTCTCTGCTTGACTCAGATGCCCAGGTTGTCACTGATTATTGTTTGATGAAAGTTCTTATTCAGAGGTAAGAAAAATAAAATTAAATCAAAGTTATGACTAGGGTGTCTATCCTCCCATCACTTAAATCTTCATGTTTAACCATTGAAGCAGAGGTGATGTTTTGCAGCCAGAACCTTTTTCCTTTGTATGATAACTTATGTCACCATCCCCTTATATTTTTCATGGTGTATGTATTTTAAATGGGGAAAGTAATAACAAAATTGTATAAAATCACTGTGCCAGATGTTGATGTAGTTGAAGAGGAATCCCAAAGATATAAGACTGGAAGCCACAGTTCATCTAGGAAGCCAACCTGGAAAACATGACTAGTGCTGTGGGTAATGCTGGAGTTTGAACATCTTTATTTTCTTCCAGAAGTGAAAAAACTCACACCCTGGAATTTTTTAAAGCTACATATATCAATGCATGGTCTGAAAATGCTGTGAGCTTTTACATGCTATTTGCTGTCTGCTTTTTAAACTAACCTCACTTTGAGTGTAGACATGACCCTTCATTTTTGTCTAGAAAAGATGACTAATAGGATTCTAGTTAGAAATGTGCTGTTTTAAATATATTATCCTGTGCTTTGCATCAACTGTCTACACCAAGATGGGAAATACTAATCATTGTAGCAGTCTGCCACACACAAATAGATTAATTTAACAGATGTATGATTTAAGTGAAACTCTGAGCTCATGATGAAAAATTTGGAGTAAATCCAGTACAAGGAAAATAAAGCACAGAACTTATTAAAGGAAGAAATGTGAGAAAGAATTGTGCTAAACATTCTTCTTATTCTTGCTTTCTTAGGAGGACACCATGCTGGGCAAGCTTGGGAAAGGAGGAGATCTGTCTGCTCTCTGAGGAAAAAATGGGGAAGAAGAGATTCATCAGCCCTCCCCCCTGGAAAGCTGAGTCCTGCTCAGTCATTACTTGCACACAAGGAGAGAAGGAGTTTGCGTAAAAATCCTAGACAATGGCTCAGTGCCTACAAAGAGGCATTCTTCTGTCTGACTTCCACTGCTCGTTAGATTTATGATCTGAGACTAGATCACTTTGCATGAAAGTCAAAAGGATATTATTTTCTAACTTGATGCAAAAAACTACAGAAAGAGATAGAAAGTTCTTAAACTTCAACAGGATTTGGATCTGTGTCACTGAACTAGAAGATGACAACTTTTTTCCCCTGGATAAAACACATAAAATCCACAGAAATGAAAGCTCATCAGTTTTTCAGTAGATCAAGACAAAAATCCTTAAAGAAGACAATTCTTTTTAGCACTCAAAATATTACTTCATCTCTCAAAACATTATTAGCATACCATTTCCATAACTTCAGTTGGTCTTACTACCACCAAGCAGGAAAATTTCAGTAAATAGAGTATTCAATTTGCAGTCTTACTACATAGCTAGAAATACACTGACAGGTTGTAATTCTTCAAGAATTATAAACTACAATATATGCTGTGGGTACTTTTTGGCTTCAACGTATTTCTAAAAGAGACCAGTATTTCCATTTATTAACCAAGTTATTACAGCTTTAACATATCTTAAATTACTCCTGTCAGAATATATTCAAACAACTGATGACTTAATTTTATTTTGTGGAAGGCCATAGAAGTACGAGACAAAGTTTATTTTGCAACAGCATTATGGTGAGAACAGGAAAGAGTAAGAGAGGAGTGTAACAGGTGGGACTGCAAATCACAGACAGAACTAAAAAGTAATAAGCAGATAGGATAACTAAGCAATATAAAATTATAAATAATGTCCTGGCTAAATACTATTGTGTATTTGAGGTACCTACAGGTTGACAGGAATTATAAAGATGGCCCCAAGTAAGGGTTGGGGTTTGGGGCAGCAGTAAGGGGTTTCTGTCAGGATAGTTTATGAAACAGTATATGAAATACAACTTTTAAATGGACAATACAAATATCCAGATCATTTCTTACTCATAGCTGCATATTCCAACCTAGAAACTCATTTGGAAAAGGGAGTGTTAGAGAAAACACCTTTACTGATTAGAAGTGAATAAATTAGTGCTGTGAAATGGAGTACAGGTAGGATTAATTTGGAGGCAAACGTCCCAGAAGTAGCCTCTATAACTGATAAAACACTTTGTACTTTCCTTGCAGAAATACAGGCTTTTGGGTTCAAGACAAATTGAGCTGCCACTGAGGTGAGTTTGAAAAAGGTAGGCAGCAATGTCCAGAACATGATATAGAGTTATTCTGCCTTGCCCATTTGTTTGTTGAGCTTGGTCTCCCCCAGGTCTTCCCCTCCCCTGAAAAAAAAGGACAGAAATCTTGGTATTTGACAGAAAAGCCCAAGTTTGTAGGAATTCTCACTGCTAAAAAGCACAGAGAAGAGACCTGATATAAATAGTCACATAAAAGGTTAAAGTCTATTGTTAGTCACTATCTCCTTTTAGAGGATGTGAGCATCAAATAGCACCTGATAATACATCAATATTTTCTGAAGTTCAAGTGTTCTCTTTCTTTCATGTCTTTTTGCTCTGTGTTCAGATCCTGGGGTATGGCATGGTGGGGAGTACCTTCTATTCTCAATTAGGGATAAGTTGGGGGTTTTTTTTCATATATTTTATACCCTAATTTACAAATATGAATTAGAATTTTTCCAACAAAAATGTAAATCAGCAAAGCATGTATGCTAGGGCATATGGAGATCTTATTTTTGATAACCATTATCCTGCTTTTGCAAGGTAATATGAAAAAGACAGATAAGAATGAAATACATTTCTAGCTAAGACCATTTGCTTATTTCTATTCCAAATCTAACCTAGGGGAATAACAGGAAATTTCCAGTTCATTCCTATGTTCTCTTAAAATTTAATCTATTTCAACTCTGTGGTCTAGATATGTTTTCATACTTTCTCTTGTTTTTTTCCAGTAATTTATTCTAATACAAACATTAGTTCAGCATTCCTTTCAATTAGAGCAACGTTCCAATTCTCTCACAGTCAGTATTCTCTCTTACCAAAGACATTTCTTTTTTCAGTACTACTAAGCTGAAGTTACTGGTTTGCTTTTCTTCACCTTCTCCCTCCTCTGAGGACCTAATGCAAAGTGCAATTGCATAAGTTAATAGTAGAAAATATCAATTTGATAGTGGCAATAGCAGAAAAATTTATCAAGATGTATATCAATTGCATTAAATCTTAAGTACTTAGCTGATCTATATAACCAAGGTACTGCTTGCTGTATTCCCCTCAGTGATCAGAGATGAACAAGAACCTCTTGAGGCAATCCAAGTCACAGGAAGGTTTTACTTTGGTTCACTAAAATGACTTCAAAACAGATTTGTTTACTCTCCTCAAAACTGAGGGTGTCAGTCAAGAAACAGCGTCCCTAACCCTGAACTCTGATTCTCTACTATGTAGGAATGCCATCCTTTACCAGCAGTGCTGGCCAAACGCTGGCACAAGGTTTCACATCCCTGTGGCCGTTAAAAGCAAAGCCAGCCAGCATCTGCTTCCATTACACAGAGTAACTTTTCCCTGGCAAAGTTATGTCAAAAGCTCTTTCAGCCCATAGATCACAACAAGCCAAGAATTCTCTACAGTCCTCCCAAAGATGAAACACAGAACCTGACCCAGAAATCAGATTCAGTCACTGGCCTCAAAACATCTGCCTTGCTAGCTTATCCAATCTCTTTTTCCCACATACACAAACTTCAATGGGTTGAGTTGGCATCATTTGTGTCATTCATTACATCATGGACTATTATTCACTTCCAATAATGACCATTTATTTCTTTAAGTTATGAGGCATCTTGGTAAAGCTAATACATTTATGTTAGTCTGCTCTTTGTAATCAGTGTCTAGTAAAAATAATTTGCCTGTAAACAATTAGCACAACATAAAAGCAAAATCTGTGAAGATTTCCACAGGCTGCACTTGCAGTATAGTTACAGCAGCTGGAGGTAAAATACAACTAGAACTGGCTATATAGCAACAGTTCATATTAACTGAGCAAAATGGCTGTTGTTTTGTTGATACAATTTATCAAATCACTTTTTTCAGCAGTGATTTTATATTTTTAAAGAATCCCTTATTCAGAAGGCAGCTCTCATCTCTAATTCAGTGCAGGCGATGGCTCCTCACAAGTAGGCTCTCAGCACCCAGCCTGTTGAGGCACTTGCAGCCCCTGGGGCGGAGCGGGGCACACAGACGCGCCCGGCCCTGTGCCCGGTTAGCGCAGACCTACACTGACATCTGGTGCCAGCAGAGCCATCTCACAGGGGACAAAGGTCTCACTTGACACCTCACTGAAGAGGTCGTTTGATGCTAAGATAAATCAGCATCTCCCATTCAGCACCAAACCACAGCAGAGTCTGACTACAGGGAAAAGAAATGAAACAGTAAAAATGCCAGGGACATACTTAAACTAGGAGAAGAAAGTGAGAGAACATTAATAATATTTTTTCTGTAATGCACTTATTCCAAAACGGTGCTATTGGCTGTCATATCACAAGATAATTGTAGCTGCTGCTAAAACAGAGATCCCCATTTTTGTGAGAACAGCATTAAAATAATCTGTGCCAGGGTGAGCAGAGCTTGCACACTAGAAAAAGCACAAGTGTTTCATTCTGAAAGCAAGGGCTTAGATTGTGGCTGGCATGAGCTTACCTTGCTTGAACGGCTACAACCACTACATGCCCTATTTTGTGGGCAGGAGAATTCCTCTGTGCCAGCACTTTTTGGCTACTTGCCCAGAACAAATTGTCCCTCAGCAATGGAACATTGAGTCCAGTCTGTATCAATGAGTCTAGCACAGGTAGGGTTTGGGGTGCAATCTTCATATGCACACATAATGTCCATCTCCTTGTAGGCCACAGCCTTTCACTGCCACAAATATCAAAGACAAGCTGACACACCAGAGAGGATGATCCCAATGCTATTTAAAATAATTTCCAAGATTATGAAGAACCAATTACAACAGAGTATGACTGTCTTACTGAGTAAGAAACTAAGATTTTACACTGCCCTTAGTTCTGCTACCAGTTGCTACCTCAAATACATCTGTGCAAGATGCACAAACCTGCCCCAAACATAAGCCAACCTCACTATTCTCTCATGCAAGTAGCCAACACAGAACTATTTCCAAAGTGTAGCTGTTCCATACAGCAAAATACTTTGCAACATGCCCTTGTTCCCATAAGGCACTCTGCAGCCAGCAAACTCTTGTAATAATGTTATTTGCAAGCACAGACTTGGAAAAAAATGGCTTTTTATTATTGCATCTTTGTGCCAGTGCAGACAGCATCCTGACTTACCAGATGTTTCTTATTTCTTTTCTCTAAACTGCACTTTGGTATTTCTAGAATTGAAGGTTTCAGACAAAGAGGTTTCTGTTACCTTAAGAAATCCAGTTTAACACTGTCTCAGAAATCTGTGATTACACGAATAAAGCTTGATTGAGAGAAACACACCAAGCCTCCATCCAAAGACAGCATTTTGAATAACTTTTGAAACCCCATATGTTTAAAAAACATGGAAACAGCAATAAACTCTGGAAGTTCCATGAATGGAAAAGCACTCGTTTTATGAAGTTTTGAGGTTTTGGAACACAGAGTTGTGCTTGTGTTTTCTCTTCAGTTTCATTTTTGTCTTTGTTTTTTATTTTATAATTGAGACAGTCAAAAATACTGAAATCCCAGAACCATATAGGAGACTATATTTCATAGGGAAAAACACTATTCAGGATTCCGAGTGCATGTGCAAGGAAGGAGGTGCAATAGCATGACAAATAAAATGAAGTATGGTTTGCCTGATCAGTGCAGAGTGTTGCTGATTAGTTTTAATTTCATCTTAATTAATGTTTCAAGACCTTTATTTAAGTTCCACAGCTACTTCAGCAGATGCATGGCCAAGGTTTGTGATTTTCCTGCTTGCAGGAGATGCCAGGACATTTCAGTTCCCTGATCCCCAACAAGCAGCAGCTTCCGCTCTAAGGAAATATGAGCAAATATAGAAAGCACACAGTTTATAGCACCTTATTTTACTGACTGCTTTTGCCACTACAAGAATTGCACTTAAATTATGGATGGTCTCTAAGCCCTACATTAGGAGTGTGTATTACTTTTGAAAAATAACTGTAAACCAAAGAATGTGGAAAACAAGGTGAAACTCTCCTTTTCTAGATAATAGATAAGATGGAAGGAACTCACTGGGGGAGGGGAATTAAAGCACAGTAGCAGACAGCTGGGCAAGAAACAATGGCAAATAAAGTCCCCACATCAGTTTACAATTTAAAATCATTTTACATTGCAGAAAAGACTGTCCGTTTTTATTTTCTGTCTCACTTCCAGATTTTCATCATCAGACTAACAGCTTATTCAACCGGAATGGATTTTTTTTTCTTATTTACTGGCATGCAATACCAACAGCAGTTTGGGGTGGCTGTTTTACAGGCTGGCTTACTACAGAATATTACAGTTGCACACTCAGTGCCAAAAGAAAGTTCATCTTTTTGAATTATACCTTTACTAACTGATAATTGACCTCTATATCTTTACATCTTGTACTAAGTATGGCCAAAGAGAAACCAGGTTCCCTGTGATACAACCTACAGGCACAGTGAAACCAAGACTCCCTACAATTTCAAAACTCAACATTATTGCATTACAATAATAATGCCTTGAACTACAAATTCACATTTGTTTTTGTATTTCTGCAATACCACATTTATATTTTTATTCTGTCAGTATGTGTGAAAATTCAGGACCCATGATTATACAATTTTCGATTTCATCAGTCTCTCTGTAATAAATAGTTCCTTGTCTGATGTAAAACTTCAATGTAGTTATTTCTGACTTCTTCAAGCTCTCAGTCATGCTCCTCCTCTTTCTCCTTTTCCCACTCTTTCCATAGTTAGGACAAGGGATTTCCTGGCATGCTCTTAAAAACCCGGGTCTCTGGAAAACAACTGTAAGGACTAGGGAGGGGTGGGCATTGTCCCACAGGCACCTCTAGAACATCCTCAGTTTTGGGGCCCGTTAGAGCCTAATACCACGGTTTTCAGATTTCAAATAAATCAACTAGAAAAAAAAAAAATGGTTTCTACAACAAGAGTTAAGAATTTAATACATTCTAAATTGATTCCTGTGTACAACGTCAGCAAGTGTCTGTCTTTGAAGAATTTCCATTAAAAGAAGCTGTCCAAGCTTATTTCTGCTCCCAGCCCTTCTCATCACAGTAACTGTAACACATTCAACCACCAGAAAAACATTTGTTCACTCATCTTGTATCTCCTCCTTAGTCTGCTACAAAAGAAGAGCCTGTTCTTTTACCAATAGCAATTTACACAAAATGTTTGCTTTTGTTTGACCTTTCCTATCCAGCACAGCTTGGAACACCACGCTGGCAGTCTCTGATCCCCCTGCACTGGCTGCTCTCCCGGATGCAGCAAGCACCTCACCAGCAGCTCCAGGAAAGGTGACAGCCATGGGATGGCCCCAGGACCTGCAGTCTGCACCAGGATGGGTTTGTTCCAGGGCAAAGGCACAATGCCAGAGTGAAAAGTTTGCCCTTCCTAGCAGTCACTGGCACGAAGGCCTGGCCAAGGAAAGGTTTGAGTTTCCACTACTGTCAACCAGAACCCTTTCTCAGGCACTGTGAAAGCAAGACAGGGATTGCTGCTCCCTCTGCAGTCTCTACAGTGGGACAGCTGACTTCTGAATAAGAGGTTATTAAACAAGACACATAGGTAGTATCTAGAAAAGTTTCTAGGAAAAATAATTATCTTACTGAGACCAGCTTCAGTCTACTGTGCTTATTTTTTAGTCATTTTTGCCAATTTCAGTTAAGCCTGGTATCAATATAAACAATGCAATTGTTAGTCTTCCATTACTTTCACTGGGATATGATTTTAAGTCAGTGCTGAGATGTAGCACTTGGTGTCAACTGTTCCACACACTAATGGGAAAACACACACATGTTAATTTCTCAGCATTCTGGATGGGTTTTACAGCAACACAGCTCCAGCTGGACATAGAGAAAGGCAGTTCCCAGACCCCAAGGAGTGATTGGAGTCTGCTTTCAAACTCACCCTGTATGCGTTCACAGAAGCCTCAAGCTGGGTTATGACTCTGCCTGGAGTTTGTGCTCTGGGCACCCAGGAACCTCAGCCAAATGTGGAAGTCTGGAACATCCTATGATACCATGAGGATCGTAAAGAACAGCCAAACTCCAACCCAGTCACACCACCTTCAGAAGCTGCCTGTATGCAGAGAAATTGTTCTTGCACTTCTACTACCTACCTGTATCACCCACCTTGCTCAGCACTACTTATAAGTTAGATACTCAACATTTTTTCCTAGATCTCTGCTGATTCCTTAGCCACCATGCAACAGCAATAAATTTTGGCTGCTTACCCAAAACAAATCCTAAAAACACAGGTATGTGCCTCCAAAACCTTGTCTCAACAGACCATGCATTCTCTAATGCACACCTGCTCAAGGGTAGTTTGTTACAAGTGCATATAAATCTACAGAATTACCAGGCAAAACCAAATCTGCTGCCCTTGCAAGCTTCTCACCCTGAAGTCAAACACGCACCATGCCTGACAATGTAAAATATTTCCTTTTTTAACAGCACCTTTATGTTTACAATAGAAGGTAGGGGTTTTCCTACTTATAATCAAATAAAAATAATTCCTCACGGGTGCTTCAAGTAGTTTGGGAAACGTAATAGCATGAAGTCTTTTCTTGTTACTTTCCATGAAATAGGTGGGGTGATGGTGGCCATTGCTGATAGCAATGGTAAACTCATCTGCTGTGCAGGAGGTGCACTGAGTATTAAACTGCATGGTCAGGATGAAAGTCTGGAGTGTATCCATGCCTGGAAAGCTTTATTACATCCATGTGAACATAGTGACATGCACAGAATACTTAGGGCTGTCCTAAGCTTGCCTTCCTAGACAGCCAGAGAAAGTATTTCTGTCCTTCCTTCCCACTTTACAGCTGCCCTTTCTGAAAACAAACACATTTCTGGCATATTTCAAGAAGTCAGACATGTAAGACTAGATTTTCTGCCACAATTCATGCATTCTTCCTGCTTTTCTCCCTGACATTTGACACAGCAGCCTGAAAAAAACTACCCAAGTTTCATGTGGTATTTGTTGCAGATTATAAAATTCTAGTAAACAATGGATTTTTTTTTTCCTTATTTGAACCATGTGTGTTCTACTCTGTGATCTACCACAGATGGTATTTTCTTGTTACATAGATGTAGTATCCTCTACTGTTAAGGAGTTATATGTTTTATGAGGGAACAATACAATACCATTGTATTCAAGCAAACATTTTTAAAAGCAACTTGAAGGGTAGTTTATAAATTATAGGGAAGCACAAAGCTACCTGGCATTGATGTGCACACAGAAGGGCCACAAAGGACAACAGAAAATTGACTATTTCAAGTGAAGGCCAGACAAGTTCAGCTCCTGATTATTTTTGAGCATATTAAACATTCCTAAGTATTCTGTTCCATTTCTATCTCCACATTAATTACCAGCCTGTTGATTATTTCTTTGTTTTCAGTTTAGAGCTTGCAAAAAACTGAAATAAAGCCATATCCTCTAACACCTGTAAAAATACTGCAATTAATGGATGCCTATGAAAGTGGGTCAGAACAGAATATTTGAACATAGATAAAAGATATTTCCTTTGGCCATGATAGAATTTTTTATTAGATACATATTTGAGGTCCTTTATTCAAATCCTGTAAAGAGTTTGAAATAGACTTCAAACTAAAAATTGGTCAGCTGGGTATTAGGAGATCTATGTGGTTCCTCTGATGTAGGATAAATGAGTGGAGAGATATTTCAGAGGTACTCCTTGGAAGCTATTGCTGTTAAAAATGGGTTTGATTTACAAATATAAAAGGAAAGACTTTTGAGAATTGGATTACATTTCTGTGGCCATCAGATATTAGAAAGCTCTGCCTATTACAATAGCAGTCACCACAAATGTGTTTTGAGGGAATCTGTAAGGTATTGTGTCTCTGTAAGGGCTCTCAAATCCAATGTGCAACACAGGCACATACACATTTGATAGCTTTCTATAGCCAGGGCATTTCTACTTTTTCATACAATAGAATCTCATCTTCTCTCCATAATTTCCAGGGAATTCACTAGATAGACAACAATGCATATATCAGTTCAAAAAATGTTATTCATTGTCGAGAAAATACCTATTGATATGATTCATACATCTTCATTTTTCTATTTGGCCCTGCCACAGACTTAAGTCCTATTAATTACTGATCTCGTTGGACTAGACTTCTCAAAACTGAACTCCTACTACATTTCATCTCCAGAGATGATTTCTTAGTGCAATTAATGTTTCAATAATTTATCTGTCTGAAATGGCTTACTTTGAAATAGGTAAGAATTTCCAAAAGCAGAAACCAAGGCTTTGCCAGTAGGTTTTGTCATGGAAAATTCTATCGTGACAGCGCTACGTGTTATTTCATACTCAGAAAGAGCCATAAGCACAACCAGATGGAAAGATGTACTAAAAGTCTCCTATTATTTTCCTTTCTCTTAAAGCATTTATTGTGGTGGCAGTTTAGCATTCAGTTCCCCAGCAATTCTGGTGGTAAATCTATTTTTGTGAGGAAATGGTGCTTTGATACACTTGTGTAAAGTGCCAGCAATTCTCAGCTCAGTTGCAGATTCATCATAAGCAGGGGTAGAAAAGTTGTGCTAACACCAAGCATACAATAAAACTGCTTAGTAAATCCTCAGACTTGGAATTAAAGTCGTAACACAGCTAAGGGAGACAGGAGAGAAGGTGATATGTGTAGAAAAATAAGCATGTCTGCAAAGCATAGGCTAGTGCTGGCATAATAAAGATAGATTTGTAGGAGGACAGACATAAGCCCATGAACATGCCTACCACTGATCCAGAAAGGTAATTTCTTATATGCTTGAAATCAATGGGTAAATAAAGTTCTTACTGATTTACAAAGCAGGGGCAGCTGCTATGCCATATACTTGGTCAATGCAGTTCCAAGGAATATCAATGAAGCTCAAAGGTTAGTTTCAGAGTATTTTTGTTTGACTGGCAAGAGTTTGAATGTTTCCTGGATCTCTATTTGTGGCATCAAAACCAGTTGGACATAATCTCTGGAATATCTACTACACTTTGCCCAGGTTTATTCTCCTTTTGCAGTTTTATATCTCCTATTAAGTGGGAAAAAACCCTCAACTTTTCATTCCCTTGCAACAAAGCTTTTCCAAATTTTGTCTTGCTGTACTTCAAACCTACCTAAATGATTTGTGAAGCAACCATGAAATAGAGAGAAACTGCCTTAGTAGTAAGGTAAAGCAACCCTAGCTTGAAAACAAATCCTCCACAGAGCCAGAAACTGGATAATAGAATAGAAAGAAAAATTACTCTGTAGCAGCCCATTAAAGAGGTTCAAAAGTTTGTTTCATTTTACTGTCTTGGAAAGTTGCTGGTACGTATCCAACCAAGTTTTGCTTGTATGTATGCAAAGCTGATAAAGTTAAATCTACAGCGTGTGAATACTTAAACTGTTGAAAGATTGGAAACTCCAGGGTCCATCAGGCTCCAAACATCTTTTTCACATGTGCACAATTAGTTTTATTTTGGGAAGGGAAAAAAAAAGTAACAAAAAAAGAATGAAAGCCAGAGACAATCGTACATAGCCTTGTTCTTTAACTAGCAAAAACACACTAAGGAAGACAAAACACAAAATGTACCCTGGACACTAGAATCCTACACTTCCCAAGAAAGCAGGCTACGACTCAAAGCGTATAGCTCCCAAATCTGACTTGAAAGAGACCCTTGAATGCTGGTTCTAAATTAACAAATAGCTCAATTACTAACTTAAGCTAATTTTCGCATGCCTGATCCCTTACAAACCGGTGACAACGTTCAGATTCACATTTGTATTGAGAGTTTTGCTGGAACCAGAAGTGGGATTACAAAGCCAGAAGTAGGGTTTTAGCTGTAATGTGTCTTTTGCCACTGAATACACTGTGGATGGAAAGAGCTGTAATAAATAGCACAGAATGTTCCAAAGGCTGGTGAGATGAAAAATGTTGGTTTTTGGTTTTTTATCCTGCTTGGACTAAGCTTTGTAAGCACAGACAAAAATGTGAGCAAGTCACAGCTGATTCAGATATAAGTAAATTTCAACTCCAAACTCAAATGGAAAGGGGTTTTATTGAATGTCTTGGTCGCTTTTAGTCTTAATTCTGAAGCTAAAGCAACAACAACAGATCACAGTAGGACAGATCACATACAGAACTAAGATGCCATTTGATAATTATCCTGCAAAATAATTTAAATTTTAGAACTGGAAAAAAACCACTCCAAAATTCCTGAAAAAGGGTTCAGATAGCTCCAGACTGAGAATGAGGGGGAGAGGTTGCCAGTTGTCCTACATCAGTACTTTCAGATATGCAAGAAGCCAAGTCTTCAATACTTGGAATTCATTTCCAGCTCTACAACCCTCACTCTCATTTTCATTACCTGATTGCATCATCTGAGATGCCACAGATTTCCCAAAGCTCTTTAAAGAGGCTTAACAAATAAATTCACCAGGGCTTCTTTCAAAGACAAGGCAGACTGACAATAAATAATGCCTCATGCTGCAATGAGAGTGATTTTTAAAAATAAAATATTAACATATAATTGGTATTCGTATGTAAATAAAAACTACATTAACAAGAAAAATCTTGGATTATGTATTGCTGCCTCTGCTTTGCAGTCGTGTTTCTAAAGCAGGAACTGTAACTAGAAGATTAGAGGAGTTATGGAAAAACTGATCTCTCAATTGAAAAAAATCCACTGGCTTATTTTAGAAATTGTTTAACTGGCAGTTGCTACACTTGGCCTTTTATCTGTTCCACAGCATAAACTCTGACAGTCTAACACACTCTTTCTTTCTTTCACTGCTGGCTAATGAAAGTGTGCATTTTCCAGTGACTGTGTAATTCTGTTTTGGACTGATGTCATGGCTGCCACTCCAGCAGACCCATTAAAAATAAAAAACATACACACCTAGAACTTGAGCTGTTACCCAAACCAGAAATTTGTGATTGCAGAGGCAAGCTACACCACCTCATAAATGGATTTTGATGTATGGCATCTGTTTTACTGAGAAATGCTGTAGATTCCAAAGCATGCACAGTTTAGGAGCATTTAAAATCCAGAAAAAAAAATATAACTGGATGAGGAACATGTCTGCTCAGTTTGAAGTCACTGTAACACTAGATTAAAAAGTGAGAAGACCATTGCTTGGAGAAAAGAAAAAAAAAAAGGCTTAATTAAGACAAGCTGGGATTGAAATACAGGAGAAAATTCAATGTTCCTTCAAAATGGAATCTCTTGTAGAATGCTGCACCATGGGGAAGAAAGCTTTAAAAACTTATCCTTGATGATACTGATCAGAAGACATGTTGCAAATAATCCATTTTCATGCACAAAATACACATTTCACAGCACATACATAATTAAGAAGACATGAACAGAAATTATTCAAAGGCATGCTTTGGCAAATGCTTAATGAATATGCTTTCTTCCCCCTTAACCTAAAAAAACATGCCATAGACATTTGTCACAGTGAGGCCAGAGAACAGATAAATACAGAAGAGCTTTACTTTGGATTTACAAATCATAAGGTCAGTAGAATTTCCAAAAAAGGAGATCATATACATGGTACTAAAATGTCATCAAAAGCAGTTGCTAGAAGAATTCTAGAAAAAAAACATTCATTAAGGCTATTTCTGTCAATATCTTGCCCAAACATACAGAATCCTGGACAACTGTGCTTTCAACTCAGGTGATGGTAGCTAAGCAACGTAATTGTAAATGGCAGAAAAATCAGCAGGGTTAACTATCTCTTTTTTCTCAAAATGTACAGTACACCAGGTCAAGTGAAAGTAAATGACAGGTTAAAGAAAAATGCAGCAGTCACCCTGACATGGCCAGCTAACAGGTCAAACAGTCACTGACACAACTTCAAAGCAGACTGTTATGTGTATTGAACAAGGCACACTAATGAACAATCAAAAGAAATAGAGATCTTGGGGGGGGAAAATCTATCAACTCATCTTTGGTTTTGTTAATAAAAATACAAAATATTTATGGCTGAAGTGCATTGTATAAACAAATCAACCTACCTGTAAGTCAACTTCCTAACAAAAGTTTTCTCAAGTGTTTCGAAACATACCAACCTAATTATCTTACAGTAGAAGCTTGCCACATACTTTTCTTCTCATTCATCTCAAACATGTTATGGAAAAATAATATTCAAGACAGTAGTGAAAACGTTTGTTTTCTTACAGCCACATACAGAAGGAATTTGCTTTAAACTACTTTAATGATGCATTGACAGCAGCAGAATAGTCAGAAGATATCCAAACCAGCAAGAACAGCTGATTTCCTACCTCTGGCTGTACCTGTCCTTGGGGACAGAGGGATTGGTATAATACTTTAGCTGTACCTGCTTAGCAGCACACCAGCCTTGGCCAACAGCAGGTGCCAGGAGACATATACAGGTCAAACACATACTGGTATTTTCCCACTAGAACTGGTCTCTGTAGAGGACTTTCAATCACCCAGCCTTATGCAAATATGACAGAAAACAGTTACATGCACAACCATATTTTGTATTCTGTATTTTATCCTGAGAGCCTTGAACAAAGACTAATTTAATTATTAGCTTTAAAAAGTCATTCTTAAATGCAAAATAAGACACATCTGTTTTCATTTCTTTTTAGTTCATATCTCATAAATACAAACCAATGCTGTTCATTCAGGTATCTAGTACTTACATGCCCCTTTTAAAATGCCACATTTTCATAAAACAGTGTAGGGGATTAAAATAAAAGTATCCCACTACTGACCAAAGCAAGGTGGAAGCAAGAATGAAAAATTATTGTGTTAATAACATTTTGCTGGAAAATCACAAACCTCTCTACAAAAATTAAAAGGTTTGGTGCTCATACAGAGTCTGTGAAATGCCAATGGCTCGTGAAGAGGGCAGCGAAACATGAAGTAAAGCAACACCATGAGGATCCTGTGCTGCTTCTCCTCAAGTTTCTCTTCTAGGTGTGTACCTGCAAGCGTAGCCCATAAAACTGCCTTTAGAACTGAACTAGTCTGAAGTTTGCAACATACAAATGATTTTGCTTCAGTGTACCTCCTGAATCCACTTACTATAGCACTACTGTTGTCATCCTGAAAGGAAAATTCCAGTCCAGAGTATTGCAGTTTCTCCCATCCCCACCTTTTGTGGCATCACTGGTAGCAAGCTCAGCCTGGATCAAAATTTACATTGCTAACTGCTGTACCGTGCAATGAATTCAAAAGAGCTATGTGGGGGAATCCACAATACTTATAAGTAACAAACCCCTACAAGAAAGGTGAATATAAAAAAGCTAAAAGTGAACACACATATATATATATATATTTCTCTATTTGCAATCCTAAATTTTAAAACCTGGTTCTCAGAATAAGTGGATCACGTAACCCAGGAAGATGGGTGGCTAAAAAAAAATCCCAGAATTAGGAAGACAAGTATCTCTTGACATGGCATTATGTTAAGCCCTTGGAAGATGCTGGCTCTGACCTGCTCAATGTAGGAAGGATTCTGTAGGTGTCTGAATTATTCCAAAGGAAAGATTTTACCTTATTTTCAAATAGGCCCACAGAAATAAACATACAACAATCAAATTCTCTCCCTACTGCTACACTCACACCTCTTTGAGTAGGAATACAAGTCTTCTCTTTTTCTTACTAAATGTTGATATATTATTTTGATTAATTAC
This sequence comes from Pyrgilauda ruficollis, assembly GCF_017590135.1. Taxonomy (NCBI): domain Eukaryota; kingdom Metazoa; phylum Chordata; class Aves; order Passeriformes; family Passeridae; genus Pyrgilauda; species Pyrgilauda ruficollis. The sequence goes on from NW_024530044.1 coordinate 1,063,038, forward strand.
TTGTCAGGGATTTGTTTGGCTGTCTAACAAAATGAGGGAAGGATTTTTCCGCTATAACTTGAAAAAAAAAAGTTATTCCTTTTCAGCAGATGAATTATGTCTCTGCTTTCCTCTGAAGAACTGGCTTTGGAATGGGTTTAGGCAACACCTTAAAAATAACATGGGCTGGATACTTCTTTTACTCTCTGGGAGGGTCAGTTCTAAGTAAACACTGGAAAGAAAATCTGTCTGTTTTGATGCTCAAAAATAACTAAACTGAAAATATTAAAGAACAGTTTATAAGTTCAAGTAATCTATGTGTAGAATAGTGGTAAGCGAGAAGTTTCACCACAAGGAGAATATGGGATATGCAAAGACAGATGTAGGTAAGAAACCCCCTGACAGAATGAATACATGTTGATAACTATACACATTAACCAGTGTAGCTCTAGACTCCCAGTGTTTTGTTCATGTCAAAATTCTACCTGCAAGGTCGATGTAGCAGAATGGTGCTTCTTTTCAATCCACAAGCAGAATACCTTCTCTGTCATTTTCCTCATTAATGAAGATGCTGGTCTCAGCTGTCTGCAGACCTTGGCAATACCCTCTGCAGGTGGTGTTTAATGACCTCTGTCTCCTCTTTGCAGGTCTGCTGCAAGAGAATGCTCCAGTTCTGACACTGGCACCGGGACTTCCTCAGCTCTGAGGGTACAGAGGTACCCTCACATTCAACAAGCCAGCATAGAAGGCTACAGCTATGAAAATTGCTCTCAAAGAATAGAATGGCCTCAGTATCATGATTAAAATCACTTTAAAAACACATTTCAAAGTACCATCTCACTGCACATCTAACATTAGTCTCAAGCAAATATGTAGTCTCAAGCCATATGGGTTCCAGATAAAATTCTAATTTAATACAAGAATGAGTTCCACATGAAATAATTTAAACTGAGTAACAAAAGTGCTCATCAAAATGACACTTTTACATCAGAAATGAAGATGCAGTTTCCAAGTCCACTTACAGTTTGATCTTCACACTTTCAAACTTGCTTGACATGCTCAGTTTTATACATTTCTTTGAAATACAAAGCCATTTTAGAGATAAAATTCAACTGCATTCTTTTTCCACTGCATAATTCTCATCAAATAGATTTCCAGCACTTCCATTTCTAATGGAATGACCTAATGAAAGCATCTGAAAACAGATGCTTTTCAAATTATCCTTAAACCAAAAGAGCTGGTTTCCTCCAGACTGCATGATGTTCCAAGTTCTAAAAAAGATTATCACCAAGCTCCCCTCAGGTAAGTTCACTTCACTCTATGCATGTTGCATCATCCACAAGAAATATAGAAATAAACCTCTATAAACGTCCTTCTGTTCTCCTGTTCAAGCTAAACAGAGCTTAAGTACTGAAGCAATTTGTCCATTTTGATGGAATTATAGTGTGATTGCATGCAATTCTGTGATTATTCTGGGCAAACTGTAAAGTTAGATGTTCATACTTGGTGCTGTATTAAGACTGCTAGTGAAAAACCTTCAGGAGGGATACAAAGCCCCTGATAAAAAAGGCCTCTCTTTTTGCTGCCACAATGAGTTCATTTTGTTATTTTGTGAAAGATCAGGCTGGCAGTTTTCCCTCTTTAAAAGTTCTCTTCTTTGAGACTATATGTAATTTTATGGTTAATGAAATGGGAGAGGGTGGTGAAAACCACGATCTCTGATTTCACCCACAGAGCACACACGGCCGGCAGCACAGCATCTCTTCAGCTGGCTCCTCACATTTCCAAAACTCTAGGCTAGTGACCATCCACAAAAAAAGTCAAATGAAAGTAATTCAGTTTCATGCCCTTCTAAGTCCTTTCTACTTCTGCTGGTCCTCCACGACAAACACAAGTACAAACTGCTCCTTGATGTGCTGTTGACATTCCATAAATATCTCTTCTGTCTCTCCATCTAAGTCTTCTCAGATCCTTTCATATGGGGCACAAAGGGAAAGACACTCCTCTTTGCTAAGTCTGAAAGTTTCAATGTGGGAATTTGCCTTCTCAAACTAATTATAGCTCACAACATTCAGCTTTGAACATTGTCTTTCCTTCTTTTCTACAAATTCCTGGTGTGCTTAACAAGTCAAAAAAGCTGTAACATCACACTGAGATTTGTTCCTTCACTTAATATATGCTCTGTTCACTTACTGCCTTTTCAACATTGTTAAAAGAAAAACTTGATAGATCTATTTTCACACTACCTTGCTTCTTTGTCATGACTGTCCTGTACTGCCTCCTGTATTTTTTATACATGCCTCCTGCTTCTTTTGCTGCTGGAAAACTCAGCTGTCCTCTAGCTTTCAAAGTCACACAAAAACAAAAAACTAATCCATTAAAAAAATTTTTCCTCTGTCCTTGAAGAGGACCTTTTTCATTCCCCTGTTCCTAAAATTAATGTGCCTCTTAGGAATCAAGCATAAAAGCTTAAATGCATTTGAAGGAAAATCTTGATACATGTGAAAAGCTATCATTCAGCTTGAAATTATGAAGCAAAATTATTATTCCATATGCATCCATAAATAAAAAATAAAATTAAAGCTTCAGTGATTCTGTTTCAAGGTTATTCCAATTTAGTTTCATGTGACTGTGTTTTTGACATCAGGGCATCCTGGGTCAAAGGAAGGTCTACACTGAAAGACTGTTTAATCTGAAGCCAGACAAAGTAAGCATAAAACACTTATTTCCCTTGGACTTCCCAGGCAGCAAATAGCCTAGCTTACAATTGAAGCGCAGATAGTATTTTGCAGAGAAAAATATTTTTGAATATTGAACTTTCATATTTATTCCATTCTATTTTGCTTTATGTGTCAGTTTCTTCCACACACCTATATCTCAACCACAGCTCCTGCACAAACCGGTAAGAGACTTACAACACAGGGGATAAGCAGGTGAGAAATCCTTCTTACAACATCAACACATGAACCTCAGGAAGAGAAAAACAAGGAAGATGACACAACGAAGCAGCTGCTGCCAGAAACCCACCCAGAAAGGCCAGCTAGGAAAGTGTGCTAGTGGGGAACAAAACATTTCTTGTTACAACATCATAAAACAGCAATACCCAGAAATCACCTTGCATCAGTTAACATTCAACTGGCTTCAAGTAACACAAAACAGGAAGAACCTGCAGCATTGCCCATGGAAATAGTTTATAAATACAACAGTATGAGAGTTCTTGTGCTTGTGGGCTCTTAGTAATAAATGACAGCACACAAGTAAAAGCAAACCACACAGCATTTTGCTGAAACCATTTAATATGGTTTTCTCTAACACTATTCGCTTTTTTTTTTTTCTTCCATCTAAATTGAAAATTCATAATTCACAAAGTTAAAACTGGCCCCGTGAGCCTGAAGGACACCCAGTCAAACAAAATGCAGAGGTAAGCAAATTCCAGCAATTGCCATAAGGCTGACTGAAGCCTGGCTCTCTAGAATTGCACAGGAAACCTTTGTTGTATTTGGCAGCCACTCTCTTGTGGGGCTCTCAGAATTTTTTTACCTTATTGCTCAACAGAAGAAGAAAATTTAGCCAAAAAAGTCAGTCACTGATACCTTTGCTATTTCACTTTGACAGCCTAGGTTATTTTGAATATTTCAAAAGCTGCACATCCTTTAAGACAGGATTATTTAACCTGCAAACCATAACCTTTGGCCCTGCTCCTCAGCCCTGATAATTACTGAGCAGCACAGACTCCACAGAAGTCATCAACTAGCTAACAAATAATCTGTTTTATACAGAGCCTGAGTGCTTATCAAACTCTGCCTTGCCAACCAAATTCTGCAGTTCCTCCTATACCACCATGTAAGAGACCAAACATTTCCAACGGCTTTGTCTCCTCCATGCAGGAGTGCCTGGAAGCACTGAAGTAACAAAATACTCAGTCTCTGTGGGAAGGGAGAGTCTAAAATTGCTCAACAGCCTGTCTGCTGGCTGACAAAAGAGAAGATTTTCATGGCTCTGGCAGGGGCTCTGTCCAGCCTTTCACAGCCAATAACCATGAGTTCTCCTAAATTATGACACCTGCAAGTTTCAGGGAAGAGTGGAGGCCAAATATTTATCCACAAATGTCAAATACAATCTTATTTATTCACCCCTGAGATAGGAAATACCTGTGTGGTATGTCAATCTGACTGATAGATGTGGGCACATGGCAGGATCTTGCTGAAATTAAAGGGCATTAGCTCCCTAGACACCTACCTATAATGGCAGAAAACAGCAGGGCACACCATACACCAGCCTGTGGACTGTGCTGGGGACATTTTTCTTCAGAAACAGAGGAAATTTCTAGGGTGTGGCAGTTTATTTACCTCTGATACTGATCAAGAAACTAGTGAAAGATTTGAAATTCGGAAGAAAGCAATTTGAAAATGAAAAAGAATAGTATGTTAAGCAGGGAAAGTATAGCAGTAACACACTAAGCTTCACAAAAAAATCCCCACCTGAAACACATTTAACAGATTTACTGCAGTTTACAAGCAGAATAGCACAGAAGACAATGAAAGGCAATTGTGAATCTAGAAGTGAAATGACACAGAGCATATCACAAGAATTTATATGAATTACCTTCAAAGAGGGTAGAATAGAACTTGAAGTAAAATCTGCCATAGAAACCATAATAGCTTCAGGATGTGTTAACTTACCCACAGCAAGCCATGACTTAAATACATAGTTAAGATAGGAGGAGGCATTTACATGAAAGGAAAAAAAGAAATGGAACCAAGACAAATAAGCAAATTATTGCAACCAAAAACACTTTGGGTAAGTATTTAGAAGAACAGGTATCTCAGTAAGATTCTCTCTCACAGAAATAACAAGTATGGACACCTAGGGTAGTCCGATTAAGGTTGCTTTTACCACAATATACAAAGAATTTAAATTGGCATAAACTTACAAAGGTGCCCTAAAACAATACAACCTAAGGTGCTTATTCATAAAAAGACTTATTAGTCCAACAGAAAGAGAGCAAAACTATACTTAAGCATAATTTGGAACAGAAGACTGATTTAGTGTTCATGAACAATACTAAAGTAATCCAAACAAATGCTTCCATTGCATAGAGCATTTTATCTCACCTCCATTTAATTAACTACAAACTGTATCTAACACCTGGTAAACTCCACCACTTCTGTGACTTCTAAAAGTAGGACTGTTTAACAGTATTCACTCCAGATGAACCAAAAGCATGGTTTGTAGCAACCTCAGGTTCTTCCTACAAGAATGCATTTCAGGGATAGCATGAAGCAAGTCCAGAAGTTCATGGAACTGCTCATGCTGGGATCCTTCAATAAGACCTGCCATCATTTGAAGACAGCAAAGACATTGCTACTGCTGCCTTCAAAAACATGGTGCCATCCTCATTAGTTTACTGGAGCAATACCTTCCTTCTAAGCCACAAAATCAGCTGCAGTTCAATACTATGAGCTCTCACTCTGCCAGTGCCCTCCAAGTGCACTGTGTGCATCTGAAGCACACCGTGCCAGTCGAACATGCAGCCTTAAGAAAAAAAAATGCCCTAATGAAAGCTACAGAACATTAGCAACATGAATTATGTCAACAATTCCTAAAGGCAACATGAGCCCAAACCCAAAGGCAATCCTTGCTCCACCAGCTACCAAGTCCCTGTAAGCTTTGGGAAAAGGCATGTAAAGGGTGTAACAGATGTGCATACCGTTGTAGAAGATCCTTAGGTAGAACTGGTGCCTGTGGATTAAGAATGTCAAGAGCAGGTATGCAGCACTACAAGTAAGCAGCCATGTGTGGGTTAGGGAAGACAGAATTTGGAGGGTATAATGCCTAAACTACACTTCACACAACTTGTTACTTGCATGCAAGCTAGGAGATGATCTCCTGTTAATTTATGCTTGTCAGTTCAAGAGGCCTTACAATACAAAGCTATTCCATGATGTCTGGCTGCTGTTTCTAGCAGTTACAAAGCCCCAGCTCAGAATACATCTTGGTTTATGTTGTTTTTCCTGTTAGCTAAAGCAGCAGCATTTACCCGGACTACTAAAAACATTGTGCATTAAAAGACACCACACAACTCTGAAATAAACAGCACATTTGGACTTGCCCTCCCCTCCAAAATCCTTCTTTCAGTAGAAATCATGGTAACAACCATTTGGCAACAAAACAGTTTTCCCTGCTATGAAACGCAATACAACTATTCAAAAAAAAAAAAAATCCACTCTGCAGCTGCTGCAAGAGAAAAATCCAAACCTTAACAACAGGCATCTGGACTTGGTGCTTGGAAATAATTTGAGAAATGAATTTTACCTCAGTTTGAACACACTTATAAACTAGAGTTCTGTTGGCATCGTTTATCTCAGAGGTGACATTTGAACAGTAAAGGGCACCCACCCTTTAGAATCAGCCCCTTTGTGTCCGACAGATGCCAAAATGCCAAGGCATTGGTGCAAAATGCAGGGGAAAAGTAGAGGGTACATTTCTTGTAAGAAATAGATGTATTTTCTTGTAAGAAATAGAAGCAAAAAACAAGTCACCCTGATAGCTGCAGTATCAGAAAAGGGAAAGTGGATATTTACTTGACATGTTATATTACATTACTTAGGACACCCACCAGTTCTGAAGTATCACTAACTCTGATCTATGAACCCTTGAGGCACCTCTCAAAGCTCTCTGAGAGAAGAGGGTAACTACCATTAAAGACAACCACCTCCAGTAAGGAATGTTTTAGAGTTAATTAATGAAACACAGGGAAAAAAGAAGAGTCTATGCTGGCTTGATTAATTCCTTCTTGAAAAGTAGGGGCGTGGTTATCCTGATGAACTAATGCATTAAAAGTACATTGTTTCCATGAGTTCAAAGATTTTGCCATGAGACTTTTCCCAAAGACACTAAAAGCTGCACCAAGACCCCAGTCTCTTAGGCCAGCTTTCAGCCCGTCACTGGCCGTGCGGTCCCAGCTGGCATGCAATCCAGTGCTGGCCCCTGCTCTTGCTGGCTTCAAGAACAGGACAGGATTTTTTACAACAGGGTGATTATCAGTAGTAGGAATTAACACAAGTTGAGAAGAGAACAGTAAAGCTTGTATGTCCTGCTTTGTTGTTGGAAACACTTACAGCAAGAGAACACTGTTTACACACAGTAATGCATGGTTACAGCTGGTTTGTATCAGAGAAGAGGCTGTGAACATTTGCTAGACTACAGGCATAAAGCTTTTAAAAGACTGAGAGTCTCTCCTTTTAAACCAGAATCTTTTTGTAACTATTGCAGCACTTACCTAGCAGCTTTGATCCCTAGCTGAACAAAGCTTTGTCTCCCCTGCTACCAGTAAGGAAAAACAAAATATTTAAAGACTTGGGACAGTGGACACTAAGGATTCAGCAGCTGCTTGATGTAAATAAGATTGCGACCCATTTTAGCTCTGCTCCCCTTAAACTATCCTTGCTTACTGACAGCCACAGCTTAAAGAACAAACCCGTGAAGGAAGACCTCCACATACAAGAAGATAGAGTATGTCTGTCTTTTTAGGGCAGAGTCTTTGCACTGAACAGTTTCAGTTCAGAAGGAAGTCAGAGGTGCAGGCTCTGTTTTGCTTCTCAGGTTATCTTTTGAATACTCAGTAGCTGTTTCAGCTGCTTTGAGTTGCTCCATTTGCATTTTTGTGGAAAGAAAAAGGTATCCAGCAGTAGCCAATGCCTTATTGATAAAGTAACTTAAAGTCTTCAAGTGTCACAGCTAATTAGGAAATACTTATTATCATTTATTTCAGAGCTTCTTTTCTTTACCATAGAGAATAGAGAAGATACACCAGAATACAAAATCAGCATCACACCTCTACACCTGGCTGGTATCAATAAGCAGTTAACAGTGATGGGATTTGACTGGCATTGCCATGACAGATGTGTACAAGACATCATCTCTGTTTTTCAATGAGGAAAACGTGCTGCAAAATGCACGTGGATCAACTGTCTCTACTTTGTCTGTTGGGGTGACCTAGAAGACCCTTGGCACTTGATCTAGCAGGCACTTGTTTCTCCAGTTGAAACCCTGACTCTTCAGTGACTGCCTTGGTGTAGGGTTCACACAGATGCAGAAAATGCATTTGGTGCACAGCTGGTACCAACCACCATCTGGGACAGCACATACACAGGACCATACAGAGTTCCCATAGCAAGGCTCAAAGACTCTTCACAAGCTGGATACAAAAGCACAGTTGTGCTAGCATGAAGGCCAGTTGGTACCACATCTCCACAAAATGCCCTTTCCAAAGAGAAAGACACAACCCCATGAATGAAGAAAAGGTCAAATATATTCACACCACCTCAAGGTGGGCTTCTGCTGTCATATATTAGTGTTTTTCCTATTCTAACTACTTGAAATGGTCAGAATGCAAATCCTATTCCCTTTTTACCATTAACAAAAAAAAAAAAATGAAATGGGAAGAGATTTCAGTGGCATTCATGTTGTCAAATTCTCACATGAAACATCCATTTTATTTACTTGCAAGGCTTCTCACTATGTCATTACCTCCTTACTAGGTAACTGATATCTCCTTATCTTAAAATGTTGGTAACAAAAATTCCAAACAGCTCTATCATCAAACTAAATGCACCTCACTAATTATTGGCCAACATTCTCAGAGTACTTAAAGAACTTGTAGAATCAAACTAGTATGGGATGACGTTATAATCAAGAACTCTGTAGTATTAAACAGCCTTACTATCTTCAAAACAAAAAAGTACCTTAAAAATGAACTCTTTAAACTAAAACTATACTATTTACTCTTTCACAATTTATCAGACACCAAAACACACAGACGTGAAATAATTTTATAGACCAACTTCAGAATCACTATCAAGATTCAAATTTCCATTTATCAAGTTTGTCTCTACTCATTCTCACCATATGCTCAGTCCCTCTATTTAGAGACATTTCAAAACAAAACTTTGAAAAGTGATTGCAGTGTTTACATTTGTTTTGCCATCACCTGTTGAGCACTGCTAAGGAAACAGTGTCCCACAACAGAGTGCCTCCAAGGCGCCTCCCTTTGACAGCAGCGGATTCAATAGGAAAGCGCCAGTGTGCTGTCTATGGCAGGGCTGGGTCAGAACAGAGAGCTCTGAGGGGCACCACGCCTTTGGCGAGCTCCTCTTTTCGGGGGTTCTGCACTTCCAACACGGAGTTGTTCACGTTGCAGTCGTTCTTCCAGCACCCTCTAGTGACGGCGGCTTTGACTCGTTACTATAATGAGTTACTAGTATAAATTCCCTCTCTCCACAAGCCAGGCCCCCCTTCCCCGCTGATCTCCTTCCCACGCCACCGCGACTTCCCGCCGCATACTCCGTTCTCATCTCTGTCACATAAACTTTTCTTTCAGCACAGGACATGTTAATTTTTATGTACCACAAAGAAAACAGTGTAATTTCCCTTCAAATAAATACGTCCCCCGAACTGAAGTCAAAATATGCGCATATTGTCTTTGTGTTAAGTTTACTTAGGCAAATTAGTAATCATTTGAGTCAGTCACATCACCTTCTAAACAAAGGCATTATTAAACAAGCAGTCTTTCTTATCCCTGATTTCCTTAGAGAAGACTTCAAGGCATTTATTCCAGAACCCTCTTTGCACCGCAAGCTGGTTGAGAAGGGCACAAAATGGAAGACAAAAAGGCATTCTAGACCAGCGGCGGAGTTTACAAGGAGAACAGATTTTGAAATGCACCAGATCCATTGCCCCGTGCTGAAATGCTGACCAGCCAGCATCCCAGTGTGAAAGCAGAGTGTGGGGAGGATTGATCACAGCTCCCAGGCTCCAGACAGGGATACAGAGCTGGATATTCTATTCAGGAGCAAGGCTGAGATCAAAGAGGGTACAGGAAAGTAAGAAACCTGCTGAAAACCAAGTCAAATATAAATGTAGTTAGCATTTTAAATCAGATATCTGCCCTGTGTTGTACTACTGACTTATGAACTGCAGTGGTACTGTAGTGTACCATGCCTCTCCTTAAGGACAGTCATTCTGCTTCCTTGAAATCACAACAAAGTTTTTTTCTCTTAATCACTCTCACACTGTATTATTCACATGCAGTTTCACAAGTGTTGGGACAGTTTAGAAACTTACAGACTAGGCAGAGTACATAAACCTAACTGGTAACACTTGTTTAGAAAGAACTCATCTCTTGGCCTGGCAGGATTTCCATCTAAGTTGGTAACATATTAAAAGTTATTCTATTTTTATTTACAACATTAAAATGAGATGTCTCAGAACTACAGCTGCATTCTCTCCAACTAGCTTACCTGTAATTACACAATCACACAGTGAATTCTAAATGCAAACAAATCTTTGGCCAATACTATTTGCTATGATTTATTAACTATTTACTCAATTCATTGCAATATGTTTTTTCAAAAATTTGCAAAAATACACCTTATAATACTTACAATTACACTCTATTGATTAATTCCTCCTAACCAACCATCAGCTGAATACACTAGAATCCTTACTGAATCGAGTCACTACTTTGGGAAAGACAAAAGCACCTTTCTGCAGACAAACCTATGAATTTTGTATACTGGAAATGTAAATTTAAACAAATAAATTAGAAAAAGTATACAAGGCCACCACTTCAAACAAATAAAATCAAACAACAGGTTAGATTAGTTTTGCTCCTTTCTCCATTGAATAACTCAAACCAGATATTTTCAGTGTCTCCTAATACCTCAACTTCCAAAAACTGGTACAGGCAAGTTTTGGTTCTTTATACACCTGTGCATCAAACCACACTTAAAATATAGGTTATGACAACAAACTAAAAGGCTGAATGCATCTAAAACAAAATGTTTTTGGTTTTTTTTAAACACACTCTGTGTGTGTTTATTATTTATTAATAATTCTATATTATAAATTATCATTTACAATTATTATTCTTTTTTTTCCTAACAAATTTATGGCAACCATTTTAACTTTGAATACAAAATTCTTTTAAACTCTGCCATAGTGACTGAATCTAATTCACAGAAATGTTCCATATTTAGAATATCATGACTTAAAACTTTGGGCAGCATTACTTGGAACAATTACACAGAGCATCTATGTTTGAAAAAACCCTGTATATAATAACTAACAAGTGAAATTGATAATGAAATCACATGAATTGTGGCTGCATGACTGGGGTTTCTGCTGGAGTGTGGGAAGGAAAATCCAATTAATTATGCTGCTGGAAGGAGAGAAAGCCAGTGCTGAGAGCAGTGGTTGTGCTGTGTGAGAACAGTGCTCTGCACTGCTGCTGGCACTATCTGGTTTGCTTTATCACCCTGTGCTCCTGCCCTAGGATATATGTTTGGGGGTAGTCTTGATCCTTACACAGTTTATCAGCTTCAAAGCTTAGGGCAGATTTCCTAAAATGATAAAAATAAACGTGCATCACAAAAACATAGGCATTAAGATGCACAAGGTTTAATTATTGCCCTTATCAAGGAGAAGGATAAACATGCCAAGTTCCTGTGTTTTAACAAGACTTGACTACATTTAGTGCAGGCCTGACAAAAGAGTCCTATTCACATAATAACGTGGATTAAAGGGACTGGCTTTTCCCCCCTTTGACAGAACTCTGGCTTTACTGAGTGTCTGTGGCTCAGGATCCGCACACGATATACTGTCCCATACAGGAGGAGCACTAGGTTTCATCTGCCTTTGAGTCTGAAATATCCATCAGAATGAGAGCACGACACAGCTGTTGCACCCAGCTGCAATTTAGGCAGCACTTGTAAATTGCGCTCTCAGCTCCAGAGAGAGTGCAACGCTCAATTGCCAAAGCACCTGAGATTGGCAGCCAGGTTTCTGGGCGCACTGTGCTCTCTCACACCCACCCGCAGCTCCCCATGAGCACAATTCTGCACGGTGTGTGCTACTGTCCCTGCACAATCCTCACTTAACCTGCGAGCTAGGATTCAGTCAGCAGGGAAGAAAAGGACACGATCACAACTACCCGCTCATAACACACCTGTCCCTGCTCCTGCCTGTGAAGGGCGGCTGTTTAAAAACCAATTACAGGCATACCAGAGATACCTTCAACCGCGTGAACAGCCGCCAAAACTACACAGCTGTGCAAAAACTGCAATTGCAATTCCGGAGCAGCACTGAAGGGCGCAGACACCATAAATCACTGTGTACTCCAGACATTCGCAGTGCCTCTGACAGCGGTTTTCCTCCAGATACGAGAACACGATGTGCTCAGTAACTCGGCAAACCCACAGCTCGTCCAAGTCGGCGAACAAAGGGGGTTTTAGCAAAGCTTACCCATCGGTTTCCTCTGTTCAGCCTTTCTGCCCACTTAAACAAGGGAGTTTACGCATTTTTCTCCTCAGACGGGCTCAATTCCAGACCCCAGGCAGAGGACTTTCCTTTGCAGGGCCCTGGCAGCCCGTCCCACACGCTGAGGCCAGGAGGGACCGGAGTGCCGGCGGGGGGTGACAGCGGCACAGCCCCTCAGGGGCCGGCGCAGCCCTGGCCGGCGCTCCTGCCGCCTTTCATCCCGGGAATGGCTGCAGAGGGCAGCCGGGAGAGGTTTCGGACGAAAACCCTGGTAGTGGGCACGGGCAGCATGCCCGCAAGCTCCACAGCTCCCCACACTCACCGGCGCTCTGAGGGGCGCTCGGCAGGGGCACTAATGAAGGGCGGAGCGCCCGTACAAACCACCTGTGGCCAGGTGAGGGGCGGGCTCTGCTCCCAGGAAACCGGCGGGAGGACAGCGGAGGTTCGGGTCGGACATTAAGAATTTCTTCAGAGAAGGTGGTTGTCAGGAGCTGCCCAGGGAGGCGGCAGCTCCCGGAGGTGCTTAGGGACAGTCTGGACGCGGGTGATGGACGAGGCGGTTTCGGGGCCGTTCCCCTCCTGCACCGCTCCAGTGTCTCCGTGAGGGGGCGCGCGTGCAGCCCGCCCGCAGCACGCGGCGGCGGCGGGGCCAATCAGCGCGGGGCGGGGCGGGGCCGGCGCGCGGGTGGCGGCGGGACAAGATGGTGTCGCCGGGCGCTCTCCGCGTGGTGCGATGCGGCGGCGGCGGCCAGCGCGGCGCCAGGGCCGTGTTCTCCGCCGACTCCAAGCAAGTGGGCCGGGGGACCGGGGCTGCCGCGCTCGGGGGAGGCTCCTGAGCCCCGAGCCGGGCTCTGCCTGCCGGTGTCCCCGCGGCCTGCGGCTGCCGCGGGGCGCCCGGGCCCCTTGGGCCGGGGTAACAGCGTTTCCTCCCTGCAGGTACCTGCTGTACGCCTCGGGGGACTTCGTGAAGGTGCACAGCGTGAACACCGAGGAGACCCTGGGGCTCCTGTGCGGCCACGCCGACCTGGTGACCGGCATCCAGCTCAACCCGCACAACCACATGCAGGTTTGCCGGGGGAGGGCCGGCTGGGGTGGCCGGGCTGTGTCACCCTATGTGCCACCGCGGGGGCTGTCCCGGGGCTGGCTGCAGCTTGGGAAGGGGCTGCGGGTGCTAAGGGCATCGTCGAGATGGTGTTTCGCTGAAATCTGGCAAGAAAGGTAGAGCTATGTCGGTTTCCTACAAACACAAACGTGAAATGTCACGTGGATTACGCTCTATGAATGGAATGACGACAAAAGGGAAATACAACAAAATTTCCTGTTGAAATTGATTGAAAGAGTAAAAGAAGCATGTGAGATCAGAAATACTGTGCTTGGTGTTCACCCTTCTGTATCTGCTGGTAGTGATGCGGATGTGACTTTAAATCCCTTTAACTTGCCCAGTGGCTTCCTCTGCCCCCAGCCTGCCTTCCCTGCTCCTAGTTTGCTTGGGTTTTTTGGTGTCTGGATATAAACAAGAGTTATTTTCCAAGAGAGACTGATCTGCATATTAGCTGTGCAAAACTAGATTTTCACATGGTGGGTATCTGTGCATTCACTCTTTGTGACAATGTACATTTCAAACTACAGTAATAGTGTTGTATTTGCACTTTATTTGAAGGTATCACAGAGGTGGTCTCTGTATTTTTTATTATTCAGTTACCTGGAATCATGGCTGTGATTTTATGTAGAATCTGGCTTTGATATATTGCTATTACTTATATAGTTGTTTGTGTTTTTTTACCTTCAGCTCTATTCTTCCTCCCTCGATGGTACCATTAAGCTGTGGGACTTCATGGATGGCATTCCCATTAAAGTATGTAGAGTTATTCCTGTTAAGAGCTTGTGAAAAATGGGCACAAATCAGTCTGAGATGGGTTGTTCTACTATGAACACAACCTAAAACCCATCTAATTATGGCCGTAAGAGAACGTGTGGTGACAATAATGATGCAGATCCTTTTGGGGAAGAAGGTGGGAGATGTACTGACATACTGACTTTGCTACCTGCTGCAGTTTTGAGTCCAGGGTAGCTCTGGGAAATGTTCTGCAGTTTGGGATACACCAACAGGAATTGATCCAATGGCTTGATAATGTGGGCTGCTTACTCTTGCTCACATTTTCTGCTAAGTACCCACCTCTGAGTGTGCCTTCTGCTTTGTATTAGGGACAAGGTATCCTGAGGCTTTTCATTAAATCTGATGTCTCATACTTTATTAGTACTGTTTTAACATTTGTGTCAGTTTATGATAAAGATGTATTTGCCTTAGAATTGAGAATTTTAATTAATACATGAACTTTTCTTTAAGACATGATTTCCTTATTTTAAAGATGTACACACAAATGTAGTAATTGTTGATTTCCTTCTCTTTTTTTTCTTCAGACTTTCACTGTAGGATCCAAACTTCTGGCACTGTACACGCTTGCTAGTGCTGAGGACTCAGTGTTTGTTGTCATTCCAAAGGAGGGTGAACGAGGTACAGTACAGGCAGCATCATCCATGTCATCTCAGTCTGTCTGTGTCTGTGCTGCTGTTCCAGTGGTGTGCTGCAAGAATGGGCTTTAATGTGCTAATTATGAAATATTTTTTAAATCCTGTTGCAGATGGGTGTAGTCCTGCATTTTGCACCTCCTTTATTCTCGTTCTGCTCCATCTATCATTCCAATATTTGTCTAGAAGAGTGCTTGTCTTTGCTTTTGAAGCATATACTGCATAGATGTGGTCTCATAGATGCAGTTCACCTTTGAGCAGTGCTCACCAGGGTACAGGTTGTACTACTGAAGTTGGGTATGGGTGCTGGGGATTATTCTCCCACCTTAGGCAGTAACCTTAGGCATTTATTACCATAAACAGACTCCTATTCACAGCATGCCTAGGTGTTTTTTAATGGGATTTTGTCTGCAATAAATACATCTTGGCCTTACTGTGTACTATAATATATTGCTACTTCAGAGCAAAAGGAAATGCTATGCAGCTTCCCTTGGATTCTTCAGCTTACACTTGCAGTGATACCCACTGTCTGGTCCTCGTTCTTCAGTACTACTGTTGGTTTCAGACAGATTTTTTTCTTTGGTCAGATACATTCCAGCTGGTCTCAGTTAAGCTGGCAAAAGGAGCAGGCCAAGATCTGGAAGGCAAGGAGCTCTCAGTGGTTCTGGATGGTGTGGATGCATCAACGAAGCAAATTGCTTTTGGAAGAGAAGTATGTTCACCTCTGGGTTTTTTTCTTCTCTGGGTCTTGGTTGGTTGGGCTTTTTATTTTTTTTTTTTTCTCTTAAATGAACTCTGTGCTGTTTAAGCCTTTATACAAAGCACAGCAGTACTGAAACAAAACTGGAAGTAAATGAATCAGTGTAAGGGCTATACTTTTTTTATTATTACAAAAGCGAAACTTTGACACTTATAATGGGAAAGTATTTCCTCAACATCAACTTATATGTTGTCTCCAGAGTAAAGTATTTTGTAGTGAAATGTGCTTTATTTTTTTCTTGTGTGAAAATATAATTTGTATGTCATAAATGGCTTTACTTTAACAGGATTCGTATGTGGTATCAGTGAAGGATCTGAATCTCCAAGTTTATTTTTTTAAACGGAAATTGTTGAACAGGTAAGAATAAGAATGAAAATGTCAGGTGCTCATCCAGTCTGATATATCTTAAATGGTCTTTAACTCGTGATGTGTGCACACATGATCTCATACTTGGTTTTCTGCTGGAGGGGATGTAGTCACTATATGAGAAGCTTCCTGTAGAAGTGAACAGATCAGTGGCAGTGGTACCTTACCTTTGCAGCTCAGGAATGTATTTCTTTCAGTTAAATACTTGGGTTGATGCTGACCTGAAACAAGTGACATAGTTTGGGCAGCACCCAGGCTGGGAGGGAAGCAGAGAAAAGGAGAGGGAGAGAAAGACAAAAGCAACAACTCTTTCACCTTGATTGAAGGTGAAGAATTAAGGAAATCAAGAGGAAAATAAGTCTGTCACTGTTTTTGAGAGTGCATATAACCATAACAACTTGAAAATACTTAATTTTTCTAATCAGAATTATTTTTAATGTGCACTAGCTGATCCTTTTGAAGATTTGTTGTAGAACAACCAACCTAACTCTTACAATTAAAGTTCCTTTTTTGACTTTTGCAGGTTTTCTTTAAATACAGCGAAGACAAAAGGAGACAATCGCTTCAGTTGTGTTGTGTGCCATCCTACGGAGGATTGCATTGCAACTGGCCATGCTGATGGAAAGATTCGCCTCTGGTATGTGCAGTGTGGTTAACTCTGTATCCCATTAACTCCTCTGACTGTAGGAATTAAGTCAAACCTGAGCAAAGGAGTCTAGTTTGTCCCTGGCATTGCCATTTTCAGAAGTCAGAATGAGCAGTGAACCTGCAGTGCTGACAGTGTATATGTCAACTGGAAAAAATGCCTATGTTAAGTTATGCTGCATTAAATCTGAACTTGGGTGCAAAAGGTAATGTAAGAACAGCTGAAATAACTCTTTATGGGCAAGTAAGAGTCCTAAAGAGAGCACATCAATGGAATACATGATTAAAAGCATTACATGGTTAAGTTGCTTACAGGGCTGAGTGGCTTGGAATATCTAAGATGTGAGGTATGGACCAGGTGGCTTCTGGAAACCTGTAGTGTGGTTCCTTCCCTCCTTCTTGAGCATAAGATAAGCTAGTCTAGAAGTTAGAGGACAGGATGATATATTGGATTCAATTCAATATTTCCTTTGGTTTACTCTGTTGTTGATGTTGTGAGTAAAGAATCGTTTTGTTCCTCTCCACACAGGAGGAATTTCCACGACAGGAAAGCGTACACATATTCCGCACTGCACTGGCATCATGATATTGTCATGGATCTGGCTTATTCTATGGAGGGTGAGTAAAAGAAAAATAAAAAACAAAACAAAGCAATAAAAAACAACCTACCAAAAAATCCCAAAATCTCCATCAAACAAACAAAACCTTCTCAAATTTGAAGTGTTGCAGCAGACAAAGAAGAATCTATAGAAGCTCCAAGTTTGTCTGGTTACTAACAAGTTAGTTTCTAGAATTTTAACTGTATCCAGGAAGGATCTGAAATAAAAACTAAAGGAGTTTTTTTATATGCATTTTGATTGGCATTTATCATGTCAAATATCTGCCTCTTGTTGTAGAAGGAAAAATCTAACCCCTTCTCTCACCTCTTCTCCCTCACCTCCGCTCTTCCTCCTCTTCCGTTTCATTAATGTTACTGATGAGTTCTTGCCAGTCTTACCTGCATCCAAATAAAACAAGTCAGTTTTGTCTGAGCTCAAACCTGCTGTCAGAAATACTACACTTCTATCTGAATTGTGTGATCTGAACTACTCCTAAGGTATTTCTTACTGCAAAGTACTTTTCACAGGAGAACAATTCAGCCATATCCCAACACAAATATCCAGCTGATTCAGAAAGTGATGGGATCTACTACTCCCAAAGCATTGCTTAAATTTCACTGTAGACACAAGTTCCTGTTACTTAATCCAAGTTTCTCTAGCAATTTAACAGGAGATAAAGAGAAGCATGTCTATCTGTATTGGCTTGGTATTATTGTTTACTTGTAACAGTTTAAAAAGTTTTGAGAAACTCATGTCTGTCTGTCATTGTAAAGACACAGGCTGCTGATTTTATTTCTTTTTAAGCAAAAGCTTTTAACTGTATTTTGTTGCTGGAAAAGGAACCAGGTTGCTGAGTGGTGGAGTGGAATCTGTTCTAGTCCAGTGGCACAATGAGTCTTCATGCCAGAAGGATTTCCTGCCTCGGTTGGGGTCTCCTATCGAGTGCATCTCCATGTCCTCTGATGGTGTTCTCTGCTGCACCCTGCACACAGACAACAGTAAGCCAAAACACATCCAAGTATCACTTCAATGAAAATGCAAGTCTGTA
Source organism: Pyrgilauda ruficollis (assembly GCF_017590135.1). NCBI lineage: Eukaryota > Metazoa > Chordata > Aves > Passeriformes > Passeridae > Pyrgilauda > Pyrgilauda ruficollis. The sequence continues at coordinate 1,081,282 of NW_024530044.1, forward strand.
TGAGCCTTATTTTGTTGATTTTGGATGAATTAACTAAGAACAGCGTAAAATTTCATTAGTGGTCTGAAAAAAACAGATTCTTGTTCTTTTGCTCTTTGATCAGTTCTGTGAATTTGCTTGGTGACTGCTGTAACTTGGCTTTCCACCTTGGTGTCATAAACTGGGAAAAGATACATTTACAGTACAGATGGTTACAGTTCTTTCCCACCAAGAGATGTGTGCCTTTTGCAAGACTTGGTCTTTGCTTTCTCTTTCAGGAATTACAATAATCAACAGCAACCTAAGGTTTTCCAGAAGTATTCAAGGGCTAATCAAAAGTAAGTGCAGTAAAATTTGTCTTCCACTTAGAGGATGGAATGTGTCACTTGACAGCTTTGGTCATTTGTCATCTGAATTTTGTTTCCAGGTAGGGATATCAAGACTGGCCTAGTGGTTGATCCTAGAACCAAAGCTTTGGTCCTGAATGGAGAGCCAGGCCACTTGCAGTTCTATTCCCTCCAGAGTGACCAGCAGTTGTTCAGTGTAAGTTGGATTGACTTATACCAAAACTTTAACTTACTCAAGTAACTTGTGCATCAGGATTTGAAGACTTAATATGGCAAAAGGGAAAAAAACCTTGCTGGTATCCCACAAGGCTGGATTCCAGGTTGACATGTTCTTTATTTATCTCTGACTTCACATGCTAAGCAAAAAAGTAACTACTAAAAATCTAAATATTGATACTGAAAAAAGTACTTTAAAACAGTGTGCTGTCTTCTTAAATGTCAAAAATTTATAGGTAAAACACCTTCAAATTATTTTTCATTCTTTCCTACACTTTGCGTCACTGTGGAATGCACATGCTCTAATTCTGCTTTCCCCACACTTCTTCATGCCACAGCCCAGTCAGGTCTAACTGGAGCCCTCAGAACATCCTTCCTCCGTGGTTTCATCAGTGGTATCTCTTCCAGCTCTGTCTGAATTTGAAATCCACTGTGGCCTTGCTTTGCAGCTGGACATTGTGCAGCGGCAGTACATCCACCAGGAGGGCCTGAAGCAGTCGGACCTGGTGAAGGTCGCGTTCAGCGCTCGGGGCACCTGGCTGGCCACGGTGGAGGAGAGTGAAGAAGTGACTGACCCCGAGCTACAGCTGAAGCTGTGGTTCTACAGTGAAGAAACACAAAGGTAATGGTAACAGCTGGCCTTCCAGCTGTCAGTCACACAAATCCCTGCACAGACATTGTTTTGCAAAGGCAGGGTTTTTCCAGATCTGGGAAGTTACCATGCACACTGCAGCATCTGCAGCAGAGCAAAGAGTTGCACTGGATACACACAGGAAATAATTGCTCTGGATCTATTTTACTTACAGTAATCAGAGACTGTTGTAACCATGGGACTTAAATTCACCTGGCAGAATGGGTCATACAGTTTGCCCTCCTCTGTGTAATCCATCATTAATTGATTAGTTCTTTGCCAGAAGGTTCAGAAGATTGTAATTTTATTGTTGGTCTTTGTCTTTAGCTAACATATGCATCTGGTTAATAGTCTTTCCCTAATTTTCCTATTTTAAAAAATTACATTTTGACTACAAATTATTTTCTTAAAGCAGCAAGGGAAAAGAAGGCTACTACACAGATGAACCACATGACTGATTTTTTTTAAGTACTGGAAAGACTGCCCAGGGTTCAGGCTGAGTATTTGAGAGATGCTTGCCTACTGACAATTTTTGGTGCTGGGCTACTGTATGGAAGCCATTAGGGAAACCTGATCTTTTAATGCATTTAGCTGTCTTATTTAGAAATTTCTTTTGACTGGTCTTCTCCCTGCCCATTCCAGAATCACCCTGAACTCAAGACTTCCCCAGGTTCCAAATTAAATAGAAGGGCTTGCCTTCTAAGCTTCTGTTTTCTTTTCCTCTAGCTTTGCACTGAACACCAGAATAAACACGCCCCATGACAACCACATCACAGACATGTGCTTTCGTGACATGGATGAACTGGGAGATGACTCTCTCATACTGGTAACAACTGGCAGAGACTGTGTGTTTAAAGTCTGGGTGATGGTGGAAGACTCTGATCCAGAAGGTAAGCATGGCCAGAATATAACTTACTTTTACTTGCACCTTGTAACCTAGAACCATAAGAATAACCTGAGTTGAAAAGGACCTACAATGACATTTGAAGTCATGCAGTAGGAATTAAGACCCTACTGTCATTTGCTTAGTTCCCTGCATTGATCTGCTTCTGCTGCTGCATGAAGTACTGTGTTCTCCTGAGCATCCTGTGATGGAGTTCTGCCATAGTTCCACAGTATTAGTTTGGTATGCAGGTTCCTGATATAGCCAAAAACCTTGGCAAGCTGCTGCACAAGGGAGTGGCAGCCTGTGTTCATTGGTTCAAGAACTGTTTGTGGTAAGGATTTTTCCATGCTAAGAAAATGGATTTTTGTCAGTCCTCTGGGTTGGCTTTTCATTTGAGACTCTTGCTCAAAGGAACAGGATACAGAAATGTGTTGCTCTGTTTGAGCTTAGTGTAAAATAATAGCACTTCTGCAATTCAACATATCCACCACTTCAGAGTTCACTTTTTGAACATCCTTCCTTTCCCTTAGGTACTTGAACATCATAGAATGGGTATTTAGGTATTTCTAAGATACTTTTAATAACCAAATTTAACCTCTGATGTTCACCTCTTTCAAACAGACCACCTGTGTATGTTTATTGATTGCTGTAATAACCAAATTTAACCTCTTGAGAGACATGCTGATGTTCACCTCTTTCAAACAGACCATCTGTGTATGTTTATTGATTGCTCTCTATGCCTTTGGACATGAAATACAAAAGATTTCCAACACATTAATGTCCTTTTACTTCAGTGTTTTTACAGTGGTAATAACACACTTAAGGCACACCTAAGTGAAGTGGCACTTCCTGCCACTTGGCTGTCTTGTCATTTCATGTTCCTAAGTAGCTGTGATAGTGGTCTTGCTGAACTGCTTGCAGTTTAGTAATCAAACTGTTTGTCTTTTCATGGGCAGGTGAGAACATGTTCAAAAGTACTTTGGAGCTACTAGGGTTTCTATTTGGCAGACTTTGCCAGACTTTCTCTTTCCAAGCTCTTTGTCCCTCATCTGTGGCTGCTGATGAGAAGAAAGACAAAACCTTGTGTCATTTACTGTATGAGTAGTAATCTTCCCTGTGGTATCTGAAAAAGTGTTTGGTTTTGCTTTTTTTCATAAATTATTCTGAGGCTAAATTATACCTTAACTTAATGAGCAGCTACTTTGATCTTGAGTGTAGTGTCAGTTGGGGATGAAACTTATTTTTTTTTCTCCTTCCACAAAATAGTTTTGTATCTGCTGACTGGCCTCATCAGGGTGTTTGTATTTTAAGTGACTGCAGGGTTCTGTTTCAGGGCATATGTGAAAGTACTAATTAGTGGTGACTGCTGTGGTGTATTTGCCCAGTGGGGCAGAGTAGGAATGCTCAGGTAGAAAGGCTTGACATGCTGCAGCTTCTCTGCAGCAAATAGTAGTTTAGCAAAGAGCTCCTCCGTTGAGTTAACTGGTATGTGTTAATTGCAGCAGGTCTCTTGCTGGGCCCCTAGATGGTGCCATGCAGTTGGGAGTACTCAGTTGCTTCTGGCTTCCTTTTTTATCTTTTTTTCTCTTTTTTTTTTTTTTTTTCTCTCTCTCTCTTTTTTTTTTTTTTTTTCTCTCTCTCTCTTTTTTTTTTTTTTTTTGTTTGTTTGTTTTTTGTTTTACAGGCAGGTCTTTTAATCATCACCTTGTAGCCATTATATAAAGGGTAACTTAGTGTAGAGTGATTTTCCCTTTTTTTCCTCATCCTACTCAAATGTTGCAAAAGCATGCTGTAGGAATTATTTTATACTGGGAAATGTATGTTAATGTGGTAAGTACATCACTTCTCTCCAGTTTATTGTCTGGTAACTATCCACAGTGGGAAAGGTGTCCAAACAGAATGCAGTGGCAGGTGAGCCAACAGAAGGAAGCATGCTGGTGGGTCACTTGGTGATGCTCAAATCCTCTGTAAATGAATCATGGGCTATGCTGGACTCAAATGCAAGCTGTGTTCAGATTTTGAGTAATGCTCCTGTGTTCTTGCTAGAGTTATGACAGAACAATTTTTCCAGAACAATAAGTGTTGGATCTACTCGAGAATCATTTTACCTGACCTCTGCCTCTGTGAGAGCACAGTTAATGGAGTTGGCAGCTAAGTATGAATATTGTACCATGTCAGTCTCAAGGTTCACTGTTCAAATGCAAAACTGAGGACAAATGAAAACCCTGCCAGCTGTTTCTCATATTAGAACTGGGCAGATTCTCTGTACTCTTCAAAAACTGTGAAAGAAAACTGCCTTGCCTTGAGCCTATTTTGCAGTAATAATTGAATTCTTCTTTCTTTGTGTGTGGACTTGAATTAACGGGCTTGTTCATTCAATGCAGCACACCAGAGTGTGAGCTGGAGCTGTGACTTCGTAGGCAGCTACCACAACTACCAAGCTACGAACTGCTGCTTCTCAGAAGATGGCTCTCTGCTTGCTGTTAGCTTTGAAGAAACTGTCACTCTATGGGATTCACTTACTTGGGATCTCAAGTGTACGTTTTGCCATCCACCTGGAAATATAAGGTACATTCTTCATCTGCTCTTTTATGTCTCATTTGAACTCTCAGAAAAGAAGGAATCAATTCATAGCAGTCCAAGACCTTGTATATATTCATAAACATATGCACATAAACATTGAATTTATCAGTCTTAAATTCATATATAGAAAAGACTAAAATGGCTTTAAGGTGTTGGTTAAAAATAAGATTGAGCATTGCAGTTCCTTCTTACTTGCTTATGTCTCTTGTACCTCCCATCCTTAAATCTGTATCATGGAGCGTACAAGTAGAGTGTTGATAGCACTTCTCTTTTCCCCCATTAATCCAGGGGTGAATCAAAGTCCTGGAAAAGTGTAAATGCAAACAGTTGGTTCTTTATTTGTGTATGCATGCATGCAAATGGAAATTATATCAATAAACCATAAAGGCATGATGACCTTACCTGTACTACGAAATACACATCTTGGTCCTCTGTAACCTCTGTCCAAAAATCCATGTTTTCCTGGCATACTATCCCATCAATGCTCCATTATATGCTGTCATGATAAAAGACATCAACATTGTGTGGTCACAATATTTTAAAGACACAAAGAATCATAGCAGCATACAGAGGTTTCTCCCTTCCATGTGTTGTGTGTATGTTTGTAAGCGGTTTTTTGTTTCGTTTTTTTTTTTTCTGTGTGATGAAATCTGTTTTATGTTGGTCCTCTAAGATTAGAAATTGAGAAATGTTATTCTGAAACTGGTGTGGAGGAAAATTGTGGGAGGCACGTAAGCCCAGCTTGGCCACCAGCTTGGTGCAGTGGCAAGCTTTTCCCAGGCCAGCTGCCTCCTCTTATAACCTTTACTGTTTGTTATATTAAAAGGAAATAAATTACTCTAGGAATAGAATGAATTACTGTATTACTTACATAATTTTAAAGGGCTATGCTTTAATTTACAAATTCTGTCCTTTATTAGGTTTTTTGAAAATCTTTTATCATTAGAAGTCCCAAGGCTGTTCTGTTATTCTCAAACAAGAGACTGAGAAATTAAATCACATGCTTTCTTCAACTGGAGCAGCTTATAATTACCCTTATTTAACAGCTTCTCTTGTTCTAGTTCCTAAACAATAATAGAACTTCTTTAATTATTAAATTATTTTCCAATCCCAGTGCGAATACTTACAGTTATGTGTGGGTTTATAATTTATTTTATAAATTATCAGACTTATCTGAGAGTTGTATGTGGAGTTTCATGCCACTAGAGGTGAATGTGAAAAGCAAGCTTTGGATTTAGATACCAAAACTAAATCATAACTAAATGTTTTTTGTGACTTGTGAGTAATTGCTACATAGAAAAACAAAGATGAACTCTGAAGGTGACTAATTTGTTTTGACTTTTTACTTCTGTAGGAATATCTGCTTTGGGAGACTAACATGTTCCAAGTACCTTATTGGTGCCACTGATTATGGCTTTCTGTGTTGCTGGAACCTGCTCACTTGTGCATGTAAGATCAGCTTGAATGTGTGCTAGAGTAATTTATTACTTGAAATTACTGTGAAACCTTGAAATAATTCTAGTTCAATTCCAGATTTAACACACTACAAAATGCCCTGTGGAAATGGGGTTATTTTTATGCTTAGGATAATATCCTGTCCATGTGCATGTGCTTTGTGTGTGCAGAATAAATCTTGGGTTAGGTGAATGATTACCCAGTAATAGGTAGTATTTCTTACACTTGTGTAGGAGTTGGTAGCATTTGTATGTTTTTATTCGCCAGGGAATCACTGGAGCTGCCTCTTCCAGCAGCTAAGGCCCTGTGTGTTGTTTGTTTGACCTTTTGTTTGACTCCTTTTCACCTCTGGCTCTTGCTGTTCTTGCTTTTCAGTGGAGTGGAGTGCCCACCTCAACGTCGTAGTTCTGCAGGCTGATCCCCTTTCTGAACATATTGCTGCAGTCTCATGGCTCTCCAAAGAGTCCAGCTGTAAGTACAAAGCCTTCTTTCACAAGTCATAATCAGCAGAATTTAAAACTGGGGAAGCACAATTTCTAGAAAAGGTTTTCTTAGAATTCAGACCATGAAAGCTGGAGAGAGACTTCAGTGTGTGCTTGCACCTGTGGAAACTGAGCCATATCTTACAGCAGCATTCAAACAAAGTGTGTTACCTTTTCTTCCAGCAGGTAGTTTCAGGTACAGGATATATCTCAGGATTAACCACACGTTCTGGGTGAGGGTCTCAAACGTTCTTGACCCTCTCTTGTAAATGCAGAACTGTGCAGCTACATTTTAGAGCTCTGACATTAAATTAAGATAACTCTTCCTACAGAAATGTTAATTTTCAAGTGTGTTCTCTGGACTGGAGTACTGTGAAAGGTCCCTTCTATTATTGAGTAAAGTTATCCAGTTATAGTCCTGTGAACTGGTGCTTGGAGGCAATCCTGTCCAGCCTTCCTGGCTGTGATACACAGGGCTTTGACAGCTGGCCAGGAGCATAAGAATTTCCTGATGTAAAAAGAAGATATTTTTGGTTTTGCAGTGTTTGTGTTTAAACCAAGTGAGCCACGGCCAATCTACATCCAGAGAAATCTTTGTCAAGAAAAGATCCTGCTTGCTGCCTTCGTTCCAAGAGATGAACCTGAAATGATAACCTCAGAGAAATACCTTTGGCTAAGACAATCCCAACTATTTTTTCTTACAGATACACAAGTAAGGAATAGTAATTCATTGGTGGTTCATGGGGAAAAACTGTTTTCTTTAAAATGGATTGATAGGAATTCAGAGTTCTGCTTATGAGCATAGGAGTTCCTTTTTTGATTTTACATAATTGTAAACTGTGCTTTGTTGAAACTGCCAAAACAGCCTAAGATCAAAATTATTTACTGGTTTTGTGCTATTCTTGTGAATAGTTTTATGCTGCTTCATTGAGACAAGGCACTAGATAACATGGGAACATTGCCTATGCTGTTTAACTTAAACAAGTATCTAGAAGCTGTATGGATTACTGCTGATTATTCAAATGTTCCATGTGATATTCACTTTCCCTGCAATTTCTGGATGGGGGTTGTGGGGTTTTTTTGTTTGTTTTCCCAAAAAGTCTATAGAACCTCTAGGTCCATTCCTTCTTCTCTTCAGTTTCTTTACAAAATAAAAGAGGAAGAGATGGTTTTGCCTCTTCCACTTGACTGATAAAACTTTTGGGCCAGTTGGAAGCTTCTGTAGGCAAGCTGTGGAAACACAGAAAGCAGTTTCATGTATGATAACTGTGCTACACCCTTCTGTATTTTAGGAGCTAATGACACTCAGCACAAAGTCTCTGGAAGAAAGGCTCACACCATCAAGCAAACAGGTATCTCTCATAGAAGTTCTGACTGAGATGGGCAGGGCAGTTCAAAATTCTGGTGGTTATTTTGTCTTACTGAAATTCCCTTTTGTCGTGAAAATGCTCACCAGATCTTACCTGGAGTCACAGGCACTTAGCTGAAGGGGTAGTAATCTTGATTTGCTTATTTTTTGACAAGAAGTGCTGTTTGTAACTTTTTTTCTTGGAGTATCAGTGAGCTGCTCTCCATTTCCCTTGGGGGGAAAGAAACTAATACTTTTCTAAAAGATTCAGCTTTCACAAATTAAGCAAAATGTTTGAGTAAGCTCCTTCCTTATGTTGGTTTCTGTAACACTTGGAACCTTGAGTGTGATCTGAACTGGGAACCTTGAGTGTGGTCTGAACTGTGCTTTCTAATGGAGATGAGCAGTTGTCAGTCACTTGTGACTTACCTGTGAGAAGGAGTTCCAGCATTCCAGTATGTATTTCTGTGGAGTGGTAGTCTGGGAAATTGGATTTTTTTTTTTTAATTAATTTTGAAAAAGTTAAAACTGTAGCAGCAGCATTTGATTATTTGCTTGGTTAGATAACTTAGATCAAAGTAGAAGTTAGTATCTTTCCAATACAAAATGCTGTGGGACTGTGGGCATAAGTAATCCATTTCTTTAGAGAGTGGGGAAATAATTTGGTGTTCAGATTAATGTTTATTGATGCAGGACAATGCCAAAAGTCCAGGTGCTATGTTTTGCTTCCCATTACATAATTGAATCTCTCTGCAGATGATGCTGGAGATAAATGATCTTCTGGTTCTGTAGAATCAGAAAAACCCATCCTTTGGTTTTCTGGCACATGAACCACCTTCCGTGCTTGGAAGTTAATAGGTAGATCAGTAAACTAAAATGTAGTGTTCTTGGGGCCAGATTCTGGAGAGTTTTGTAACTGTCTGCGCAGGATTCTCTCCAGACACCTGACAGAGACTGAGTACAAAGAACCACATAGCTCAGTTGAGTTACATTTGAGTGTAGCCTTTTCTCAGTTGGGTTTCTTCTGAATTTTGGTAACTTAAAAGGAGATGGAACTTAGATTTGTGACACTAAAATTGTACTTACATTTTTTCAAGCTGGCAGTAGAAGAAAGTCTTCCTGTGACACCATTTAGTGTGCTGCTGGGAAAGCACAGACGTCAGCAAGCACAGGAGGATATAGACCTTGGAAAACCAGTTGTTCATACCAAGCAGGAGCAAGCTTCACCTGCTGTCAAAGAGGTAGGGGTAATTACAGTAAATGTACAAGCAAAATCACAACAAACAAAGCCTTTCATAAAGCTTCTGTTTTATCTTTGCAGCTTTTGCACACTCCAGCACACGTTTTGCCATCTGCTTCCTTCCTCTGCACTATATTTATTAACTCGTTGCTCATCTCCAAAGAGAACAAAAGGTAAGAAAAGTTCAAGGACTCTCCTTAGTTATCAAAGTTATTTTAAATTATGTACATCTTTGTTCAAAGTGTAAAAGCAGTTTTCTAACACTCTTTATCTGTTCAGTAAGTTAGTAGATTACTTCAGTGTGGTAATGGTCTGCTGTTTAGTGTATTGGCTCTTTTGTTGCTGTTATTTTTGCTGGGTTTTGCATAATGTACTCATACACAAAACACTGCATTTTACACTCAAATGTTCTCTATGAATTTAACTTTATTCCAGGGATTTAATGGCTTTTTAGTGCTACTTTTGGTTAAACATTAGAATCTCAACTTTATTTGAAATTACTATGACTTGCTGCATAGATTTGGTTTCAGTTTCTAGATACAGCAGTAAATTAGGAGCTTGATCTTAAGAATTTGTTTAGAACTTTAGAATTAAGCTACAAAATACAATTGTATACTGTAAGCACATCTAAGTTTGGCTTACAGTGCATTAATGCCAATTTAATAGAGTAGTTTGATGGGTACATAAAATTGTAGCTTTCTCCTTTGGGATCAAAGGAATGCAGGCACAGGGATTATGACAATTGTTTGTATTAGGATTAATATCTTTTCATTTACACTGAAGCCAGTTCAGTGAAAGCATTTTTGTGCCATCTATTCATTAAAGTGCTTCATTAAACTCTGCCAGGCCAGGGATGAAAACCTGTCCTTGAAATCAGGTGTTGGTGGATTTGCCAGACAGACGAGCGGGTGGTTCACCAGGGCCAGAGCTCACCCGGGAACAGTCACGGCTCCTGCGTGTGCTCTGGCTGCTGCCACGTTGTGCTGGCCACTGCTGTAAGATCTCTGACTGCATGGCACAACAAAACATCCACAGACCAGTGGCAGAAGTCTAACACATGGGAACTTGCATCTAGTTTCAGTCGTGAAGAATGTGAGAGTTCAGTGACCTGCGTAAATATTTGCACTTGCAGAGCTTGTACTTTGGCAGTGGTGACTAGTGTGGCTGTGCATTTAAAGGCACATGTAATTGTCAGCAGTGGGCCCTTGAAGATTGACCACAGTTTATCACTGTATAGTGTATATATTTTACAGTGGATATATTATTAACATTAAATGCTTCTGTTTTCCTTGGCAACATGATACTACTGTGTGCTTCTCCATTTATATTTTGTGAGTAATGAATAGTTTGTGTTAGAACAGATGATTTTTAGAAGACCACTACTGTTTTGCCATGAGGTTCACTCCTAAGTTAGGAGTAAATATTAGGAATGTTAGGAGTGAAAGTTAGATCAGGAATATTTATACAACAGACACTTGAATTAATACTATTAATTAATGCATTTTAAATTACAACAATTCCATATATTTCATTGGAGTTGTGCTTTCTACTTCGTTCTACTTTCTACAGGCTTAAAACTCATAAACTCAGAAGGGAACAGCCACTTTAAACATCTCTCTGTGTTTAGAGAAAAAAAAGCAAACAACCAAAGAATTTTTTTCTTTCCTAGTAATGCTCTAGGTATTGCAGCAGTTTTTAAGACCAAGTGACCCTTTTCAGATTTGAAAGAGAAGAATGTCCTTCTTGAATACTGTCTCATCTACCAGTATATCCAATGTTTCTGATCCTGTAGAACTGCAGTGTTGTAACATTTGTCATAATGCTGACCTGCCTGCTCTGCAGTTACCTACTATATTTCAAGAAAGAAAACTATTTTAAGTTTACTTAGAGGAGAGCTATTTGAAAAATTGCTTGAAATTGAGATGGCAAGAGAAGTATAGTAGGGTAGACTGAAATGAAAAAAAAACCTTGTTTACGTAGTTGTTTGCATGATACTTCTCCCGTGTAGTACTGTAGTATGTGAGAGTACCTATTAATTGGGTTGTTTCCAACCATCTTCCAGTGCTGAAGAAGTTGCTGATGAAGTAGAAATGGAAAGTGAAAAAGCAGAGGATGATTCAGATGAGGAAGATGTCACAGCAATGGAACAAGAAGATACAAGCCACATGGAATTATTAGGAGAGATGGCATGTAAACTGTCTAAATCCCAGGAAAAGGAGCTACGAAAAATAAGAAAAATGGACTACAGTTGGTTATCAGCCTTCTAAACAGACATCTTACTTTTTTTATACTGCAAGCTGAAGCTTTGTGGATTAAATACTCTTTAAAAAAAAATTCAGGTCCTCTTGCCAAAAATTTTATCAGCTTCTCTTTCCACAGGAATGCAGAACTAGGGGGAGCGATTAAAGTTTCGAAAAGCTGTTTCTGCTCTTAGTTTATTACTGATTCTCCTGTGACCTTAGAAAATGCTTAACCTGGTTTGGGGGCTCCCCCGCCTTGCAAGTGTATTTAAAAGGCTAATAGCAAAACTGAGTTCATTATCTGGCTTGTGCTCAGTTAGCAAAGTGACAGCTCAGCTGCTGAAAATCTGGGTTACTGCTGCCAAAGCAGCAGCAGCAAATGCCTTCAGTTGGTGACAGAGCTTAGCTCAAGGTGTGGCAGGGGAAGTCAGGGTGGTTCTTGGTGCTGTACACAGGTAAGTCTCCTCCCCAGGAGTTCCTCTCCAGCTGTTGAGACAGATGAGAAGTGGTTTAGCATGCCTGGTTAGAGAATATAGCTATTAATCTTTTGTGGAGGTCACAGAGTATGGAGATTCTCAGGTGGAGGATGCACAGTGTGTCAGAGCACTATGAAACCTTTCCAGATATCAAGACAACTGCATCCTGTAGGAGATGCATCAGTTTATGCAACAGCCAGTTTAACAGGCCTGTAATGCATCAGCTGCACTTCCTGTGTGTCACTTAACTCTACACAGCAGAGTGTAGAATTGGTTTGAAGTGCTGAATTTGAAGGCCTAAGTGTGAATGCAATCTCTGTGGTGCTGCAGTATGAAGGCAAGCACATGCAAATGGCACAGGTCACTAAAAGCTCAGAAGAAACAGTATTTTGCTAAAACTATTCAAATTAAAAATGCTGGAACAAGAACAATCCAACATTCAGTGAAACCTGAGTTCTCCCTACTCTGCCTTTCCAACATTGTGGAGGAACCTTTGCTTCCTCTCCTGTGTTAACACCAGATAGTAGGAGGCAGTTATTGGCAAGACTTTTGAACTTTTTTGGGGGAAATTATCCTACAACAGGCAAAATCTGTCACTTCTACCCATGTATAGAAATACTGAAATTCATCCCTAGGCATCAAGGAAAGCAGCTCAGAATCGTTTTCCTAGCAGATTTCTCTCTCCCATTTTAAGATAAAGGCAGTGTTTGCTCCCTTGGTGTGCTGGCAGGCCCATCATCAGCTGCCACAGGGTTAAACAGGTCCAGGCTGCAGCCAGGGAGGAATGGATGTTGTAGCCACACCCAAAAATGTGGCACAACAGTGGCCTGTACATTTAAGGAATGAGGTACTTTGGATGTTGGGCCTGCCATGGTGATGCTGTGGGGGGAGTCTTAAACCCTGGGAGATGGAAATACTGCCAGGGAGACAGGAGCACTGAAAAGAGCTGTTAAAACAATTCCACCAATAGGTGTGAATGCTGGCTTCAGGGGAAAAAAAAAAAGCCAAAAATTAGTTTAAAACTTATTATTGTAAAAAATCACCTTTTAATTCTGTAAATTCACTATCGTGGATGTCAAAACATGAATGTGAGGGTATGAAGATACTTCAGAAGGCATTGGTATATCTGCCATGAACTTGAATTGGGTGATGATAGTCCCTTGCACATTATATTTCCTTCCAATCAGACATTAATGTGAAAAACAGTAAATTGATCCAGTTTGAGACTAAACCAGCCAGGGTTAACTTAGCCCCATGGCAGCAAGGTCCTTCTGCATCTCTTCATACAGTAAAGTCAGGCACCACAGCTCTTCAGACTACCACTACTTAGGACTGTGGCATTTTCCTCTATCATAGATTATTTACTAGGACTAGCATTACTGAGAATTTTAAGGAAAGATTTTCATAATTAGGCATTTTGCTTTCCTGTTCAGGCCTTGGTATGCAGAAAAATAATATTTTAAGACCTGTAAAAGTTTTTCAAAGTTAGTTTGCCTGTAAGTTCATGACTCTTTTTCCTATCACACAGGGAGAGAAGGAAAATATACCCTATCAACAACTCTGGACAGTTCTCTGCTTTTGCATTTTTCTCCCTTTGGATAACAGCTTTTTAGATAACCTCAGATGTAGCTGAAGCAAAAAAATCACCACTGCCCAAATGTTAGCAATTTTTATTTCCATCCCTCTTACCTGCAGAGCTGAAACTGATACAACATTTTCATAACCTTGGAACCAGTGGACTTTTCCCTAAATGAAAAGTTTCAACAGAACAAATAGGGAAAATTATTTAAGGCCGTAACTGACAAATGACAGGTTTTGAAAACTCAGAAACATTAAGAAAGTACAGGAAAATAAAAAAACAGATTCCCCCTCCAAAATATGCACCATACTAGGAAAGCCACCACACTGAAAGGTTTTTGTATTTTTTCTTAAAAAACATCAGACTTCAGCTCTGGGAAAAACAAGTGTGAGTTGAGCAGAGATCTATATTCGTGTTGTTGCAAAAGTGCTGCTTCAAAGCCCGGGGGTGTGTCACTGTGTCAGCAACATTTAAGTGTGGCTTTAAAGGAGGAAACCTTAATATCTGTTCATGTGGGGCTTTTTAAATTCACATGAAAGTCAAGTGCTTTCCTGGAAGCCAAGCTGGCATGAGCAAGAGACAATTCACGTGCAAGTCAGCATCTGGAGGTGCAGTTCAGTTCTGTGTTCAGGCAGAAGTGCATTGTGTTAGAAATGTTCATGAAGATGCAGCTTTTAAATTTAAATCTTTTGTCATTACTGACTTGGTTTTGCTTTTCCCAGCAGACTGAAGGTACTGGGATAACAGAGGGCCCTCACTTTGTAGATCTCTCTGTGTTTTCTGCTCAAGAAGGAAATACATTTCTGGTTACAGTTTTACTACAGTTAATAGGCACATTCTTGACCAACCTTTTAGAAAATGTCTTCTGACTGATACTGCAATTACAACAATGAAGAATACAGAGGGAGGGCTACAACTGATTTGTCTGTGGCTGCTTTGGAATGCTTTAGTTTTAAAACTGTTCTCTGCTGTTCCTTCATTTTTTCCTTTTTTTTATATTTTTTTTTCAATCTTGTGTATCTCAGTAGCCATAATTGGTCCCTGTATTTACTATGATGCCCTAAGTGAAACCTTAATTTGATATTTTAGCTTCTGTTTCTTCTAAAGGCTACTCTACGAGATTTTATTATTCTTTTATAGAAAGATTTGACACAAAAGACCATAGAGAAGAAGATTGAACTTAATCTCATGATTCCAGTTACGTGATAAATACAACAGGTAAGAAAACACCTCTGCAATGTGTAGAGGTCAGTGTTCAATACCTGTGGGTGCCCTGTGCATCACAGCAGGACAGCAGTTTCCACAGAAGCAGTCACAGCTTTATTTAGGCTGAGGGACAGAACACACAAGGGTGGCAGGTCTAGAAGGGGACTTGTTTACTTCCCAAATTTTCCACTCAGACAAGTGGTTGGATAAATATGAGAGCCTGAATTTCCAGCAGCTATGGCAAGCATTACAAAAAATAAATATACAGAGAAGGACTTTTGGAGCACATCATGGCAATGGGCTTTGACTGAGGGGCTGCTCAGGTACTGCTCTAAATGCTGAAGAGGTGACCAGTCATTTTAGCCCATTTGTTCCAGTCAAGTGTAGTTCCACAGAGACTGAAAATCACTGCTCTTCACTGGCATTTTGTGAGGCCCAAACCAGTTATTAGTTAACAGCATCTCCCCTGTCCTTGGTGGGCAGACTTGGCAGGAAAGCCATGAGAAAGGGGCAGTAGTTGCTGTGGATTTTTGAGTTCAAGAGCAGGGAGAAAAAAGCCCCTCAAATTGTGCCACGTGTTTTAGGATCACCTGGATCTTTGTACTTCAGCCTAACAATCATTGTCTGTCTGGCCTTGGGGAGGCTTTTTCAGATACCTCAGTGTGCCAAATCCCAGTCTGCAGTGAGCCTTCTAAAGCACATGCTAACAGCCAGAATTAGAACCAGCAGAGAATAGGACAGAGGAAAACAACAACAGCTTCAAATAAACTCAGAGAAACCTGAACAGACCTTCTGCCCCATAGCACAGGAACAGGTATATTTATTCTTGACAGATATTTGTCTAATTTTGCAAACCTCTGATGAAAGCCATTCTATGGTATGGAATCTGTTCAGTGCTTACCTATTCTGACAGTTTTTCCTAATAAAAGTAATCTTTCCTGCAAAATTTCTCTGCCATTCTTCAATAAGAATCTGCAGAAAAAAATGAAAGCATGCTATTCTATTTCCTTTAAATAAACTATCATCCCTTTTAACTTTTATTTTTGCTTTTCCCTGGGCCTTGGCAACACCAGAACTGTCCTTGAGCCCTTCTTTGGGCTGACTGCTTACAGGTCAAATACTGTTCTGACTAATGTATCATTTCAAGGGCAAAACTTGTCAGGGTCATTTACTACATTTCTGGATAGTTCTAAAGCCTGTTCTTTCTCTGTTCTGGCTTGTACTCCTTGCTGATTACCTTTAGTATCTGAGTCTTCCTGGTGATGGCAGAAGCAAAGGCAGTAATTTGTACATCAGCTAACACCCCAGTGCTTCACAGCAAACCCCTCTCCCAGTGCAGAATCCCTGCAGAGCACTGGTTTCTGTGGATAGCCCAGTTCAGACTGAAAGGGCAGGTTTAGCTCTGGCCTCTGCACAGCATTTCCTTGATGAGTTAAGTAGTAGGCTGTAATGATGTAAACTGGAGTTTAGCCAGGGCAGCAAGGTCATTCCTCTCTAAGGTTGCAAAAGACATTTAAATAATACTCTGAACAGCTCTGCATTTTAACTACTTCACTAACATAAAGGGGTGAGCTTGTCACAGTAGAGTCTCTTCATAAGATGAAATCATTATCAGAGGACAGAAATCATGAACAATATTTGTGTTTGTACTGTAAAGCCAGCTCAGGATGAAATCCCTACTCTTCAGAAATCACTGACAAAGCACCCTTTCACTTTATAGTCCAGGGTCACAAAGTCACATGGCCAACAATGAGGTAAAGTACCAAATCTTAAAATACTGCTACAAGCAGTAGTTCTGTGTGTGGTTTGAAAGTGAATGTAGCCCAAGCTTCTTACAAAGAATTTCTTGTTAATATTGTTGGTAATAGAGGGAACGAAGCCCTTTAGGTAAATACCATAATGTGGCTGTAAGGAAAGTTACCACACAGCTCTGGAACCTGTGTATCAGCAGTTCCTCAGGCTGTGGGTTTCTCAAATGCTTTGAACACATGTGTGGCCACCATGGAAAGAAGCATTCCCACCTCCCAGCTAACATCTGCTGTCTGCTGCTGCACCTCCTGTGCCAACACAAGCATCCATTGCCTTTGTGGGGAACTGGCTGGGGGAAAAAATCTGAGTATAACAAAAGCAGGTAATACATGAATAAATAGTTTAAGATGTTCCCAGAACTTTAGTTCCACTGAGAACAGGGCAGGACTTTTCTTCAAGAGGTTTCTCTATGCTCAGAACATGAAGTTTTAATGCCATACACCCAAACCTCACTCGTTTGTCCCAGAGCCTGTCCCTTGTGCTAGGAGAGCTGCCACCACACCTAGAGCATTCCCAAGAGATGTTTGCTTGGTGTGACACCAAGCACAGCTCTCATACAGCAATTCCTGGTTTCCCCTTACACCCTCTTCCTCCTCTCCCACAATAACAGGTAAATAAACAAATAAAGCAGTGGCCAGCAGTTCAAAGAAAATACTTTTAGACTGATGGCATTAAACTGCTGAGGGTGATTATTCTATTAGCTTCTAACATGAAAACTGTTAAAGAATTGTGAGCTTTTTAACATGTAAGGAAATTTCATGATTGGAGCCAAGACCTTTGTCTTCTGTTGATCCTTCCAGATGCAGCTGTGTAACTAAGAATTAGGCTTATCATTCAAGAACAGACATTGCAGCCATCAACTCATCTAATTTCTTCATGAGAGCAGCAACAAAGGAGTAGGTAGAAGGTAGTGCCCAGAAAAGAGTTTTTACCAGTTTTTCAAAATGGCTCTCTCATACTGCTAGCTCCTTTATTTTAAACTAGCTCAATTATCCCAGCCATAAAGCTGGTTATCACTGTTATTGATGCCTCAACTTATGTTTGTTTGAAGTGCTTAGTTTATTTTATTTTTAGATTCAAGACTGTGATCAAAGCTTTGAATATCTTGCCTATTTGATTTCCTTTAGTGACCAAAGGAGTTTTCATTTCTTCCTCAAACCAGTGAAACAAGCCAACAAACAAACAAACTCTCCAACATTATCTGAGTTATCTCTTTCATTTTTAGTCACTGACTTTAAAAATAATGAAGTAACTTGGCTCTCTCATAAAGTTTGCTAGTCAAAAGCAACATATAATTTTCACCAAAGTCAGACACTTTCGTAATGAAAGGTTTTGTTCAGGCTAAGTTTCCCCTGTCCTTTGAGCTTCCTTGGCCCTACTCTTCTCTTACTTGCAGTCCTAGCTCTTCTGTGGAAGAAATACAGAGAAAGCAGGGACATTTTTCACAGTTCTCTTCCTTTTCCACTTTGAAAATGAAGTTTAACACAGCATGAAGTTCCTCTTATTCGTTAAAATTGATGTTAAGATAAGTTCTCAGTATGAAAGACAGCTGAATCCTGCCCCAGAAGGAGGATCAGAGGGGTTTTGACACCTTGGGCTGTTGCCCTGGTGCAGGCAGGAGCACAGGGACTGTTGGGATCACGGCTGCAAACACAGTGAAAAGCAAGTCCCAGGACACATCACTTTATCCTCCTGGTTTTTCTTGTGAGCTGCAGATTGCTCCGTTTCCCCTATCACTTCAAAGAAGGAAAAGTACCAAAAATATAAACACTAAAAAACAGTGCATGAGCTCTTAGTACAAAGAGACTATTTAAACCCTGAAATAGCCCATCCTAAAAAGAGCCCTTTTTCACTTGGCATAGTGCAAATGAAAACTGGATTTCTGAGAACTATCACATCTGTAGGAAAGAAAATTTTTCATAGTGCTTACTCCATCAGTCTGTACAGTATGTTATTTCTGGACTGCAAATTCTGTGAGTAGGCTCAGGATACAGAGACAGTTTATCTTTCCTTTTCTGTGAAATCTAATAGCTGATCTCAAGGATTAAGTGGAAAGAAAAACTCACATCAGTTGCAAAATAAATACCCACTTCTAAATCAACAGGTTAAATGAAGCCAGAAAACCACCCTGAATGCCCATCAGTGCAAATCACCTGGAAGCCATAAATAATAGCTTTCCAATTAACCAGCAAAGAATGTTCCAATAAACATTTCAACTTGGAATAATGCAATGTAAGTAGAACCACTTACAAAATAATTAAAGATGGGCTGAGATATACAAACAGTGCAGATTTCCAGCTACCCCTCTCAGCTCAGAGGTAAATCAAGCCACTTACACAATTCAGGTAAAACAATTCAGTAGATCCTGTAGAAATGCTGCAAAGATCTCTCTTATAGATAGATAAATATAATACAACCATGGCTGAGACCTCAACTCAGAGACGGATACCAATGCAAACACAAACATGTCAATAAAGGAGAGCTTCCTATTTACATTCCAAAAATTTCACAAGTGCTTAAATAGTTTTCCAGACTAAATACAACTGTGTGATGTATAACATGGAAATCCTGCATCCAGAGAAATAAATTTGAAGCATGCTTAGCTCTTTGTTAAGAGAGAAGGAATCCACAGAGACTCTCAGGTGCTGCTCAGGTTGCAAGAGTGGTGTCAGCAAGCAAAGGAACAGCAAAGGGGAAGAGGCTAAAAAACACCCATTCCTTAAAGCTTTAGGAGAAAGAAACCCTAAGAAGTTCTCTGCACAGCATAATGTTGATGATTTCCCCCATAATTTTTTTGGGTTTGGGTTTGGTTTGATCTCTGATGACAACTTTTCATCTACCTGGAGCATTCACGTCCCTTTTCCATATCAATCTTCTGGTGCCGAGCCACAGACTCCTCTTCACTGGGATGTTCATGGAGACTCTCCTCTTAGCAACTGCTCATCTCAATTAACTCCCTGCAGTGCAACTTTCCTGCAAAACTGACCAAAGGGTTCAAAAGTTATTTGGGAGGGGAGCGGGGCTGAGGGAGACACACAGAGAGAAACTGCAGGAAGTTTCACTTTTCTCACGGAACCAAGGTAGAAATCAATTCTCTCCTTTTGTACAACTCCCTCCTAGGCAGTCATGCCAAGTGGGAGAGGCAGCTGCTGAGCCTTTTCCCTGAACTCACACACTGGGCCGCCTGCAGTACCACGGAGGGAAGAGGATCCAGATGATCAAACACAAATGCACAGGGACAAGAATCTCACATTAAGACCCTGCTGATCTATTGACTTAAAATATATTCCAAAAAATGAAATCTAACAAATTCAGTCTAGGTCATTGTTCTAAATAAGAACAATTAGGAAAGTACAGAAAGGAGGCTTCCTGCAGGTACATCAAATGGACTTGAAAGATTACTAAAATTTCCTAAGTGTTTTGTTACAGTAATTAGTGAAAAGGTGTCCAACCAGAGATGACCCAAAAACTGCATGTGCAACACAGCAGGTCACACCACAGAGAACAACAGCTTAAGTTTGACTCTGGGCAACAGTTAGGTTTGACTCTGGGTTTTACTCTAAGCTTTGATTTTTTTTTTATTTTTGTAGAAGATTCTTTTTTGCTTTAATTTTTATTCCCATGATTATCAGCTGGAGGTTTATAGAACTGATATTCATTTCCTGTAGATTTACTGAAGTCTTATTCTGTAAGAGTTTTCTGTCGCATCTGTTGTTCTTACTTTCATCTGTTTTGATCTCTGTTGTTGTTTTAATTACCATCTTACTACTTTGCTCCAAATTCACAGGACCTAGAGCCTTACACCAACACAATTTTTTCTTTAAAAAAACAAAAATCAAAGTTTTAGAGAGAAGGAAAATATGGATGGCATCTGGAAACTGTTTTGCTTCTGTTTTGATTTCCACACGTAATCAGGCTCTGGGCATCACGTGTGTGGTTCTCCTAGGTGAGGTGCAGTTTGCCCAGGCAAAGCCCTGGCAGGAATAGTGAATTTTGCTGTTTCCAATCCTGCACACTTCTCCCATTCCCACGGAATCAAACAGAAACAGAGACAGAAGGGTTCACAGCTGCTTGGTATCCAGCCTGAAATGTGGAACAAGCCATTGTGCTCAGGTTAATGGGCTAAATATTCATGACAAGAAAGCAGACCTAAGCAAGGCAAGCAGGCTGCCTTCATTAAGGAATCTAAAACATTTGTTTTTTTCTGACATACTTTTTAAAAGAAATTCAAGAGTTACAAGGAAACCACATCTAGATTAGTGCAAATGTGGTTGTCATGAAAATTAAGTTTAAAATATTAACAGCTTAACAGAACTCAGAAAACTAAAACTTTTCATTAATTACTTGTTATAACTTTTTTCTCCATAGGAAAAAAAAAATCTGTCTGCTTAACCATAGGGATTAGGTTAATTTTCCTAACATTTTAGTGAAATAATCACTTTAATTGTCATTTTGCTTTAAGTTACATAATAACTACAGGCTCAGATCTATAGAACTCAGTAAGAATGAAATCAGCAGGGTTCCAGGGAAATGATCTCGGGATCTTTAGGTATTGCTATTTCTCAAGAAATTAGAAGAATAAGAAATACCGTAGCAAACATTCAATTCAAAACTATAAATTGAAAAGCCTGCCTTTTTATTAGATCCAGTCAACACTAATTATTTCTAAAGTAAAATCTGAGTGGTACAAAGCAGCTTTTTTTTTTTATCCTGTATTCATTTTCCAAATTCAACTTGACTATTCATTAATGAGATCACGCTGCAAAGAATGAAATGTGAACCAAGCCATTGTGCAAGTTTGCTAATCCTGTATTTACTTTTTGCCCACAAAAAGGTTAGGTTTTCATGTTCATAAAGGAAAATTAGTGTAAATGAAAGAAATATCTGTTTAAGGGAAGAAAAACTAGAGTAACAGAAATCTGGAAAAATGAACAATTCAGAAATGCTGAAGTGCCCTCTTGGAAGGTTGTTACTGAGAGAGATTCAAAAAAAGGGGCATTTCTGGGGCTATTTTCTGTAAAACAACAGTGAAATAGGGCTACAATGTGCATATTGCAGATCAGAGGGGTTGAAAGGTACTGGAAAATACCAGGCTAGTCCAAGTTTTTAGAGGGAAAAAGGTTATCACTGCTTCTTTAGACTAGGTAAAGCCTGCCTTGTGATACCAGGGGGTCTGCTGTCTAAACAGAGCACAAACATCCTCTGGGGAAAGGGGGCTGTGTGTGGGCACTGGCACTAGCAGAGATGAGAGGCAGCACCAGGTTTGTTGGGGCTGGTAAGGCCAAATTTATATTCCAGATATGACACGCTGCAAATATATTTGTCTCTTTTCTTGACACACTGATGGAGACAAAATCCATCTTAAAAGCCATTACTGGCAGCTCAGGTTTATGAATTTTATGGCTTTGAGGGTTACAAACCAAAAGGCAACAGCATCAGAAAAAACCAATCAAAACCCAGGCTGATTTCCCATCCACCCTCATGCTCCCAATTCTAAGAGCAATAATATTTGTCATTTGAGATTATGGGATTTAGAGAAATGGGGTTTGTTAACTCAAAGTGTTTCATTTGCTGAGTTTGGAAGTCACTTGTGCATGGGGTAAAAACCAAACAACTACAAACCAGCTGTGTTTGCATTTAAACAAACATTAATTGATTGAAGTAATGAGTAACCTCAAAAAATGCTTTGGAAAGTTCACAGCATCCTTCAAATGTTTGTAGACTATTAGAAATTAACTAATTTAATTTTTCATGTACTCTTTTGCTACAGCTGTATCTAGAAGCAAGAGGTGGAAGACACACCACACTTGTGTGTAATGGTTAGAAATAAAAGAAGTATGAGTTAAATACTCTGGAAGGTTTTCTTGGCAGTAAATCTACCTTTCAGCCTCCAGTGTCCAGAGGACACAGCTCTGTTACACTTCTGCTCTTTAACAGAGGGGAAACACTGCAGCAGAAGCCTGGCAAGTGGGTCTGGGCTTGTTCTGTTCCTGCCCCTCCTGCAAATGCCCTGACACATCCCACAGGTGTGGGAGTGGGTGTTGGGATTTACAGGTAGGAGAGAGGATGTTGGGATTTACAGGTGGGAGAGAGGATGCTGGGATCTACAGCATGTTCTCTTCAGAGGCAATGGCCAGACCCACCTGAGAGCTTAGGGAAGCTCTGCAGGGCTGGCCAGAGCCCCCAGAACCCTGGGAAGGAAACACAGCACCCATCACTCATGCAGTACAGTCCCAGGGCTGTCCTCAACCAGGGGAAATGAAAAAATGGGAAGGTAGAACTCATTTTAGATACGTGTAGTACCCCTTCAAAGGAATTTGACATGTCAATGGTATATTCCATAAAACAAGAAAGAATTTCTTTCTTTCTCAAGTATCACTCTTGTGCTGACAGATATTACTGCCTGGACAGATTTTTCTAACCACTTGTTCCATTCAATTCTTTCAATGGTATCTATTGCTGCCCTCTGAAAGCAGCTGGTTACTTTGAAAGAGGAAACACAACTTTTGGGACTATTTGGTTTTTAATTTATCTACTAAGACATTACTAGAAAACTGTCTGCTCTTTATTTACACTAAATTTCATACCTGTAATTAAGTTATATTCCTATAATACTTGAGCCAATTACTTCTGAGTTTTTTTCTGCAGGAATAATAATTAATGTAAAATGATCCTTTGAGTACCCCATAAATACAATACAGGGTGATGTTCCATAGCAAAGAATGTATTTCCTTCAGTATTTTGCCCTGTCTTTAGTTTAAGCAATATCAACTCCCAGCTGGGAGGCAGCCATAGAAATCAAGAACTCTCTGCAATGCATCAACATGCTCAGAAACCACTGAGCTGGTGGCAGCCAAGTCCAAAGCATGTACCTCATTAATTAATACCACATTTGTGGATTGTACACTGATGTGCTGAATAAGTTCCACTGCTATTCAGAAAATAAAGTGGGTAATCAGAACCAGATGATGTACACAGAAAATTTCTTATTTCCTTAGTTTAATTTTTCTAAAACAATAGGGCAGACAGTACTACTTAAAAGGATAAAAAGAGGCAAATCTAATCAAAGTTAGCTTGCAATAATGGTAGTTCAGTGCACTAAATATCTGCCCCCAGATCAAGCCCTGACTGTGCCTACATAAAGCTGCATGTGCAGGGAAGGTAGAGCAGCAGAGCAAGGACACTGTTAATTAACCAAATCCAGTCAGGGAAAATGTTCACTTTGCCAGACATGTTGTTCCTACAATACCAGATGCAGTTTTAGTGCTTTGATTTTTACTAGTCCAAGTAAGATCTGGATTTTTCTCAGTCTCTCTGTGTTCAGAACTTCAATAGCACTAAAGTTACAAATTATAAGACTCAATGCATGCGTTCAAGCACAGAAAGTTAGTATAATTCAATTTACTGGGACAATTCAGATGCATTAGAAATTACTTACATACACATCTGCAAAAATCAGAGACTTCTAGATCCTTTCAGAGAGTAGGAGAGGAGACAGAAATTTCATGTCAACAAGGTAGGCACCACAGCTGCTCAACCAACTTCTGGTTTTCCAACACCACATAAGGTGAAGGGGTTCCAAAAGATGAAGCAGATGCTGCTGGTGTATAAAACCTGATGATATTCTTTGTCTCCCCAAAGACCTGAGCTCCTAGATCTACCAAAAGAAAAGCTAATTGAACAGCAGTTCAGCTGCCTGTGCCTACAGCCACATCCAAGCCTACAAACAAATACTGCTGAAGCCCATGAGGTTAATCAGATGGAGAAGTTGGGCAGAGAGGACCCTTGTGCAGAGAAAAAGTGTCAGCTGAACAAACAGCGACTTGATCTTCCTTGGTTCATGCCTGTAGCACGTAATAACAGCCCAAGGTAATCAGGCATGTAATTATATTTGCACTTTATATCTGCTAAGGTTGCGTGGCTTAGAAGAATTTACAGCTTTGGAATACCAATGCATATCTCTAGATGCCTTCTTACATCTATACCTGCCAGGTTATGACAGGTATAGGTCACCTCATGTCCCTGGGCTGCACTGTCTCCAAGTTACACACACATTTCCCAACACAGCAGGAGCTGTTGTCTACCGCAGGTGCTCCTGACAAGGAGCTGAGGCTTGTAAAGGAAGGGAGGTTCAAACCTTTTAATTCTAAGAGAGAAATGATATCACACATCCACAAACCTGAAAGGGAGGCTGCCACCAAAAGGATGAGGACTCTTGCTCCGTGGCATTGAAATAATGTATAGTTTGATATAAACTTTCTGCTTCCTTAAGGAAGTTGGCACAAGATGTCACTGCAATATTTCAGTGGTCAAGGAATTAATGAATCATAAATTATGAACAATTGGGAAAAAAACCCCAACTCCTTGAAAAGCCTTAGCCTGTGTTAGAGACTTACTAAAGACTTGTTTCCTGGGATTATTTGAGTAACTATCTGCATTATCACACAACTTAAGGATTCTCTGCTGGAGAATTAAGGATCATGTTAAGAAACTTGTTCTGTGTATCATATGGTTGAAAAGCTTTTAAACCTACAGCCTTTTAAAAAATATAGAGAAAAAAAGAAAAAAAAAAAATGCTGTTCTGTATGAATGTAAAGGATTGGGAAAATCTTCTACTGGGTTACAAAGACCTCTTACTGCATATCCAGCTGGAGGCACCAGTGCTTGAAAGAGCAGCAGTGTCTCCAAGCACACTGGTGGTGTTCAAATACATAGGGTTTGCTTCCACTTCTGCAGAAACTAAAACAATCCCAATTAATCCCAATAATCAAAACCTTCCATAGTAGATAAAGAGTGGTAGATTCAAATTGTCATATAAAATGAGACAGTTTTGAGGCCATATATCCCAAAGACTAAAGCTAAAATCATGATCCATAACTACTGAGAATGCTGATCTTGCATGGGACAATAATGTTGCTGTGGACAGTATACCAAAGCAGTTTCATTTAATCTTTTCCAGTTTTTAATTTCTCACACATGGCTTTTAAATTCATATTTTGCCATGTGAAATACCTTGTCTTTTAGTAAATGAAAGCTAAACAAACTTTTATGCCAAACTTTGCCTTAATTCTAAGAATATATTCTCCAGATCAAAATCATATGATTTCAGGGTCATTTTTATTCCTTAACCATTACTCGTGGTCATTGAACCAGTCACAGCTGCCAGCAGTACCTAAAGTGGTGAGAAAGCTGACACAGCACATAAGCTGTGGCTTGGATTGCTTAGAAAAGAGGATCTTTCATGCTTAGCAATCCTCACTTGTGCAGGGAAAGGACAGTTTGACAAACCACAAAAATCAAAACAACTATTGAGTAATGTGCAGTCTTCATTTTAGTGCTCCCCTGTCCCATTTTGACATGGATTTTTCTTCAGTTTTTCCATTAAGTTTTCTTACCTCACTTGTTTAATTATTTTGCTAAAGAATTAATCACAGCAGTTAAAATAAGGGATGGTTCTGTTATTTCAGTGGAATATACTCCCACAAAGGCCTCTGGAGCCACAGAAAGGACCACAACAAGAAACACAGACAGCCCTTAATGATTTACTTCCTACTAAGCACACCTTGTGCCACGTGGCCTCATCCTGCAGGAGCAGTCTATAAAAGCAACTTTTGTCTAGGATAAAATCAACTTAAAAAAAAACAAAATAAAAAACAGCATAAAATAAGTGACAGAAAGCATGAAGTGGGCATTTTACTGAGTGTTTTTTATCTTCAATTTGTGATGTGTGGTAACTGTATGACTAAGAAAAAATATGCTTTTTAAAATTTAAAAAATGTACCTGTACCAAGGATCTTCCACCATGTTTGAATTCCAAAGATGAAAGACAGTCAGAGATTAACAACATATACATGTCTCAAACTGCACTTGGCTAAATTAATCACAAAAGTAGCTTGAGAGTGTCTGGGGCCAATACAAAACAGGAAAAGTATTTCCTTCCTCCAGCTCCCCAGAGCTGGCTTTCTTCATGGGACAACATGTATTTCATAGGGCTGGGTGTGGAAGCAGCTCTCCTGCCCTCAGCAACACCACGTAGCCATCCTGACCCAAAACCCATTCTGAAAGAGAAAAAAAAGGAAAAAAAAAAAAAAGGCAGAGCATGCAAATTCATCCTGTCCACCAGTGAAGGAGAATAAGGGAATGATGATTTCCACTGGGCTCTAGTTGTTAGAAACAATTTAAATGTTCAAATTTTTCTGTCCCTTACTATGGAAATTAGCCCTCAGATAGAGCCACTGAGGAGTGACACCTGGGAGAACTGGACTGTGCAATGGGGTTAATGGAATATTTGTTATTCCCCTTGCATTTGACTCCAGCAAGTCTTTTAGTCTGAAAAAAACAAGTCAGTCTGAAGGCAGGCAGAGATGTCTAAGGCAATTGAAGACAGAAGGAAGCACAGTGTTTAAACTGGACTACTTAGAGACTCCACTTTTATTTCTCTTCTCTAAACACCTCTCTTGGCCTGGAAAGAAATTGATCTTGCTACAGAATCAAGAATCTGTAAGTACAAAAAGAAAACATGGAGGTTTAAAGTAAAACTATAAAATAGAAGTATTAACAGCACTGAGTTACAAAGAGGTAGATGCTAAAAAGAAATCTTCATTTGTTGGTCCTGACTGGGATTTTACCTGAGATAGAGGTTTGGGGCTGAGGAGAGAGAATTCCCTGTTCTGAGAGGAGCTTTTGCCCATCTCAGTCACACAAGCAGGAAGACAGAGTTATTTATCTGTGAGAGCTGACAGCCCTGATCTGCCTGTTACTGGTGTAACAGTGGCCTGGACAGCAAAACACTTCTGCTGCCTCAGCTCCTGACCACAAGGAGTATAGAAGAAAATTATTTTTGCCTTAGTTTTGTTCTTGGATATAATCAGGACCTAATTCCATTTAAAAACCATCAAGTCTAAAGAGCCCTTTATAAAAGGCAAATGTAACACTGAAAACCAGCTGCACTCACCTGTTGTCCTAGGGAGGCAAAGAGCTTCCTGAAAGGAGTACAGACACAAGGGCTCAAACCGGTGGGTTAGTGTAAATTCAGGACAGAAATTTAATCTTTCCAGAAAGCAAAAACAGTCACTTCATATGAATTTTGGATGGAGCATGAATTCCAAAAGCAAAATGTTCACAACCAGTCTTCTGCAAATAATGTGCAGAAACAGCAATTTCACAGACAGAACTAAGAGTCCCACTGTACAGGAGGGCCACTGTCACCACAGTGACAAACTGTACACAGTCACAGCAAGGGATCCCAGACAAGGCTTCCAGCTGTTCTATGATTCAATCAGCACAAATAAAATAATATTACAGTCCTCATTTTTTTACTAGTTAACACTGAACTATTCTTTTGAGGAAGAAGCAAATTGTCTAACATGTGGGTCAAAAACTTTGGGTTATCTACATTCAAGAGATGTCTCTGTTGATAGAGTCTTACAGTAAAAATATTGATTTTTTTAGTATGAGTAATCCCATTTTTACTTTTAATTAATTTTCCAAGTATTCTAATTGTATCATAAGGGGAATGGCAAACAACCTGTTCAGACAGCAGTTTAGTCCATTAAATAAAAGACAACAGGCTTGTTTTTTTCAAAACTGACTCATAGGAACAAGACAAGCAGCAAAAAGGGTCCTGAGAGGCAAAAGTAAAAAATGTAGGATTAGATCACCCAGACAGTTCAACTGAAACACTTGGAGATACATCAGACCATAATCACACTGCAATTACACAGCAATTTAGGTGTAGAGATGACTGCTTTTACAATTCCCTGCAAAAGAAGAAGGAATTGGCAATAATTCTTCTTCTGAAACAGCAAACCATCTTTTCTTTCTGGCAAGCAGCTGAATTATTAATGTTTGTAAAGTATGTCAAGATCTATCAATAGAAAGTGTACCAGGAACAGAAAACACATCACCACCCATGTGTTACAGAGACCTCCCTTAACTTCACTCCTTTGAAATCCAGCTTGAATTAACAGCTACATAAAACTTTGATGTAAAGCAAATAATTGTTCTGCTTAAAATACAAGCTGGTTTTGTGCTTTGAAGATGTGTGGCAGTAAAGAGAGGGAAGTCACAAATTATTTCCATGGGAAACATATGACTCCACTGCACTCCTATCATTGCTCAGACATCTACTCCTGGGTCTTCTGATTACACTGTGAAAGGATGTGAAACCTCAGAAGTATTATTTCTTGTATATTTTTACATGTCATGAGCACAATGAATCTGCTTGCTCCCAGGGGCAAATCATAGAGCATGCTTATTGCTAAAATCAGAAAGATCAAAACCTGAGTTTAGTGCAATTAAAATAGACTATTTACAGCAAAGGTTTCCTTTTTGAAGGAACTTCCCTTCTAAAATATGAAATTTTTTTGCAATTGTAGAGTATATGCTTACACGAGGTTGCACCTTTATGCACAGTGCATTTATTGTTTGGGTACTAAAGTGCAAAAGCTGATCAAGCATAACCCATTTCCCTCTGAACATGTAGGTCTTCACCAGAGAGAACCACCAGACTCACCTGAGAAACCCACATTCCCTGTTTGCAGAAGCAAAGCACAGGTATTTTCAGGAGTAATAAAAAAAAATTGCATTTCTGATGCTGTAGTAAAACAAATTGAGTGAAAAATAACTTCCATACACCAAAAGGCAGAGAAAATGCCTAAATTTAGCAGATGACAGGTAAGAAAATTTGTTCTTACAGCTCTGTAGGCAAACAGAATAGGATTTTACATACCTCACTGGATTTTTGTGCTGTTCTAGTTCATTTTACACCACTCACCTCTCAAAGTGTCCAAACATCTTTGCAACATCTTCTTGCTCAGAGCCTCTTGGCAATCCACAGCCATTCCACAGTTGCTGCCTGCCATCCCTGCCTTTCTGGCAAGCGTCTGCATCATGTAAAAATTACTTTTGGCCCAAAATACCATTTCTACAAAATCAATTTTTAATCAAAGTTTCATTTGAGAATCCCTTCTTATCCTAGAATCTGAAGTTACTTGAAACTAATATTATTAATATATTTATGACTCATTAAATATTGACCTTCCCTTTTAAGTTGGTCTGGTTTAATTTTTAAGGTTCTCTTAGGAAAAAGAGTGATTCCTCTGAAAGAGTGCAAACAAGAGGTAGGGGTTCATTCTAGACTACACGCAAGGTGAAAGAGTGCATTGGTTCTTTTCAAGGACAAAAATAGAGATCATGTGAGGAATGTGCCAACTTTCCATAAATAGCCAATGGACAGCAGTTCAAGTTCCTAATTGCATTTCTGTTTTTCCAAGGACAGGGGAAAGAGAAGGATTTCAAGGAAATGAAACTCTCCAAGTACAAGTATCAGCATAATTATGTTTGCAATGTCTGAAAAACATGAGTTTTTCTTTCTAAGGACAGAAAGAACATGTTCTAACAAGTAACCCTGAGGTAAAGGGCACCAGATGGATTTTCTGGTTCACTCAGAATTGATGTTTTGGAGTTGAAAGATCCTCACATAAAAGGCACAGTAGACTCTCCTGATGCTGGATGGGCACTGGAGCAGGCTGTTCAATGGCTAATGCAGACTTGCTATTCCCAACCTTGGAAAAAGCAGATGAATCTGCTCTCCAGCATCATCTTCCTTATCAGTGGCTGCATGGAAGATATTTATTTCATGGCTGAAGCTCATTGTGTAAATTAAGCATTGACCTGGCACACTGCAGATGGTGTTTTACATTGCTGACCTCATAACCACATCTTTTCAATGTGCACAGAAATGTTTTAGTGGGCCCTGCATCTCTCTTTAAGGAAGTATTTCCACTACTTTGTCAGTAAATTAGTATTCAAAGCCTAACGAAGTATAGTCAAGACCACTGATTTTCTTTCAAAATTAGCTTAAGCTTTTCCAGTCATAGTCACTAAGACAGGACTGAGCCTGTGTCACACTGTGTTTAGAGGTGCAGTGTGCCAGGGAGGATGGGGGGGAAATGGGGATGGTGTGGGCAGGAGCTCTGAGACATTTCTTAACAAACCCCTTTAAAGTGCTACCTCTTATGTGGAAATTCAGGGGAGAAAAAAGCTCAAGCTTGGATATCAAGATAAAGATGTCCAGCAGGTCTGAATTTCAAAGTAACCTTTAAAGGTGGCTGACTCCCAGTTCACAGAGGGCCTTTGTATTCACTCTTTTTGAGGGCAGGACAGCTGAAATTTCTACCTTGATAGTAGTTTTTAGGTAGAAGTTACCAGAATCCAACAATTTTCTGTTGTTTTTCTGCAAAGGATGACGAAAAACAACAATTTGTTCTCAAAACATGAGAGCTTCTTTTACAGTATTGGTTATTACAGAAAATTTTTCTTGTGTCCACTCCTACACATCAGCCAGTGAACAGGACCCAGACTGTTTAGAAAACTTAGATTTTTCACTTGCAGTCTCTCAAATTGTGCAGCTTTCCTGGCTTTTGTTTAACTCAGGAAACAGAGCCAATAAGGAGCACTGTTACAGGCAAATGGAGAATTCATCATTTGAGTTGGAGTGCCACAAAGCTTAAATCATTCTAGTGATTGAAAATAAACTTCTAGAAAAGAAACTTGAACTTGCAACAAATATTAAAATCCTAGCAAGCAGATTATAACTATTTTACCTCAAAGCAACAAATTGCTTCCTACTTAAGGTGATACTTTATTGTGTTCTGTAAGAGCAGTTTTGTGACATGATAATAAGAATTCAGGTTTGTGATACTTAATGCAATTCAAAATATGTATTAGTGGTAATAAACCTGTCTGAGAATAGAAAGCACACATTTCCTGATCCTGTGAGAACTTGTAATCTGCAGTCAGAAAAGTGGACTGTTACTCTGTGCTCAGCTGTAATTGTCATTCTGATAAAACTTTACCAGTAAGACACACAAGGATTTTAGTTCCTTCTCACACCTAAAGGTAATAGTCCATACAGGGAATCTGTATAAAGTGCTTGATGCAATAGTTTAAAATGAAAGTTTACTTGAAAAAAAATCAAGCTTTAGGCCTCAAATCAATAGACTTACCACGTTTGCAGTGTTCAACCTTTAAGTTTATATACTTCTCATTCTAATAATAAACATTTTCAGAATCCAAAAATGAAGTCAAGTGGTAAAGGCAATATTTTTTTAATCTTTGAAATGCTGGATGATCATGTACAAATTTTTCCCCATGTTCATTAAACACTGTTTAACGTGTTTACACCACATCCAAGTGAAGGGATTTCAGTGCTTACACCAAAGGGTGTTTGATTTTGCAGGCATCCAGAACCACTGGCATGTACAGTTTGAGTAACAGGATGTTCCACACTGAAGAATAAAGCTAAAGCAGGTAAAAGCAAGGCACATCTCCATCCAGAAGCACAGTGTGTGTTGGTAAGGGACTTTCTTACAAGGAGATTAAAAAGGCTGTCACCACTCAGGAATTTCCTGAGCACCTTTGCTAAAAGAATCTGAAACCACTGCAAGATACTGTAAAATAATTACTTTTATCAGTGTTTCTGTATAATTGAAGGACCTGTTTGAAGTGTTTGAAGCTTCCAGACAAATTTCAATGCTTAAAGAATTTCTCAAGGGGCAAACACAGCAGTTTTGACAGCACAGTTGTAGTTTTTTTCCCCCATTAAAAAAAAGATTTGGATACAATGTCAAATGTCCTCCATCAGCTTCTCAGAGCCTAAAGCAGGGAGATGTTCAGCACAGCTGTGGCAGAGCTCCAGCAGTGGTAGGAGGAAAGCTTTGTCCTGCCTGCCAAGAATGTCAGGGAGGAGATGGAGAGCAGCGAGCTGAACTTTGCCTTACATAGTAGCTGACAAGGCCAGAGGTCTGCACAGCTTTCATATTTTCATTTGGCTTTACTTGCTTACAGAACTGCTAGCTCTGTGGGAATCCAGGGGAAAAAAGCTTTCATTGTAAGTAACTAATTCATACAGTGCTAAGCCTGTAGTCAGAGGTCAGCTTTCACTCTGGTACCCAGCTACTACAGAATTCTTTTAACATACCTTCTCAAAAAGACTTCCCACACACACCACATATTGCCTGACAGGGTGGATTTATTCATCTCTTAACCTAAAGAGCCCTGATTTGTCAGAAACACACAAGAGAAAACCTCACATGACATGTCCCATATTTGTATTTCACTGGTGAAGTTTTTTAATCTTGCTCATGAACAGCTAAGGGAACATGGGAGCCCCCAAACCTTCAACAGCCATTTTCTTTTTATCTTTACCAAAGGGCAACTTATGTATTCTTAGAAGAGTTTTATTTTGTTAAAAAATTTCTTGATTTGTTGCTATTCTGGTGCCTTGATGTGACATAACACTCATTCTTTCCATTTCGTTTTCATAAATCTTTTACCCCTCTAAAATACAAATGAGTGGGCTGGGGCTATTGCAGTAAGGAAGTTTTGGTGGGAATTTGGTTTAAATTACAGAACAGCTTCAAACAAAATACACAGATTTTCCTCTTCACTGTAGTAAAGAGAAACAAGCAACTAAGTTGCCTGGGGTCTGACATTTCATAACATTTTAATGTTCTGCTTTGCAGAGTTACTCTTGATTAGAGATAACTTTGTATAAGGCTCAGTATTTTGTCTTTCCCAAAAATACATTTTGGAGCATGTGTTCTTTTGTTGTTAATTTTTGTTGGTTTTGCCAACATCTAAGTGCTTGAGACTGACTAGACCCATGTGTTTGGGATGTTTTTCACCTAGCCAAAAGTCTCTTTTCCCCCAGCTCAGTCACTGAATCAATATCTTGTTCTGACTAATGGACACTTCACATTAGTTCCAGATCATGGACTGAAGCTGCAAAGGCATTTTGGTGCCTGACTCCCACGTGAACAACAGGAATCCCTCCCTCCACTGAGACCTGTGCTGATTATTTTTCACCTTTTCAGCGAGCACTGCACTATCAGGTCAGATTCTTTCCACCTCTCATTCCCAGCCCCTCCCTGCAGAGGAAATACCATGAAATGTTTTTCCACAGGAACATGTTTGATTTCACAGATCCTGGAAGTTGCCCACACAGGCTCTTTTCCTCTCTATGCCCCAAGGAATGGGGTGAACATGCCAAGGGGCATCAGATTGTTTTACCCTGTTGCCTGAAAACTGTGAAGGAACCGGGAAAGCTGAGTTATGGAACAAGCAGGCTTCTGTAGCAAGGAGGCCAAAGGGTTTTCCCACAGTGCAACACCAAATCAGGATTCTTCCCAGGGATGGTCCTTCACATGCTATGAGCCAGTGACCACTGAGATGGCAAAGTTAGTAAAACGAATGTGGTTCAGAATTGACCCTGCCATGGTTATATTTCATGGATTTCAGGTATCTTTAATTCAAATTAAACATCTAACAAGAATTAAAGTTTGTTAAAGAGTGCCACAGATAATTCTATACAGCAGGAACACCTTTAGTATCCATTTGACTGAGTTCTCTCACTATATTGTATAACCCAATGTTTTCCCATACTGACTCATGAGTGATGCATTAATGGAATTACTATATCACCACAGATAAAGGAAGAAAGGAAAACCATTACTAAGAAACATGTGATACCATGAGTCTTAAAATACTCTTGAGATAGGTCTGAACTACTTGCTGGCTAAGAAACTGCTGAATCATGCCCTCAGACTCATACCAAAAATAGCATTGCATTTGGCAAAGCACATACAAGCTATGAATGTTCCCTATTGTTCCAACCTGCTGATTAGCTGCTAGTCACGAAGGATGATAAAGCATTCTCTTATCTTTTCTGTCTCCTTAAGAGAATAGCAAATATGTTTTCTCTTACAGTAGTTCTCCCTTTCACAATATCAGCTTTTAACAGAAAGTTCCCAAAACCTTTTCAAAGCATTCTGTGACCTCTCTGCATTTAACACACCTCAGAACAGGTGTGCCTTCTTACCTAGAATTGATGGGTAGCAGATGTCACTCATCTCCCAGCTGTGAGACTCCTCCCTGATGAGACTGATTTTCTCAGTACATGATCTGTAAGTTATTTCTTAGAACTAAGGGGAGAAAAGAACATTTCTTGGTCATTTAAAGACTGCATTAATATGAGGAAAGTGATTCTCTCTGAGATCTAGGAAAAAGTGACTGCTTAATGCCCTTAATGAGGAGGGAAGGGTTTTAAAAAGTTGAGTTGAAAAGCTCCAGCTGGAGTTAATTATGTTCTCTAAGAGGCTTTGGAATTACTGTGTTTCCTGGCCTTCAGCATCACCTAGGTGAAAGGACAGACAAGAGCTGCCTTCTGAGCTTCTCTGTGTGCCTCATCACCTCTCCCTTATTCCTGCTGGCCTGGTGTGACAGAGCCCTAGACTGAAGTCCTGGGTTTATCAGCAGCAAGGGTGCAGTGCAGGCTGCTGGGCTGGACTTGGACACGTCTGTCTGAGGTGGCTGGACACCCCTCTTCCAGCAGCACAAGTGCCACCCTGTTTCCTGCCCCTGTGCCAGTGTGCAGGGTCCCTCACTGTGGCCCCTGCTGCCAGCCTCACCCTGGGACTGCTAAGGATAGGGATAGAGAGAAGGGAAGGAATAAGTCAGGCAGAGCAGCCTCTCATCAGAAGTGCCAGGGGATAGGCAACGCAAAATTGTAGAGGGCAGAATAAGAAGGGAAGAAATATTTTCTCAGTTTGAGAGTGCTACTTCCCACCTCCCTGGCTGACTTAACCTCTCCACAGTGGCTGACTACCATCCACGTAGTATCTGTTACCAAAAACATCTTGGTGTTTTTAAGAAAAACAGAAATTGTATTACCCTTTAAGGCCATCCACGTAGTATCTGATTATTTCCAACATCTTGGTGTTTTTAAGAAAAACAGAAATTGTATTACCCTTTAAGCATCTGCTCTGTTACCTTTACCCAAGACTTTGGGTATCACATAAAGAAATGTTCTCATGCCTTTTTTAATACAGGAAGGGTAAGAAAAACATCTGTGGTGCCAGAGTGACTTGAAGTTGCAGCTCTTGCATTTTATCTGTAACTTACCTAACATTATGTAAATTTTCTTGCAAATAAAATCCGTCTTTGAAAAGCAAAATAATCTCTAAGTAGGAATAGTGGGTGGCCCAGCTCACAATAGTGGGAGGGCAGTTCACTCAGAAAGCAGAGGGTGGTGTTTCCAGAGTTTCCTTTACGGAACTGGATCTTGCGGCAGGCTGGGCACATGGGGTCTGCTGAAGAGACAGGCTGAGTTAATTTGCTGCTTTAGCAAAGCTGCTGTATTCACATGGCATAGGGGGTTATAGGTACTCTGTGCCACATATTTCTGCTATACAGAATGAACCCTCAACACATGATAATCACAGTTAACTTGGTGCTATGTATTTCTCACAAGTTCATGAGTAACTCATTGAACTCTTCAGCACAGCTCTAACTAGGTAATTCCTCTTAGTCTCTGCTTGACAGGGTGCTCTTTCTGCTGAAATCCCCAAACACATTTTGCTTTGTGATCTTAGTCTTTTAGATTTCAACAGCAAGTAACTGAGATGTTCATAATCCAGAAAGGGTGATGCCCTGCAGTCACTGAGCCTGAGACACAACCAACCTGTAACAATTAGCTTTCAGTCAGTGTCAGTAGGATGGTACACAACTCTCTCAGTCCAGGTGACTTCAGAGGCAGCAGGAGGATCTAGAGGCAATTTACTGCAGGGGACCAAGTGACGCTTCAGAATAAGGGACCAGGGAAAGATGGGAATGTTCATGGAATAAATTGAAGGTCTGAAGGGTGCAGCGATTTAAATGACTAAAGGAGAGGTAATCCCATGAAACCAGTAATCCTTAATCTGCAGCATGTCCTGTGTCACACACTCCTGCTGGGCTGCTGCACTTCCTTCTTCCTTTTATCATCCCAGGCTCCCATGCCTCTCTTTTTATCAGTCTTACTTTGCTTCTCTGTGAAACCCAGCCAGAACTGTCTTGCTCACTTCAAACTAATGCTTGTACTTCAGCCTCCAGGACTGGCTTACTTTCCCCATCCTGTTGGTTTGTGATTGTAGCCAAACTTCTAGCATAATTTGTTTAGCATGATGTAACTTAAGAATCACTGAGTCATCCTCAAGCACATCTAATAATGCCTTGTATCACTTCCTCAGGATGATCTTGAGAAACTGGTCTTTCCCTCTTTATTAACAGTGTTATTCACAGATGTAAGCAAAGTTAGCTGAATAAAAATGCACTGTAGGAATTAATACAGTACAATTGATACTGACTGAAGGGAGGTACTGAAATGAGATATTCCTCACTATTTTGTTTCTTAAACTTTTACCCAGTAACAGTCTTCACAAGCAGTAATATATAATTACTAAATAATTTTTAATATATCTAACAAGAAGCAGGAAAGCATACTAACATCCTCCAATTCTGAAGTATTTGCAAGGAGGATTAGAATTTTAATTTTTTGTTATTGATTTTGTCTTTTAATAAAGAGAAATAGAAGACCAAAATGGTAGTAATCATTTTCAGACTATGTATTTTTGTTAATTCAGTACAACATTTGCTTGTTGTCTTCTCCCAATGTGAATGTTCTTGGAATTTGTAATAGTGTACGGAGATCTCCATAGAATTACCTCAAGTAATGCTGAAGTATGATCCCAAGCAATGCTGCACACCTTAAGTGAACTACAGAAATAAACGTTGCTGTTGCCTTGGCCACCATGTTTGACACTAGGTCACAAGGGTAGTCCATGAAAACCACTGGGAACCCTGCTGGGTGCCCCCAGTTGGCTGCCCTCTTTATCCCTCTTTTCTGGTGTTAAATTTGTCACTGAATACAAAAAGTTATCTTCAGCAAATACGTGACGCACTGGAAATGTACAGACTGAGAAATCAGCACCTATCCTGAGCACACAGGCACAGCCTCCATGGTGTGGAGCTCTGTGGATGTGGAGGAATGTGGCGAGGGTTGAGGAGAATGCTGACCTGTGCTTCAAATCCTTTGTGACATTTGGGAGGATTTGCCAGAAAGTGCTGAGGTTACTCACGTGATCTTCTAGCACTTCTGTTTCCATGCTCTGACACTGATCTAATCTCTGTCCTCTGGGACCAAGTGGGAAATGCCAACTAGACAGTGGAGGCAACATGAAAAAGAAGTACAAAATCAGCCTGAAGTTACAGCTTTCTGCCAAACATCCAGCTGTCAGCCTTGGTCTCTTCTCTTTGCTCTGTTCCATTTAGATAAGACAGCATTTAGATTTTATCACAGCTAAAGAGATAAAACAAAACTATATATTCCTATATAGCCCTGAACTTCAACTGGTAATCTGTACTAAAAATCCAAGTAAATAAGCCATGTTACCGTTTCCTTACTGAAAATTTATCCCCTGTTAGCAAAGCAGAACTGGATAAGAATTCATTATTTGTAGAGGGAGAAAATACCTAAGCAATCACCTTAAGAAAAGGATAATCTCTCTTCTTTTCTAACATGGTTGCCTTTGGTGTGAAACCAAAGACTAAGCTTCCTCAGGTCTGATTCTGCTATTCACAAAGGCTGTTCCTCCTTGTGTCCACAGTCATAAAAAAATAAAGAAAATAGAGGAAACAAACAGTGGGAAAACAGTTTCTTTTCTCTCTTTTGGCTAAGATGAGCCTAATGACACACGTTCAGGGAAAGGACTTGAAGGTGATGAGATGTATTTTGTTCTTTTGTAGCTACTGTGAATTTTGCATGGAGGCTATTGGCATCTGCCAGCATCAGGCACTAATCAGAACAAAAAAAAAAAAAAAAAAAAGGAAACAAAAAAGCCAAAGCATGACTCTACTTCTTTGACAACTGAAAATCCCTGACAAGGCTATCCTTGGATAGAAAAGACATTAAAATTATAGTTAAAGCTCCTTTATGGATGCAAGACAAAAATGGCTTTACAGTAAGATATAAGAGAAACATTGTCTTAAAATGAAGTAAATAGAGGCTTCCCAACACATACAAAGTTTCTCAGTATTCCAGAGGGGGAAGAAACTTTTCAAAAGACATTCAGGAGTTGTTCTTATACAAAACCTTTCTCCCTGGAGAAGCATTTAATTTTTTTTTTTTTTTTAACATTCCTTTGATGGGTATACACTACCAGAGCTATTCTGTGTGTCTCCCTCCAAGAGCTCTTTGTATTCCAAGAGCCTCACTGTGTGCAGGGGCTGTAGGAGAGTTTCATGCCATCCATTCACTCCACAGATACCTTGAGATTATGCTCAGGGTATCTGTGGAGTGAAAATTGTGAAATTTGCAGTGGGTTTGTGCAAAGCAGCCGTGTCTGTGCTTAGACAGCCCCTAAGGAAGCTCCACAGCCTGGATGGGGATCTTGGTGTCTCTTTGGTCCCCAGCTGTGTCACAGTTTGCTCCCATCAGGCATGGCTAAACAATGCCAAGTTCAGTACAGGATGACAGGGAATAGTATATTGCAGTCAAGCAAATAAAGCCAAAACTGTCCTAAAGAATGGATTCTTTCTCTTGATTGGTTATCTTTAGAAGATAAATGGACTGCATCACACCTCATACTGTAAACAGTAACTTGGACTGGCCTTACACCAATAGCAGCTGAACAAATATTTCTAACATGGACTTCTCCTCCTCCCTCTTTCCCAGCTGGACAGACCACATATTTGTATAACTCCCTGTCAGCTCTTACATGTGATGTGGTCTGCCAGTGGAAGGAAGCTCACAGAAATTAAGGAATTCACACATGTCATTTACTTTTTCAGCTGCCTGAGAACCAAACTGTGCTTTTCTAGAAGCTAGCCCAAAAAATACACTATCCCAATTCTCCAAGAGCTGCAGCTCTTACCTAAGTCAGCAGGATATCAACAGCTAAAGGAGCCCAAAGAAGGAGGCTGGACAGGAGATGTACACATCAAATACTGGCAGGCTCTGCACAGGAATATTATGTGAACATTCTGAGAAACAGTGAAGATTTGCTGTATTAGCGCTTGTGGTAATTGTGAAGTTTTGACAGTACTAAAAAAATGCCTTTGAATTCTTGAAAAGTTTCCCAAACATTTTACTAAACCTGCAGAAGTAC
Source organism: Pyrgilauda ruficollis (assembly GCF_017590135.1). Taxonomy (NCBI): domain Eukaryota; kingdom Metazoa; phylum Chordata; class Aves; order Passeriformes; family Passeridae; genus Pyrgilauda; species Pyrgilauda ruficollis. The sequence continues at coordinate 1,120,744 of NW_024530044.1, forward strand.
TTTCAATAGCAAATCCAGAAATTGCTTATAAACTGAAGGCAAACAGTAAGAATAGTCCACTGCCTCAGCAGCAGTACTAGAGGAAACACTGAACTGCGAGAACTGCAGAAATGCATCACATGCAATTGGATAAAAACAGAGCTGGGGAAAAATGGTACCAGCTCTTGAAGATTCAGGACTGCAAACACCACACCTTGCAGAGTTTCAAGTATGCTGCAATCTGACTTGGCTAATGCTCATCTTCTTGAGCAAGATTACTCATTATTTCCATCCTCTTTTACACAGGCAGGTATGGTTAGCACTTCACCTCAGTCTCTAAATGTCCTGAATTATTTCACTCATTTCACAGAATTACCGGATGGGTAAGGTTGGGACCCCTAGAAGTCACTTGGTCCAGCCTCCTTGCTCAAGCAGGGCTCCCCAGAGTGCTTTACTCAGCACTTCCCAGAGCTCTGACTGCAGCTGTTACACTGTTCTGGCTTCTCTTTGGTTATCACTGCTATTCAAGACAGATACAAAGGAAAAATTGGATGCAAGTCTCCATTTTTTTCAATTTCAAAGAGAACAGCATCCTGTATGATTCAACTAATGAAGCATGCATGCTACAGATCACATTTCCATTTATTTTTCACATGTACCTATGTTTTCTCTTTGTTATGCTATAACCTCACTATTACTTTCTACAACAGGGGACACTGTAGGCATTCCCTACCCAGTATTTGGGGAGTCAGTTTGTTGTGCCTAAATGTAGAGCCTTGCACTGAATTTCATCTTATTTTTTTCTGCACTACTACATCAGTTTGTTACAGCATACTGTTGGCAATAGACATACTGACATTTCAGACAGGACATATTTTTACCCACTTTTTTCCAAGGACACAGAACTTACTCAATCACACTGCTCTCTGCCACCTCCTTCACTTCCTGACAAACAGCTTTTGAACCACTTGGTTAATTCCATCCAAATGTGATGAAAGAGAAAGGTCTCAAAGTCTGACTTCAGCAGGTAGGCAGAGCAGAAGCCTGGGACTGTTTGGGTTCCCCAAGGTCTTTGGCAGAGCACAGGCCTGGCAGGTGCTGTTTGTCCTGTCAGCTGGTCCATCCCTCCCCCGGAGCGCTCACGGGCCCCGCGCACACGTGGCAGTGCCCAGGATGGGAGCACGGACCCGCTCTGCTCTGTGTGACTGCCTAGAGTGGGAGCACGGACCCGCTCTGCTCTGTGTGACTGCCCAGGGTGGGAGCACGGACCCGCTCTGCTCTGTGTGACTGCCCAGGATGGGAGCACGGACCCGCTCTGCTCTGTGTGACTGCCCAGGATGGGAGCACGGGCTCCGCTCTGCTCTGACTCCCCAGGATCAGGATGGGAGTACGGCTCCGCTCTGCTCTGACTCCCCAGGATCAGGATGGGAGCACGGCTCCGCTCTGCTCTGTGTCACTCCCCAGGATGGGAGCACGGACCCGCTCTGCTCTGCCCACAGACCAGGGGAGGGGCAGCGCTGCGGGACCACCTCGCGGAAGGGACAGGATGACACAAGGCAGGGGCAGGAGCTACAGCTACTGCAGCTGGCACGGGGCAGGAACGCACAGAGAGAGAAACAAACTCACGGTTCGCTGGTGGTGCTGCTCAAGGCAGGACTCACCCTCAGACTCGAGTCCGGTGGCACTGGGAATATCCTGTTATATTGTCTCCCTCCCTCCTGACATGAACAATCACTTACCATGAAAAAGTTGGGATATTTTCTGAGCCACTCTTTAACACACGTTTTGCTGTTGTGGGTGGAGTTTTTTGATCTTAATGGGTTATGCTTAGATATCTACTGTACATTCTCTTTCCCTTATCAGCCAAACAAAGGGACTCAGATTTCGTAAATGTAACTAACTTCCCTTACATTTTATACAAAGGATTAAGAACTCTTACCTCTGCATGTGTGAAAACAGATTGCTCCATCACCCTATACCAAGCATGCTTCCCTTGTGACCACAAGAGAAATAAAGTTTAACTAGAAAGAAATATACCCTATACCAAGAGTAAAATGCACACAGTTGCATGCTTCCCTTGTGACCACAAGAGAAATAAAGTTTAACTAGAAAGAAATATTGACCCACACAAGGACAAGCTGAAGTATTTTTAAAAGCATTATTGAGCAGCCTGCACTTTGTCCATACTGCCTGCAAGCCTTTAAGCAAATATCCTTGTTCAGTTTTTTTGCCTTTCAGAGAAGCAAAATGGTGTCTTTTTAAAAGCAGAAGCTGAAGGCATAGTCTTATTCCAGGAATAAACTACTTTTTATTATACCATTAAGTTAAAGCACCCACAAGCAGAAAAGAGAATGTGTAACTACAGAGGGCAAGACAAAACAGAACTATTACTCTAACACTTACTACTAACTTCTCTAATACTAAGTAGTTGAGAAGGACATGAATGCAGAGTAGAGCACAATATGTTCCTGGAGAATCTGAAAGTAAGCCAGCCTTGAGGCAGACAGACAGGCACTACAACCTCCAGAGTGCTAGATTCAGAAAAGCTACACCCACTAGTTGCACTCTTCCCTAGCAGAAACAGTCTTTACTCTGATTCCTAGGACATCCACCACGTATGTTACAGAAGCAAATACACAAGGGACGGTAGTATTTTAAAATTACTAGATATGAACCTACTTACTCCTTTGGAATTTCTGAGTTAGATTTCTCAACAAATAAACAAAACAGTTTAAAATGAAGGGTCTGAGTTCACTGTTTTTCATTGAAGAAGATTCAACTTTCATACCCCATTACCAGTGCTCACTTTATGAAAACGCTTTTGAAAACAAAAGCAGTTAAATATTTCAGAGAAAAATACAATACAGAATGCACAATATACCTTGCCCTCCACAGGGAGGGCTGACATCTCAACTACCTGGTGAGCCAAGTAGTGCAACAAGCAAACAAACAGTGGTAGGTATCTCCAATCATTTTACCTTTGGTTGCTGAGAAGTGAATTCCTCAGGGGCTTAAACTCAGAACTTTGCAAAATGTTTACAACTGAGTGGAAAAAAAAAACCCACAAAAAAAAAGCAGTGAAACCATCAAATAGTAAATTGTGAAGGGACTTCTTCAGTATAAAGAAATACATTCTTTACCTATTAATTACACAATATCATTCACAAATATTTTTCTCTGTACTTTTATATTTACATGGGTGGATATGTATACCTACATTTTCAAATCAGTATTCTAACACTTGTCAAAACTTTAAGTGGCAGTGAAGAAGGCAAACAACCATAGAGGTCTGTTTCTAGGAAAATCTTAGTTCAAAGAGGAATGAGTTCAGAGAGCTCCTAGTGAACCAATGCAACATCCTTGTAAAGGTCAATCCTTTGTGCATACATATCCTAAATACACAAAGCCAGAAGCAGTCCTATAGGAAACATCCTGGTTTTAGTATTCAAAAGTACTTGACTACTAAAACTAAACTTTGACCACGCCTATCCCCAGAGCTCTCACCTATAGGTTGCTGCTACAGAAGGCCATCATCCCAAGTTCAGTATGGTAAAGATACATGGCAAAGTAAAATAATTTGCTTTCTGTTGCTCAGCAGGCCAAGACACAAAACTTTTATATTGCCAAATGCAAGATCCAAGCTGAGGTTGCAAGAACTTCATCTATTTACTTAGCACTGTGGACAGTAAATAAAAATCAATTCACCAAAGAGTAACAAGATAATTGAAAGATTTTGACATTTGTTATTTACTTCCTCCTCAATACTCTTTGTTTGTGCTTCATGGCAGTTTCAGCCCATCATACAAAAAAAGCTTTCTACAAAGGATCCATATTAAGTGTAGCATACCCAGATACCCACAAACTGAAAAATACAAGACAAATAAGTTTTTATGCAAATTTATTAATTAGCTTTAACAACAGTAATACATAAATCAATACTATGTCCAGCATAAGGTTGTATAATAAAATATTCTGGTAAGATTGATTTCTAGCGCGTACATTTTTAAGGGCAGTTTTCATCCAATTTGGACATTTTATTTAAAAAAATAAATAAATACAAGGCCAAGAATGCTTACTTAATGAAAGTCCTGCTAAGTAAGACTTCAGGCTCCACACTGCTTCAAAGCACTACCGAGTACAGGTGTGTGCACACATCTTGGACTCACACACAAATAGGCTGTGCTCAAGCAGCATACATTTTTTTGACATCCAATGCAGACCAATACACACAAGTTTTCTAATTTAAACCTCCTTGTTCCTCTTCAAACTAGCATTCACTTTTCTATTTTAGGATTGTCTTGCCTTCCAGCTGTGATGTGCACATATGAATCCTAACCACATCATGTTTACCAAATTCAAAGCTCCAGTCCTCTCCTAATAGTACTGCACTATCTAGTGGAACTATTTATGAAACAAATTGCTGCTCAAATTAAACAAGACTAAATTGTTCTTGGAGAAAGGGAAAAAAAAGCCTCTGGAAACAGGCAGGAACATGGCATGCTCCCAGCTCTATTTATCACGTTTTTGGAGCTTTCTAGACTTGAGAAATACATCCTCTCTGGGATGGCTGGTGCTTAGTGCTACAGCATTACATTTTAGGCACCCTGGGTTCTGTGCACTGCAGACAGCACAAAAAAAAAAAAGCTGCATTTTCAGCTTTGTTTCCCTGATGGCCAATGAGTACAAGGTATACAGTGGCATTCAGATGTTTTTCAAAGTGCAGTGTAGAGGCATTCACTGACATTTGGACTACATTTATTTATATTTAACGGTATTAAAATCTGGTCCCAATTTAAATTATATACACATGAGAAAATATATTTGGCAAATCAGAGCTATTTTAGTTACGAGTGTAATTATCATATACCACATAAAGCTATCCTTTGGACATATTTACTCTACAAATCTAGATAAGCTTGTTTTATTTGTCTTCTGACAAATTCTGCTGATGGCAAAATTCCCTTAAGTTACACTCAGGATTGAGTCACAAATTTTAAACCTACTCTAAATTACATATTTTACTTTATTATATCAAAACAAAACCCAAATGCTTGGTCAAAGTATAAACACTTATAAACCTAGTGAAAACATCCCTGAGAAGCTTTCAGCAACATAGTAATTATTAGGTTTGGTCCGTTAGAGGAGAAAAATCATTACATCCAGTTATTGAAAACTATGGGCTACAAGTGCATTGGTTTTATACTGGATTCCCAGTCATTCCATTTCACACCTCTTACAAAACATTGTATCTGAGACTAAAGCCACTAGAGGTTCTTTACATACTTCGATGGATAATGTAATTGTTACAAAATTTGTGATGACTGGCCTTGACTCAGCCCTGGTGTAACGCCTTTAATTTCAATGGAGTTCACACACTTACATTCCAGGGTTGAGTCTGGCAACATATATGACTGTCAAGGACAGTACCTAAAATTAAAAAAACCCTTAAAAGTTACAGAGGATACTTTTGACAAGTTGCTGACATTGTTTTCACATACTACTTATTCTGCAAACAAATATTTTACCAGTAATTAAATTTAGAAGTCAGACTGCCAAGCCATAAGAAAACTCAGAACACCACCAGGTTCAACTCTACTGAGAAAGCAAAGTGTGTAGCTTCCACAAAAGTGCACATCGGGTTAATGACTATGGAAGTACTGTGTTAGTACACATGCAGGGTAAAAAAAACCCAACAAAACTAACAAAAAAAAATGCAAGAACTTATTGAACAGAGGGGATGTATCACTTTCATTGCTCTGAAGTTGCTTTTGAGGGCCTCTCAATCCATCATCTCATTGGTTTAGCAGTATTTTAGAACGAAGTCAAAATTCACATACACATCAGATAAATGCAAGTAATCCACCTTTTGCATGAAATATTAACTATTTCTAAATGCAATTGTTTTTAGAAACCCCATTGAAGTCTGATATATTGGAAAATTAGCTAAAGCTGCTTGTACTCTGAGGCAAAAACTAAGTTAGCACTAGAATTTATCTTTCTGTACCAGTACTCCTGACCTTAGCACTTTCTGCTACATTAAACCCGAGCAAACCTGCCATTTGCAATTTAAAAGCCATGCTTTGTAATATTACATCACTAGCTTCTGTTAAATGAGGCTGTTTTACTCTAAGAAGTGCAACAAAAGTGTAATACAATATCTTGTACCTAACAGTATTCTAATTTGTAAGGAAACATGCAAAAAACCTGCAAAGGTGTTTCCATAAAGTTAAACCAAAACATAAAATACTATAAAGGTTTTGGGGAAAAAAGTCTGTTTATTAGAAGAATCCAAAAAGGATCATAGAATATTGTGAGTTAGAGGGGACCCACAAGGACCATCAAAGTCCAGTGTTTAGAGAGGATGTTTATACCAGTTTAAGAATAAAGGTGAGCAGAACTGCTCATGGTAATGGAATATTGGAGAAAAACTCCAAACAATCAAATACTGTATAAAAAGTGATTCTGAAGTAACTAAAAAGAAGGACAAGACTACATTTTACTCAATGGACACAAGAATTATTCAAAATACATGGTAAATTGAGTATGTATAATCACTTAACCACACTGTGGGGGCCAGCCATGGAACTTGAACAGTATTTTTTGTGATCAAACACCAGACTTGTGGGGAACCTTTGATACTGCAGCTGTCAAGAACCATCCAGGTTATCCTCTGCCAAACAGGAAACATTTACAGGGTCACTGCAAGATGAATTTTCTCTCATGGGCTTACCCAAAGAGCTAAGTTATGCATTCAACTCTAGAGAAACACCTCAAACAGGGTCATAAAAGGAAGCATATGTGCTTAACCATGGTATTTGTGAAGCAAAGTTAGTAAAGAGAAGTGGATCCTTTCAGACAGTAGATGTATTACCAGGTGGTGAACTGTCAGGGGCTGTTTTGGGATCAGGAGTGTGACAAACAAAAAGTTGTTTTCCCAAGCTTTTTTGGGCAAATCTGAAGTACATTATGTGGCCCATTGCAACAAAAGACACAGAAATAAGCACCAATAAGCCAAAAGCTTCAGGGTTTGGGGCCAAGATGACCATGATGAAGTGCAGCAAGTCAAGAAGATAATTCATGGAGTTTTGGACACCGTTTATGATGCCTCTTTCAGATTCTATGACGTTTTCTTGGAGTAACTGTGTGACAGTCAAATCAAAGGACCAAAGGCCTATGGAGAGAGAAAACAGTTATCCATACTGCTGGGCTTCCCATGGCAAACACATCACTGGCATAATTCAATTCATCCTTCCAAGCACTCACTTCTGCCAAAAATGCTCAGCATAAGACATCCTCTTGTTGACTAGAACTCATTTCACACTCACAGTGAAGAGCAATTTACATTCCTTTTACAAAAAATTTCACTAAACAATACATAAATTAACTTGACACATGAAGTTGCCCATCACATCCTATTTCATCATGACTATTGAGCCAATGTTTTACTCATCCTTTCCTTGTTTAAATAGCTGGCTTACAGCAATTTAGAGTGTATTCATGCTAGGTGCAATCACTAAAGTTCTGCACAAAAAACCACCAAACATCTTTTAAACTATGCAGAATACACAATAATTTCAGATGTGTGACATTGACTTCCATACTGGTTTAGTCTATTCATGACTCAGCTTTAAAAGCTTATCTTGCAAAAAAACTTAATACATGTGAATTAAGTATTTTATTCCTCCAGAATTCAGCAAAAACTGGAGAAATTAAAGAATGATTCTACAGATGACCATTGCTGTTCATTACATTTCTATATTTGACTGTCTATTCTGTTGACAGATACTAATATTATGCTAACCAACAATACCTCAAAAACTTAAGCTGTCATCCAAATCAAAGCTTCCCTTCTAAACACCAAGACAATTTAAATAAATTGATTAATTTAGTAAACTCTGAAATGTGAAGGTTTTCACAGCAGATGTGTTTGGTGCTGTTTCCTAGTAACAAGTGGTTTCATTTGGTTGGGTTGTGAACAAAAATAATTTAGAGATAAGCTTTCCAAAAAATACATTACAATCATCTCCAAATGTGGTAACTTTTCTCCTATTAGTGACATAAAATATACATGGAGTTAGCACTGCAGTCTTTGTACTAGTGATATTATTGCAGGATGATTTCATTTTTATGTGAAGTACAATCAACTAGCCCCAGAAACAAGATGGAACATTCCAATTATTGCCTCTACTTCTAAAATCAATTGTATTTAATTGACAGGCACGGTAACTAATTTTTTTAGACTTAAAAGCAGATATTAAACCAAATTGTAATAGAGATGTAATACTTACCAACTCTAGCAGCAATGACTCCTGCAAACAGGAGACTAACAGAGATTAAAGGCACGGGCTCAGGACTCATCTCTGGGTCACTGTTAGCAGGAGCAATAGACCCGTTTAACAAGTTGGGCATTCCAGTTGCAAAAATCATTTCAGGTTCTGGAGATGCTATAGTAGGCAATGGCTCATTTTCAAACAGCCTGGCACTGATGTCAGCAAATGGAGAAACAGTCAAATCCATAGGACTTCCAGGCATAAATACAGAGATGGCACATAAGATCAGACAAGCAAACTGAGCAACTCCAGAAATAAGGCCCGTGCGAATGAGGCCACATTTGCGCCGAAGCCAAGTGAAAGCTACTGTTCCCAGGATTCCAGTGACTGCTGAGGCACCCATGAGGAGGCTTAGCACAGAGCCACTCAGTCCCTGAGTGTATGCATAGCCTGTAGTGATACAATCGAATCCCAGGACAGTCATATAGAGAAATGCAAGGCCCATGCCCGCAAGGAATACTGGCTGGTTGTAGTACGCAACCCATCCGTCCCGGAAGGTTATGAAAGGTTCAGCAATCCGGGCAGCGCAGCCGACTTCCTTCTCCTGCTGGGGCTCAAAGCCAGCTACATCTTTCTCAATAATTAACTGCACTCCTTCAGCAGGCTTCATGTCACTCTCTGTAAACAGAAATGCAGCTGTCAGATACACTCCTGCCTGCAAAATCACAGTGTAAAGCAACAGATGATTGTTTGCCATAAGCTCGCTAGTGCAGACGTGCATCAGTCAAACTCCACTGCCAAGCTCTCTTAATTACCTAAATTAAAAGCACTTAAAGCACTCTTAAATCCTACCTGGGGAGTAAGATCAAGTAAAGTTTATCCCTATCAGTTTAATTAATTAAACAGTGATAGGAAAAAGCACTGCCCGTTTCTAGACTTGCTCCAGCTCCACAGAGAAATTATTTGCTTAACGAATGCTAGCGTGAGTTGGCATTTTAATACAGCTTTGTATGCTTAAAAGCACTGACTGAAAAAAGGGCATACTTAAACATCTGTCAGTATCTCATGTCAAGGCTGAAGCCTGTCCAGAGTCAAAAGCTTTCAAAGCTTGACTTAGAGAAACCCCAAACAAACCAAAAACCTATGCATTTCTACAAGTCCATTCATACTGCAATAAAGGAAAAAGGCACTTCCACTGATCATAAACAAAAATCCAAAAATTACAGCGCTATTTACTCTAGTAAGGAGGATAGAAATTCCACAAATGTCTGGGTGACTGAGCAGTGCTTTTACACTATTAAGTTCCAAACTAACTCCACATACAGCAAGTGAGACGCATGAAGCACTTCAGCAACTTTTAAAAGCAGAAGTCTTCTAACAAAATCAGAATACTGCAACAGCAAAGATTAGTAAGTGTTTCCTACATATTGACACTGGCTAAATGCTTCATTCCTCAGAAGGATTTAAGAGCCGGTTCCAAAGCTGGGGAGCATTCTACACTCTATTGTTCTCCGATACTCAACTGCCATCGGCCTGGTCCAACAGCTTACTGGAACAGCTGTTACCACCATGGATCTGATGGCTGGGAGGATAGATCACTTCAGTAGTTTTAATAGCAGCTTTCTAACACCATATATTGAGACAAGATTGTTTGTTAGCATTTAAACAAAACCCAGGAATTCTTCATATTTCAAAAAAACCCTAAAACACCCAATAACAAAACCCAAACAAAAACCCATCACCTATGTTACAGCTGGGGGCCCATAACATGAGCTTTCAGTAGTATTCATATACTGCTGCCTTAAAAATGGGGAAATACTTGAGCTTAGTATTTCAGCACCTGACATTTCTACTACTTCACAATAAAAAGTCTGCTTCTGAATTTAAATTTTTGATACTGAGTCTATCTAAAGTAACTTTAATATCAATTTTAGTGTTACTTATAGTAATAGCCATAGTCATCTACACTGCAAATCCCACTTGTACTGCTTGGCCAAGGAAGCAGAGCTCAAGGCCAAAAGTGTTCATTTTTTTCTCCACCATTTCCTGGAGCATGTAAAAATCATACCATCATGCCAGAATAGAAGTATGACCATCTATTCTAGAATCTCCTGAAAGCCTGTTAGTACTGTGTGTAAGCAGAGATGAGTTAGCAAGGAGTAGTCTTACAGAGGCTGTAGACACTACAGAGCCAAGGGCCTAGTCCAGCTTATCAGCTATAGTATAGATGGACAGGAGTATTCCTGATGATCAGCCTGAAGTTACAAGACAGACTTACTCTAAGGGGTTAACAAAGATAAGACAATTCATTGTTTGTCTGCATTTTATGGAATTCCTCAAAAAGCTGCACAAAGTGGTGTTGCTTAGATTAGAGTCTGTGGTATCTATACCCCAAACCTGAAATCTGCAAGCTAGGAGTAGAAAGCTATTTAGCCTCAAAGCAGTGCCTGTGAAAGACAAAAGTCAACACTTGGCTTGACTGATGCAATGAACATACAGTGAATTTGAACAGTTACATTTATGTGTTTTCAATACCTTTCTTTACATTCAGCTGTTTCAGTTCTGATGCTTCCACTTTTGCAGATTTGTGAGCCAGAGTAGGGGTTTTCTGATAAACCTTCCAGAGCAGCAGATATTCCACACACATTGACATCAGGTTCCAGCCAGAAATGAATCCACAGCCAATCATGGGGGAGCCAAATGTCATTATCTGACCAACAGCCATTGGGGCCAAGATATTGGTCAGCTGATCAATTCTTCTTATTGTGGCATTCATATCTGTCAGAAATTATTTGATGATGAAATGACTGGTGAACACTTACAGTGAAATATTCATTGACATAACTGAATTGCACATGTATGAAGGTAAAGCTACAAGTCTTGCTCCTGCAATTGCAACTGGTTCCAGAATTAACCAGAGGGACCTTCAGACTGTTTCAATATTTAAGTTCACTGCAATCAACCAAGGTGTTTGTAAGCCAAAACCCTACTCCTGCCAGTTTTGCCTGCATAAGGTCTCCCAGGTTTAGCACGCTGGGTTTACAGTGGCAGCATAGTCCTGTTCATTGTGAGATCAGGTAAAACTGCTCATCATGAGATCACTTTTACACAGCACTGACACTGTGGACTCTGAGCTCTAGCCCTGTAACACTCAAAGCTAGCATGCACAGCTTCAGGAATCTCAGAAGGTGGAAATGTTTCTTGGGAAGATCATAATCTATCTCCCAGCATTGGAACACATATTTCTTAGCCTCCTCCATTCATTTCTAATAACTGGTGGCCAAAGAACCACTGTGATAGCAGCAGAACTTTGAAATGGCTTTTACATTTCCTTGTGAAGTCACACTGGTTGATGGCAGCTGTAGGCATCCTTAGATCTTACTGAGCAAAGTCCTCACTCCTTTCTGGTCCTTTGATGTTTACAGTCAAAACAAGCAACCCATTCTCAGCACAAATGCATCTTTCATTTGCTGCTAGGGAATGCCTCACCCTCAATCTTATCTACTTTACTGTCATTAAACCATCTGGGTTCCTGTAAGCTTCCAATTAATAGTGCCATTCTTCCACTCCTACAAATTGCTAGGCAGTGGTTTCACACATGAGGCCCTTTCAGAGTCCTACTGTAAAACTAGAGCTTGTGAAGGCCAAGTGAAATTCTACATCAGTATGAAACTGCTTTATTGAATCTGCAGAGAATTTGTCCTCAAAGAAACATTTGGATTACTCAATTTCAAAGTCAATTCAATGTTAACCTAGTTAACCCTCAGCCAAATAGTTAAGTGAGATACTTGCATAATATTTGGCTTTAAAAATTCCAACCAACTAACTTTTTTTTTTTTGGGTTGAGCTATAATTCCACTCAGAAAAGGTACAAAGAATGAGTAGGAAAACTAATCAAGGGCAACAAAGGAGAAGTTAATTTTTTATTTCCCTATTTCACTGACTTGTATAACTAAGATTTCTTTTTGAGGAGAGGAAACAATGCAAAGATGAACAACAGTATTTGCTGCAAAGTCAGTGTCAGCACTTAACGTAAAAAAAATAAAATTAAGAAGTTTCAATAGTCTCCAGGTTACAGCATGGTTACACTGAAAACAAGCCTGTTCAGCCTGGAAGGGATGCTTCAGATAAATCTGTTGAACAAAGGTGCTTAATCCAGTGGTTGTTTTTATACTCAATCAAGTCATAAGAAAGCTCTTGCCTGATTTCTCAGTACAAATTGTAAGTGGTCATACAATTGTGCCTGAGCTCATTAAGCAGTCAAGAGGCAGGACTGACTCCCAGGCAGCAGCCCTCTGCAGGTGTGGTCTGTACTTTATCTCCTGTGTCTATGTAGGACAGGGATGGGGGAGATGATTTGCTGAGTAAGATCTGACACAACAACAAAGTTTTAATAGTTCTCATTAACCTAAGACTTTTACAGATAGCTGCTATTTTTCTACCTGTGATTCACATGTGTGAAGAAAGTTCACCTGTATTGCTGCTCTACAAAAGGCATGACCTAGAAAGGCACTGCAAGGTCAAAATAAATGACTGAGGACAATTTGTAGACTGGGAAATAAAAGTATGACACTTAATGCATCTAAGAATTAGCCTTTCCTGGATGAAATGGGTAAATAACATTCGTTCATTGGAGATGAACATCAAGTAAAACTCTGGAATACAGGATTGAAATTTCCAAAAGGACTCTGAACTTCACGGGCAATACAGGCAGCTTTATACAAAATTAGAGTCCAGAAGCTGAAATGCTGTCTAAGCCTGAAGGTATCTCAACTATAGAGGTGAGCTATAGAGGTCTGGGTAATGTTAAACTGCTCTGTGCCTTGTTTGCAGTTCAGTATCCGTTCCTCTATCTGAGAGGGCTTAAGTCCCCTTATGGGGTTGATTCATACAACCATGAGCCCATACAGCCTGACCAAACTCATCACAAAAAATGCTGCTTCCCACACTCTGTTACAATCAGAGGAGCAGCACAGCCAAAGACTGTTATACACCCTTAGGTGTAACTTGGCTCATGCATCCTCAGTGAGAGTCCCAATCTCTCACATCCGAGAAGTCTCATGACTACCAAGCCGCAATAGGATATAAATGGAAATTAATTCTCTCTCCTTGTAGTACCAATGCCACTGTCCAAGTGCAGAGCACAGGGGGAGAAGCAAAAAAATAATCTTTTGCCTAGGAAGTATTTTGTCTGTAGTCTATGCTCAAAAGTACCCACTGTCAAAAGAAAGCAGAGCTTCCAATTCCAACAGAGGGAAAGTTCACAGCTCTGAGTTAGACATCTAATGCTAGAGAAATGCAATGTTTCAAATGTGCCTGTATGCACAGTATTACCTAGTGGCAATTTCCTAATATACCTACTTAACTGTTCTGGACTCCATTCTCATGCATCTTTCTTTGATCCCTATGAGAGGAGCCCAGTTATGCAAGAGTTCTCTCCGTTTCATTCCAGGGACCTAAAAATAAAGTATTGCAACACTTGGCTTGTTCAGCAAGACTAGTTTTCCTAACAGAGCTTCAGCAGGACTAAGAGGAGGGCAAAACAAGTTTGGGGATGCCTAACTGAATTGTAATCACAACAGTAATTTGTGATCTCAGCAGCTGTAGTCCAGAGCAAGGAAGAGCAAAACAAAGGCTGCCATTTTACTTGACGTTTTCTCATAATATCTGGAATTCAAAGATGCACTGATCTCTGTAAAACTCTAGTCTTAAAACAAAAATAAAATCAAGCTTGGAAAGTAAGACATGCAAAGTATTATAAAGGCAATATATTTCACCTGCCAGTTTGCTTCTGTCTTCCCCTGCAACCACAACAATCCAGTCCCTCTGAATTGTGATCGCTGTGGCAGTGCTGGCCAAATTGGCAATATTTGCTATTGTGATAACCAGGATATAGCACAATGTCTAGAGAGATGAGGGGAAAGAGTTATAATGTGAGAAAACTGATGGACAACTCCACTTTCTACACAAGCAGAAAAGACTTCTATATTTGATTCCATACATTTCAGCATTATTCTTCACAAAACAAGATCAAGTCTACAATTCCTGGCAGAAAACAATCATCATCTCTATTTACCTAACAAGTGCAGTTCATTTGCCAGTTTTGGCTCCCAGAAACGTCTGTACAGATTAAAGAATTAAAGATTAAGATAAAAATTCATCCATCTCCCATGCCTCCCAAAGTTTCTTCACAAATTAATTTCTTATTAACAAGCTGAAGCACTCACAAGAAGCCATCCGTGGTATAATGTCAAGAGCTGTGTCTTAAACAAGAAGATAATCATCAGGATAACACCACACAGGATGACAGATGAATTCTGCACAATCAAGGATGTCTGAGCCACTGTTTTAAACCAAACAGAGAGCAACAGTTATGAAGATAAAAATGAGCTAACCATAGCTTTAAGGTGGACATAATTAAGGGACACACAGATTAAATATCCTTGTTTCCCTACTCTCCCCCAAAGCATTAAGTGGCAAAAGTATACTTTACAGTAGAATCTGAGTCTTCCATTGTCTTAGAGAAACAAACTAATGTCTCATGTAACATTGTAGCTCTTGATTTACACTCAGAGTAGGTCTTCTCTCAATCTAAGTCCCTGTTTAAATGTTGACAGTATGTTTCAAGTAGCAAAAACCTAGCTCAAGCCTCTAAAATTCATCTCCAACCTACCATGGAAGGAATACTATTTTGAAAATTTTTGCAAAGTAAAAAATCATTTGAAGAACTTGATCCCATTTTATTTTTAAAACAGACTAAGGCATATATACAATATGCTTAATGCAAATGCAGTGTGTTTAAACTTAAGTGAAAGGTTTTTGTATCCAGACAAAAGACAACAAAAATACAAGTGTATATTAATGTTTTAATGTAAATAGGATTTGGTTTGTAGGCCTTAAAGTTACAGTTTTTACCTTTAGTGTTTCCATACATCTCTACACATCACAGGGGTTTAGCCTGAGTAACAAACATATCATGACTTAAAACTGTTTTCCTCTTGCCTTTGAGAGTATCTCTGTATAACCGTCACCACTCTGAAACCATCTGCCCCTCTTAGAAGAGATGAGCAAGCCCCATTCTCATATTGGGCTCTGTCAGCTTCACCTTTTTAACATGAATTTGGAAGGTAAATAACCTGCTCTAGGCATCTAACCTTTGAGCCTGGAGTTCTTGTCCACCCAGTCTCCAATAAGGGCTCCCAGGAGAAGCACTGATCCCGCCACAACCAGGCCATAGACCGCAGTCAGGAGCAAGCTGTTTCCATAAAGTTCAACCAGGAACACAGACACAGCAAAATGCCACATACGATCTCCCTTAAGAGTAAGAGAACATACACAACATTACTGGTTGCTCTTTAGAGGTACACAGGTTCACTATTTTACTAAAGCTCTGTCAAAAGTCTGGACTAAAATAGAGGTTTGTCACATGTACAGAGGTGGTGAGGGGTTTCTGTAGTTGTTGGTTTCTTAGGAGGTTCATTGATTGATACATCCTGTCACCATTCATTTTTTCCCAGTGTCATTAAGATCATCTATCCTAATCAAGTGGATCATTACAGTTTGTAATACCACAAATCCAAAAACCCAAGATATTTTCTATTAGTATATTACTGGACAAAGTCTGTCACCAGCCACATCCAACAAGCTTCAAAAAGCTTACACAAATTCTCCAGCACGGATCAAATATTAACAGATTTACCATCACTACTTAAATAACTTTTCAAGGCAGCAGCTTGCTCTTAGATGATCAAAGCTTAACTGCAGCTTTACAACACAAGAGTGAGTCAAGTGGAAACAAGCCATCATACAATTCAGGACAGATATAGGTAAATGTTAACTGAAGTTTCTAAAAATCAATGGACTTCAGCTGTTTTTAGTGTTCAGCACTGGCATATTACTCAGAGGAGTTAGAATAGCATAGCTCATTTAACCTGTTGTAAACTCACAGCTGTTCAGCCTATTGCTAATTTAACCTAGTGCTTAAAATAAAACACATTCACATCCTGATAACCACTTGCTACGGGTACAAAAAGGATGCCCAAATTGTTAAACACATCCAAGTGAAGTCATTTTCATTCTATTCAAAACATTCTTAGGTTTGCTAATAAATACATGGAGGTTTTTTTGTCACATCTCACTTAACTTTTGAACATATTGCAGCATTACATGACAGAAAATCCTTTCTGTAATCAGTAAAAAAAACCAGATGAATAGAAATCATTCATACCATTCTGGGGCACACAGGTTGTTTAATAAGGGTCCCTAACATTAGTCTCCTACAAACCAAACATGAAACTGTTTTCTTCTGTTGCCTTATCTTAAGCAAATAGTTGCTATGTGATACAGCAAAGAGTACAAATTTCTAAGGACCTCAAATATTCAGAAGGGCTGGAGGAGGTGTAACATAAAAGAACTTTTAAAAATAAAAGCCAGCCAAATCTAACTTACCATGTAACACAGCAATCAAAAGCTACAAAAAAAACATACTATTTGGAGGGTCAAAATAACTGCAAAGTGTGATTAGCCCTCAGTATAGTACAGACACAAAAAGCACTTGCCTTTTAAAGTTATTTGAGTTCACTGGAGTTTTCTGCAAACATTGTAACATGTAAACTTTGATACTTGTTTCCTTAAACACAGGCTGAAAAAAATTATACTCCAATCATGGAAAGAAAAAGTCCATGTTTTCAAATAAAAACCCCAGGGTATTTTGTATCTTTTTTTAACTAAATCCAATGACAAATGCTACTGTAAGCATGATCATCTTGTGTCTCCTCTTATATATTATAAACAATTTTTCACTTAAGAGACACCTAAAACCTTCTATACATATGTTCCACTTACATTCCGTGGTTAGTTAGTAGAAATATACATAAAATATCCTAGCAATGAATCCACAGGCATATAATTCCCTAATTCCAGCTTTCACTTAATATGACCTGAGATGCTACTTTATAAAATTTGACTTAAAATACATGCAGGTGAATTAACCCAGATAACTGTTTATTCAGCTAGAAAAACGATCTGAAAAATACTTTTATATTAAGTTTGGGTTTTTTCTTTACGCACAGATGTTTCAGTTACTGGAGTGTGACAAAATGAAGGCATTTCTTTAAAAAAACCCTATGTATATGCAAGTCAGTGCCAGTCACTACTGTTGGAGTGAAAAACTGAATCTCACTTCAAACTCATGGAAAGGTTCCTCTGACTCCAGAGACATCATGGTTTTGCTGTACACTTATCTGAGCACCTGTGAACACTGTTCAACTTTATCCAACACATTTACCCAGAGTATTTTAATCAGGTCAACCCACAGAGAAAATTTTTGGGGAAACCACAGCTGTTACAACCAGAAAGTATGATTTTCTTTCAAGAATTAAAAATCATAAAGAATAGATAAAGGAGAAGAACAATATTAGTGAGTTGCAGAGCTTTGTAGCAGGTATGTAATTTCAAGCTAAGAGCTACTGAAATCTGAACAGCAAATATTGTTTTCAGAAACAGGCAGATCCTTGATTACATACACTTAGTCCCACCTTAAAATGTCTCAAAATGTAGTGTTTTGAAAACTTGTAAATAGCTACAGCTGTTCAGCATCACTATCCTTTTAAAGACAGCTCTTCCCCTTCTGTAATTATAACTGCCCTTATAATTACCTTATACTGAATGTATACAATCCATGTCAGAACCGAAGCCAACAAGTTGAGGAATAGCCAGGCTACCACCTACTGACAGCCTCCTGAGGGGCACAGATAAGGCTGGGAAGTTGCAATCAGCTGAACTCCTGGCAAACATTAGGCCTGACACCAACAAGGTGAAGCCAGTTCCACACTGCTCCCTCTGTATTGCTGAGGATAGACAGCAACAGCACAAGGTCTGAGACTCCAGTGCAGTATTGCTGGCCAGACTATTAAGATCCCTGAGGCCAGGCACACATTCAAATACTTGACTGAGCAAGGGCCCAACAGAGTCTAGACTTTGTTGAAGTCTGAACATTTCTGGAGATATAACATGTTTAATAATTTACAGCTTCTCTTGGCATTTGGGAATGGCATAGTAACACAAACATAATCAGCTCTCAATTACAGCAAAACCCCATTTCTCTTGGGTTTTGTGTTGTATACAGAGCCATTCTAAAACAAAGATGATCTATTACTTCGTGCTCCGAAGAGTCCGGTATTCTGCTTCTGGTAGCAAAAACCTGCACATTACAGGAACACCAAAGCTTAGGAGATACAAAAGGTGAAGTCCCACACTCAGTTCTGTCAAAATAAGCTAATGCAGAATAACTTCTGTTATTTGAGCAGATTTGGTTGCTGGTTTTTTTTGAGTCAAGCTTTTCAGCACAAAACCCAACAGGACCTGACCAGGTTACATTAATATTGCTAAAGAGACACCTTGTAGTCTATCTAACTCTGCTTTGCCACCTTCAGTCAGGGCCTCAGAACAAGCCCCCCGCAGAGCTGTGAAGCACTCACTGGTCAGAGAGGAGTAAGCAGGGCTGGCCAAATTGCCAGTGAGGCACTTTGTGAGCATGACTGACAAAAACTGTGGCAGGCAATAAGCCCTGACCTCTGAAAGAGCTGTTTGGCTTGCTGCTTTTTAATACTGAAAACTGCCATAATATTGCATTTGTTTAAACAAACATTTGATACCACTCAGAGACTTCTTTCATTAAGAGAAATATCAGTACAACCTTTCAGGTTAGCGAAAGCAAGAAGCCCCAGAGTCAGGCATGCGCTGTTGTAACTGGAGATCAGCCATTTGTTCAACACATACATCAAACCAACCCCAATGTTCCAACACACAGAACACAGAAAGTGGGGGGAACCTTCCATTTATTTTTGAACCAAGCCATTGTATGGAGACTTAAGATTGTGTTAAAATACACACATATTCTTAATTTTATTCTGTGGAACAGAATCAGACTATTTTTAGTGCACATCTTAAGGTAGCTTCTTTTTAGTATTCTTTAAGTGAGTAAATCTGGTATAGTAAGTTATATTAGCACAGAAGGCAACCATTTCAGGAGGCAAGTGATTTTACACAGGCCAACACCCGATGCTGTCAACAAGTTAGCGAGTGAGCGGCAGTATTGAGTTCATTGTAAACACTGAGCATTTCCCATTAGTAAATATGAGTCCTTTACATAAAATGCTGCAATGGGCTGTCTCTCATTCTGCTCCTCTATAAGGAGTCTCACTAGGTCTATAGTTATTAAAAAACATTAAAAGGTCAGAACCAGTCCCACCAAAAATTTGGGACTTTTGGGACTGCACTACTCTGCACTAAAACTAAACATACTGCAACACATCTTGTAAAGATTTTGAACTCTTAACAGCAAGGTGTTGTAACAAGACCTCTACGGTGGTGGGCTAATTTGTAAAGACTTTTGCAAAGCATCAATAAAGCTCAGGTAAATCATAGCCAGATTAATAAAATCCTGCTTCTACCAGGCCAGTATTTTACTTACCCAAGTGGACAGTGCATGTCCAAGATAAAGAAGAAACTTTGCAGACGTAAAATAGGCAATCACAGATCCTAAATGAGAAATAAGAAACAGATGCTAAAGCAAATGCGGCCACATCCACCGCATTTCGGTACAGCAGGCACAGCTCGCGGCCGTGGACACCGTTCTGAGAGCGGAGGCGCCACCGGGACACGGTGCGATTTGGTGCCCCCCACCCGCGGGCAGCCCCGCCCGGTCACCCGCGCCCGGGAGCCGCTCGGGAGGCGGCCCGTCCGCACTGACCGCCGCGCCGCCGGCCCTCCGGCTCCGCTGCCCGCGCCATGCCGGCCCGCTCCGCCGCTGCCCGCTGCCGAGAGAAGAGGGGGGACACGCGGCTTCGCTCCGTGTTGCCTTCCCCGACTTAGCTAGCACTGTAGCTGAAGTCGGAAAGCCTTGGCCTTATGCGCCGCGGGCGGCGGGGACGCTCCGCCGCGGAGGGGCCGAGCGCCGCTCGACGCCCGGCTCGGTGCTCTGGGCCGCCGAAAGCGTCGGGCTGGGAAGCGGCGGCGCAGCGCCTTTTGTACGCGGCGGCGGCACCGCCTCCGCCCGGCCCGCCCCGGGGGCGGCCCCGGCCCCGCCACCGCCGGTGCCCGGCGGAGCAGGAGGGGCTCCCGGGCGGGCAGCGCCTGGTGCCCCGGCCTCGGCTCCCGGGCACCGCGGGTGGCACCCCGGCAACCGTGAGCCCGGCTTTCCGTGCCGCGGGCTCCTAGTGCTGCCTCTGGCTCGGCTCTCTGCTGTTGTCTTTTTGTTTTCTGGCATCTTAAAAAACGTGACGCCTTGAATATGCACATTCAAGAAGCTGGGGTTGTAAGAGAAGCGCCAAGCCCCTCAATCCTGCGGTTGAAACACTGCCAAGGACAGTGCTCTCAGTTCTGAGCTTCCAAGAAAAAAAAACCTAAACAGGGTACCAAAATTTAAGCTATTTAATTGAAATAGATTTTCTATTCTAATGAAGATGTAGATTTGACCTAGTTGCTGCTGACTCAGGCTCTCTGCTTCGGATGAAGCATCCCAGTTCCTACCATACTTTTTTTGCACACTATGTGACCTACTTTGGTCTTGACCACCACAAAAATCCTGCATGTTTATATAAATTAAGAAACAGTCAAAATGTCAAATGGTCAAATAAGCTAGATCTTTTTCATGATACTATGAAAATATTTAAGAATTATCTGTCCTTGTGCGGCTGAAATCATAATGATTGTTCTTGGCTGCCAGAGCTGAGATTATATTTTCCTTCTGTAATACTGTGAAGTTCTCTCCTCTGTGTGTAAAATTGCTTTTGGTTTGGATTGTGGGTTTTTTTGTTCGGATTTTTTTTTTGGTTGGTTGGTTAGTTTTTTTCCCCCCAAGTATATAGGCCACCCCAGAAGCAAATGCCTGACATAACAGACCAATAACCTGTCCTGGTGTTGCTACTCCTGTGATCTTGTTCAAAGTATTCTTACATTAATTAGATGACTTTCTATGCATGAATCATGGATTATACTTTGCATAATGGGAACTATACCTTGGGAAAAAATAATTCAGAAATAAAATTCAATATAAACATAGGAAGCCTAAAATTGCTATTTTAATGGGATTGGTTATCTTAGGTGAGTTAAGTGTTTCTTCTTATGATATATTCCTTAAAATTTTGCAGAAAATATTTTCTCAGATTGGCATCAAAAGCAGAGTAAATTTTCTTGATGGTTTTTCTTATACAGCCTTACTGCTTAAACTGTAACTCTTCTTTACTAACAGCTAAAAAGATAATTACTTTTCCTAAACCTTAACAATTTCAGTATTATCCCATGTTAAATAAAAGCCCTACAGCATATCAAAACTGATATTTAGTGGTTTTAATTCTCTTAACTGTCAGTTCTTGCACTTCTACTGACAAGGGCAGTGTATTCCACAGGTAGACACAGAGATGAACTCGGGTCTAAGCCCGGGCTGTTACTTGTATCTCAGCAGGAAGGCAGCACAATCTGGAGGAGCTCAGTGTGACAGATGCCTGCCCTGCTCCATTGCAGACTATCCCATTGGACTCACATCTTTTCCAGCCCTGTCTCTGGTGGCACTTGTGGCCACTGCTGTGGTTTGGTTGCTGGATTGATGGGGTCTGATCTGGTCTGTCAGGTACATAATGCATACATACATATATGTGATACAGCAACAGTTCATCCAGAAACACTTACCAGCACAGTACTGCTGGTTAGACCTTTTTTTGTTACTAGACAACAATGTGCTCTCTAGTTTCTAGTTCTCTAGAATTAGAGTTTAAATAATCATTTCTGATTGTTAGCTGAACTTTCTACAAGGGCATTGGATTATATAGGTGAAATCATCATCTCGGCAATATTTTTTACTGGTAATTAATTGGGTTTGGGTGATATTTAAGCTATGCCAAGAGACAAAGAAAACATGGACAGCATCCTTTGGTTTCTGTATGTCTCTGGGATTTCTTGCATGGAAGAATGTGTGCCCTGTCCAGTAGGACACAGAGTGAGCACAGTGTGAGTCTGGAATGCTGCTCTAGGGGATGTCAGGGGAGGCTGCATCATGTGTGCAGTGAGGTCAGCCTGTCCTCAGTGCACAGGGGGTGATGCACAGGACTGCACGGTGCAGATAAACCCTGCAGCTTGTCCACTGCAGGTCACACGAGTCCCAGCCACACCAGAGTCACACACACAATGACACAGGGTACTTGCTGCCAGCAGGCACCAGCCAGAATGTCTTACATCCACAGGCATGTATTTTATACCCTTTTCTAACAATTTCCCTGCTGAATGTCAAGAGGAGTTAGACATATAGCTAAAAGGCCATGGCTGATTTGTGAGGTGTTTCCAAAAGCAGGGGAGTTGGCAGGTAGGGGAAATTGATAGTTTTTCTCCAAAATTTGACACCACTTTGCTGATGATCTTCCCAACATGCTTATTAAAGTAAGTCTGTGCTCAGGTTTTTTTCTCTTACAATACTGATGTCCAGCGTAATACAATAGCTTCAGCACTTTGATTTTTACATCTAAGATGCTGCTAAAAAAAGCCTCAAATATTTTATAAATACTTCACTAAATCCAAATTTTATCAGATTGCTTTGTGAAGCCCCTGTAAGCATATTTTTAAAGATGCAGGTCTTTTTTCAGGTTGACTGGCTCAGTGGAGTCTTTTCACAACACTTACAGATTTCTGATGTATTTAGGATGTTTAATAGCTGAAAGTTGTACAAGAGGAGTTGCCAGTTTTACTTGGTACACCCCCAACTCAGCAGTCTTGCAGCAACAATTTACACAATGGCACGGCACATCAGCCATGAATTTGAGACCAGGCCTGACTAATGGTCACTGGCAGAACGAGCATGGGCATTTGAATTAACAAGACATATTTATGTTATAGCCTTCCTAGCTATAGTTTTTTTCAGTGGATAAATTCCACAAGCTTTCTTAAAAATATATTAGTAATATAATTTCTCTAGTTATTATTTGAATGAAGAAATATAAAAACTAAACTAGTTTTAAGATTTTTAAAGGTTCTGATTTAAATTTTAAAAATTCATTCAAAAGGCATTCTTCAAAGTATTTCTAATATGACAGCTGTCTAGAACAAAAAACCCTCATATTTAATTTTTCTGGCAACAAGGGCAACAATTAAACTATAAGATGTAAACAACTGAAAATATTTTCATTATTGGTAAGTGCATAACTATGATGTCAGTAATAGTCAAAGATACACTTCCAGGAAAGACACAGCTTAAAAAATAAGAGAGGATGTATTTTGGCTTTAAACAACTGCCCACATCAGTGGCAGCTTCTTTAAGCAGTGTGCTTGTAATAGAGCTGCTGAATGTAGAACAATAGCAATTTTACCAAATAATACTCACAATTGTCATCATGGTTTAACCAAAGAGGCATGAATCACAGTGAGAGACCTCATGCACACTTGGATCTTACACTCAGCTGAGAGGTTTCATGAAGTTTAATTATCATGCTGTTGCCATTCTTCATTAAGACACACCTCTTGGTGTGCAAAGTGGTTTTTTATTCATTCAGCTCACACAAAGCCAAGCAAAACTGCAAAGAATATATATAATCTGTGTCTTTTGAAGGGTGAAGCTCAGAAGGCTCTACTGCACTGCCCCCTGCTATGACTTAGGCATGGGAAGCTGTGGCTCTGCTGCTCATAACCCCACGCATTCTACTCCCATCTCTGTATCAGCTGACACTCCAAGTTTGCAATGCTCTTGCACAGGGAAACAAGCAGAGGTGGGATAGAAAAGTCTGCCAGGTTTTACTCCAGACTTGTTCATGTCACTTACATGTTAGCAGTTTGAACATCTATACCAACTAATGGTCATTAACTAAGCATCTACTCCTTCCCACTTTCTCTAGGATCCACAGTGAGATGCTCTTATGGGATCAGTTTCATTCGGACTTCAAAGCTCCTGTCTCTCAGGGCTAGATGACAGATCAGTTGTTTTAACCTCAAACAATCATTATTTTCAGGACCAGAGCTAGACTCCTGTGACAAACTCTTGAGAGAAAACCATCCAGAACCTCCAGCAAATTCAGAATTCAGAGGGTTGTTTGGAGAAGCTAGAGTTATCTAGCTTATACACAACTCTAGCTCAGGGAGCTGAACCAGCTCTGTGTTCACATAAGCAAGCAAAACGTTTGTAACTGATAAGTGATAGCCTGACTAGTGACCAAAACAACTTAAAATCATACCTTATGTGTTATGCCATATGTTATAGGGCAACTGGTTTCAAGAAGAGACTCCTTTTGTCCAATCCTTCCCAATCATAAGAAAACCCTGTACCCTAAACTCAAATAAAGAAAACATCTTGTACCAAATGAGAAAAAAGTAATTAAAAGAAAAGAAGTCACCACATCTACTTAGGGACAAGTGTATGTTTTGCACCCAAATGTCAAGAGTAACATTTCTGCAAAGTGCCTATATCATACTGCACATTCACTCTCAAGAGAGGGAATTCTTTACTTGAACTGGAACACTGTGTTGAGGAAGGGACTGAAATGAGTCTGGAGGGTAAGATAACAGCCTATCTGCAATTCAAGCTCATTTGGTTTGTTTTCTTCATTAAAACTTACTGCAGTTTGTCTCCTATCGGGTGTCATTGTTCTCTTACTAAACAATAAAAGGATGCTTAATAAACAGTATTTTGTTTCCTGTGTGTATTTTAGTATGCAATATTAAAAAGCTGGGATTTGTTATTTTTCCCATGGCCTTCTAATACCTATGAATTTTGCCTTTATTCCTTAATTCATTGTTAAGGAATTTTGATACATACGATAAAATCAAATATGAAAGCAAGTCAAACAGCATTTGTATCCCTTAAAAAAAACCAAACTCTTAGAAGTAAAAGGTATCCTTCTCTTAAATAACTCATGTTGGAGGTTATGGTTGGCCTCTTTAAGACAGTCAGATTTTGATATTCCTGTTCACCTTTCTGCAATGTTTTATTCAGATTCTATGCCAAGAAAATACTTAAAAACACATTTTTAACTTCGGGCACATGTTTAGTTCCCATTGATTTTAATGAAATAAATACCAAACAAAAACATTTCTAGATTTAAGACAGTGCTGAAAATCTTCTTGGAATAGAAGTGAATCAGGGAATACAAGTTTCTTTTGACCTGCCACTAGCTTGAACGGAACAACCTGTAGTATCAGTGATCCCACAGCAGGAAAAGGGAAGAGCTTCAGTTGCACTATCAATTTCTGTTTCTGGGTGTCTCCAGAACAGTCTTTATAAAAACATGTTTGTCTTTGGAGACCAAGATACAGTTATGTTCAAACCAGCCACAACTTGAAAGCAATTTTTTGAAGGTAAAGCACAAAGTACAAGATGTACTTAGAATGACGTGGTGAAGTAAGCATATGCCAACAAACAAAATCATTTATTTGAACTGTTCTGGAGTTATGCAAATAACATGCACCTCAACATCCATCAGTTGTGTAGCCATCAATCTTGCAGGTAGAGCCCTTCACCCATATACAGCAACCTGTGTGAGCAGGGCTCTGCACTGGGGCATGACACTGAGCCAAATCCATCTTTAGTAAAACCTGCAGAAATGAGTCTGACACACAGTTCTGAGTACCAGAAAAAACTCATACTACCACCTGCCTGTATTTGATGTTAGACAGTGATTAACTAAGTTGCCATATCTTATTAAGAATAATAAGCCAATCTTTTTCCCTTTGCAATGTCATTACCATAACCCTTTGATGTTAGTGCTATATTGATTATTTACAATAATAATGACAACATAATAATCTAGTACTTAGTCATCATTCTACAATTACTTAGCCTTCAATTCTCATAAATCCTAACCTTAGCTTTCAAAGAACAGTTTACCCATCAGACTCAATCAGATACCTTCTTGTCACTGATGGCATATGCCTTCACTAACGCAGCAAACTTCAGCTTACAGCCAGGGAAAGCTGTTCCCACGAAAAACTTTGTCCACCTTCAGGCTATTTTCTTTAAGGGTGGCAAGCATAATAATCAATTTTAAAATTTTTAAAAACCCCAAAGCCTGAAAAATTCAGTTTGTTCTGAATGTCTTTTATAAGGGCTCTAATAAGAACATTCATATTAATATTGTTTTGTTAAGTTTCTAACTAATCTGAAGTGAAAGTTAAGACAATACCACAGCAAGCACTCTCTCTGTTTCATTTATGACACCCAGCGCTTGAATCATATTCTGGAGATACTGCCAGGGAGACCCTGCAACGTCCAAAATGGAATGTGGAATCTACTAGCAGAAATATATTTATGTAGTGTGCTCAGGGACAGGACATAAGCTCCTCTGCCTCAGAAAGTTTTTCAAAACCTTTGGCCCCAGAGGAGGTTTTAGTCCTCAGTTTCAGCTCTGTGCAAACACTGTTCTAGCAGAGCTGGAAACATGGCTTACCTGTTTCTGCAGAGCTCTTATTTTTTAAAATATCTTAAGCACAAATCTATTCAGTACCCTTAATCAGCTAACAAGAAAACACACATATGACTGATAACTTGCTGTTATCTAATACTTCTCCACCCTATTATTATGGCTAGCACTCCCAAATGGATGAAATGATCATTAATAAATTAAAGGAACTGATATGGTAAGTTACCAACATCATAGGGTCCTGGTCATATGAAGCCTGGCACGTGAGCCTTGAGGTAAGAAAAATCCTTTCCTGACATAGTAATGTCAGGAAAAAGGGAAAATATTTTCAAACAGCTTAAAACAGCTGGAGAAAGAAAAAAATCTGAAGAAGACTGTATATTACTGCTACTGCAAAGAGCAGATGTATAATAGCTAAATTCTTAAACTACACCATGTGGGTTCACACAGAGAAAACATAAAACAATGGCATGATCAAAGTATTTCAAATTGTCTCAATACAGTACATTGGGTTTTTTTTTCTGACTTCAGCTGGGGCTGAGGGAAGGCTCTTGCTTCACTGCAGAAGAGGTTGACTTAAGTTGCTTTTCAAGGTAAATTTCAAGAAGTCTTTTAAATCTATGGGCTGCTCACTAATTATGTCTTCAGTCCTTTAAAACACATAACTGCCTATTACTGTATTTAGTAGAAATACTCAAACATTAATTATGCACGTGCTTCCAAGTGTTTTCAGGATGAGAATCCATGCCAAAGTCAATTAAGTATAGGGCTCCAAAGTGGTTGGGAAATTATAAAGGATAAACAGGCAGAGGATGTTTCTTAAGTGAAGGTGCAATTCTAGATGTCAGACATGGTCAGAAGTATTGTTGTGATGTGTTTAACCTTGCGAGCAAACAGAAGAGTTGTTGTAACCTATAATTATGAGAGACAACGTTGTCACAATTAAACCTCTAACTAATGTCTATTTACACAATATTCACATCCATCCTGAGGAGCACAGGTTTTTCATTTGTGAATTCCTTTCTTCTGTAGTCTTTCTGTTTTGACCACATTCTTATTGCCAGCAATCGATTTCATACCTCCCCTTGCAAAACAAGTGTTTTGTTTATGCTTTGTCCATAACAAGTTTCAAGACAGTGATTAATTTAGATGAAAAACTTCACAGTGACTACATGTTATGTAGGGTCAAAATAAGTTGCCAAACAGAGGCATCTAACTCAAGAGATCATGTGAAAGTAAAACATCCAAATGGCAACTACAACATAGATCCTGTAAGAGAACTGAGCTCTAAGGTGTATTAATTGAGTGGCAGACAGGATAGCCTCTGTCATCTCAGATGGTAAAAGATGTCTAAACTTAGAAAAACAGATCAAATTCCTACTCTATAATAACCTTACTGAGGTTTTTGTAACTTCAGGACAGCACGTGTTTATTATTAGTATGGCAAACTTTTGTCTTTTCTCAGAGGACTTTGCCAATCTTTCTACACTGAGACTCAGCAGCACTTTTGCACTAGGTTTTACAGCAGCTACAGGGAACAACATAGGTTCAAGGGAGATTGAGAGACAACTTCAGTTTTCCCAAATCTACTTCAGTCTTTGTGTCCATCATGTTCCAGTGGAAACCCGTCCACACAACCATTTGAAACACTATCACGTGGTAGCAATTTCTATGGTCTGAGTTTGGCCAACTGTCTCCAGGATGATACCTTGGAGCCAAGAGCACCTTTGGATGGACTCTTAGTGGGGAACCTGATTGGTTTTTAGGAGGCAGTCTGAAAGAAGAAAATGAGGCCTCTACAATATATGAGCTTCTGCTCTAGCAGTGAATTGTAACTGGATAAGGTACTGACCAAGAAGGTAAGAATCATCCCAAATTGTCCAAGAGAACATGCCTGTCTTCACAGTCATTACTCCTTAGATAGTTAAAGACATGGCTGTAGGCTGTGGAAATCACTGTTTGGAATAAAATAGTTGAGATCCTTAACATTTTCTATAGGAACGTAGACTTGGAGATTTATAGAAAACCATCAAAATAAGTTTTTCATTAATTGATTCAAGACATGAGATCCATTCTTGTGATTTTTTAGGTACAGCCATTTAATTAGAAAAATTACATCATTATGGTCTCATATGTCAAATTAATGAATGTAAGATTCAGTCAATTCAAGGTTTATTACTTTCTCTAAAATGCACAGTCCAAGGATAGGGCATAAGGGGGCATTTACTTAAGTAGGAAGGATGAGGGAAGAAAGAAAAATGAAAACTGTACCTGCCAATTTGCACATGATCTGATCTCCAGTGAGGCCTGCAGGAAGCAGAAGGCAAACGGGAAGAAAGCCAGCAAAACAAAAAAAATCAAATCTTTGGCACACAGGAAGACAAGACCACGAAAGAGACTAAAGGCAGCGAGTGACCAAGAGCGCGGGTGCCGGGCCCTTCTGGATTTTGATCTTAGATTCCGTGCTGACTCACCACGCGGCCAACCAATGGCTCCACCTTCGTGTTTCAGTTTCTCCTAGGAAGGCTGCTATTTATCTATTAGCCTTACGGACTGCTGTAAAGATCATTAATAAATGTTTGGAAAGTACTTTGAAGATGAAAGGCCAAATTCACAGCAGGAGGGCATTGAGCTGATTTGTTCATTCCGTTGCATCAAGAACAGTCTATGCTTAGGGAAAGCAAGCAAGAAATTGCCATTTGTTATTGGCATCTACTCCCTTCTCTACCTATTTTCACCTATTATTATACTCTGTGTTTAGTTAATGTTTGATTCAAGTAAATCATATGGGTACAACTATTTATCAGCTGATCATGTGCCCAACTGATCAGATTAGATTCCAAGTGTAAATAATATACAGGGGACTGTCGATTAGCATATATATGACAAATATATTTAGCATTGATCATCAGCTCTCTGAAATTAGGACCATTTTTAAGAGTTTTTTCCTACCTTAGCATCAAACTAAACTGTTGTTTGTTAAAATTTTGTATTACTAAATATATTCATAAAAATCACCACAATCTGACTTTCCCTAACAGTTCCTCTGCTCAAGACTGAAGTCTTTCAGGAAGGCAAAACAGTCTTATCTGTTAGGCCACTAGTGTTTTATGGGTGCCATAAATCAACGGCAATTTCCATCCAATTTAATATGCCTGTCTTTTCTGTGAGTCTACTTAAGGTTTTGTGTGTCAGGTTTTATAGATTCAACTATCTATGAAATCACAACTTGACCTAATTTGGTAGTGTTGCGTAACAGAAGAAAGCTCACTTGAGAAAACTCATTAGCCATCCTGAAATAAAGTTAATTTCTAAATTATTCAAACAAATTATTTCATAAATATTTTGAACTATATTTTTAGTTTGTTGAAAATTAAGATTTGCTGTGTTTGGTCAGGTATTGCCACTGACTAAAGTATACTATCCTGATCTAATATAAGAATAGAAAATCAGTTTTTCAGTGTGAATTAGTACATGAAATACCAGATATGCCACATTAATTAAGTGACTAGTCCACTTCTGTTTCTGCTCTACATAATCAGTGAATAAGCCATATTTTTAATTCTAAGAAGAACTAGAAAGCCTGATGAAAGGCCAAAATATTATTAAATTCTGAGACAAAGTTTACTTCTATAGCTTAATACATTTGTAGTTCAAGGCAAGCCAGTGAAAAATAATTTTACATCTCTGCAAGATGTTCAGATGGGAACACAACCAAGGACACATAAAGATTTTGTAAAAAAACTACAGCAAGTTGTACTTATTTAACAAAAAATAACAGCTAGTTTAAAAAAATACAGGCTGCATCTCCAAACTATAGAACACAATTGCTACTTTTGAAGAACAGCACATATAACATGGCTTGAGAAGTTGCAGAAAGTGACATTGCATCTAAATCTTCACATGTGAACATGAAAGAAAAACAAGAATATTTTTGTGGCTTAACTGGCTTAACTGAAAGCTGGATGGAAGCACTGATAATTCACTGCTTGCTTTCTCCCTGCTGATACCAAAATGAAATTATATAGCAGTGTGCTAACCAGTAATCCCAGTAATCTTGGATTCCTCTACCTGGGGGTCTTGTCACTGATGCAGGGGGTGTCTATAATGCTGTCTCTCTCTCCAATCTGGCACCATGGAGTTGAGCAGCAGCTACAGAGCCTGCCTAGGGAAATAGGGTACAGGCTCAGAAAGCTCATGGTAAGGTTTATACTGCCAAACCTACTGGTACCAATGCTGAACTCATGCTGCACAAGCTCCCAACCCCAGGAAAAACGTATCAATAGCTTGTCATACTTTCCTTTAAGTTTTAGCAGCAGCTCAGTGTCTGCAGAGTGAGAATCCACTGATCAGCCTACTTTTTGTTCTATCACAAGGGGGTTTTTGTGTCTTTCCAAACAAGTGCATTTTTTGTCTTAATTCCCTGTGCTATAAAAAGAGGGAGATTTTCTGAAGTCTTCTAAAATTTGTGGATGAGTAGTGTCCTGCACAGTAAATTCAGAGCACTGCCATATGCAGGCATGTCTAGTTTGATGTCCTCCAATTTTCTCATCTATAGAATGATGATTATTCTATGTATCACTAAGATGTTGAATTAATGAGTGTCAGTCAAGTATTCTGAAAACTTGAAAATGGAGACAGCACTCAACTAGTTTGCTAATTAGTTCCACCACATGCATACTTCATGAAGTTTAACTCTGCAGAGAGGCCAGGGAGCAGGAGCCAGGGAACAGTGATGTTATGGTGAGCAGGGTGATATTAAATTAATGACCATTATAAGCAGATGATACTTTATCAACTGACTAATATTGGCTATTTGTTGGGAATTGGTTTTACAGAAAATATGTAATTCAATTTACAGATCTATTGTACTAAAAATGAGCTCCTCCCTCAGTGTACCAGTCAAGTTCCTTTGTGGCAGAATGCTGAGCCCTTCTTAAAATTCAAGCAAGAAAAAAAAAAGTTTGCAGGCAGTCTGGGCAGTTTGCAGGATTGACATGTCATGATTTGTCACACTGGTAACACCTAAAACATATGTTTGCACACTGTCCAGAGTATTGGCTGCTCCTCAGGACACAGAGCACATGGACAAAGTATTGGGGCTACCACTGTATTTTTCCTGACCTGGTGGGTCAGTGTATATATATATATATATATAGTAACCAAAAAACTACTGACCAGCTAATATCCTGTGTGTCTGACCTCACTGTAGTTCCCCAAGGAAAAAAGATTCTTGTGTAATGAGTAAAGAGGCGCTAAGTTTAGTCAGACATCACTTTCCCTGAAGGTTCTTCAGAGCCCTCTCCCCACTGCATGTATTGCAGGCGTTTGCTGTGTGCTTTCTCATATGCAACAGCTTTTTGGTGGGCAATCTGCACAGGGATTGTGGGATGAAGTGCAGCTGTTAGAGCAGTGACTGTGCGGTCATACAGCAAAGCTCATAGCTGCAGGATCAGAGGGGACAATAGGGAATGTGGAGTGAGTAACAGTAACATCTGAAATGCAAGATGCAAGCCATTTATTTTAGGTATTAGAAAAACATGGAAATTAAAGAATGGCTGGAGCAGAACAATGGAAGTGGCTTCACTGACCAGGTCGAAGCAAGCAGTGTGATAAAAGCATGAAAGGAAGAAAAACAGATTAATTGATCTCACTAGTATTGTCAGCATGGAAGAAGTAAGGAATTGAATTTCAGTAGTTAAGCATGCAGAAGACAATAAGGTATACTGCAAATAAAATGCATATGGTACACACTGTCCTTGTTCTCTCTCTTCACTATAACTTCACAGCAGTCAAACAGAATTTTTGTTGCAGCCTTGGGGCCAATTGATAAGTATAATCTTTGTATTGGAGTCCGTGGCAGATCAGTAAATAAGGGAAATGGGGTTTAACTAGCATTCCACACAGGTCATCTCACAGAAGCAGGAGATGTGAGCAGGCTCATTGGAAAGAGGGGTCATGGATTAAAGGAAGATCTTGCTGGTAAACATTAGGCTACACTGTGGCAGGTTTTGTGGACCTTGTGAGATGCTAGACCCTTTCAAGCTTTTCATTATCTCAAAAAAATTTCAATACTAGGACAATTCATATTGGAAAAGAGCTCGGAAGGTCTCTTCCCGATTCTGCTGCCAAGCAAAGTCAGCTATGAGATCAGGTTGCTCAAAGCTTTATCCAGTTCCAAGGCTGGAGACTGCAAAATCTCCCTGAACAACCTGTTCCACTGCTTCTCTGTCATCATCTGCATCTTCTTTTATCTCATCTGAGAAATTAATTAATGCTTCTAGTTGCCAAATATCACCTATATCTGTTCCTGGTTCGTCCAATAGTGGCACCTTGGAATTTTTTATTCTGCTAAGGAGGCAAAACTATCTGTTTTGGTGGGTTTTTTTGTTTTTTTGTTTTTTTTTTTTTTTTTCACTGTTCATACAGTATGGACTGTGACATTGTGAGGAAAATAAGAGCCAAGGAAGATGATGCTGTGCTAAAAACTTAACCCCTCACCTTTGTTCAAGGAATGATAAAGCATTAGAGGATGGCCATGTTATGAACAGTCTCACAGTTGGTGTATTTAAATTCTGTAGGCTAAAAGGCTCTAGTGCAGTGCTTTTAGGAGAACCACCTGACTTCTGTACAAGCTGAAAACATTCTCACTGTCATCAGAACAAAGATTTCAGTCCCCAGGAATGTTTTGTGAAAAAAAAGAAGCAGCTGTACAAGCATTCCTGCCAAAATAATCAACAAAACATAACTATCAGTAATTGGAGTACATGGCTGTATATTTTGCACCCTGAGAACCACAGGGAATCAAAATGAGAGCAACAGCTGTGGAAGAAGGCATTAAATCATAAGGGAAATAGAAAAGGACAGCAAGACACTCCATGATAAAGATTTTTATTAATTTTGAGGTATGTCTTTGTGCCCTCTGAGACGGAGGTCAGGCTGCTCATCACCTCAGCAAATTAAAAATCAGCAACGTCATTTGGGTTCCAAACCAAACAATGATAAATGTTCTTCCCACACCTATGCTCAAGGTGTGGCACTCTGATCTTTCATCAAATCTCTGTTTGCAGGAAAACAGCTTGCTAGATAAAGATACTGCCTAGCAAGAGCCTTTCACAATGATCACTCTACATCTGGCCAGGTTACCCAGGAAATTTCCTCCAATGAATAATCCTTCCTGTCTGAAGTTGGCATGTTTTGTATAATTCTGCAGACACTGCAGGGTGCTCAAGGACAGAATATTGGCCTGATTACACCACACTCCCTCCTCAGACATAATGCAGAATTTTCAGTCAGGATGTTGCAGCTGTTCCACCGCTGTGCATCGCAGTGTTATGCAACAATTAAGGCCAGGAAATGGAGATTACTTCATACCTAGTGCAGAGTGGGTGATGACTTTTAAATATCCTCAGAAGTACAGTTTTATTTTACAATTAAACAATAAGCAAATAAACACACGAAGCAACGGCACTGAAGTCAAGCAGGAAGTATCTTAATGACTTTCAAATATGAAGAACTGAAAGTACAGTCTAACATCAAATCACAGTAACACGTGGAACATGAATTAACCAGAGCTAACTGAGTTTACCAGAAATATTTCACCTATTGGATCATACAGAAGATGCTCCACAGGCAGTGAGAGCTACTTGATCCAAACACACAGTACACTGATGAAAAACAAACCATAAAGAATTAAACAATAAAATGCTGCTAAATAATTTTGCTATGCATGAGCTCTGTTCTGAAAAATCAGAATTTGACAGATATATAATAAATAAACCCTTTCAAAAATACCTATTTACTAGATACAGATATATTGCAAAAATCTTACTTTTAAAGATGAAATAGTTAGAAAAACCATGAAAAATTAATTGTGTTAATGTCTAAGCAGAATGCCCTGCAGTTGTATCTCAGGAAAACTCTAGTAAATGCTAGAAAAAAATGGATAAACAATGGAAAAACAATGTTCCAATGCTAAAAAGCAAATGTAACAAACCTCAGGGAATCCAGTTATTTTTAATTAGTCATGCTAATTAGCACAGTGAAAGCCTCAAAAGTGAAGATGATAACCAAAGCTTAGCATTGCCAGCTGCCTGTCTTCTGACACAAGACAGCTGAGACTATACTGGCATTTGTGCAATTGCCTGAATACTGAACAGCCAGCAGTAGTGAGCACAGTGCAAGATACTCTGCCTTTTTGCTGTTGCTGTTCACTTCTTAACAGGAACATTTGATCCTGCAGTATAAGAACTATCAGATTCACCTAAGTTCCTGACATTCTGGCCTGACCTGCAACAGCCGGTACTACACACACAATTACAGGAGACTTAGGGACTTAAATTAATTCCCTTCCAGCAATTATTGAAGCATGAGATTTGATTCTGCTTATTTATCTGTACTCTATGACAAAAAAATACTATTAGTGCTCAGAAAATTAGTGTATTTAAAAAATCAGCATTTTAAAACTAGGAATTTCTGTGGCATTACATTTCATCAACCATGGGTGACATAAATATTTTCAGTTCTAAATATATTAAAACCCCACCACTCAGTGTTTTTTGTGTTATAAAATTAAATTTAAAAGAGACAACAATCTCTACTATTTGGATGTCTCTTTCAACCATTTTTCCAGTTCTGACAGAGTTGTAAATAATTCTCCCACATGTCAAACACACAGTATCAGTGAAGTGTCAGATCAGAAAGATAACTACTGTCAACACTGTTAGCAAACATCTTGCCAATTATCTAGCAAGTATTTCCTCATTTTTGTGCTGCAGAGGGTTAGATATGCAGGCAGAATAGATGGTGCAACCTGTCATTAGAAGCTTTGCTGGGAAGAGGCTGAATACTACAAACCTTCTCTTCCTCCACTTCCCTATCTACATGTTGGAACACAAAACCTTTACCCTCAGTCTCCTCAGCTTTGTCCTCAGCATCAGAATATGAGACACACTCAAACTCTGCAAAGGCTAGAAACTGAATTGTTCAGTAACTAGAGTGAAGTGTTCAGCTTTCTTCATCAGCTACGTGCATGATGCAGCCTGGCCAAAGAAAAATACCTTCAGTCTGAAAATCTACAAGCAGCTTGAGCACTGACTATACTGTCAAGATAATATATTGAGGCATACATTTAGTACCGAATATGCTTGCCAGGATACATACTAAGATATCCTGCATGGTTTTGGAGTGGAGTAGTGCCTGAAAGAAAATAGAAAGCTGCAGTGGTATCAGATGCATATTTAGGTCTGATTTATTACATGTGAAATTTCCTCCTTTGCAGTTCTGTTTGTAGGAATTTTAATTTTGTCCAAGTGTTAACTCACCTGAGTTTAGGTTTTAATGACTTCTGTAAACTTGAAAAAATATTATTTGAGTTATCCATGATGACTTAAAAATCCTTTTCAAAACAGCATCTGGCATCCTCAAAGGTCATCAAGCCCAAGACAGAATTGTGTATCAGCAGGCAAGGCAGATCAGATGTGGAGCAAGAACACCATCTCTTAAGGTATAAAGCTATTTAAAATTCTTTGTGGGTTTTTTTTTATTGTTTGCAGGGGTTTTTAAGTGCTTAATATCATCTAACTTCCATATTTGCCCTTATTTGACAACACAAATACATATGAAACATAGAATTCTACAATATAAAGAAATGCTACTAACAATAAATAGAATATCTAGGATTATTTAATACAGTAGGTTTATGTGCATATATATAAACTTGTATTTCTGTATTCACAAACTTCCACAGTTAAATTTATATAGATGAGACCTGAAATTTGACTAAATCTAATGAAAATCCTCCAGCAGCAAGATGTTCAAGACTCTGCTGCTTAAATTCCCTGCAAGGAGAATGCAATAACCCAAATAGTTCTTCACCACCTAAACCATTATCTACAATTATCTACAAGAGAAAAGCAGCAGAATTTAGCTTTGCAGAGTGCTATTCATTTAAACAAGTAAGATGCAGATCACATATCCAGGTTCTTCTATAATAAGATGATAATGACTTTATTACAGTTTAAAATACTAAATACTAGAGTAAACAAAAAACAATCCTTTTTTATCATTCTTACTCAGAACAAGAAATGCATTGCATTTCCCAGTGTCATCTCTGAAGAAAATTTTCCAATTTTTCAGCTATTCAAATAATATATTTTATTCTCCAGGGTGTTAGTTGTTTTATTAAAAAGAAAAAGGCAGAGCACTGATGGAGGAAGCATACAGTCTGCTGGAGTCTAGTTTAGTGCATGATTGAAAATAAGCCTGGCAAAGTCTCCTGGCAACACTTTGTGGAAAACACAGTAAACAAATAAGTGTAAGTTACATTAACAGTAACTGAATGCTAAAGCCTTCATTTCTTAGCCAAAGTACTTCCAATGCCTCTATGTGCAGCTGAGGAGCTGTTGCATCCATTTCAGTAGCAAACAATATAGGCTGTATGCAGTGGACATACTATACAGAGGATTAAAAGTCTATTAAATACTTCAGATAAAAAGCAAAATTAAAAAAAAAAGAGCGATTATTGTCTTCCTCTGATTTTAAAGAGATCATGACCTCCTTCTAGTTAATACCATTTTTAATCAGATACCTTAATGTAATCTCTGCAGTAGCTGTGTAAGTAATAGGGTAAATCTGATAGTTGCAAGGACTGTGGGGCCTTTTCAGGAGGTGTTGGCCAAACCTGCTCTGCTTTAATTGTGCTGATTACTGTATAAATTCTAGAACAGTTGTATCAGATTTATTTATCACTTTAACTCTGCTTACCATTAAGCCAAGCACAGCTTGTGACATCACTGTTTAGGGGCTCAGGGTTTTTTCCTACTGGGACAGAGAACTCAAGAACCCCTGCAATCAAATCTTAACCATACTCTGTGTTTAAAAGTTGCTTTAAATTTTTAATTGTCTTTTGAGCTCTGAACACTGCCCATAAGAGGATTGGACCAATGCATTATCTCCTGGATAATAATTTTTCAAGATTTCATTGAAGGTGGAAAGAGCAGAGGAGTCTAAGAAGATACAAAGGAAGTAAAAAATAGTTGCCTGTTTTCCCTTCTTGAGGGAGGACTTTCATCCTTTTGGACTGGACTGGAATAATTCCAGAAATGAATGTTCCTTCATTACAATTTATTGTCATGCCTCTCTGTTCTGGTCTGGAGAGAATCAAATGTAGTCACATCTTGCCCATGTTGCTAGCAATTTTACCACTTTGCTAATGGCCACTCCAAATTTTCCTCCTTTATGCCATGTAAACTGATGCTGACAGGACTGTCACTTCAGCCTACTGAGACCTCTAAGCAACCTACAAGTAAAATTTGGCAAAGCTTGTTTATTCTAAATTCAGTATTTTTATTTCTGACTTTCACTGCTAACCAAGGTCACTACTTCTCAGTAAGTCTGTCAAGTTACACTGATACTGTCATATTTATAACCTTGTAAAAAGGTTTTAAAAGTTTGCTTTAACAGTATTAACTGAACTTACATTGTGTGTAGGCTGAGATATTAATTTCCAAGCATCTAGTGCTAGTTTGGGGTTGTTTTGTTTTCCAGACAGCTACTGTACTGATTTCTGGAGTGTTAAATACCAGCACCTTTCTTTAAAGAAATGTCAGATTATTAATAAAAACGATGTTACTCAGATGCTCAATGTTACAAAATTGTATGATTTATATAGGCTACCTCTCTCACGTGTGATAATGTATGTCAGTAGCAGAAAGACCTTAATTCTATTACCTAAATTGCAGTTAAATTCAGAGTCATGGGCAAGGTTTCACTAAATATTCAACAAATAAAATACATACCAGGAATTATGCAATGATACCTCTCCCTCCCTTGTGGTTATTCTTGCTCCAAATGATGAATTAACATTTTAAAAATCAGCACCGAAAATACCAGGCATGCAGAGAGCATTACTGCATTTTAAGTAACTGTAGCAGATACAGATATGGCAAACATTCAAAGCCTATCAGCATTTTCCTTGCTGGTTTCTCTGTTCTAGTGACTCCACCTTGAAAGAGAAGGAAATCTTTTGAGGGCTATTAACACTACCTAAAACTTGAGATTCTTACACCTCACAGTAGTGAGGCACCTTTCAGCCTGCCCTTTTGTACAGCCATAGGCCCTTCTTCCTTAATTGCAACAGCTGCAGTTACTCCAAAAACTGTGTTAAAGTGGGAAACAGTATAGGATCAGTGATGGTGTTTCACAGGAGAGTATTTGGGGAAAACAGTTATATCTCAGTGATGTTTAGACTTTAATAAGATGATAATCATTGTAAAGCTTAAGGCACAGCAACTTGCAAACAGGGAATTTTGCCTTTTTAAATTTTATGACAACGTGACAAATAGAAATGTTTTGTTCTGTGATAACCCAAAATAAATGTTTCACAAACTCTTTTCTGTGAGCTTTTCTGTCAGAGGTCGCCAAGCTGTAATTCTTAGTCTGCTGCCCCATGAGAACTTGATCAGAATATTTTCTTTCCAGCTACTGAGATGAAAGGTCTAGGTTGCCAAGCAAGGATGGAGGTTTAAAGCAGTCAATATAAAAACTGTGATAAAATTAAAGTAGATACTCATTTGTCATTCAGTGCAGTGAATATTTCTGCCATGAGTAGCTTTCTGACTGTGACTTCATAAAGCAAAACCAGCCCAATTTTGAATATGGAAATAGTAATTTAAACATGGAAATACTAATGTTCATAAGTGGAACATGAATAAAAGCCAGGACCTCCAAGTTCTGCTTCTCACACTGCCAACTCACACAGCTTTGGCTTAGATTTCCTCTCTGTATTCACTGATCTCAGTCAGGCATTTTGAGTTCTAAGGACCTGAAAGCACTATGGTGAACAAGTACAACCCTCAAGACTGAAAGTTCTACTAAGGCTTCGGTTTCTTTGGATCCCAGGTTGTTTTGCCATGTGTGCAGGCACCAAAACTTCTGATTTGTACCAAAACTTCTATTAGAGAGAAGAAAAATAAAAACAAAACAGGAGAGGAATAAGGACAGTGGGTGATGGCATAAATGGGAGGGCCTCAGCACAGCCTAAGACAGAAATAATGCAGTTTTAAAATAAATGAAGCCCAACAGGCTGTTTGATAACACGGCCTCTGGCGCATTAGAATTTGAAAACTTTAGTGTTTCCTTTCAAGTAACTCCTATCTCCAAACCTGGAAAAAAAGAATCTCTCTAGTGGCTCTATTTGCCCAGTGGTAGGAGCGAAGTCCAAATGTATGTGACAGTAAGAACAAAGGCACAAAAAGCACATGAGAGCTACACATTTAATAACATAACCTAGGCAAGATCCTAATCCAACTGGGCATCTTAGAGCAAACATCCTTACCTTCCCTCTTGCCTCAGAGAGCCTAACAAAGGTATTATGCATTTCCCCCTTTCTCCAGCCTGCTCAGACATGTTCTGTTCTGTTCTACCCAAGCTCTCACTTAGGTGTCTGTTGTGTGCCTATGGAACGTGCTTTATGGAGCTGTAACCTATCTCAGCCAAAATTACCAATCTCCTGATTCCAGGAGACCCATATCATGGGAGCGAAAGGAGGCTGCCTCTTCCATGCCTTCAGCCCATCCTGCTCAGGCCTGCCTACTCCTCCAAAACAATCTAATCTCTGGGTTTTATCTTCCAGAAAATATCAGTTGTATGTA
Organism: Pyrgilauda ruficollis; assembly: GCF_017590135.1. NCBI lineage: Eukaryota > Metazoa > Chordata > Aves > Passeriformes > Passeridae > Pyrgilauda > Pyrgilauda ruficollis. The sequence continues at coordinate 1,161,040 of NW_024530044.1, forward strand.
GTATTGAACACAGTACTTACTGTCATGGAGGCACTCCCAACAGGAAAGAGAAGCAAGGCCATAATTATCCCTCCAGTCTTCTCCAGACTTCCTAAGCAGCTTCCAAAAAGCAGACTTACTGGGCAGTAAGTCTTCACTTGAGTGACTTCTTGACTCTTCACTCAGAGTTTTTGGTGCAGTTCTCTTCTCCTTTTCTCATTAGGCAGAAATATTAGCACTAATTTGATTTTATATCAAGATGCCCAATCCAAGATAATCCAAATGAGGTCTATCCAAAGTTCCTGAGCAGTTTTAAGCCTCTCATATGCCTGCTCTTTGGTGGCACCAACAGAAGAGTTTCCAGCATCCAGGCACCAGGCTCCCATCTTCATACTGCAAACAAAATGTTTGTTTTGTAAGACACAGCACTTGATTTTTTAAGATCCCTGAACATTCTACTGCTCAAAATGTGCATCTGGGACTCTGATACCGTATTCAAAGTAGTTACTGCAGTAAACCTGTGCTTTGGTTATTCAGAGCATGTGAGGGACTGCCCTGAAACAGACAAACCCAAATCTTCTAGTTCTGCATTTCTAAGTTAAACTAGCACTAACATGAACTTAACTCTCTTCTAAAGTCTAACAAAGTGCACAACAAATTGTTCTGCACTAAGGAAGGAAAAATAATGAAAATTAAAGGTCAAACTGTCTTCTCAACTACAGCAACATAAGACCTTGAGAAAGGCTCTCATTAGAGCTACTTCAGTTTTACACTCAAGAACAGAGTGAACTTGGAAAAGTCTATTTTTAAATCCTCTCTTACTTAAATCATCAGATGAAAGACTGCTAGGAGTATTTTACAAATAAGCTGTTCAGCACTTTTAGAAGCTTTGAGGTAAGCAATCAGATTGTAAAAACTAATGAGAGTGATGATAGTTCTCAGCTATTTTGACAATAGCCTTAAAATCTTCCATGTGAAGGTGATGAAATTCTGCTTTTAATTAGAAAATCAATTATAAAAAGCCCAGTAATAATACTTGTTAACTACACAGAATTTTTGTGCAAACAAGTCCTGAGATTGCTTTAACAGTGTGTCAGAAGTGCTGAAAAAGCTGACTGTACTTCAAGACCATAAAAGTGTTCAGATTTCTTGTTTTACTTGCAGTGACAGAACTTTTTAAGTAGAATGATTATAGGCTTTGCAAGGTTTCTTGTGTCATTGATAATCTAAGTACTTAACCTAAGGAAACAAACCACAACTTTGCCTAGATTCCAATGTATATATCCAGATCCTTGTCTGTGTAAATTAACCTAACTCCCTTCAAATCCTGATGTCTCAGACAAATTAGCAGAAGGATTACCATAAAGCAAACTCAACGAATTTCAACAATTTAAATTTTCTTAGATCAGTATAAATTAGCAAATTATTAAAATGTAGGTTCACCTGTGAAATTAACACAGAGATTGATGCTACATCTCAGAATCTACTTATGTGGATTATGACGATAGAATATCTGAATAAAAAACAACGCAGGATCAGAACTGAGGATGTTCCAAAACAGACAAAAACCGACATAAATGCAATACCCTCTGACTGTGCTCTCCCCTTTTAGAGACCTCATCCACCTGTCTAACATGGCTGGCCCCGCTCTTTCCTTGACTGTCTCTGAGCAGCCAGCACAGTTTCAGCTTGCTCCCTTGTGGCCAACATTAGAGCTACAATAGTCCTGGCGCCATTCCCCTCCAAGGACCTCTGTGGCCCGTTCTTCTAAAGCATGACGAGTTTCCTCAGAGTACAGTCACTTCCAGCTGACCCTCAGACTGGAACCCACAACTGATCATGATGGCTTAACATGTTTCCAAGCATCAGCTGAGAGATACAGAACTGAGTACATGTGGATTTCCAGCCCACAGCAAAAACCAGGGAAACTCTGAGGCTGCTAAACCTCCAAGGCAGTATCAGCCTTACCCTGTGCTTCTCACAACTGGAAAATTCTCTGACACAAATGTACTGCCAACATCACGAACAGAAGTCTTCAAGACTTGACAGTGTTGTCACAAGGATGGCCTCACCTCTTCAGTGTGGTTTTAACAGCAGCATTTTGGAGCTTCAGCTTGGTTATTTAAAGGTTACTGTTCTGGCCATGCATTTGCTAACAGGTTATGACAACTTCAAAGATTTTCTGGTTTCAGTAACTATTTCTGGTTTTTAGCTGTTTACATGACTTGTTGGGTAATTTGTGCTATTTTTTATATTTTTAAAGATGTCAGATATTGAAAAGGTGAGGGCTTTAAAAGACTGAAGTACTCTTTGATACTTTATTAACATTGTGTCAGGCATTATTAACATCCAGAAATAGTTTTATGCTAGTAAAAGAAAAATAGTTTAGAGCACCAGAGGTGGCACAAGTGCACAGACACAAGCAGAATGACCAGAGATGTGTCACTGAATGACATTTCCCAGTTAGCTGCCAGCCAGATGAGCTCTAAGTGCCCTCCCCAGCTCTCAGGAATAAAAGTGCAGGCACACTGCAACACCAGAACTGCAGCAGCCCTGAAAGGAGCTTGAATGGAGACGGCACTGCCCTGCACAGGGAGTGAAAAGGTGCCAACCTTCTCCTTTGCTGAGCTGCAAACACAGCACCTCTTATTGTGGGTATCACTGTAATTTCAGGAGTGATCTTGTCACAGGAATTCATTCATTTTAAAAGGAACTGTTGAAAGCCCACGCCATATCGGTAGAAGAATCATCAGTTTGCGGTAAGACCAGAAGTTAAAACCATTCCACATTTGCTATTATGCCTCAAAACCATTATCATCACTCTTCTGAAACAGTCAATAACACTGAGTGATGGGGTTTTGATTAATAAACATTAACTGCATTTATTACTGAACATGAAAGGGATAATCAGTACAGGAATTATACTTTGACTACTGGGTTACTTGATCATCAACCTTTGTAACATATGAAGAACAAATAAAACCTGGGCAGGAGAGGGTTGGGAGTTACTCAGATTAAACACATTACTCACCAGAACAACAGTGACAAACTACAAAGCACACTGAGCAATAGCACCAAAGCTGATCTGTGTGACCCAGATATGTGTATTTCTTCTAGAAGTCAAAGGACAAGCCCCAGAACCACTCCAACCCCTGGGCAACAACTCCCCAGCAGCTTCAGCTGCTGTGCTTTGGGACTGCCGGAATCACAGCAGCACTGGGCACTGCTGAGAAAACAGATCAGCTCCCTCACCTGTCCCTCCACACAGCCCCACAGGCAGCCATGGTGGGGCAGGGCTGGAGGCACAAGTGTGTGCTTAAAGGCAGAGGGAAGAGCAAGGCTGACCTTTCAGGCAAGTGTAACCTCAGTTTCTCTCTCTGTTAAAAGCAAATAAGCACAACTTTTGCAAGTGTATTGCCAAATATTCTTATAGCCAAATTGTCTTTCTTCATCCTTGTGCTAGGAGCCAAAATCCTTGTTCTTCCTATGGTGCTGACAAAAATTTTGATCAACGTCACAGACATTCCAGCCAAGCTCATGGATACAAGCAAGGTGCAATCTTGCTCACAAACTCTAAGAATTAACAAAATATTTAATATGTATGATTATGTGAGATTAAATCAAAAAAAGTCAACACTCCTGCCTCTCTTACTAAAGTTGCAAAAATTTCAAATGGTTCATGAAGATTTGAACTATATTTGCATTGCAGTCAGTATCACAAGTGGGATAGAAATCTCATAAAATCCTACAACTGAGCAATTGGTAGCAGTCTGTAAGTTTGGATTACTCTTGAGTGTTGAGAATAATTATACATTATACATTATATTATATGATGTTTAAAAAGAAGGAAAGGGATAAAAATGAGACAATTATGCATTTATTAAGACAGGTAGACATATGCATCACTGTGACATACCTATAGTAGAATGGAAGAGACAAAGAAATGTTAAGATAATCTTAGGTGGATGGTCTTAAACATCCATCTTGTACAATAATAAAATCATAGAATCTTGGAATGCTTTGGGTAGGAAGGGACCTTAAAGATTATCTTGTTTCAACGCCCTGCCATGGGCAGGGACTAGACCAGGTGTCTCAGAGCCCTGTGCAAGCTGGCCTTGAACACTTGCAAGGATGGAGCTGCCACAGGTTCTCTGGGCAACCCGTGTGAGTGCCTCACATCCTCCGGGGAAGCAATTTCCATCAAGTATCTAACCTAAACCTGCCCTCGGTCAGTTTGAGTCCATTCCCCTTTGTCCTGTCACTACATGGCCCTCTAAAAACTCCCTCTCTATCTTTCTTGTAGAAACATGTCCTAATAATGGACACAAGGACATATGGACATATGACCCTAATGTCTGTAAATAGTGTATGATTCATAAACTCTTCTGGAGTACCTTTAAGCAAACCGCTCAAAGGGGCTTGAGAGCCCGACAGCAGCCCGGGATCACACCACACCAAGCCGACATAGTCCACAAAGAGCACAATTTCCAAGCCTCATTCCAAACATCTTCTCCACCTTGGGCCGGTCCCGATGCCCTGCCGGCTCCCAGGATTGCAGTCCCGCCTTCCCCCGGCCGGGGGCGCGAGCCCCCCTCAGGATTCGCGCCTCCCGGCGCGCGCCCCGGCGCGTGCTCGGCCGCGCCTGCTGATTGGCGCCCCGTCAGGCGCGCGCTCGGCCGCGCCTGCTGATTGGTGGTGTTCTGCGCGGCCCCGCCTGGTGGCGCATGCGCTCTGGCGCGATTGGTTTGGGCGGCTGTGTGTCGGAAGCGGGGCTGTGGCCGCTGTCGGGTGGCAGCGCCCCGTGCCCGCCGCGGCCATGTCGGGCCGCCCGCCGCGGCAGGAGGATGGGGAGAGCGCGGCGCTGCGCCACAAGGAGGAGCTGAGCCGCCGGGTGAGCGGAGGCGGCCCCGCGGGGCCCTGTGCCGGGCTCCGGGCCGAGGCGCGGGTGGCCCCGGAGCCTGTCACCGGGAGCGCGAGCATCGTGAGGAAGAGGAGGGCGGGTGCTGTCAGGGACCGGGGCTCCGTGCCCGGGGCTGCGCCCTCGGAGCCTGAGAGCGGCCTGCGTTTAGCGAGCCCGTGTTGCCTCGCTGATAGCTCCCTTGTCAGATTGGTATTTTGGGTCTTACCGCTTCAAATTGAGCGTGAAATGACAAGTGAGACGCGGTGAGGTTTTCCTCACAGAGTATCTTGAGTTTCAAGAGACGTCCAATGGTCGAGTCTAACTCCCGCGCTGCGCAGGACACCCCAAGAATCACTCCGTGTGCCTGAGCACGTTATCCAAAAGCTGCTTGAGCTCTGTAAGGCTGGTGCTGTGACCACTTTCCCTGGGGAGTTCAATGCCTAATCACCCTCTGGGTGAAGAACCTTTTCCTGGTATCCAATCTAAACATCTCCTGACCCAGCTCTAGGCCGTTTCCTGTGGTACTGTCACTGCTCACCAGGGAGAAGAGATCAGTGTTTGCCCCTCCACTTCCCCTCCTAAGGAACTTGTAGAATGCTGTGAGATCTCCCCTCAGTCTTCTCCAGGCTGCACAAACCAAGTACCCTCACCTGCTTCTCTTTCTAGTACCTAGTTCAGCTTTATGTGTCCAAAATGTCCCAAGAAATTTCAGCCATAGAGGCTGGTGCTCCTCATTTATCCGCTCCCTCTTCCCTGGTGCCCACAGCTTTGTTCAGTATGCAATCTGCCAAGCCCTGTGGAACTTTCACCCCAAAAAACCTCATAGCAACCTGCCAGTATTCCAACAGGGCCTACAGGGAAGCGAGAGAAGGGGCTGTTTGTCAGGAGCTGTAATGATAGGACAAGGAGTAATGTATACAAACTGAAAGAGGGCAGATTTGGGTTAGATAGTAGGCAGAAATGCTTTGCTGTGAGAATGGTGAGGCACTCACATGTTGCCCTGAGCAGCTGCGGATGCCCCAGCCCTGGAAGTGTTCAAGGCCAGGTTGGATAAAGCCTGCAGCAGCCAGGTCTAGTGGGATATGTCCCTGCGCATGGCAGGGGGCAGGTTGGGACTAGATGATCTTTAAAGTCCCTTGCAACCCCTTAACATTATGTGATTATATTAAAAAAACAGTTCTGCAGGGCCACGTATAGAGACAGTGATGGTTTTGATTGCCTGGAAGCTGCAAAGCTGGGACATCACAGAGCTACAGCTTGTCACTTCTGTTGTGCCTAAGTGGCTGGTTTAGTCCCTAGCAGAGGATGGCTCTGCTGCTTTGCCTTGTTGGTGTGTAGATACAAGAGATTGATGGAGCTGCTGGAAAAGTTGCACTTTCAGTGTGGCCAGATTCAGTTTGGCTGACCTCACTCTGTGGCAGCTTCCTACTGTTGCACCAGTTCCAGGAGACACAAAGGAAGAGCAGGGAAACCCATGTTGTTTGCTTCTAAGAAAAAACAGTGTACCCTCTGGACAGATTTTTTTTCAGATTTTGGCTTTTGCAACAGTCCTTCTGATAACTTATCAGCGTTCACAGCTGCCATTGTAAAAGAAAATGGGAATATCTGCCACATCTGTCAGTGCAGAACAGAGTCGTAAATCCCACTAAGGAAGTTAATGTAAAAATCCAGAGCAATAGAAAGGCTCCCATTGCTCCTAATACAGTTCTAGAGTATTAGAGTATTTGGATTTCATTAATTTCATTTTGAATCTGGAGCATACCTGTGATTATAAAGTGTATTCTTGATATTATGCTATTTTTTACAAGTTATTTGATGTTGTATTACTTGTGTACATGTTCTCTTCTAAGGGGGAAAAAGCGTGCTCTCTGATTATAAATATCTATAGCTACTCTGGCTTCCCAGAGGCTTTTGATGGGAGGAGAAATACCAATGCATGCAAAATAGGTGTTTCTAGAGAAATTAAGTATGTAATTTTTATACTTTCTCTGTCTTCAGTGCTTCATGTGGAGAACAGCAACTATACATGCATGTTGCTGTCTTAAAGTATCTGTAGACATGCTCACCACTGGGATTATAACATGTCTTGTTTTTATTATTAAATTCAAATGAATCTTTTGTCTTTCAGATTAAAGAGCAGAAGGTTGTAGTTGATGAGCTTTCTAATTTGAAGAAGAACCGGGTAAGGTTTTACAAATTTGCTTTTAACTATTTCATTTTAGCAGAGAAATAAACATAGAGACAAGAAGGGCAACAAAATCAGAGCATGCTATCTTTAATTTGTTGTAATCCAGATTTTAATAAACATGTGGTCTGCTGTGCTCAGAATAATTTGTCTTACAAATTATTTGATTATGTATACTTGGGCAGTGTTGGGGTTTTTTGGGGTTTTTATGTTTTATTTGTGTTATTTCATTAAGATGTTTGAGTTGATCACAAGGGTTCATGATGTATTCTTACTTTTTCTGTGCATTTGTTTAAAATAGGAATGTGATCTCTTGTGGATGAGGAAAAGAGAAATTCAGAATTGTCTTAGGTTGAGCATTAAATGCTTTTGATGGTACAGCATTAGAATGCTGATGTTCACAGGGCAGAACTTACCCCTTCAGTTTTATACCAGGAGTGTCTCTTTGGACCCACACCAGCTTCTGCTGCAGTGTGGTTCCAGAATCTGCTGCTTTGACTTCATACAGTGTGGGTTTTGTTTTACAGAAAGTTTATAAGCAGCAACCCAACAGCAACATATTCTTCCTTGCAGACCGGACAGAAATGCTGTCTCAGTGCAAAAGTAAGTTTGCAGTGTAAAAGTATCTCAGATAGTTAATGTTTAAAAGCTGTATTTGTAGCTGATTTCAAAGGTATATTAAAATGAGAAAATTTCAGCTGTGTCCAATGCAAAGTAATAGGAGAATGGATAATAGAGGTGATGATGGAACAAGCATTAGAAGAGTATAAATTTAGAAGTATAAATTTCATTTTCTGGAGTGAATAATTGCTGATTCTCTTTGCTTTGCTTTGGGTTAATACCATTGCCATTTTTATTGTGAGTTCCCTTTTCTTACTACAAATGTTGAAGTCATACTGATTATATAGGCAGGAGTTGGCCATTCCCCTATTGCACTGTGGCTTTCTTCTGAAAAATCATCTTTGTATAATCAAAGAGGAATATGCTACAGCAAGCTTATATAGCTTGTGTTAGTAATGATGGAACACAAACTAGCTCTTTGCTTAATTAATGTTTTATGTTTATCACTTTAATTGAACAAGTGGCTGGAATTAGTAATTCTGTAGATAAACACTTAAACTTACCTACGCATAAACTTTCCTGTTCATGAAACTGATTATTTGTGTAATTTTCTCTTACACAGACACATTAGATGAATTAAAGAAGGAGCATCAGGAGCTGGAAAATTCCGAAAAGACTAAAATCAAGAAGTAGTTGATGTGAATTCCCCGTTGCAATGTGTGGTATTTGCTGTATTGTTACCTTGTGCAGCCAGCGTGCGATTCATCATTTCCTCAGTGAAGACATCCTCTGCCATCTGAGAAGAAGAGGACCAGACAGTAGCCAACAGTTGATAAAAACTGTGCCTGATCTCTCTTATGAATGTCTGTTTTCAGGCCATGTACTTCACTTGAGGGGACTGGTGACTCCTCAGCCTCTGGAAGATGCCAGTAACAATGTTTTTCTTTGGAATGGAGAAATTTTCAGTGGAGTGCATGTAGGAAACCTAGAGAATGACACTGAAGTAATGTTTCATCATCTGGCTTTATGCAGCAGTGAAATGGACATTTTGTCACTCTTCTCATCACTTCAGGGTCCCTGGTCTTTTATTTATTATGAAGCACCCAGACACAGTTTATGGTTTGGCAGAGATTACTTTGGTCGTCGTAGTTTGCTTTGGCAGTTCAGTAATGAGGTTGACAGTGCTTTCTGCCTCACATCTGTAAGTGGTTGTTCTGAATCAGGCAACCAATGGCAAGAAGTCCCAGCATCTGGAATTTTCAAAATTGATCTCAAAGCTTGTGCAGCAACTAAGTCTTTGTCTTTAACATTGTTTCCATGGAAGTACTGCTGCAGAGAGAAAGCAGTAGAAGAGACATGCATTAATGTTCTTGACCAAATGTCAAAAGATTTACCAAACCACGTGCATCTCGTGGTGAATGAATCAAAGCTGTGTCTTAGAGCACCAGTTATCCCCTTAAATAAAACGGTTTCTAAAGCCTCAGGTGCATGTCCAGGCTCTAATTTTAGCAACATTAACTGTGTGGTTTCTGTAGAAACCCTTCAAGAATTTCTTGCAGAGGAGCACAAGAAAAAATTAGCCTGTCAGTTTATTGGTGTTTTAAATGAAGCAGTCAAGAGACGAGTTCTGTGTCTCTTTAGAGATCCAGATCAGATAACAAGTGAAGTTCCAAGCATGTCCCATAAGAAAGCACATATTGCAGTGCTCTTTTCTGGTGGCATTGATTCTATGGTTATTGCAGCCCTGGCTGATAAACATGTGCCTTTGGAAGAACCAATTGATCTTCTTAATGTAGCTTTCATGATGAAAGAGCAAGCTAAGCACAGGGGTACCACTAAAAGACATCCTGGCCATGAAGTCCAGCTTGATTTGCTTTGTCCTCAAGAAAGCTGTCAAGATCTTGCTGCTGACCCTGGTATTCATTCATCTTGCTTTGATGTTCCTGACAGAATCACTGGTAGGGCAGGACTGAAGGAATTAAAAGCCATTAACCCTTCAAGAACCTGGAACTTTGTGGAAATTAATGTTACACTAGAGGAATTGAAAAAAATGAGAAAACAGCGTATTAATTATTTAATCTATCCACTGGATACAGTCTTGGATGACAGCATTGGCTGTGCAATTTGGTTTGCTTCCAGGGGAGAGGGCTTCATTAGTAACCAAGGAGAACTGAAACCATATAAAAGTCCTGCAAAGGTACTGTTTTGTTTTGTTTTCTGCCTAGTGTTTGACTTCTGAATGTAAAAACAGTTTTGTTGATTTAGAAACCAGCTGGGATTTTTGCTATTCTATTCATAAGGCTTCTGAAATTCAGTGTCAGAATGTAGAATATTCTATAATTATAATATTTGTGTGATTCTAGAGTAAAAAAATCACAGTCAATTCTTTTGCCATGTAATATGCATGGCTTTTCAGTGAACTTGGATATGCAATAATATCCAATGGAAACAAATAACCACCATCTATCATTTTTTATTCTGATTTCTCACATCTCTGTTCCTGATGGTTTGTGTAGGGAAGAAGGAAATGTTTAATTTCAGCTGTTGAAGGCACAGTAATGGGTCAGATGTAATAGTGTTTTTTCTCTTGATAAAACATTTTACTGTACTTTACTGGGTAGTGTAAGCCATTTTTACTTTGAGTAAAGTAGTTGTTACTAACTAACTCAGTAGCTGGTAAATGAATAGTACTCTGGGTGTACATTCAGGTAACTACAACATATGACACAGTCTTTGGCAATAATTTTTAAAGGCTTGTGTTTAACAAATGCTGCTTATTATAGAAAGTAACAAAGACATTCTTCAAATATAGTGATGTATTCGTGATACACATGGCATTGTTTTGATGCGTTTTCCTTGCTCCACTACCAAGGTTTGTGTGTACTTTAAGGTCTGATCATTTAAGTTAAGTTACCAGTGACTGTGCTGGGAATTGTTTGTAAATGTGTAAGGCACAGCCCATTCTGATAGCTAATATCTTTAGAAGATGTGTATTTGTTTTCCTTGCTCCACTAGCAATGTTTGTGTGTACTTTAAGGTCTGATAATTTAAGTTACCAGTGACTGTACTGGGAATTGTTTCAGGCTTTGTAAATGTGTAAGGCACAGCCCATTCTGATAGCTAATATCTTTAGAAGATGTGTATTAAAATTTTTCTCCTTAAGATGTAGTTAAACCTTTAAGGTCTGTTTCATATTAACTTGCATAGATACTAAGAGTTCTTATATTCTGTTTCCTCAGGTTGTGCTTACTGGAATTGGAGCAGATGAGCAGCTTGCTGGGTATTCTCGACATCGTGTTTGCTTTACAAAAGATGGTTTAGAGGGTCTTAATAAAGAGCTTGAAATGGAGTTAGGGCGCATTTCTTCTCGAAATCTTGGTAGAGATGACAGGATCATCGGTGATCATGGAAAAGAAGCCAGGTATTACTGTTTTAACACAGAGCAAAACTGGTTTTGCTGGTTAGATGTAGTTTTTTAACACCCCTAAAAATTCTTAATTGAAAATTCTATATGTTTTACTGTCTCTAGTTTTATTGTCTCTATTGTCTCTAGTTCTGCTGCAGTTTTGTTAATGTGTACTGTGTTCTGCAGTTTTTGGTTTTGTTTTTTAAAAAAGTGGTCAGTAGTATATTGTGGAAGAGTTTACTTAAGGAAATTTAGCAACTTGATTTCCATCTCAAAGTTTTAAGAAGCAACAGATGTTGAAATAGGCAAATTCTAGCTGGTTCTATCTTTTTAAGCTAAACAGTCTTTTGCACAACTTTGAAGTGTTCTGGTATGGACCTTTGGGGAGTGTCTCTGGAGAATAACAGGAGCTGTGTATTCCTATCCCTGCAGTAAAGCATAGTCAACATCCACCACATTTCCTGGCTGTTAAGTCTGAAGAGTTGAAGAATCATTTTATTTGTGCCTACTTCCTCTACAACTTGAAAAAAATTCCTTAGGTGTTGTCCAGGAGCAGAGGCCACTCAGGTGCATGAAAGGTTTTCTCATGTGACCTTGTGCCGGTATTTTTCCAAATCTGTTCTTAGTTGCATGTTTTCAGTTCAGCACAAGAAACAGTTGCAGTGGTGGATGTGCAGTGCTCCTTAACCATGCACATGATTAGGTATGAAAGCCTGAAATTCAGAATGATACCAGCATTTGGTGTGTAAATCTTTTTGTTTCGAAGTTACACTGTAGTTTCACACGGTCTTTGCATGTGGTTAAGGGGAAAACCAAGATTATTCCTATGGAATTTTTAAAGGGTCTTTCCCCACGTAAATCTCTCTTTCAGGTTTCCTTTTCTTGATGAAGATGTTGTCTCATTCCTCAATTCTCTGCCTGTCTCAGAAAAAGCTGATTTGACTTTACCTCGAGGAATCGGCGAGAAATTGATTCTGCGCCTTGCAGCCAAGGAGCTGGGCCTGACAGCCTCAACTGTTTTGCCAAAAAGGGCAGTACAGTTCGGATCTCGGATTGCAAAGCTGGAGAGCAACAGTGAAAAAGCATCTGACACATGTAGCAGGCTGAAGTTACTTTCAGTAGATGAATTATAGAGCTGTATCTGGAGATGTTGCATTTATTCTATACACAGAGTCAGTAAATCAAATTTTCTTAGAATTTTTGGTCTGGGATTTTTTACACACTTGGGCATAATTATTAATAATCAGAGTTGTACATGAACTCACTATGAATGCATTCTACTCTTTTAAATTTGTTTTAATACTGAGAATGCTTAATTTGGAATAGTAACCAGAATCACTTTGGTGATAACAACACAGCATTTGTTCCTCTGATAGATGATTTTCAACGCTTGTAATCCAAGTATTGACCCTAACCATAACAGCATTGAAACAGTTTTTATTGATCTATTTATTTTATTAAGTTACTTTTTAAGATGCCAAACATCGTATCTCTTTTAATTTTGGCACCTTGATGGAATCTTCTTCAACTCTTTTTGAAATATCAATTCCCAGGGGAGCTCTAGAAAACAAAATTATGTATTTGTTAAAAATGAACATCGTCAGTGCCATATCACACAGATGTACAGCTTCACAGACCTTTTTTTACAATTAGCACAAGAGTCAAAATATTTCAGTACATTCCCTGCCCTTCTAAGACTTGTGACCATTAAAATAGGCTGTACCTGGAAATATCTTTACAATGAAGAAAGATTTGCATTTGTAGCCATTCCAAACTCTAGAAACAGAGTTGTGATTTCAAAGCCATCTTCTGGGCCTGTTTTTGTATTCAGATTCTGATTTTAGTTGATAATTCATTTTAGGTCCTGCTGATGAATACAAAACACTAGAGATTCACAGGTAACTCCTATGATAATCTTAAATAATGCATTGTCTACAGCAAATAAAACTTAAGTTTTTTATTCACTGAAATATATACAGCAAATTATTTTTGAAGTAGCGTATTTTATAATTTTTCATGTGAAAACTGTAATACAATTTTTATTTTTGTATTGAAACCATCCAAGTCTGTTTTTCTGGAAAGGGAAAAAAAACTGAAAAAAAATCCAAAGTTTAAGACTAGATGGTACTTTTGAGATATCCACATTTTGTTTGGCCTTAAGCCTAACATCTACACAATCATGGCAGGAAAACACATAGAACTGTTATGATGTATGATAAATTAAGTTTCTGAGCCAAAACGAATATAAATGGTCATTTGTATTTAAAACTGCCTTGGAAGGTAACTTCTAAAATTTCTATGTGCTGCAGAGAGACTCCTCAGCAGCTTGTGCCTCTTTTTCACGTGACCTGCTCCCCTTTCACAGCCCGCAGTGAGGACAGAGACTGGGAATGAGCAGTGCCTTACCTTGGCTCGTAGCGGATGCCAGCAGCACTGTCAAGGACCCCCAGCCCTGCACGTAACCTCTCAATGCCATTCCTGAGCAACAAAGCAGTTACATAAAAACCTGCGTCACAACTCTGCGTACCCACACATCGTTCAATCAGCACAAAAAGAGCTTCCTGACTCTCATGTCAACTTTGCTTGTGCTCCTGTAATATGTGTTAAAGAGAAACAACTCTTACCATGCAATCATAACGCCATTGTCAGTGCAGAGCCTTGGAGGAGGACACAGTAAAGCAAAATTATTTGCATCTGCCAGATTCTGTAGAACTTTTCGGTAATACTGATTACTTGCAACTCCTCCTGATACAACCTGACAGCATTTCAAAAAGGAAAAAAGGCATTAACTCAAAAGTACTTATGGGTCACACACAACTAGCATCATGTTTAGAAAAGGGTTATCAGTTGATATTCTGAAGACAGCAATAAATGCTGCATTTAAGATTAAAACATACCAGAAAAGAGTATGCTAAGGGAGCTTATTATGCAAAAAGACATTCCTGAAGCACATCTGTCTAATGGAAGGTGTCCCTGCCCATGGCAGGAGGGTTGGAACTGGATAATTTTAAGGTCTTTTCCAAGCTAAACCAGTCTATGGTTCTACTGTAACTAAAACAGCCATCAAGTACTGGACAGCACAAGGGCAAGTTGTTATGGAAGGTTAGATTAGATGGTTAGAAAATCTCTAGCTTAAAACCCAGCCAAATATTTATTATGACCGTTACTTTAATATTGTTGGTATTTTAACAATGTAATACATACTGAGATCTTGTCAAAGGTAGCATGTACAACAAGGCATCTGCATCTTCAAATGATGTTATAGAGTCAGATATAAAAAGGGAAAAAAAAGCATACCCACCAAAGTGGCATTTTTTGATGGTAATATGCTGTTTTTGATGCAGAAGAGCATGGCTCGGTACGTCCTCTGGATAATATGAACAGCCACTGCGTGCTGTACAGCAGCAGCAACATCCTTAACACAGGACAGGATCTCACCTTCCTGAATACCTATAAAAGTATATCATCAAAGGGGGCTCCTGAGTGTAGGTCATCAACAGCTCAGTTTGTATCTGACTGCCTAAAAATACCTTCTTCTTTTTCTTTCTGTACAATGGCATTATAGACAAGGTTTTGAAGGCCGGCGAAAGAGAAGTCGCAGTTCCGATACTGCTGCATGGGCAGTCGGAGGGTGAGCAGTTCCTGGTTCCCAGACTGAGCCAAGTGCTCTATGGCCTTCCCCCCAGCCATGCTGTGGCACTCTGGGTGTTTTCTTAGGGACAGTCTTCGTGCCACCTAAGGAGATGACAAACAACAGACTTGGAATCAGTTCCTCCTGGAACGGCATCACTGTACTGCAGTCCATGGAGTAAAATGTGACACCAAAATATCCAATTCAATGTGAAATTACAAACAGGGCATGGTAAGGGTAAGACATAACATCAGCCCAGCAGGGAATTTTTTTTCTTGGAGTATTTAGAAATGCAGTTCTACAACAATCTGGGCAAACAAGGTTCAACAAATTTTGCAGGAAATATTAATTACTCCATTTTTAAGCTACAGGAAACATATCGTTTGTCATAGTGTATTACCGGATAGACAGAAACAAAACTGGTTTCAACTTTTCAAAATCCCCTTTATGATTCCATGCTCTCCCCCCATTTTTTAATTAATAAGCACAAATACTGTTTAAAAACAGTGCTGAGAACAAAGCCATAAGTGAACAATTTTACAAACTGTACTCAGGGACCCAGAAAACTTAAGATTGTCAAGGCCAAACCATGCTTTTCAAACTCCAAAAGCTAAAATTAGTTAAGAAATGCTTTAACACGCATTATTTTAAACCTGACAGCATAATAATACCTCTGTAAAATACCTCTATACAACTTCTTTGTATAATCAGTGTCAATGAAACACCCAACACCAGTTTTGGTTATGTTGCCTATTTGCTAAAATATAATTAATGTGCATATGTTACAATTGATGCTTTGTGTACATTTTTAACAGTCTTTCATTCCTTAAATCTACAGCATTTCAAAACAGAAAAAGAGTTACATAAAACTTGTATCGCATTGAATTGCTGTTCTCAGGCTGATGACATTACTACCATTATGTAGTATAAATGCAATAAAAAGAAGAGGACAACTAAAGAAAGGTAAGGAAAGGAAACATTACCTTATCCAGCATGTCACCCGGTGCGATGTCAATGGACTGTCCAAGCAGGAGGAAATCTGAAACTCCCTGTGCTACTGCCAAGAGACAGTGGCCTCCAGAGATTAGGAGAACTAAGAAGGGAAATTCCAGGGGATGCGTGAGCCTGATGGTCAGTGCGTGAGCCTCCATGTGATGGATGGGGATGAAGGGCTTCTGGTGCCTGCTGACCAAGCTGCGGCTGTACTGCAGCCCCACGCCCAGGCTCAGAGCGAGCCCGGGTTTCACTGTGGTCGCCACAGCCGCAAGCTCGGCCACAGAAACACCACTGGCACTGAGGGCCTCTTGAACCACTTGGTCGATGTTTTCTCTGTGAAGCTGCTGTGCCACCACGGGAATTATTCCTCCTGATCTAGTAAAACCAAGGAATTGCAATGCATGGGTAGTTTGTAACAGATAGAATGCCATAAAAATAGTTTTCAGGCACCTCTTAACCTTGTTGTATCCTGCCTGTTTCCTTAGTGCATTCTCAAATGCCTTGTTTAGTGTCAAGGGCACTGAAGGGAGCGTAATTATCAGTGGAAGGCCAGAAAAAGATGCAACTTGCCTTTTTTTGGTACAGATGCTTTTTAAATGTATCTCAACACTGTTCCAAAACAATGTAACTTAATATTCACAACCCCTCACTTGTCAGCTGATGTTCTTAAACCACCAATGCTTATATTTGATTTTCCTTTTTAAAAGTCAAGACATTTGGTAATTTTAACAGTAGCAATGATTTCATCTTTTATTCAAGCCAGAGAAGTAATCTGTCTCTCTTCGAAAGAAAATACTGGAGAAAACTTGTTAAATACATTTATTTCCTCCCCCTTAGTACTATCTCAGGCAGTATGTGTTGAGGCCAAAGTGATACATCTTCACACCTACCCACCATTTACTGAGTTTTATGGGGCAGGGAAGACTTTTATATGGGTGATACTATAAGTAACAATAACAGCAAAATCGTTATTAAAGCAGAAGCCTTGAGAGAAGTCTGTTCTTACTGTAAATGAACTTCCTTCTGACAGTGCAGTGCTTCTCCCAGAATACAGCCAGCTTCATCCACCACAGCAGCTCCAGTGTCGTCACAGCTCGTCTCTATTCCCAAGACCAGCCTGTGAAAACGCTGCTTCCCAGAGTGAGCAGAGCTGTTCCTCAGCCACGCAGCTCGCCCGTGCTTCACTGACTGCAAAACGCTTTTGGCAATGCTGTTCATTGTTTATAATCTACCTGGTGGTTATGTCTTGAAAAGAACGGTATAGTTTATTATTAGTGGAGGGTTTTCAAGCACGTGCTCTGCTCTGATTTTCTGAAGGGCTTTTAAAGTCATGAATGGCCACACACGACATTTAAAACCCTAACCAAAAACAGCTGGGAGGCAACGTCCTGTTTTACCTGAATTACGTGTGAAGACAGTTCCTCAGTGCGCTTGGTGGCGGTGCTCTCGCAGCCCTAAGGGAGGTCCCAGCCCGCCTGTGGCCCGCAGCAGGAGCGCTGCCGTGCGGGCAGGGCAGAGCAGGGCAAGCCTGGCCGCTCCGCCGCGCCACGGGCTCGGCCCCGCTCCGCGGATCCTCCGGCCGCGGGCAGGGGGAGCTGCGGCCGGAACCCCCCGGTCCCGCCCCGCCCCGCCCGAGTCGCGGGGCACTCGCGTCGTCCCCGTGTCGCGATCTGCCGCTACCCCCGGCTCTCGGCCGCCCCGTCCCGGGCCCGGCTCCGCCCCGCCGGGGACGCGGGCGGTGCTCCGGGCCGGCGCAGCCGCCGTGCCGAGAGCGGGCACTCCTCCGCAAGCCCCAGGCACCGCGGCCCCCGGACACCAAGTTCGGGCCGTGTCTTGCAGTCCCTGCCCCTCGACAGCGACTGTCAAAGCCTTGGGATGTCCATTATTTAAAAATCAGCCAGTTACCGCTTTCTATGCAAGCAACAAACAGAACTAATTACGCCCAATTGCTAAAAAAAAAATCGTAACTCATTGCCCTTTTCTTAATGGCATCTTTATCGATAAAGGGAATAGCCAGAAAATTGCTGTTGAAAAAAAATAAGTACACCACTGTAGGCTTGTCTTTTGATATTTTTAATTTTTTTTTTTCCAGCTCACTGGCTGCCACTGCAACCAAGATGTAAATCAAGTCTTAAATGGAGTCTTCCGTTAAATCTGAGCTGGTTTGGGCTGGCAGACACACAGCAGACTTCAGAATTCATCCTTTTTTCCACGACAGAGAAATAAGTGCTCAGAGCAGCAGATGTACCTCCTTCACTCTATTTCCAGAGCTGATAATATACAAATTACCCCATACTACACAGTACCCCTAAAACACAGCATTCCTCCACATTTCCAAGACATGCAAGTTATCTATACCTTTTTCTGCAAAAGCATAGTTAGTCCATGTGATTTGCCTACTCACCTACTTCTAGTTCAGCTTCTATTCTAGCTTACAACCTACACAGCTTCTGTGTTCAGACACTTGCTCTGTAACAGAACACCTTCTGCGACAGCAGCAAACCTTTCCCCACCACCTCACAGGCTTCTCAGCTACTGAAAAATAACCCATCAGTGAATATCAGATAAAACAGTCAAAAATTCACACCTAAAAAGAAACTGCAATTTTTCAGGATGTCCCACTTACACATAGAAAAGTCAGTATCCTGGTAAGCAAAATGAAATAAACACAACAGTGGCAACTTGCAAAAGCGTTCATAAACGGAGCTCTTGAGTTGATATGGAACTCCCCTGAGCTGGCAGTTAAGGACTTTGTTCAGTTATTGTGACCAAAAAAAAATATTTAAAAATAAATCACAAGAACAGAGAAGGCAGGAATTATACCATCAATTTATGCTGGCTGTCACAGTACTTACTGTGGGACAAACTTTTACAAAAACAAGCACAACCACTTACAATCCATTACAGCAGAAACTACCTAATTTCTCTTAATCTAAGAATGTGGCCTCACCAGTCCTTGGCATCGAGGATTCTGGATTTATATGTAAAGTTACCAGCTGCATTATGGATGATGGGTATTTGTGAAACTCTGCTCTGCATTTCAGCTGTTGCTTGAACCTTCCTTACAAGCCACTTGCATCAGCCACACGTACAGTCTTAGTGGGGATTAGGCTTTAGAGCTGGGCCTGCCCAGTTCTTCATGAAAATCTTCCACACATTTCCAATGCACATTGAAGTATCTGAAGGCATCTTCTTACAAAGTCGATTTTCATCCCAGACAATGCTGCAGGTAGCAGGAATTGTATCTCACACGTAAAAGCATCTCTCCCCAGCTATGATGAGCTACTCAGCACAGCAGACTACTCGTTTCCTTCACCTGGGGAGCAGCAGTAGCCATGTCAGGGGCAGCCAGTGTTGAACCTTCTGCTCAGTATTTATTGATGCCAAAGATTCGAACCCCATGCAACTGTGGCAGCTTGGGGATAAGCACGGTCAGGAGAGAGGCTGTGTTGAGGATAAAGTGTGTGGGATCATACTTTGTATAGAAACTCGTCAGGAAGTAACTGCAGGAGAAAAGGGAGCAAGCTTAGCTGGTGGCAGCCTTGTCTAAACACATACAAAGCATAGTTGAAAGAAGTGCTTTAGTGATTAGTAAGATTTTACTGGTTAACATCTGCATCTGTATTAAACATCTCACCTGAGGCTCTAGAGTATCTACAGCAAAAATATGGTCTAAGTCTCTTCTTCCCATACCCCCCCAAGGTGCTAAAAAGCAACTCTTAGTTTTTCTTCCAGCACTTCTCCCCACCCTGAGGAGTTATATGTATTTTCTCAGTTTCTGTCCTTTATGAGCCAACTTTCTAAACATCATGCAGGATCTTCCCTCCCCTCTCACTCTGCCATATAAGTGGACACATAAATTTTCTTCAGGGACAAACAAAAGAAAGACTTTTAGAGTTGGATATTAAATATGTATCTGATTTTTCTTAGTTACACAACCACACTTTTGTCAACTGAGACAGGTGTATAGAATTCCTACACCATTTGCATAGTGTAAATAGAAGACAATATGTATAAAGCAAAACTGACACTAAATCCCATCCACTGAGGGGTGACACATTTCTAGCTCACAAGTTGCAAAATGGTTAATAAATGCGGTCACAAAAGCAATTAGTTTAGATTTTCAATATTTATGACTTCACAATCTCTTAAAGAAATTCAAGAGTTAACAGTAAGTTTTCTACACAACACTTCCTAATCTTAAAACCTGCCCCATTAATAACTGTTTACAAACTTTGACTTCAGTATGTGGAGTGTCAAAAGCAGAAGACTGTTGATTACATAGCCTGTAAATAAATACTCCCTACAGCTGTGATGTAGAAATAAACAAACAAACAAGAAAAAAAGACAGAAAATGCTTTTAGACTGTAAATTGCAACCCATTATGTTGCAGCTTTTGAAATAATGGCTTTATGTGTCAATTTATCTATAACACAGTTTTGAACTCACAGAATTATAGGAGAGATTGTGAAGAACTTCCTTGAAGATGTGAATTGTACTCCATAATCCAGTTGTTCCCAGTGTGTTAGTAGCCTAGCTTTCCCCTGATCAGGTGTTTCAAAAGGAGTTCCCTTTACTGCATGCAAAAACACATACATTCCCTGGGGAAAACAAAAAGTGAATATAGAGGCACTTTTAGTAATATTTTAAAATAATTGTTACAGTGTTCAATGCATTATAAAATTAAAAAAATAATAAAAAAAAATTGAGTGAATTCTCACCCAGAAGAGCTGCTAGCCTGTAATGACAAATTATTGAAGAGGAAGGAAGAGACAAGAAGTGATTTGCCTGAGACTGTGCAGAGTCAGAATTAAAGCCCAAGTCTGAGTGACATCCAATCCACTCCCTTGCCATCTACACTAGCAGGCAAAAGTTCCTTGAATTCAACAGAATTTTAACAAGCACTGTAACAAGTGTGGGGCTGATGATTTGTATCACCACCTTCCTAGCATGTAGTAGATTAACAGAGTGTGAGTAGGGTGTGCATAAAGCAAAAAACTACCTGCAAACACTGACAATATCACACCAATTCCTGACAGCTTTCTCAGCCCCTTACCAGCTTCAAATCCTTAGAAACTGACTAAGCATTCTGCTGAATACCATCTGTCCACCTCTTTGCTGCTTCTCCTTAAACATGCTGGACTTTCCTTGTGACTGTTCCTGTTTGATGGGAACATGCCATATATGGTTTGTTCTGAAAGACCAATTTGGGCCTCTTGGTTTCAAACAGGAGAGTACACCTTCTTCCAGTTTTAAAGAACACTTGTTTTCTATCAAAGAGAGCACACCAACTCCAGGAAAGAGTCTCTATGAGACAATATCAAAGATTTCCTTCTCTTTCTATGCACATACAAAAATTTTCATAAGAAAGCTTTATATAGAAAAAAAAATCACATTTCTTCCAAATTCTTGTAATGGAGGTGAAATCTCAGCAAATCACTTCATGTCTCCTTCCACTCTTTTTTGGAACAGCCTCCAGACCAGAGCCCTGTGAACCTAGGACAATTGACTTGTTTAATTAATTTTTTGATTCATGACGTTTGCAGTGTCTATTTTAATAACCATAAAGACACTTTTAGGACAGATCCAAATGCTTACTCCACATTTTATTTCCCAGTGGTACTTGCAGAAAGAACAATCAAAAATGCTTTCAAGGTTAGCTAAGAGTTTTCCATTAGTGGAAATCCAAGATTTTTTTTTTTTTTTTGTCAAACCATTTCAGGATTTGTTTCCAAAAGAAGTGCCATTTAAATTCTGAAATATCCAACAGTGCAATTTATACTCATCTTCTTGTGTTCCACTACAAAACTACTTGCCAGTGCATGCTCTCATCCCTGTTGTCATTACAGCTACTTGCAATGAGTTCAGTAAGGCATGTGGGAAATATTTAGTAATACTTGTCTCTGCCAACATCTTCTGAAGTCAGACATGTCTGATGCTGTCAAAGATAACACACAAAACGCTCTAATGACAGTTACAATTCCACCAGTAGTTTTAAACCTATCTACAAAACCAAAAAGCTCAAATGAAAATTAAAACTTTACATTCAAGAGGGTAATTACCCATCCTCAGTCAACTATCATTTTCCTACATACGGAAGGAGCTATCTTTTTGTCAAGTCTTCTTTGCAGGCAATGTTAGAAAGCTGAGCTAGCAAACCTCAAGTATGATCTAAATTGCTGGGTTATGTCCCTCTTTGCTCTAAGCATGGCAGGACCAATATAGATAGCTGCACTGCTTTAAGTGGTTACAGGAAAATGATAGTATCCTGGGGAGAGGAGCAGAAAGCAGCTCACAAAATCTTTTGCATACAAAAGTCATCATGCAAGTCACAACCCACTGAATAACAAATGGTTTCAGGGCTGAGGTCAAAGTAGTTCAGTTTTTCCCACTGCTTTCAAGCGAGATTTCTCTAATGTCCTGTATGGTGACAACATTGTATGCTGAAGTCACTCTGAGTTATGTAGCTTGGCCAGCATTAAAACTAGAAGAAATAGAAGACAAGCATTTCTCTTAAAGAAAATAGGTAGGCTGCTAAAATTAAACATTTTGGGATACTAAATGTTAGATTTATGTGGAAAAATTAGTAGATAGTGTCCAAGAATTAAAAATGTGGTAGTTTATAGATTCAACACAGCTCCCTTTCACAGAGCACTGTTAAAGTTGGTTAGCATGATGATTTTATGTCTGCAACCTTCCAGCCTAATGAAACGCCATTTAAAAGAATACATAACTACATAAAGAATATTTCATGTCTTTCATGGTTAAACTGAAAGTGGCTGTGTGTCACTCCTCCTCCCCAAAACAGCCAATCCTTTGTGGACAGGCCAAGGAGAGGTGGTGTTTTGGATAGCAGGATTTCATTGTCCATACAAACTGGCTACTTTCCTCTTCCCTTGCTACTGAAAATAAATACTTATGAACAACCACTATTCAAATGCTGCTCCAAGAGAGGGTACTCACCAGGTTGTGAATGACATTTGTTAAAGTCCAGGCGACAGGGACACTAAAGAAGGGAATGCTGAGCAGGACAATGTGCAGCATGCCGACTCCCAGCGCGTATGTCAGCCACATTCCACGGCTGTTCATCACTCGAGTGTTGGGATTTACCTCGCTGTGGGCAACTCCTACGTTCATTTTTACCCTATAAAACAGATCTGTTTCAAGACTGAGACCGCTGTTACAGAGGAGTACTTAACATATGCGATTTTCAAATCTGGGAAAAAGCTGCTTTAAAGAAGCAGGTCTGGAGAGAACACAGCGCATAAAGCAGGATGTACCTCAAGATCTTTAAGCTATGGTTTATAGAGAAATCAGTACAAAGGGACAGTTGGCAACCATTTGTTTAAAACAAGTCTGAACAAATAAAACTCACAAGCCTGCTACAGAAGGGATATTTAAAAAAAACAGTAAGCTGTGATGTCAGAAGCTAAAGTTGCAAAGCTGTAAGAAACCAAGCTAATAACTTTTATCCTCTGTATTAAGTTTCGCCATCCATGACAATATCCAAAGCTCTTTTCCACTTCCCACATCAGACAATCTTCCTCCTCTTTCTTGTTCATGTAATGGTTAGTGAAGAATTCTGCATACACCAACTGCACAGCCATCTACTTCTAGAAAGAGCAATGAAGGAGTAATGTACGCCTCTTTTTCTTGAAGCAAGTGCAGATTTCCTCCACTCCCCATCTATTAGTTTCCAGACAGATATTTTCACCTTCTACATCTGGCTGAAATTTGAGAAAAGGTTCAAAAGTTTTCTAAGTAACAGACACATGCAGAGATACACAGGATAATTTCACATGCTGATATAACCAGGAAATTGACAGAATTTATCTACAGTGCCACTCTCGTCCTATTGCAGTAAAATTTGTAATGATAATTTGAGAAAAACCCTAAACTATTGCTTATTTCAAACTCACATGATCTCTGTGACTACAGATATTCATTTATGGGAGAAGGATGAAGTGGATTTTTTAGCAATCATCTGAATCAGAATACAAAAGCACTGTTTAACCACCAAAAGCAAGCTTGGTTTCAGTAGGAAGTTTGTTTCTCACACTTACTTAGGTATAGAGTATAAAATAAATACAAAACACCCGAATATTCTGCAGTACGAACAGCAGTAGACTAAAAACGCTACACTGAACCTGAACCCGAACCGGGGCACTGCCGACCTTACCCAGTACCTGTGGCAAAGCATTCCAAGCCGTGCACTTGCAGGGCACACATTACCTGCGACGGGCGACGCGAGGCTGTTCCTCTCTCCCCGGGATGCAGCACCCGCCGAGCCAGCACCTAGACAGACATCTTGACGTGACCCACCATCCCTTCCCATTCCACGCCACGATGCCAGCCCGCTCCGAGGGGCAGCTCGCTGCACCGCCGCGTTTCCTCTGCCATCCCTGCTCCCCTGCCGGCCCCGCTCCTCTGCCGCCGCCCCGGCCCCGCCGCTGCCACAGGCCGCCCGTGCCCGTGGCCTTCTCCCCGGCCCCGGCGCGCAGGCGGCCCCGGCCGCCCGTCCCTCCGCCCCCCGCCGCGGCCCCACCTTTCCGCAGCCCCGCGGCCGCCGAGGAGCCGGAGCGGAGCGTCGGGCGCCGGCCGCAGGTAGAGCCCGCGGTGCCCGTGGGCAGGGCCGGTCTGGAGGAGAGCGGAGGGGCCGGGCCGGGCCGTCCGCACCGCCCACGGGCGCGGGGCGGGCGCGCAGGTAGCGCAGCCGCGGGGCGGGAACGGGAACGGGAACGGGAGGGAAGCGCCGCCGCCTCGCTGAGGCCGCGCCGGGGCCCGGGCGCCGCTTCCCGCGGGCGGCTGGGCCGGGGCGGCCCTGGGCAGAGGCCGGGCAGGCCCCGGGGAGCGGCGCCCCGCCTCTCGTAGCGAGAACCGGGAACTGCGGACGGCTCTGTGGTTTGGGGTAAACTAGAGGGCCCGTAGGGTTTATCTGCAGCTTTTCGCCCGTTTTTTCGTCTCGTAAACCGAAGAAATGCCTCAGTGCGTGCTGAGGGAGGGCCCCTGAGAAAGGCGGTGCTCGGAGGCGGGGTTCTTGGTGTGGCTCCAGACGTCTTTGGGGCCGGAACCGTGAAATTTAGGGAGATTTTATTCCCGGTTTAGCTGAGGATGTGTAGAACCGCAGTTGTTGGCATGTCGGACTTGCTGAAGAGGGTTAGGTCAGTGATGGAACTCCCACGCAGAAAATGCTGCGCTTTGCCACAGAGCACAGCTGCAACGCCTCTGGTCCGTGAAGAGTCACAGTAGTAAGGTGGCTTGAGCTGGGATGCGTCTCTTAGCTAAAAGGCATCGTGGGCTGGGTGCCTTTCCATGGGTAAGACGTCCCAGAGGCCCCTTTGTACCTCCCAAGAGGTGTTCCCGAGATGTGGCCAGCATTGCGTCCCTCAGCTGGGGCCCAGAGCAGGGGACTCCACATGGCCAGGAGCTGATTCCTCTCCCAAGCTGCCTGCATCAGTAACACCTCATAGAAAATTTGTCTTTGAGGTCTGCAGCGGTTCTGTTCTAACATCCTCCCATATCTTAGTCAGTGTCTTTTGATGGAGAGAAATCCAGCTCCCATCTGATTTACTCCCATGAGTAAATCATGAAGCACTTGACACAGGAGTCCCGTACAGTGCGTGAATGCCTCAAAACCTGCCTCTCTGAACACGTGTATATTATATTAATATCTTCACCTTTTCTCCTGCTCCTCTTGTTTTCCAGTTGGTGGAAAAACCATTCATCGGATCCTTTCACCACATTTGAAAGGCAAACTCCCTTTGCAATGTAAATAACAATAATAAAGACAAACCCCCTTTGTAGCTGTTCCTAGAAAAGTTTCAGTGCTGCTTGTACTTCATAGCACTGTACTTCCTCCCCCTGCCCCCCCCAACCAAAGCCAAGTAACCACATTTTTACTTTGTCTTTTATGTTTAAAGAGTAGCTGTCTTTGGAAGGATGTTGAGGCAGAGAAATGTCCTGTAATTGTTGTATCAGCTGCATACACCCTGCAGGGCAGTGGTGCTTAGGGGTGTTGGCTGCAATCCCTCACCAGGACCTAGCTGTGTCAGGAGGAAATCTGTGCTTGTTCCATTCCTCCACGTGTGCTTATATCCTTGGGACAGGTGCTGAGTGTGCACTCTGTGTTCCTCAGCAGATACCTTGATCTGAATCAATGAGAATGCCAGGACTGTTTGCCTTTCAGTGTAAAGAGCATTATATAACATAAACCAGAGAGGAGAAGAAACCTGTCTGAACCATCCCCCTGCCTCTCTCATATGCATATAAAACTGTGGTTGAATTCTTTTGTGATAAGCTACAAGGATCAGCAAAATAGTTTTCCTGGGGCTTGGCTGTTTGTGTTAATGTAGGTACTTAAACAGAAATGCATGCTAAAATTCACAGATCAGTGTACAGTCTCTTCATGGGAGAGTGTCTCTATAATATAGCAATAATTTTATAACCCTTGATATTTCCAATAATTAAAAAAAGAAATCTCCACTGGTTTATAAGGCATCTTCATTTTCAAGTGAGTGATAGACATAGAAGTAAAATGAACTGCCTGAGGGCACATAGTACATCAGATCAGAGAGGCAAAACTCTAATGGAGAAATTTTTGGGGTTTGGTTTTTATTTTTGCCAGAAGATCCCATTGCTATTGAATATGGCTTTTCCTCAGCACCAGTGTTTTCCTCAGCACCAGTTGCCTTCCTATTTCTCTCCCAACACCTGTTGAGGAAGCTGGGTTCTACTGTGACTTGAAAATTTCACTTTCCAGCCATAATCCTGTGTTTTTCTACATTTCAGAGTTCCTGTGAAACAGTTTCTTAGAAATGTGTAATTGTAGTGTTCCTTTTACATTCTTTTCCTGTTATTTTTCTGTGCAGCTGAATCTTTCCACCATGAAACAGCTGCCTGGAGAGACAATTCGGCTCCTTTCAAGTTCTCAGGTGATTACTTCAGTTGTCAGCGTGGTGAAGGAGCTGATAGAAAATTCCTTGGATGCCAGTGCTACAGGCATTGATATTAAACTGGTAAGTCTTTCTCTCAGAAAGAATTTGATGTAAAATTAGATGCCAAGAAAATTGTTCCTCTGCAAATGTGGTTTTTAGGCTGTTGTGATTTGGGGAATGGCAATGATTATTATATAATTATATGTATATATTTTTATCTCAAGTAAAAATGGTACAAAATTAGTTTCCATTTGTGTTTTTGAGGCTCTGCTCTGAAACAGTAAGGCATATTTGTGCTTCTGAGTGTATCGTGGGGAAAAAAAGCTGTCAGCTTTCTTAATCTTCCTTTTCCCACTTAAAATTTGTTTTCTGACTAATAGCCTGTTTTAAATGTTTTAAAAGTTGTTGGACTTAGGTTTGCTGTTAGGCTGACATATTTAATTCTCATTACAAAGTATTGTAGGAAAGGTGAAAATGGAGACAGTGGAAAAGGTTGATGGCCATTCAAAACAAAATATGTTTTTGTAATACAAATCACCACCCTATCTCTAATTAGCATGGTGAACTCTGGCTATTTCTAACTCTTTATAAGCTGTTCAAAAAAGTTGACATGTCATTCAGGGATAGTTTCTGACAGTTGAAAATACTACTTTTAATAAAGAATTTGACTTTTTTTTCCCAACAAATTGGTTGAAATGGATAACTGGTCAGTTCCTCTTGCTGTCCTATGTCTGCTTTTGCAGTGTTTTGTCAGCAGCTGTATAGTAGCAGTGACTCCTGCTGCTGTATCCTGTGTAAATGTATGTATTCAGAATTGGATCCAATTTCCTTTCTGCAAATAACAGTGAATGCGTAGGATATTTCTCCTGCTTAGTAAGAAAGAACTGTTGCTATATCCTGTGTACATGTATGTATTCAGAATTGTATCCAATTTCCTTTCTGCAAATAACAGTGAATGCGTAGGATATTCTTGAATTAAATCTTAGACAAAATGCTCTTAACTAGGAGGGCAGTTCAGTTTCTCCGTGTTTATTTGACCATGTCTGCTATATTTTCTGAATGACTCTAGAGATGTTCCATCTGAGAATGCTTTCCTGTAGATGCCTAGGAACACGTTTGTTACTGCTTTGAGTGAGCTGAAGATGTTCTCTCTTTGCTATGGTCTCTCATAATCTCTGTCTTCTCAATATTTAGATTGCAGAGTGTCTTGCTTCTTGAGTAACTCCAAAGTGTGTAGTGTGTACACAGTTGTGGGGGTAAAGGGTATTGGGATCAGATCCTGGGAGCTGATCAGTAACTGCAAGAAGTGAACAGAAAGGTTTTGGAATGTTCCAGAATGGTTGGAACAAACCTTGCAGAAGAGAGAGCCCTCTAACTAGTGTGGGTTTCGCAGCACAGTAACCAGCTTGTCCCAAATCAGTGAAAAAGAGCATTTTTAACCATTTTCAGTGCATGAGTCATCTGCACTACTCTTGCATACTTGTGTCAGTCCAGCCCAATCCAAAACACTGTAGTTCCAAACAAACAAACATGGCTTTATGCATGTTGTCAGCAATTAAAAGAAATGTGATGATTGTTCTTCTGTGGGTAATAGGGGAGAAGAGAAAACCTGCACTCTGTACAACTCTAGACAGTAATATTGTAAAACAATGGATTTTTTTTCTGGTATTTTTAATGGGATATTAAAATAACTCTGACCATGTAATAGAGGTCAATGACCACATTAATTCTGGATTAGTTCAGAAGCATAACAGAGAAGAGAAACTTTGAAATTACATTTTACAGCTTGATGGGTTTTGCCTGAAATTGCAGCATTTTCATTGTTTTAATCTTTTTCAGATGGAATAGGAGGACATAATTTATCCAATTTGCCTGAACAAAGATAACAGTTCCTTTCTGACAGACAGACAGGAATTAACCTGAAGATGGAATGGGTTTGAGATAAGAGTCATGGCAGTGGTGAAGTGTAGTGGGAAGCTTTGGCCGGTGTTTCAGTCTTGATTGGCCATAGGTGATGTTATTTGGCATCTTTGCACTGTGTACCAAAGCTGAATCATACTGATTGGCATCAGTGAACTGGCAGAGCAACTGAAACATTTCATGGGCTCATAACCTTGGTAAGATTCAGCTCATGAAGGAAGGTGTTACAAAATACAAAGGTTAAGCATATTTACATAATATTTACATAAAACACGCACAAGTAAAATTTAATAAGATTAGAAGAGAAAGAATCATTTATGTAACATTTTGATTCAAGATAAATCTCACTTTTCTTAAACAACCAACTGGTCAGAAAGTAAAAATTAGAATGGCAAATAGGGGTTCATTGTAAAATTCTCAAACCTTTCATTAGCACATACAGCAGCAGGGTAGAGGGTTTCCTGCCTCTATTTCCTTATGTGTTTTTGTGCTCAGTTGAGGTGTATTGCTTAGTTCTGTTTTGCTGCCCAGTAGGAAGTTGACTCAAACATGAGCAAAAGCATGGTTTTTCACCAGAAGACAGCTTTTGCACCATTCATTAAACCAGAAAGGGAAATGTACCCATATTTCTGTTGTTTTTTGTGTATTGTGGTTCTGAGCCTACCTCTGAGGCTTTTGATGTTTCCTAAATCAGATTATGTGTGAATGCAGACAGTTTCTTTAGATACCTTTCTTTTGTTTTTGATTGCATCCTTTTTTATTACTTCAAGAAATAACCTTGTGAGTGCATTATATTTTATATATATATATAATTTTTCTTAACTGTTTTCAGGATAGGCCCAGGTAGGACAGCAAAGTCTGCTCTGTTTAATCAACCTGCTTTCAACCTGCTTTAATCAACCACCGCATGCTCTGTCCAGCATCAGTGATGGGAGCCACTGTTTTAAGATAATTTTTCTTAGCAAAACTAGTTGTAAGGTCATCTAGATGTATTACACACTACAGCACATTCTTGGTGTGTTGCATCACAATCTTTTCAAAGAGCCAATCTTGCTTCTGTGGAAGAAGCTTAGTTAGTGATCCTGCAGCTCTGATTACTTTCTCCTCCTTTCTTGTGGTTCCTCCTGGTGCTGCTCACTTGTGCAGACTGTAATGTAGCTAGAAAGAATAATTTTTTCCTGCACTTGTTTAAGATGTTACAGAACCTAAATTTCATCTTTTATTTAACTGTTGTAAATGAAACCCAGATGGGTTTCAGAATTTTACCCTATTTATGCTGGTGCTTACTGGAATGACATATTTAAACTGGAATTCAGTAAAATATGCATTGCATGTATGTAGAGCTAAATCACAAAAATTGAACTTTGCTTCCCTGAAGGTTGTTTTAAAAGAGCCTCTGGGAACCTTTACTTCTTTTTGTAAAATAGTGTATATCTTTACAAGCTTTTTATTACTCTTACAATTCATGTCTTGCCCCACATTAGAATTTCAGCTTCTGTGTATTGAACTTGGAATCAATCAAAACTGAAACTGAAAATGGTGTGAAGTGAGGGTCTACTGAATTCACTGGATGCAGAGCTGCATTCAAGTGATTTAAAAAAAATTGATACCAAGTAGGTAAGAGAGGTGAAGAAACAAAAAAAATCTTCAGCTTTCCAGTTATAGGTTTCCTTTTGAGCTTATATTTTGCTGTTTCTGAATCACAGGAGATAAATTATGTTATTTAATTAGAGAAACCATCGCTGTTATCCTAATATGGTGTATTTTTCCTTTTCTTTTTTTTCCTTAAACAAATACATTTAATGGTTGCCAGTTCCTCCAAACAAGTAAAACTTCTGCTTCTCTATGGATAGATAGAAGCTGTAACTTTATCTGCTTCAAAATTACATCTTAATTAATTCGGTTGTTTTGCTGCTCCTTTGTGTTTTGTTCTTTTTTTAGGAGAATTACGGGTTTAGCAAAATAGAAGTAAGAGACAATGGCAGTGGAATCAAGGTTGATGATGTCCCAGTTATGGCAGTTAAACACTACACCTCAAAAATCAGCTCTTCTGAGGACCTTGAAAGGCTGACAACGTACGGTTTCCGTGGGGAAGCTTTGGGATCGATTTGCAGCATATCAGAAGTGAGCACTTGCAATAAATGTGTAGCATTTGTGTTATGATATCTGTTGCCTGTGTTGATGGAAGTTTTATTCTGTGCAAAGAGTTTACATGTTTCAGCGACTTGCCAGGAATATGCTTGTGTATGCTGCTTTTCTCCCTAGCCCCAGAAGCCATGTCATACAAATTTCTTGTTTGTGTCAGTCCTGCCTTTCTGTCACACAGGTCACACAGTGCTCTGTTTATTTTGCTCAGTCATAAGAGGTAACAGACAGATTGTGTTGTATTCTCTTTCCTTTTGTGTCAGGGAGTATCATGTCAAAGAGGATGGCTGACTTTGCTACTTGAATTAGGGTAGACCAAGAAAGGAGCAGCAGGTGATGGCCAGGAGAAGTAATTTCAGGGGACTGATGGCCCACATAGCCACCATTCCAGTAATGATTTCTGCCTTGTTATCTAGCTGATCAGCAGTCATGGGATCTTGCTGGGCTCCTTATTGCTCTTTGACATGTATGTGACTGCAATTGCACAAACTTTGTCCCTGTGAGTAAACAGGAACCTGCTACCTGACCTGTCTGAGTCTGAGCCATATGTTTGTATTAAGAGGATTGGCAGTGTACTGACATTTGCTACTTAACTTGTTGGCTAAAAGTAAATACGTTTGCTCAAAACAATCTGAAAAGTGTTCAGGCTGATAAAGGCACAGCATCTGCCAGGTCTCTTGTGCTCTCCCTTTCTGAATTCATGCTGCACCAAGGTCAAGTTTTAGGTGCAAGTCTGCCGAGGATTAGATCATGCAGGAAGATACCAATGCCTGTCTGGTTGGAACCATCAGCTGTTGAGGTCAGGAGAGATGATGGTACAGCTTCACTCCTTGGTACCTTGGGCTGCATTCACCTTGCACTAAGCAGGAGTGGGTCTCCATGTGTATTTGCATGGAGATTTCCAAAGATGCTTTCAAAAGTGTTGGTGTTTTGATAGATGATGACAGACCTCAATCATTGGTTCCTTCTAATGAGCTCTCAGAGCAGAATGCCATCTGTTCAGAGCTTCTAATCAGCTCTGTGGTACGTTTCGTAAGAGATGGGAGGTGGCCTGAGTGTATGAAGTGCTTTAATAAGTATTACTCCTTGTATCAGTAATTATGTTAATTAACACTCCTGGCATTAATTGTGTTCTGCCTACCCAAACTGCCCCCTGAAATTTCAGTTTAAAGGTACTTTGCTATTGGCCCTTAAGTAGGTCTGCAATACTGTAATTCCCAGTTAATCAATTATTGTTTTTCTCTCCAGGGGCATGACTGAATGCTGAATGATTCATGAGAGACACTAAAATAAACCAAAATATCCTGAAACTCTGTATGTGTGTTAAACTTTGTCTTGCAGGTGATTAAAGGGCAGTGGTTCTGTTATTCACAATGTTGGTAAATGAACTCTGATTTATGACTGCTCTTGCTAAAGCAATCTGTGAATTACCTTAACAGCTTACAAAACTTGCTGTGACTGATTGCCAGATATGTTTAGGTGTGGAAAGAAAATATATTGTTTGTTTGAGAGTAGTCTTTAAGTTAATGGAATCTTAAATGAATTTAAGTTGTCGTAGTGTATTTGTCTCACAGAGGGTAAAAATGCAGAACTGTCAATTGATAAAGTTTATTTAATCTGTGCTAGAATAGAAAATAGAGCAGTGTGTGTTGTAGGTAGCAGGAATTGCTGTGCTTTGTGAATCAGCATGATAGAAATGCTTTTAGTTCAATGGCAGGAAACATGCAGAATAATGCTGAATGTTTCTGTGCCTGTAAGAAATACCTGTTCAAGAAAAATTTTATAAACTAATTTAATGTAATTGTGGTGACTAAAGTAACAGAGTGGTGTGGTGAGTGTGGTAGCAAAGTTTATCTAAGCTGATTCTGAACTTTGTCTATCCCTGATTAACGTAGGCTTTTTTTACATCACTCTCTTCAGGTTTTGGTCACAACAAAGACAGCTGCAGATGATTTCAGCATTCAGTATGCTCTGGATAGCAATGGACGTGTAACCTCTAAAAAGCCTTCCCATCTTGGGCAAGGTAGGCTATCACTGTTCTGGTGTTGCAAGGTTACAGGTGTATTTTGTGTTTCTCTGAGGCTCTAGCTGATTTAAGTACCCAACAGTTGAAATACCTGTTGGGTACTTAAAGGCTGAGTATGAAATCTTTGCAGCTGTAAACGTTTCTTGCCTTGTGTCTGTCAGCTGAGAATGTGTTGTCATAGTGTAAGAAATGATACGTCTTGGAAGTTGTTCTAGATTGTAATTATAAACTAGTTTCTCCTTCTCTGACTCACTTCTTCAAGCTGACAGTGGAAATAAAACCTGTAAAAATTAAATGCTCCAAGTCTGTATAAGTATATGAGAGATTTCTTCAGGACCAAAGTAAGTATGTAGCAAAATCCTTGCTTAAAGGAGGAAGAGCTGCCCTGCTGCCATACATAGGAATTGCTGGAAGCAGAGTGGCTGTAGGACCAGGCAAAGTCACAGTTCTTTCTAACCTGCAGGAAGGGTGTGTACCTAATTTTTACTATGGGTTCTTTTTAAGATTTAGCCTGTATAGTGTTTTCCACAGCCAGAACACCTGCAGGTTGCAATGCCTTGTCTTTCATTGAAATGGTTGAGTTCTCTGACATATCTAATGCTTTGCAATATCCTTATGGGCTAGGAATTTATGTGTTTATGTTGGTAGATGAATATTCCTCCTCCTGCTGTGTACTGTACCTTGAGCAGAGGTATTTGGCTTCAGGTACTACCCTAAAGCAAGTGCTTGTGAAGGCCCTTAATGAAGCACAATGTTCCTTTGCCTCCAGATATGTGTGATTAGATTCTAGTCTGTTAATTAATTATTTTGCTAATGAAGGCTAACTTATGCATTGAGACAATCTTCAGCTTTATTTAGTGCTGGTGGTTGCTATTGTTAGTGTGTAGGAAAGAAAGCTTAATGCTGCATTCATAACTCTAAATAAAGAAGAATCAAAAGTCTTGAGATGCCTTTTTGGGGGAAATGACTGCTAATTTTGGTATGTTTCTTCTCATGCTAATAACCTGATTTAGTGCAGCAGCATACAAACGTGTATGTTTATGTAAAAATAATTTCCTCAATATCCCGTCAGTGATTTGCTTTCAGTGTAATTTCTACTTTATTTTTTATCACCTTCTTGCAGGTACTACAGTAACAGTCCTAAATTTGTTTAAGAATCTTCCTGTAAGAAAGCAGTTTTACTCAACAAATAGAAAATGTAAGGAAGAACTGAAAAAAGTCCAAGATCTACTGACAGCGTATGGTATCATAAAGCCAGACCTGAGGATCACATTAACACATAATAAGGTAATAATGAGGGTTTTTTTTCTTTCAGCTGTCTTAAGGATCAGTTTCTGATGAATCCATGCAATTCATGTAATACTTATACAAAGTCTTTGATTCTTAAAATTTTTCTTTCATCGTAGCTTTGTTTTGGACTTCCACTTACTTTCTCCTTTCGTAGGTGAATATTTATAATGGCTACAGATTTTGATGTTAAGCTCCTAAAACTCAGGCTCAGGTATTTTTGGTCTCTTGTAAGAGATGCCTGGCTAGATATGTGAAGTATAAAAATTATTTTACATGCTAGTGGTTAATAAAGATGGTGGTGATGTTTTGCAAACAAAGTGAGACCTTATGAGATCGCAGGGCCTGATAAAGAGTTAACCAAAGCCACCTGAAAGAACTTGCAAAACTTACTATTTTAGACAGTCTACCTGGATAGAAGCTATAGTTCATACAGGCAGCATACTGTATTCTGAGTCATAAGAGCTCAGTACATAACCATGGTTTTATTTTAAAAGGCTGGAAAGTTCAAAACAATTTGTGTTGTTGGTGTAAGAGCAGTAACATGTTATAACAAGAACATTTAGTTGAGCTAGTTGCTCTTGATTAAACTTGGGAGGATGAATGCAGAGGTTACTTGGAGATTACTTCAACTTCACTGCATGCTGAATGGTAATTCTACATCACAGCTACAGAAATGACATGTTGAGCAGTTCATCTTAGCCTGACCCAAATTTAACATAACAGATTTCATTGGCTGTACCCTGGCTTTTTACACCTCTGAGGGAGAGGCTGTGCTAATGAGCTTCCAAGTTGCCACAAAGTAGAGAGTGACATCTCGTGGCCAGATCCCTCAGTAAGTCTGTTTCTGTTCTAAAATAATGCTGTTTGTTGATATTTGTCATACTCATTGAGACTTGATCGGTTACCCCATCAATCAAACATTCACGCTTCAGTTCCTTTGCAGTGGGAGTAGGAAAAGGCACTGTGTGCTTTTCTGAAATGACACGAGATTTCCCTTCCTCTTCTGGACTCGTTTAACATGCTTTGATTGTATTTATGTATGTATTTTTAAATATCACTGTGTAGATACTGTAAAAATCTAAAGCTGGCTACAGAATTAGTATTTCAAGGCTGAGAAAGAGTAGCTACTTGTAGTCTTACTTCATTGAGATCACTGAGAATTTGAAACCAGACATCTTGGCAGGGTCTGCCTCCAAGACTGTATTGAGCTCCTTGACATATCTACCAGTGATTCACAATACTGATGGTGGTCAATAAAACTAATTTTGTCGTCTTGGTGGTTTATTTTTGCCTTCTTCAGCAAGTCACAAATGCTATTTTCTTCATAATATTTTGATTTCATCCCTTTGATCAGACTAATGAGTATCTTGGGATGTTTTTTTCTCTGCTTATTATAATACAGTGGCAGTAAGGTCCAAGAAGGTGATTACCTGTATTTTTCCCAACACTTCCTGCAGAAAGGGTGTGGAGGGTGGCATGATAGTTGCCATTGCACATTGGTTTTTTTTTTGAACCTCACTTATTAGCTTCAGAGGTACATTCTTCAATACCTAATTTTAGGAATTATATGAATGGGTAAAAAAGTTTAATTCATTGTAATGGTAAAAATGATGCTGGTTTTTTTGTATTTTTCATTTTGCACTGTCAGTCTTTTGTTTGTTTAATTTATTTTTTAAAAAGAGGAAAATAAGCGAGAAAGTGCTCAAACATTTCATCACAAGAGGTCGCTCAGTAGCCATTGCTGAGACAGTAAAATTTAAGGCCTAAGTAGACAGAAAGTATAGTCTGTCTCTGTGCATGTGGAGATGCTTTAAAATAGTCTGAAAGTTAAAAACTGAACTGAACTTCATAAAATTTCTATTCAGATTCCTGTCTTTCTACTGCCGTTGGCATTCTGTGCAAAATAAAAAGTTACCTGTTGTATCACATCTTTTAAAATATTTGAAATTCTGCTTTTCCAGTGTGTAGCAACTTGCGCTAGGTCAATGGTGAATTTGTTTTACCTTATCACAGAATGTGAATATTCTTTATTTCTTTTGCCTTTATATGCTAAATATTGTTGTCATTACAATAGCTAATTTGGATCAGGAAAGTGTTTTTTCCATATAGACACTAGAGAATATTTGTGCTATAGTAATACTCTGCTGAATAGTGTTCTGGGTGATTTTATTTGTTTGTGTGTTAGTTATATTTTTGTTAGAAATGTACTAGGAGAAAGAATCAACTTCTTAGAATAGCTTTTTTTTTTTTTATGTAGCTCATAGATAATGTGTTCATTTAAAAGACAAATTGTATATGCAGTTATTCAGAGGACTTCTTAGAATCCCAAATTCTTGAGGCTGAACCAGTACTTTGTGTTGCAATGGAAGATAATACACGTTGAGGTACAATCAGGTTCCTGGGCTTAAAAGGGCAAGAAGATAGCAGAGATGAGCTATTACAGGCGGAGACAAGGAAAGATGAATTGAAAAACTAGAAAGGATAGTAAGTGAAAAAAGTGTAAATAAAAATGTATTTCAAGGAAGTTTTCTAAATAAATTACAAAACCAATACTTTTTTTTTTAAAAAGCCACACAAGAAAACAAAACTAAAAACAACCCTCCCCCGGAAAAACCAAATCCCCCAGTTTTTAAAGTCTTGTATTTTATATGAAGTTGAAGGAGAATGGTAGGTTGGATGGGGTTTGAGCAGCTGGTCTTGAGAAACATGCCCATGGCTGGGGAGTTGGAACCAGATGATCTGCAAGGTCCCTGTCAACCCAAACCATTCTGTGAGTCTGTGAAAGCATAGCCCTGGCTTTACTGGGGAAGAATGTAGTAAGGCTGAAGCTGCCATAAAGTATCTGAGGTTAGACATCTGAAAATGGTTGCCTGATGAATTCCAGCAGAAACTTATTTTGGCAAGTCAGGGCTCTTACTGAGCTGTTGAAGTATAGATGGTTTTAGGATGTATGCTACATTGCATGTTGAATTTCCACCATGTCTGAGTTTTTTCAAAAGGTGGTGTCATGCTTTTGAATGAAATTTCCACAATTTTTTTCTTCTTCCTACATTTTATGTCTGTGTTAGTTTGGAAAATATTGATTGCTGTTAAGTGTGGTTCTTCACAGAGGAGAAATCAGATGATTGTTTGATTTCTCTTCCAGCCTTTGGTTGATTTTTAGTGGGTAAGAAAATAGATACTCTCTATTCCTCCTCAGATTTATTTATTGTGGACTCTCCATCAGTGACTTTCCAAGATAGGAAACACTCAATTGCTCTTTCTGCTCAGAATGTTTTGTTTGTATTAGCAATAAATAATGAATCACTTTGCAGATCAACCCTTGAGGTACTATTGCTATTTTGACAACTTGGATTAGCTAGTGCTCTTTCTTTTTATGAAGGTTTATCCTGCCAAGACATTCTTTGAATACTGATAATGTTGATCCTCTTGCCAGTATGGTTATGTTAGAAAGAGGTATTTTTCTTCTTTCATCACCATGTTCCTTGAAAGCATATTGAATAATGAGACAACCAAATGGAAATAATTTACATGAGTATTCAGCAAGTTTATTTAAAGTTAATGTTATCTGAAGGCGTGTTAAGAACATTTCAAAGTCAGCTACTGCTTAAACTGCCTCAAACCTTTCAGCCCCAAATGCTGTGTTCTAGCAACCTGTGAGCTCTGGCTTTGTTTTACCCAAGGTGGTAAAACACAGCTTTTAGTAGTTCCAGCTCTTCTCTAGAACTGCAGTTTTCACACTCTGCTCTGTTTAATACCAGTAGCCCTCAGCTGAGTCACTATAAACCACTGATGTTGAAGAAATAGAAGGGTATTTCATCAGTGTTTTGTAAGACTGTTGATATGGAATGCTTTAATTCTGTTTCAGTTGCCTTTATTCCACAAATGCCAAAATGAGCGAGGGTATCCAGTAACTATACCTATTTTAACAATATTAGATATAGTAGATCCAAAAAAAAATTCAGCAACAGATGGTTCACATGGTGCCTATCAGCAGGTCATACTGTGCACAAGTGGTCCCGTGTCTTCTGCAGAGTACGGATGGGCCATAAGTAGGCTCAGTAAATTTTCCAATTCCTGTTGAGGAAAGCTTGGCATAAGTGAATTTTTTTTCCAGTGTTTTTCACACATAACATTTGAAGCTTGGTCACACGCAGTTCTGCCTAAAATTGTTTCTTGTTTGTTTCTTAAGAAAGTCATGAGTCAGAACTTGCAGATGCAAAGTCCATTTGAAAAGTCTTGTAGTAACTGTGGGTAGTAGTCTTCCCCAAAACCTCTTTCATTGGTGGTGTTGACTTAAAGGATGCCATCTTTATCTTTTCTTTACAGTAAGTCTCCTCTATTTTCCAAAGTTGCATAATCTTAGCCAACAGTTTTTATGAGATAATCCAAATCCAGGATTTTTTTCTGTGTCCCTGTCTTTGTAATAAGTGTGGATTTTTTGAGATCGAGTGTGTTAGGGTAAATTTACCATTTTTAATAATGTCAATACAATTTGCATTCATTCATTGTGCTTCCAGACTCTGCTGTAGCTGCATGTTGAAAATAAATCTGAATTGAGCAGAAATAGCAGCACATAAACTCTGTCTTGAGTTGGAAAGGCTACTCTGTTTAATGTAATGATGATGAATTAAATCCCTCCCTAATCTGTGTGTCTTAAAATATATGAAGAGGAATTACGATTAAGAATCTGCAGTGCTCTGCAGCCAACATGCTTCCATTCTAACCTGGAATACAGCTCAGTCTTTGCTTCTATTTGTTGTTCAGTGGCTTTGCTGAGAAAGCCAAACAGAGAGTTAATTATGGTGTTTTTTTGTGCTGAGGACACCTGTCCACTAGGAAATGCGCTGAGACCCTCAACTCAATTTACATCAGCCAGAGAACAGCTGCCAGATGGTAACTACTTTTGGTCACTACCAACCTGGTTGAATTTGAACTGGTGACCCAGAGGTGAAATGCTTTATATCCTATTACTAATTCCTTGAGGTTTCCAGTTTCTCATCCATCACTTTTTACAAATGACAGCACAGTATATGTCAAAAATCTCAAAACAATTACTGTTTCACATATGCAGCGTGTGTTGCAGAATCTGAGATGTGCCTTCGCAAGGCTTTTGCACTCACACTATCGGCTTAAAAAGGTAAATGGAAAAAAGGATGTTTCTAAAGCTACATTTTCCCTCTTCTTTAGCAATGTACTTTGTCACTGTTATATATGTTATTTTTGTTAACTGCTGTTTTACAAAAGGCTTTTAAACCTCCCTTTGTTTAAATAGAATTCACTGTGATGTACGTTTTCTGAATCACAGTTTTAGATTGGAAAGTGGGTTTTGACAGTAGTTTGATTGTTTAGGAGGCTTTATTTATTTATTCTTTCCTCCCGCTAGGGAAATGGAATTAATAGAATCTTAGAATATCTTGAGTTGGAAGGGACCCACAGGGTCCCCAAGAATCCCACCATGTGCCTGAGAGTGTTGTGCAGATACTTCTGGAACTCTGTCATGCTTGGTGCTGTGACCACTGCCATGGAGAGTCTTTCAATGCCCAACCACCCTCTCAGGGAAAGAACCTTTTCATAGAACCTGAGAATCATTAAGGTTGGAAAAGACCTCCAAGAGCATCAGGTCCAGCCTTTGACCAAATACCACCATGCCCACTAAACCATATTGTGAAGTGCCACATCTGCTCAGTGTTTGAACATGCCCAGGGACAGGGACTCTACCACTTTCCAGGGGAGCCTGTTCCAATACCTAATCACTTGCAGTGAAGAAATTTTTCATAACACCTAACCTGGACCTCCCTGGTGCACCTTGAGGCCATTTCCCCTTGTCTTGTTGCTGCTTGCATGGGAGAAGAGCCTGACCTCTACCTGGCTATGACTTCCTGTGAGGTAGTGAGCAATAAGATCACTTCTGAGCCTCCTCTTCTCCAGGCTAAACACCCCAGCTCCCTCAGGCTCTCCTCATCACACTTGTGTTCTAGCTTCTCTGGACACACTCCAGCACCTCCATGTCTTTTTTGTAATGAGGGGCCCAAGAGTGCACAGAGAACATGGGGTGTGGCCTCACCAGTGCTGAGTACAGAAAGACAATCGCTGCCCTGGTCCTGCTGGCTACACTGTTCCTGACAGAGGGCAGCATGCCATTGGTCTTCTTGGCTGGCTTATGTTCAGCTGCAGTCAACCAGCACCCCCAGGTCCTTTTCCAGTAGGCACTTTAATAGCCATTCTTCCCCCAGCCTGTAGTGCTGCAGGGGGTTCTTGTGATCCAAGTTCAAGACCTGGCACTTCATCTGGGGCCACCATTGGCCTGGGCCCATCAATTCAGCCAGTTCAGATAACTCTGCAGAGCCTTTCTGCCCTCCAGCAGATCAGCACTCCCACCCAACTTGATGTTGCCTGCAAACTGGCTGAAAGTGCACTCAGTCCCCTTCTCCAGATAATTGGAAAAGATGTTAAACAACTCTGGCCCTGATACTGAGCCCTGGAGAACACCAGTAGTGACCAGCTGCCAACTGCATTTCATTCATTCACCACCACTCTCTGGGCTTGGCCATCCAGACAGAGTGCATCCAAAAAGATTGCGCCTGTCCAAGCCATGGGCTTTCAGTTTCTCCAGGAGAATGTGGGAGACTGTGTCCAGGATTTTACTGAAGTTAAGGTTACATTGCAGCCTTCCCCTCATCCACTAGGTGGGTTACCTGGTCATAAGAGATCAGGTTCTCTGAACACCCA
The DNA here is from genome assembly GCF_017590135.1 of Pyrgilauda ruficollis. Lineage (NCBI taxonomy): Eukaryota > Metazoa > Chordata > Aves > Passeriformes > Passeridae > Pyrgilauda > Pyrgilauda ruficollis. The sequence goes on from NW_024530044.1 coordinate 1,201,745, forward strand.
TGGCTGAACATGTGTGATTAAAGCAATCAAAAAAGCATATGACTCTCAGTAGTCTTTGGAATTCTTGAAAGGCTTTGAAGACACGTGTTACCAGATGAAGATCCTTGCTTCCTTGTATCTGTTAGCTCCTCTCCTAACTTCCAAATCCAAGCATTTCTCCACTGTCATGCTCAAGAAAGTCTTTTTGTTGAGAGAGTGCTCTCATGTCATGAAAGGGAAATCTAAGGAATACACTGGAATTTGTAGAATGAACAGTGATATGGAACATGACTGTCTTTCAACAAATCCCCTTGATAGCTCTAATATGCAGTGCCATGGGATAGACAGGTATGTAGCTGCATCTGATGAGGGGAAAAATGGTGCTTTGAGTTTCTGTGCTGCATATCTCCACTGGTAATTGTCCCAGCATCACATAAAAATGGAGGGGGCAACTGATTCCTTAGGGATGAATATAAAATATCTAGGAAAATAGTTGATTAGTTGCTTAATATTTTTATAAGCTAAATTGAAACATTTTTGTGATTTCTGTTTTCAAGGGAAGTTTATGTAAGGGTTTTCTTTTGTTAAGGTAACTTACCACTGGTTTTAAAACAGGACACCAGTTAAGGCGTGGAGCTGAAAAACAGCAGCGCTTTTCAAGGCTGGCATTCTAAAGAATGTGGTGAGGACTTCACATTGATCAGTTTTGATTTTAGCAGATGGGTTTTCTTCCACTGCAGAGAACGTGCCAGACCTTGGAACTGGGTCTCTGTGCATCATTAAGATGAAGAGGTTATAGATACAGTATTGGAGGATGTGGTTTTGTTTCCCTTGGGCTCAATTCAGTCTTGGGATATTGCTGCCTAGTTGTGTTCCTGTTTGTGTACTCTCTTAACAGGTAGACAGCAATGCTTCCAATTGAAACCTAATAAGGTTTTAAGTCAAGAAACTAAGGAACATGCTGGCCCAAACAGTTATCTGCAGTGAGATCTCAGATGCCAGGGTGATATGATTTTTGAAGCATGTAGCACAAAACTAGAGAGACTGTGAAATGCAGTTTTCTTTTAAAGAGCTAACTCAAGTTACACTACCAGCCCACAGCTCATGTACGACTGCTTGCTCAACTGGACTTTTACACCCCCAAACCTTATTACAGGGTGAGTAACATGACTGTCATGAAATAAGGAAAATAGGTGTGGTTTGGGTACTCAAAGTCTACTTTAAGTGCACTGCCATTATGTAGTAATAAGGTAAACGGAATGAGTCTGTTTAATTCATAGCATCATAATTGTGCTGAAGTAGCCACAGCTGGAAACAGCATCTGGTCCCAGCTCTCATTAAGATTTTCCTTTTATCTGGGATTGCAAATCACTGTAGCTGCTGGTAGAAATTCTAAAATACAAAGGATAGTTAGGGATGCAGAGCAACTGCTTTTTTTTTCATCTGTTCTTCCTTGGGGTCTTTGAAGAAACAAATCCTGAGCAGCTCTTAATTCTCTTTCTAGTCCTGTATAGCAGGGACCCCAGTGGGAAGAGGTTGCACGCTCTTTCTCCACACTTTACACATTTTTCAAGGAATCCTCCTGCACTACACGTGTTCATCCTGAAATAACAGCTGCCTAGTCTCTGTGTGTGTGGAGTCATACAATCATTTATGTTGGAGTGTACATTGTCACCCTCCACAAAAGTATGCCTGTGTCCTAGGGCTGCATGGGGTGGAGGAATAGGTACACACAAACGCACACATCATTATCCTCTGCATATGTGCAATAGATTTTATATGCATTAGGACATTTTGTAAGATCTGGATCGTGCAATCCCCTTCAATGAAACAGAGAGGTGGAATATATTTGGCTAGCTCTTGCAGAATCTAAGATGGGCTATATGTAATAATATATCTTTGAGTAGGCTGTTTCTGCAGCGTCATCATACTGACTAGAGTCAGATTCTTCCTTGGCTCATCCTAGACACCCGCTTTATATGACCTAGAAAAAAAAATATGGAGGGTGTGTAAGAGGGGTGTATTTTTAGCTAAACTAAAGGGTATAAGCAAGGTTAAAAAAATAGGGTAATGCAGAACCTCATGGCAACACTTTCCAAAATAAATGAAATGGAACAGGCATTGTTTCTCTGATTTTATTAGTGCCTGTTGATACATCTGGGGAATATAGAAAAATAATTTTCTGTAAATTACCATCTCTTGCTATGTTTTTGCTTCATAATGTTTAGTCAGGGCTAGAAATGAATACACGCTCTATTCTGTCTTTATATAGTATAGAAATTTAGGAGTTGTGTGGCCTCTTTAGTTTGTGGCTTTAATTTAACCTACAGTGGTAACTATTTCCTAAAATTCTGTCTTTAGTACTGAACATCTGGTGAATATATGACTATTTAAAAAACTAATCTGAGCCTATTACAGTATCTACTTTTAGCAAGTTTGTATTTAATAAATTCTCATTTTCCACAGCTTTGTTAAAACCACCTTAATCAAATGATCTTTTCAAAGATCTGAGTATCAGCCATTCTAGCAGGTCAAGCTGTGTAATAACCTTGTATTAATCAGCAGCTAAGATTTATATCTGTACCTGCAGCATCACACTAGGATACCCGAAAATAAACAGCATGATGTTTATATTAGTCATGTAACAAGTGTCTTTCTCAGTTTGGTCACATGCATTTAATTTAAAATACATCCAGTAAAGAAAAAAATCACTTGGCACTTTCTGTTTCCATTTTAAGTAATCAATTTTAAAATAGAAGCAGTACAGGATATGTTTTATAAGAGGAGCTATAAAGAAGAGGACAGATTCTTTCATCACTCCAGAATGTCTTTGAGGAGGCTTAGAGCAGGTGTAGAGGAGAGAGGCTGAGGCAGCCCTGGGCTGTCCTTCACCTCTGCCGGCTCTGGAGCATGGGGGGACTCCCTGCCAGAGCTGTGGACACCCAAGCCGTGGCTCTCCTTACTCGTTTCTCCTTCTCCCCTTTTTCTGTTTGCTGCCTCCTCAGTGTAGATTGTGTGTTGTTTGAGGGGTTCACCTCACTGTAGAATAACCAGGCTGTGATCCAGCATGTGCAAAGGGCTGTCAGGCTGCTCTCTATGAGATGAATTACATTCAGGCAGGACTAAAAAGCCCCACTTCAAAAATGCTGCAGAATGTAGTAGAACTGGAAAAGTAAAGATTTGGGAAATAGTTTAGGGTCAACAGTCTCAAAGCTTTACAATTCCACCTGTCCTGTAGGAAGGGAATATCGTGTTCCAGGAGAACTGTGTTCTTCTGTGGCATTCACCCCTGAAGGCCAGCAAATATTCCACTGGACAGGTGGAATTTTAAGGCTATGTATAGCATTTCTTGAGATGGGTGCTTGTGTATTTTTTGCTCTCTCACCATCCTTTCACTTAACAGCCTGTACTTGAATACTGTGAACTCATTTTGAATTTATTGGACACCTGGTACCTACTGAAAGTATAAATTTCAGCAGCACTGTAACATCCAATTTAAAATACAACATGCTGCATTATTTTTCCTTTTGTATTTAAAGGAAAACATTGAACACACTCAGGCAACTAACAGTGACAAAAATGAAGTGGACCTGAGTGTAGCAGTCTCAGTTGCCTAGAAGCAGAAAACCAACCAAGGATAATGTTTTTGTTTTTGATACACATCAAAGAAAGTCAGCAGATTCAGAATTAAATTTGTGACTATTTGGCATAGGACTACTCATTAGTGATAGACAAAATTTCACCTCCCAAAAGTAAGTAATACCTTCTGTATGCATAAGTGGACTTGACAAGTAACTTCTGTTGCAAGTTGCAGTTCATATTGCCTTACTGCATTTATTAAGTCTTTGTAATTACATTTCAAGACATGTAGCTAATACAGCAGTTGGTCCTTCACCCTTCTAACTTGTAAAAGTTTTCATTAGACAAATAACTGTTTTCCTAATATATAGTTCCTTAGAAACTGCTTTTCTTTCTGAATGGCAGACTTATCATAGACCTAGAGTATCCATGTGAGAGCTATGGATGGACAGCTAATAACCTGATTTCTGTTGAAACAACATCTTTGCTATAAGTAACTTATGCATTGCAGTGCCCACCTTCAGATATTGACCAGCCTGTGAAAGACCTGTCGTAAACCCTCACTTTAACTGCTCAGGAAAAGCACAAATCCCACTGCTGTATATCTAAGAGGAGAAGTAATATTTGTATTGACTTGGTTTTAACAGTTGCCCTCAGGTACAGAAGTCCAGAATAGCCACAAAACATGCATGAATACAAGCTTTGCTTAGTTTTCCAATTGCTGTGTGTCTAAATAAGTAATGCAGTATGAGAACACGTGTCAAAAGGTACCATATCGAGTCTGTTAACACTGGAAGTTGTGATTTTCAGAGGGTCAAGGTACAGAATGTTACATATACAGTGTGTGTGCAGTTGCATATGCATGTTCATAGACATGACATGAGTTCAACAAATATAATGTCAAAAATTTGACTCTGTGCCATTTGTTTCAGGCAGTTATTTGGCAGAAGACCAGGGTATCAGATCACAAAATGGCCTGTATGTCAGTTCTGGGAACAGCCATTATGAGCAGTATGGTACCTTTTCAACACTGCTGCGAATATCCTGAGGTGAGTTTTAACTTCCTTCTCCCAAATTCACTTCAGGTCTGTCAATGAAGAGAGCTAAAGAAATACTCAAAAGAAAGAGACTTCAAAAAAGAAGGTGTGTTTCCAGATTGACATCTGATTAATGCATTTGATTCTATTACTGTCCTCTCCATAAAATTAATTGGTTTGGTGATTGAAAATCCACTCCAAGAATCACCTCGTCAGGACTCATGTGGCACTGATCAAATGGCAGTAAAAACAGTTGTGATGACAAATGCAGAATTGCTGATTGCTCAGAGCTGTCTCAGTTGGGATTCCTGGCCCACAGGCAGGTTGTGCTCTCATTAATATCTAAGCATTTAGATGGTTCTCATCTTCATGGCCTCTTAGCCTTGTACTCTGAAGAGTATTCCCTCAATTTCAGTGGGGGCACCTGAGCAGTGAAAGAAACACATACTTAGAAGGGCAAGTTATGCAAAACTTCCACCAAACCTGTGTTTCAACTAAACACTTTCTGGTTTTCAAAAAATTCTGTGTTCTTGGCTTCTTTTTCCCCTTCTGATAATGAGCGAATTCCCCATGATACCCTCCTTTGTCTAATGTTTTCAAAAAAATTTTACTCTACTTCCATTTTTGTTGGAGAAATTTTTTATTAAAGGGGCATCTTGCTACCTTGGAACCTTCTAAGCTGCATTTTCCTGTATCACATAGTAATACCTTGACAGGACGACATGAATCACTGTAAAGTCACAATGGCTCTTAGACAACTTACCAATGCTGCATTCAGCATGGTGCTTAATATTATTCAGACTTTAAAGTCTCACTGTTTATATATGCAGTTTAATAGCATTATTCAGACTTAAATCTTGAGTTTGCCCGAGTGCTTTTATACATGCAGTAGAATGAGGGGGAACAAAGCAAAGTCACTTCTTGTACTTTACAAAGTTTTAGTTGTTTATGTCTGAACTGAGCATCCAGAGCTATTCTTACCTGAATGTCGCTTGGATGTGCCCCCAGGACAAGTGCAGAGGGCTCCAAAGGGAAGATAAGGGGGTATTTAGAAGGGACTAGCTTGGAGGAGGCACTTAGGTTCTCACATTACTTCTCTGCTATATCGTGAGGCATCCATATTCCTTGAATAGAAGTTGGGGAACATTCCATCTCTCTCTCTGTCTCTAAATAGTGTGTAAAATACCATGTGCATCATTTATAGGTGTAGAAGTGATCCATGCATAATGTTGACGTTCAGAAACTGGACATTTCTAAACTAGGCAGCCAAACACTATGGACTGACAGACTGAAGTTGCGTGTGTAATCATTTTTTCCTCCCTTGTGTGCAGGTATTGGAGCAGGTATTTAAGGGCAAGGCATACACTGCTTTTTTCCTTCCCATTCAGTCTGTCTCTCGTTTGCTACACAGACCAGAGGGCAGCTCTTTCATTCTTTTAACTCCTATTTCATTGTGTAGCTTCATGCTCCTTTGCTGCAAAGTCTACTCTGAAGACAAAACTAATCTTGCTGTTCCTTACTGCAGAGTTTAAAACTTCAACAAGTGATCCAGGGATTTTAAATTCTTGCCTTCTTGAAAACATCTCCATTATGGGCACTGAATGAAACAGGAACACATTTCAAATTAGCTTTGAAGCATGCAAACTCAGGAGCTATGTGTAAAATAAAAATAAACCCAAGAAAATAAAGAACCAAAACAACTTTTTAAACTTTTCAGATTCCCAGTCTTGTAAATGGATATAGATTCATTTGGGCTGAAAACTTTCAGACAGAAGATTTCCCTAGTGTCGTCTTTTCCTATGAAGGTTAAGTTTAGCAGCTATATGTGCCACTGGGAGAAAGATAAGTATAAAAGAAAGGCATTCTTCTGTCCACCTGTCACAGATATATTTTAATGCTTATAGAAGTTGTGGTTTTTATTATAGTGTTAATTTTGAAAACAGTTGATCTAGTATGAAATCAAAGTTTCATTAATATTTTCCAGTCTCTGTAATTTTGTCTTCATACTTCATACACTTTCATATATGAAAATTCTACTAAGACTAGTTTTATAAATTGTAGATAACTTTTAATGAGCATACTGATATTCTACATGGCTGTAAATAGTAACAGCAGTCAGCCATTTCTAAATCTGGCAACTTGTTAAATGAGTTATTTAGAGACTTTCAGTTTTGCTTTAATGTTTTCTGTATATAAAAATATTGTTGGAAGTGAATGACTTGTACAAATATTTGTGAATTGGAAAAAGAGCTTGAAGCGCAGAGAAGGAACATTGAGGGAGGATGTGCTAAAGTTGCAGAATAAAATCTCAAAGTGCTGCATGTTGTTTTCTGATAATCATCCAACAGATACTTGACACCTCTTTAATTTGACCAGTGGTGTTTGGTTCTTTGCGACGTTGCTGACCAGAACACGCCAGCTTTAGCACAGAATGCTTGGTACAAGGTCAAGAGGGAATAAGGGAGCACATGAGCAGATAGCTGCGTGACGTAGATGAATGGGAAGGATAGGCCAAGTCCCATGGATCTTAAATTCCATTTCAAATGCATGATAATTTGGATTTTAGCAAATACAAGGGGTTCTGCCAAAAGCACAGCTTATGAGGACTCATTTCTGTGTTCAGTGATCCACCCTGCTACCAGAACATTTTCCAGACTTTCTCATATCTCCAAAATCCTTATGCTACCCCAGTGTTCTTTCACCTGTTAGTTTGGGCAGGTGTAGAAGGGCAATGTGTGGGGCAGGATGTGGGCTGCCCAGGATGTCAGTTTTTGCATGCTGCTGTTCCTGGCTTTTGAAAAGTTACAATTGCCTTTTCTTCAGTAATGTCATTATCTTGAGGCTGTTCTCTCCAAACAGCTGTCAGTTATCACAGGAATTGTGGAAATACATCTTTGGGATTTCTACTTCTTTATCAGATTGATTTGAAATCCATCCAACGGTTTCAAAGTTCCTTAGTGAGGGAGAGGGGGAAGAGATGGGACAAGCAGCACAAGTCATTGGCCTTATTTTGACCTGAAAAACCTGTTAAAAGAATCTCAGCAGAAAAATCTTAAAACTTGGAGTTCATGTTAGGTACACAAATCATGTGCTGTTTCCAAGGCTCCCTGGCAGTGCTGTGCTCACAGGTTCTGCTGCAGCCTGTGAATCGTGGGTGCTCAGCACTCTTGAGAGTCAGATGATTTGGATACAGGTGGCGTAGGTAAATTTAGGTGCCCTGAATAAATGCCCTGTGACAGGCTATTTAAGGTGCTCTGTACATAGAGAAGGAGGGATTGTGTGTTTTGGGCTTTCCCTGTAGGGGTGGGTTACTGCTGCCCTGGCCAGGTTGGGCAGCACTCTGTGCCTTTGGCTTGGACAGGGCTTAGGTTGGCAACCCCACGGTCAGCGAGCCAAGAGCTGCTGGCCTGGCTCTCCACAGCCTCAGCTCCAGGCAGCATCCTGCTGCAACTGGCCGTCCAGATGGGAAATATGTCAATAAACTGATCAAGGGAAATAGATACAAACCCATCTTTCTCAGCCCATTTTTTTTTCTCTAACTGCCTTTGTCTTTGTATGTTGTAGCTGTTGAGAAGCAGTGCATACATTTGAATGACTTGGACTCCTGTACAATTTTGTTTTACTATCTCACCTTTATAAAAAAAAACATTTTGGGTTCTTTAAAGGACTTTTGCACTGTATTTGTTTTATCATTGCAGATAAATCTTTCTGGATTTCTCCCAAAAGCTGAGTCAGACACTTCTTTGACAAGCCTTTCAAGTTCAGAAAGGAGTTTCATTTTTATAAATAATCGTCCAGTTCTTCAAAAAGAAATACTGAAGGTAACATCCTCTAGCTTTTAATTCAAGCAATAGAAATGTTATTTCTTTGAGGACGGAGGCACCTAAGCAATCTATAACTTTTTTTCCCCCATGCAATAGTTTAGAGTATTACAGATGAAAATACTAGCATTTACAACAGAAAGCCCTTCCACAAGCCTGACACTGCTGGTGCCTCAGTTCTATTCCATTTGCTGCAGTCAGACCACAGAGCTGGAGGTTGTATTTTTGGCTGTTTAGCAAAATTAATTTCAGGTGCTCTATGCAAGACACCAGAATAGCTGAGTCTTTGTATTAGCCTGTAGAAATCACTGTGCAATTTCCCGTAAGGGAAATTTATCTAGTTTGTTGTAAGAGAATTCCTCTGTAAAATAGTTTTGATTTTGACCACTTCCAGCTGTGGGCTTATCAAGCAAGCACCCATGCTTTCCCTTTAATTTTGTGTGTGCATTGGGTAGAAATGAAAGTGATAGTGCAGCAGCATTGGCTACAGCTAGGCATCATGTAGGCAGAATTTGATACTCTTGGGTTTCTCTCACTACTGAACCTTGCAGCACTTCACTTGGAGCAGCCTTGCTGTCCTAATCCTTGTCATCACCAGGAAAGAAAATCATGCTCATGCCAAAGTGTTCCTGCAGGTTTTAAAGTGGACACAACGATAGTTTTCAATTGGCAGGCAAAGCTTTGTATATGTAAACCCTGAACTTATGTTGGTATGTTAAATGCTGAATAAAGGTAATCCATCTCCATGTATTTATTATTTGATGTGCCTGGCTCTTCTGGGAGTTCAAAGCTTACTTTGAATCCCATGACAGTGATGGCTCCTTAACGAGAGCAGGGAAGCCTGGATTCAAGGTGGGATTCAGCACACAAAGTAAAAATACAGTGCCCTGCATGAAAAATAGGCTATATGTCACATTACCTCCATGCAGTAAAGGCATGGAGACCACCAGGAACTGGCCTTTTGGTGATTATTCTGGCATACGTGAATATGAGGACCTTTTAAGCATTTCTTTAACTTGAAAAACCAACAAAACCAGCAAACCAGTTAAGCTTTTATAATGTCAGATTTTGTTTCTGTGTGTTTTTGTCTATTTTACTGCCTTTACTGACATCTCTTTATTACATCTATGTCTAGTTAATTCGACAATACTACAGTCAGGTGACACAAAAAGACTGTACTCGTTTATATCCTGTTTTCTTTTTGAGTATTACTGTACCTGCCTCTGCTGTGGATGTGAATATAACACCTGATAAAACTCAAGTTTTGCTGCATTATAAGGTAATTAAGGTTTGTTCTGTTTCTGAGTCGTCCGTCCTTATATAAGCATGACAAGGGCCTTGGGACTACCAGAATGTTCAAACATAAACACTGTCACGGAGGTTTTGGGGTTTTTTTAGTTACATGACAGCTTGCCTTTGTCAGAGCACTGTTTTGATCAAAAAGTACTGAACAGGCTGGCTGGAGGATTGTTCAAAATTAGTTTCCCAGTTCATTTAAAAGGTTTTGATGCTGTCACATATATGCGTGTACCACTTTGGTTTCAGATGGCTTTACAGTGAGAGCAGCTAAGTGGAATTATGTTATGTGGCCCTGTATATGCTTAACTTCATATTTAAACCAAGTAATCACTATTTAAACACCACCATTAAGGTGAGAGTAGGCAGGAGGGGAGTTGATTTCTCATCAAAGTACTATTTTGTCATTATGCGTATATATTATCAATGACATCAATTAAGTGCCACGAAAATTAGAAGGGTTTCATTGGTGGTTATTAATGTGCATATTCAAAGTGAATATAGGTAGTCACACCGGTATGTTAATCCTCTTATTCATAAAAACCTTTTGTATTTGTCTGTGTTATTCTTGTAAATGTCCTGCCTGTTAAAGGTCACTTGTATGAAAATTAATACAGCATTTTTACATTTGATCTACTTTTCCTTTGGCATTAGAAAAAGGGTTGGAGTTTCTTTTCTCTCTTTTCTTTTTCTTTTTTTAAAATTTATTTCTATTTTTTGGGGTTTGGCTTTTTTATCTTGCTCATTTCCGTCACTTGGTGCAAAGTTGAATTGGAAACATGGACCATGAAAGTAACTACACAAGCACATCCACATGAAATTGGATGTTGCTGGTGCACCTGTTTTGGCTGTAAACTTCTAACTCCATGTAAGGTAGGAATAACTTTACATGATACTGGTTTAAGAAGTCAAACCCCCCTGGTTTAAGAAGTTATAAAGAAAACATTTAATTGCCTTTGTGATATCAGAGTAAACTAATGAAGCAGAATACATGTCACAAAATATTTGAATCTGAAAGTGTCCAGTTCAGAATCTTTCGGAATGTGTGAACAACTGACATGCAATGATCTGCCCAAATTTGTCTAAAGATTATTCCAAGTACGAGCACTTTGCATATTGTTCCATATTCTTGGTATCTGGCAGTTACATTTTCAGGTGCACTTGTGTGTATGTATTTTCTTTTTTTTTTTTTCCAGGAATCTGTCTTACTTGCAGTTGAAAATGTGTTGAAATCACTGTATGGGCCACTACCTGCTGCAGTCCCTGGTGAAAGTAATAAAACAGATGTTATCTCAGAAGACATGTTTGTTCACAGAACAGACCAAACAGATGTGGCTGTTAATGAGATGGGACCATCTGGAAATGATGAGCTACATGCTCATACTTCATTCCTTTCACTCAGCAGTGATGTGCAAAACTGTCAAGCAGGAAAAAACGCAGAGATCTGCTTAAATCATCAGACATTTAGTGGTGATAATGTACACAGTTGCCTGGACAAAAGAGAGGTTTCTAAGAGTGATGCCTTTCCAGACAGTTCCTTAAATTTATTGTGTGAGGAGGAACAGAATGGACAGCATGTGGCTGATATTCAAAGTAATAGTGTTCCTGTGGACTGCGAGTCTAAAAAAGCCAATGAGCATCTTTTGAGTTCTGATAATATTGACAAAATAGATAAAAATGAGGAAGTCTTAGTCCCTAGGGGCTTGCCTGAGATCTCTGCTGATAGCTGGAGTATGGGAAGTGCATTTAAAGATATTCTGGGAGACAAGCTGGAACCTGTTAAAATCTTGATTCCTGAAGTTAGAGGGACAACTAATAAGCAAAATGAATACACTGGTGAAAAAAGCAGTGAACAACAAAGCTCAAATCAAAGCATAAAGAAAAAAAATGTGATAAGTGAAAAATTTGGACATGTGACAGCTTATGACTTAATTAATAGCAAAATAATAAAGAAACCAAAGTCTGCATTTGAATTTTTCACACATGAGTGTCGTCCAAAATTGATAGATGATAATCCAAAGACCAGCATGAATGACATCCTGCTGACAATTGAAGAGCAATGGAAGAATTTGAATGAAGAGGAAAAACAGAAGTAAGTTCAGTCTGTGTCTTGCTTCTGAATCTGGAAGCTACCAAAGAGTCACTTGTAATAAATTTTAAAAAAATGTGACATTCCAGTTATTTATGAAAAAATATATAATGAATTTTGACTTCTGAAGATTAGAATTGGTATTGTTTCACGTCAGAGTTGTTGTGTTTTGCCGTGTGCAGTTGTGCACTGCAGATTGGAATTACTCCTTCTGCCACTGTGCTGTGCAGCAGTTGGATTGGGGACAGCGGTAGTTAGGGACAGTTCTGCTGAGCAGTTATTTAAGATAACAGGCAAGAAATTGACTGTTTGAATCCTACAAACTTCTAAGGGCAGCCTTTGCAGTATCACTCCCAATGCACTGTCCTTGAAAACCAGCACGGTGATGGATGAGGCACTGTAGAGTTCTTCAGAGGTTTTTCAGCTTTTATTATTATAAAGTGAGAATTATTTTTTAGGAACTTTGGTAGTCGAACACTGGGTGAATTCCATTCCTCTAAATTTCATTTGTATCCCAACCTAGGCTGCCTCAGAATTGTATTTGCAAAACCCAGTCAAATGACACAAGGAATTACTTTTTCCCCTAACCAGCTGTTCCATTGCTGGTTCAGAGACTATAGCACAGTCTAAATTTTAATGTTTCAAACAAGACACAAGTCTCTTCCTGGATTACAATCTGTATAATTAAATCCATATTTTTCTAAAATGAATTGTCACTGAGTTTTTGAAATCCATCTGCAAGAAAAGGAAATATTTTAATAAGACATCTGCATTGTTCTGAATGTTAGCTGTATCAGATTTAAGTGAAACCTTTTCACCCAGCTTCTGGTTTACCTAATTTAAAGTTTACTATGCAAGCAAATGCATGCCATGATCACAAACCTATATATGTGAGAAAGTGTTTTGTCCATCTCTGCATAAGCAGAAATATTAATGTAATAGTAGAAATCTACTCCAATTATATTCATGCTTTTAATGAAATGAAACAAAAGGTTCTGCCAGCTGTTTCAGAAAATTTTAATTTGCTCTGCTTTAGCTTTTGAGATTTCATGGTTGCTTTCCTGGTACAACTGTTATGTTAAAGAGTGTGCCTACAGATTAACTTTGCATTAGTTCAGGATGGAGACCTCACTGGTAATCAAGTTTTCCTTATATGTAGGACTGAATGCAATATATTACACACAGTGTATATATACTTTCCTTATACGTAGGATTGAATCCCATGGCTGTTGAAGGAAATGAAGAATTCACCACTAGTTGTATCTACAGATACCAGCTTTCGTTTACCTTTCCACATTTATGATCTTAAAATTGCCTCAGAGAATAGCAAATAGGAGGAGATACACAGACAACTTTTCCTGCAGAGCAGAAATCCAGAAGGACTTGTGGCAGAGAACATAAGTCTTGCCTCCAGGTACTCTGGATAAATTGGGCCACCTAGAGGTAACAACAAATGTAAATACATCAGGGCAGCCGAGTGCCACAGCTCTACTTCATGCATCCTTGCTGGCACAACCCCACATTTCCTGGGCTCCAGTCCTTCATCCTTCTGTGATAAAGTCCTGCCTTGTGCAATGGGTGTGCATGGTTTCAGCATCTCTGTTTCTCTCCGTGGCCCCTCCATCGGGTCTCAATTAATTTAAATCCCTTTTGGGAGTAGTACAAGCACCAGATGTCTTGTAGTGACACAGGATGGCCTTTTCAAAACAAGCCAGCATTTATTACACAACCGGAATGTCAAATGTTATGGTCTTTAGGTTATAATAGAGGAGGAAAGCTCCATGCATGTCCATGCTGGCAGCATCACATATCTCCCTGCTTTGCAAAGGATTTCATTCCTTGCAGTCACTCGGCTCTTTCTTAATACAGCTTGCATGTGTTTCTGGCCTTCATGTTTCCTGCATATCAGGCTCAGGTAGGAGTGGGAAAAATCCTTCCAAGTGCCATAACAGTGGCAGGAGTAGTTACCCTGAAGGTGTAGGAAAGGTTCAAAGTTACACACATTGTCATGGGACTAACAAATCACCTTGTCAGCACTCTGCAGTAATTCTTCATGAGTAGATTTGTACCTTGGGAGAAATATTTTTTCAGGTAGCATGGTCTTTGCTGTCAGAGTTTGCAACAAATACTCAGATTCAGATTATTTGTCTTATAAGGGCTGAGAGACATATATTAAAAGGGGATTTTTAGTATGCTTATTATTTTGTTTGGGTTTATGTTGCAAGGGGGAAAGAATCTATCATTGGTCCATTTTTCTAGTTAAACCAAAGCTGCCTTTGAAACTAGACTTTGTTCTACTTTTCCACTCTCTGCTTACATCTAGTTTTGCAAATTTTCTTGGCTTTAGGTTTTGTAGTGTTAGAAAAAGATCCCGAATTTGCAGTGTTAATTCACAAAGCAGAGAAATGCTGTTCTTGTAGCACTTGTTGATTATATGTTCCTCTGTGGAATAATTTTCAGAAAGGCAAAGGTGTTCCCTCATAGTTTGTAAATCTGCAGTTTTTCTTTGATTCTGGGCAAATCGCTGATATTGATGTGTATGAATTTGGAAGATGCTCACAATCAAAATTTGTAAGATTAGAATTTTTCTGGTGGTAGCCTAAACTGACAGGCAAGTTGGACTTTGTTTGGAAGTGCTTTCATTTTGGATTATCAGTCATCACTAAAGGCTCAATTCTCCTACACTTAAATATTTTCCTGTATTACAGTTAGGTCTGTTCAAAACAAAGTATTTATTGATCTGGTCAAAGCTGTAAATGAATTTGAGATTAAAAAAAAATTCTGTTCAAGTGATTTCATCCATTCATTTTAAAAGTAGCAGATGTTTTTTATCTTAATGTTTGCTCCATATTTTCTAGGACGTGATTTATTGCAAGAAACTATTTAAGCTGACTTTTTTAGTTAACTAAATATTGGTACCATATGTGAATGCTAGCACATCATAATTAATTGCAAATGGTGACCCTTTTGTTGACCTTAATTTTCCAGCGTGCATACACATAATTGAATCAAACTGTTCCAGCAAGTAGCAATAAATAAATATGACCAGCTAAAATACTTATTTTCAATACTAACATATGATAGTACTACTTTTTTTTTGGTTTTGTTTTAATTGAAGATTAGACTGGTTTGAATTACCTTCTAGAATTCAGACTATCAAATATGGGCAAAAAGAGGCAGTTCAGCAAATCGCAACCTTTGCTTTCAGAAAAGTAAAATTCATAAGCAGTAGACAAGCATAAACCTGGGACCTATAAAAGTTTAGTTATCTCACTGACATTTATAAACTCATTAAGAATCCATTCATGTTGTAGAGGTTTAGTATGTAGTAATGTTTTAACCATTTAGACATCATTTAGGAGTAGTTTTTTATTGACTGTTTTTGAAAAATCTGTAAGATTGATTATTACTTACATATATATCCTCTACTCTTACACTTCATATGGCTAATTTTAGGCCATTTGAAATCATATAGGCTTTTAAGTAAGTAATACCTGGGGCTTGGGAAATTATTCAAGCTCCAAAGTCCTGCCAGGCCCCATGGCCTCCCCTGGAAGGCTGTAGAGTTCCAGAAGCTCAAACTGCTTTGTGAATTGAGCTGGATGTGCCTGTGACAAAAAACTCCTTCCGAAACACTATATTTGATTGCGAATTAAACAAGGGACTGAGGTGAAAAGAACCTTGCTGTAGATCTTTATATTGTGCACTCTATTCCTTGCAGTAATAGTTCCTCCCCCTTACAGTAATTGAGGTTTTGCTGGCTGTCTTGATGAAGGAAAATTTCCAGCTTTTGTTCAAGATGTGATGTAAGAGAGGCACAGTCACCATCTCCATTGCAGTGGGCAGCATGTTGATGTGGGTGCTTGAATGGACCATGGATGTGGTTCTTGGCTCTTGAAATGATGACCTTTCCTTCTGCTTTAGTGTGTTAGGGGTTGGGGTCTGGAGCTTTTTATCTGCTGATGCTACTGGTTTGTTTTCTCCTTTAAGTTATGAAATAAAAGCCACTAAGGACCAGGAACGGTACAACAGAGAGGTCAAGAAAGCCAATGCACAGCCGTTGCACCGACCAGCAAAGGAGGCAGAAAAACACAAACCCAAGCTGAAGAGTTCTGTGTCTGACCAGCAGAAGCTTGACAAGATATTTCATAACCAGATTGAAAAGAAGGGGAAACTGGAACAGCCTGTGAAAATTGTGACAGTGCCTTTTTCTCTGAGTTCCTGTAGACGTCACCTTCAGAGGCAAGAGAGAAACGTTTCAGATGAACATGAACTTTTCCTGATCCGTCGCCAGAGTTTTCCTGATGTCTGGATACTTGCTTCTGAAAAAAATGTCAAGTTGCTGAATCCATATAGACTGGAAGAGGCCCTGCTGTGTAAGAGATTATTGGTGAACCATAAGCTTCCAGTAGAGAAACTGGACAATCCAATTGTGTTAACAGACAGGTATAGTACTATTGAGCAAAAATGTGTATGTTACTTGAAACACCAGATGGTAATTATTTACAGTAAAACTCTGGCAAGGCCCTGTTTGCTAATGCTGTGCTTATTTGTGCACTCATTTATCTATTAAAACAGAGTTTTGGTTTTTATACATTGATCTTGAAGTACTGAGCACATTTGGTCTTATTCTAGTGGAAATAAAATTTTGACCAGTTTCATTGGTAGTGCAGCAAATACAAATTTCCTCCCCTGGAAGAAAATTAAATGCTCCACATTGTCACAGCTTCACTTCAGCTGACTTTCCTCCAAGAAAATCAGCTGATAGAATTATTATTGCTGTATGCCTAAGCTTGGTCCCTTCACTAAGATAAGTGAATAGTTCTCATTTTATTCCTTTAAACCATTGCTTTTCCAAAATACTTTATAAAATCTTGGTGACTCCTTATCACTTAATACCTTTTTCTGTGGTTTTTGCACACTTGTAATTTTCACATAAGGGATGTTGGTTTTTAACACTTTGGGGATTTTTTTTTCCAGTCTTATTGGTGGATCTCAGTATATGGCTGCTCTTTATAAAATGCAGAAGAATTACCAGAGTTTCCGTGGATCAGGTTATTTGTCAGATCCAAGGCTTGTAGCAAATGGATTCCAGATAAAAGTGATAGAAGGTATGATGGTTTTAAAATCTATTAGTTGCATTGGAGCTTGCTTCCTATGATTTAATGATGTAAATTATTGTTAATGTGGATCATGTTATTCTGCATCACCTTGTCTTTTAAAGCACTAGCATTCTGTTTCCTTAACATTGAGATTTTATTTCTTGGCAAAGAATGTAATCTTCCACATGGAACACTGAGTATTGGAAACTGATGACTGAAGAGAAGACTTTAATAGTATTTCAAAGAATGCTCTGAAATGTATGTTTTCCTCACTTCTTTCTTCTTTTCTCAAAATGCTCAATGCCCATATCCTTAATTGCCATTCTGATATAATTTAGATTAAACTGATAGGAATTCCTCAGCCCAGGCACCTTCTGCAAGTATGTGCTTTAGCTGACCTAATCCTGTACTGCTGAGAAATTGAGGTAGTTCAGTAAGGAGCTGGATCCTGGTTAATGACATACTTTTCTATTAAAATTGTAACCCAGAGCCCAAAGGGGCCAGCAAAGAGATGGTCAAAGGATCACCACACCTTTTCTCGGAGTTTGATCTGAATACATTTTGAAGGATTATATTTTCAGTACCTCTGTTGATCACAGAAAAATGCATTTTATATAAGACTTTTTTACTTTATCAAGAAAGCTCAAAGGTCTTTACATCTTTCTGAAGAATGCTTTCTAGGGATGCATTGGAAACACAGGGGTGACCCAGTGGAAGTTCTGCAGGTCACGAATTCTATAGCAGAATTCCAAGAAAAGCAAGCGTCTTTGGGGGTAGCACCTAGCTGACAGCTCAGGGAAAAGATTGGCCATAAGAGCTGTTAGAAATGCTATAGCTTTGTGTGTTACAGATCCCCACATATGTACAGTGATGACAGATGTACTGTAACATATGGGATCTTTTAAGGGTAGATACAAAAAAGGGATGTAGACCAACTCCTTCACTCAGAGGCTGGCTCTTGTGAAGAACAGAGCCAAAGCTGTTTTCCTTACTGGATCATGCACAGCAAAAACAGAGAAACTTCCTTCTGACTGACTAAATCTCTGCATAAATACTAACATTTTAGTAGAAGAGGTGTTGATATTAATCTTGATAATAATCATGGAGTGAATGATTAGGAAAATAATGCATGTACTGTAAGAGGCTGCTCTTACGTGGTTTACTCAGACAAGCAAATCAAAAGCTGAGGAGGTCTGTGATGGGTCCTTAGGCAAGTATGGGAGAGAGGGATTGTGGCTTAGCACTTTTGCTCACCAACCTTTTTTTTTTTTAACTTACTGATATTCTAAGTTTGCTCAAAATCTAATTAATTTTGGTTTCTAGACGTGAATAAATTGAATGTGAAAATTTGAAGACAAATCATTTTTCATGAGTCTTGTCAGTCATCTTTATAAGCTTCTGCTGATGACATTATAGCAGTTACAGCCTTTTTAAATAAATGAGCATGGCACTGTAGATTAAGGTAGAAACAGCAGCAAACAAATGGAATTTCTTTCTTACCGGCTTTTTTCCAACTGACCCAAGGATTTCTTCTTAATCAGTTCCTCCTCTTTTTCTTAAACTTGCCCCTGTAATACACTATCTTCTACAAATACTTATTAGAGTTGATTTTTAGACACAAAGGTATTAATTTTTAACATTCCTAATGTGTCCTTCTCCGGGAATTTCACTATGAAGTTTAAGGTTATTTAATTCATGGATTCTTGTATAATCTTTACAGAAAGGGACCTGCATACCAGGAGTGATTTGTCCCCCTCAGACCTGAATATTCTGTAGGATCTCTCAGCTCTGAAAGAACCAGTTTGTTTCATAAAACATCTTTCACAATCCTATAGAAACATTGCTTTTTTTCACTGTCTGTATTCAGTGTCTGTTTTTGTGGGGATTTTGAAATTCAGACACATCCTGAAAGAGAGACATCCTGATATTGTTGAACTAGAATTTCCTTCAGAAAAGTTACGTTTCTTCAGGATATATTGTCAGGTTTTTGGTCCAGAGGTTCCTGCTTTGCATGGTGGATGATGCTTGCTGTGGAGAGGTCCTGGAGTGGAAATGTGCCATTAACCCATGGTAACTGGAGAGTTTCTCCTTAGCAGCATCCATAGGAGCACACCAAAATCCCATTCTCTGTGCATACATTTGTAACTAATTTTTTCCTAACTTTTTGGATTAATTGGATCAGTCCTTGTATTTGCTGTTTCTCAGCTGAACTGAACTATGAGCTCTTTCTCTCTGTCAGGGTCATATTCAGCAGCAGCATATTCAGAATTCTGTGTTTTCCTCTGGGTTTTCAGCCCTGATATGGTCATAACAGATACTCCTTTCTGTCTGCTGATTGATTTCTCATTAATAAACACTTACTAGCACTTGTTAATATGCATGGCTTCCTTTTTCATCCTGAGTGAAGAGTTTTATTTTCTGTAGTAGAAAGTTTACTTTCTCTGCCAGAGAGATCCTCTTATGTCTCAAATAAATTTGCTGATTGATTAATTGATTGATTTCTTAAGATTTGAATTTCAATCTGCAAGTGGTATTTCTAGTAATTCCTTTTTGCAAAATAACAAGCCTTTCTGTTGATCTATGCAAATAAGTCTGTGATGCCATCATAGCTCTAAGATACCTCCCAAAACAAGAGCAAAGGAAATTTAGCTGCTCCAATTTGCCATTCAGAAGTTTTAGTCATAGAAGAGGCTTTCCTTGACCTGTGGTTGTTTCTTAAGAGGACTGTCAGTTTAGTAGGTTACACTGATTATGTGTTCAAATCTCTACAGTTACTCTTCTACCAAATAAGAGAAGGACCCAGAGTATTGTTGCTCATTACCATGTATTAAGTCTACTCGTAATACCCAGATGCTAATTTGGAACACTGGACCTCTTGTCTTTGGTATTGTGCACCCCACTTGGACAGTTTCCTAGATGACTATGGATGCCTTAAGTTTTAGCTTTCATATTTTTCAGATTCTGTACTGCCTTAGTGTGTAACTCTGAACTTCAATATAAAGTGTGAGCAAGTTCTCCTCACAGTTTAGTCAGACTAAACAATCCTTTTCCAGCCTGAGAACCAAGGACACCACTGCAGCTTTGGGCCCAAAAAGTACGAACAACAGTGAACTGAGGAGAGCAATCTGGGAGGATGGGACTTCATACCTGAAGCTGTAATTGGACAAATAACCCCAATATGTAAATGGATCAAAACTTATAAAAGTGTGAATACTCATGACTGGTCATCTATCTTGGGTCCATCTTGGGTAGAGGCACAGCCAGGCTCTTGTACTGCCCAAGGTGTATCCTTTGAAGGTCTTTTAATAAATTCCTACTTTATTCCTTTAACACTGTCTAGCCTCTTCCAGGTAGCCTCTCTATGCATCACTATAATGATTTAAATTTAAATATAGGACCGTAGGTTTATTCCTTATTTCCTTGTGGTGTTGGCGTGTTTTGCAGACTGACTGCTTATTTATTAAAAAAAAAGCCCTGAGCAGCTGCCTTAATTTGGAAGGTGACCAGTAATTCCTGTGTTGCATTAGGTTTGCATCTCAACTGATGTTTTTTAAAAATGCTTCTTTGCAGTTCAGAATCTTAGGTTCTGGTAACCTGTGGCACAGAGGGATTTTTAGTGGAGATTTTCATTCTTATGGTTTCTTACATGAAAAACAACCCACCCAGAAAATATTAATTTTTCCTTATTTGGGTGACATGTTAGGGGCAGTGTCATCCATAGGATAAAAAATTACTCATTCATTAATCTTGCATTAATCTTGGGATTAATACTCAGAAATTGAATCTTATTTCTTTGCAGTGCTTGGAATTCATAGAAATACAGCTCTGTTCTTTAATGGCCAATACACATTAGCTAGTGGGGTGGTTCTGATCTTCATTTACTTTCATAATTTACCAGGAGTCTTTCTCACAGGCCTTGCTCTGAACCCCATGGCACCATGTGGCACTTGGTACACTACTCCTGGTAGGTTTTTGAAAGGTCTAATTAGCTGTTGACTTCCTGAAAAGAACTCAGTTCCACATGAGTTTTGTTCTTGTTCTGCCATTTTGGTGGGAAAACTCCTTAAATGTCTGTATTTTCACAAATGCACCTTTGGATGTTAATTTTTGCAAGAGTGTGGGAGTTGAAGGCCTTGCTTGCCTGTTGTTTCATTTGAGGATAAGTCTGCCTCTTGATTATGTTCTTGCTAGAAGACAGAAAGGAAATCTACCTTTACTCTCTTCAGAGACTCTATATGACTGCAGCCAGAGTTGTTCTGAGTATCCTAGATTTTAGAAGTGTCCCATCTGCCTCATGTTTTTGGTAGGCTAAGGTCTTTGTATTGTCTCCCTGTTTCTCTTAATATTAACTGCTCATCAGTCTAAGGAGTTTTCAACTAGATTTTTCTCTGGATAGCTCACAGTGAAAAACATGTTGTGAAATAGCCAAGAAAATACTTCTTGCTGTCAGTGTGTCAGTTAAGCAAAATCAATGGTTTCTTTGTGGAATGTGCCAGTTGTTGTAATTTGCAAAGCTGTGACGCTGAGCTCCAGTCTGTCTTCCACTGCCCTCCCACCCCCTCATGTTCTGGCCTTACTGAGGCTTCAAGTGATGCTACCTTTGGGAGAGCAGTCTGTTTGCTTTTACTTAATAAAGCAAATTACTTAATACTCAGTGTTCTGGGACCTGCCAGGCATTTGTTTGCTCACAGTGACCCCTACGTGCAGGGAACACTTCAAGAAGTAAGATGGATTACTTTCTGTCCAGTTCTCCTTAAGATGTGTTTATTATATGTGCCTTCACTGCACATCTGTCTGTTTGCCTTTGGGAAAGGCCTAGAGAGAGATGGGAATTCTTGGCTGGAGAGGAACTGAGACCAAGGAACACACCTTAGCTGGTATTGTATCAATGCTGGGTCTTGGGCCATGCTCCAAGGCAGGCTTTTAGGGTAAATTTGTCTGCCCCATGTAGTCAGCATGAGTATGTCCAAAGAATGTGCTTATAAGGCCTCAAAGAGCAGTAATAGGTAAATAACCCATTGTTCTTGGTGATACAGACTGCTTCAGCTCTTGTAACCCACCAGTGGAAAACCATGCTGCAATTTAATTTCAGTTTGATTTTGACCATAGACTGGGAGATAGTGTTATGGTGTCACCTAATCCAGGTGGCAGCTGGAAGGGAGCAGTTTTTCCTGGCCATCAAGAAGGAATTATCCAAAGATGATTGTAAATGCTTTGTTTGGAAGGAGAAAGGGGAAATTTGTAACAATGAGAAATCCACATTTTTACTCATTTGAAAGCTAGTTTATTTGTTCATGGAAACACTTTCCTTGGAAGTTGCAAAGTATTTCAGAGAAACTACTATGGCAACTGTTTGAGAACTGCTGTTTGAATACTCAAAAATCCTAATATATATTTTGTCAAAAATTTACAAGTACACTGAGGCTTGGACATCTGCTTATATCATCAAGTGTTGCCAATATCAGAGTTCCTGCAGAGGCTTGCAGATAAATACTTGTTAATCAGCATGCAGTGGGGCTACTTTGCAGTTTAAAGAATGTTAGCAGAAAAGGAGAGTGACACACAAACAGAAATACCAAAGAAATAAACCTCCCTTAGCCAGGGTTTGTATTGTTTGTTCTTATGTTAAACTTTCAAGTCCACTTTGACTTT
Organism: Pyrgilauda ruficollis; assembly: GCF_017590135.1. Classification (NCBI taxonomy): domain Eukaryota; kingdom Metazoa; phylum Chordata; class Aves; order Passeriformes; family Passeridae; genus Pyrgilauda; species Pyrgilauda ruficollis. The sequence continues at coordinate 1,224,300 of NW_024530044.1, forward strand.
CAGATGGAAGAGGAAAATGGTGAAGTCAAATCTGGCTGTCAAAATTTGCAGATGGAACAATGGCTATTGGTGAAGCTGAGGAGTATATGAGGAAATGTTTTGCAAATTCAGAACCTCACTGTCATAACTTTAAAAGGAAGCACAGGAAATACATGTTTTTAAACTGAATGTCTAAATACCTGAAACTTTAAAAATTTTGTGTCCTGTCTTGGGCAGCAAATAGAGGGCTAATTATTAAAAGGTTTTCAAATAGACTAAGTCTTAATTTTAGAGAGAAAGCAGCATAATCAAATGGTCTGGAATAGTTCCTCAAATCTAATCTGTAATTAAATCAAAAATAAGACAAAAATTAAAAGAAAAGAGCTGAAGGAGATATTAAAAAGAGATTTTATCTTTTCCTCCTGTTCCTTACTGACAGGCTTGCCCATGGGGAAATATTCACATAGAGTACATCATCTTTTCTCACCTTTATATCTGGGAAACTTTCATATAATTTAACATTTTGCTTTAAGCTGAATCTGAATACAGGCTTTACAGTATTATATAAAAATATGTCTCTGCTTCCTGGCTGCAATTAGGGAAAAGCAGCTTGAAAAAGAGAAGGAAGACAATGCTGGGTGAAAAATGAAATAAAGTTTCAGATGTAAAGCAGTGTTTAATACATAGCTGGAAGAAGGTTATGTGATTTTTGGGGGGAGGGGGTATGAGGGGCTGTTCCCTATATCAGATTCCCACTGGTCAAAGTATCTCATGCCATGAAGCTTAAAAAGGCCCAAGAGCATTATTTACCCAGTGACACACCCATATTTAGGGAAAGTTTCAACCTGCACAGTTATCCTGATCATCTTATTTAGTGACTGTCAGATAGTGCCTGGACATGGATAACTTGGCTTCATTCTACCAGCTCATGAAAGTGCATCATGCTGACTTATGATGTATATATATTTTCTCTCACTTCTGAAATATTTCATGTTTTTGTTTGGATTACGATCAGGAATTATCTCTTCTGAGAGTTTGGAGCAATCTATTTGTCTCCAGCTCTTCTGACTTTACAGAAACCATTTATGGCTTGAGCTGAAGGTAATTTATCCTACCTGGACCATTACATGAGAGTGGGTTTATTTTCATTAGTAATTCAGTTTTTCTATGTCTGTGTCAAAGTTTATACTTGCTAGACTTGTAGGGGTGGAAAAGGGAAGGTAGCTGTGCAGGTTGGGCTGAGGTTTCTGTGCACACAACATGAATGAGAGGATAGTCTGAATATGTGAGCCTGGCCACCAGAGAACTTGCTTCTAACTGGCAGTGGAAAAAGTTGCTGTACCAGAACAACTTCAATAAATTTTTCTTTCCTGAAGTGTGAACAAGAAGGGAAATCATACAGACCTCAACGCTTGAATAGATACTCTGTTAGAAAGGCTGTTTAATTTTTTATTCATCATTCCTACTCAGAGTGTTACTTGCTCCAGCAGTGGTACCATATGAATGATAATATAAAGTTAGTCACAGAGCCTCTATAGTTTTATGGGTTTGAATTTTTCCTCAGATGTGGTAGGAGAAAAAACTGCTTTTTATTTCAGTAGAATCCAAATTTATTATGATAACATTTGAACTCTACAGATGTTTAAACCACTTACATAGGAAATAGTGCCAACACTGTTTTAATTTTTTTCAAACTAAATTGTGTTTTATTGCTAGCTTCAACTTTTAATTTTATGTATGTTTAATTAAAGTCACAGAAGCTTTAATTAAAGCTGTGCTCAATACTAGGAATGTTGCAAATGTTTTAAGCATTAAACAGTGCCAGCTAGGATTTGGATTAATGTAAGCTGAGACATTTGTGATGTGAATAAACACACATCATCATAATGAAACATTGTGCAAATAAATGCTTTTCATTCCAAGGGAGGAACAAAAAAGTTTCCTAATTGTGTTGGACTAAAGTACTAAATTACTTTGCATCAGTTTAATTTTCTGTGAATTGCTATAGAATAGAAATCAAAGCAGTGCATGAATTACTGTTTTGTTTTTGTATTTTCAGGTGTTTCGGCTACAGAAAGTCATCTGGAAATAGAAGGGATGGCAAATTGTCTGCCATATTATGGAATTTCTGATTTGAAAGAAATTCTGAATGCAATAGTTAACAGAAATGCAAAGGAAGTATATGAATGTAGACCTCTCAAAGTGATAAATTACTTGGAGGTGAGACAGAAGCTTTCTTTTAGTATTAGCCAGATAAACTTGTAATAATTCCTGAAAGAGCTTGAAAATCTTTCTTCAGCTTTGTGTTTTAATTAATTCCATTGTGTTCTAAACAGAAGTTACTCTTGAAAAAGAGAGTCCTCTATCCTCTCTGGGTTGTGTATTCCTTACCAAAATATTTCCATCAGATATACCCAAAAACAGTCACCCAGTGTGATATAACACATGCCAAAAGGTGATTTTCACAAAGTGTTTCCACTGTAAGACACTTTCCAAGCTGGAAAGGCATTTCTCCATATTAGGATACAAAACTGCTACAGAATGGCAGTAACTCCTGTTAATGTTTTCTGTACAAATAAATAAATTGTGCATCCAGAGACAATAATGGCATGAAGTTTCAGAGATAACTAATAGATGTGGTACTAGTTAAAGCTGGAGTAACCAACAGCAATAGTAATCACTTCCTGTCTAGTTGTTTCACTAATTCTCTTCAATTCCAATTCTCTTCAAAAAGGTTACCAAAGTATATGTAAAGTCTCTTTTTGCTTGGGCATTTATAAGATACCTTCCTGAATTGGGTTACTTCAAACTGGGACCTAGGCACATACTTACACAGGGTATGAGTTTCATCTTTTAAGCATTATTACGCAAATCTTTCCCTGTCTTGTGAGGGTGATGAGCTGCCTTTGCAGCAAGTGATTCTGTTATGTACTACTGAACCACTCTCATGCACTCAGGAAAGAAGCTTAAAGAAGGGATAAGTTCAGTGGTGAGACAGCAATGGTTTGTAAAAAACCCCAGATAACTATAAAAGCTGTTATTCAGAAATAAGCACTGAATTTTTTGACCATTCTGGGAGTGCCATTCATTGTCATGTTCAGAATCACAACTTTAATCATTCATTTCATGTTTAAGCAGGCAGCATGTCTGCAGCTTTTGCTGTCTGTAGATGGATGCAGAAGAAAGCACAGGTTGAAGCAGCAGCCTTACAGGGTATTAAACAGTCCACAGTGATCCTTTTTCCATTTGGAGGAGTGGGAGAAAATCTCAGACAAAGAAAATGAGATGATTTAGATGAAATAATTATGAATGGTGCTCAGGTTTGTACAGTATGAAGGGAGGCTGTATGCCACATACATTTCTGTCTAGGTAACGTGACTTAAGTAGAGAAGTCAGTGGCAGGAAGACCCATCTTGGAGGAGGAAACAAAACTTTTTCAAGTTCCTTAGTTGTTTGAGGGTGGGTGCTTTAAGCAGTCACTTCTGCTTTCTAGTGTTAAGTAAATGCAATAAACCATAGTACATACAAATTAATCTATGAAGTTTTGCTGTAGTATTTTTCAAATTGTACTTACTGACTGCTTGAATTAATTTATGATACTTCTAAAGTTTGTGGTGTGAAATGTGTCTTGTGAACTGGTAAACATGTACAGCTGATGCTGGTGACAAGAGGAAATAAGAAACACAAAGCATCTTGCAAAAAGTAGGCTAAAAGACATAACCAGGGGGCTGACTGTGCATGCCTCCATTTTAAAAATGTCATGAACTGACCAGTAAGAAATGGTTAAAGGTATATTTAGATTTCTGAAATTTGGAATATTTAGCAGCAGAGAAGGATGACCTTTAAACAGTGAGATTTTAATTCCTGTTTTCTGGTAGCCACAGGCTGATGTGCTAAAAAGTGGTACTTTAAAAACTATTGGGGTTTTGATTTTGTTTTTCCTTTCCACAGGGAGAAGCAGTACGTTTAGCTCGGCAGCTGCCCTTACATTTGTCAAAAGAAGATGTGCAAAACACAATTTACAGGATGAAGCAACAGCTTGGAAAGGAAAATAAAGGCTGCGTTCATGGTCGTCCTTTTTTTCATCACTTAACAGATATTCCAGAAGTTGACAAGCACAACTCCATGGAAATTATTCAGTAAATGGAACATTTTGTTTGGGGTCATACTTCTCTTGCTTAATTTTGATCACTACTATGTAATTTCAGTATGTTTTGTGCAAAATTTTTGTTTAATGACTTTTCATTGTTACATGTTCACCTCCTAAAGACTTCATTTAAATAAAAATGCTATTTGAAAACAGAAAAAAACACTGTAGAAAAACAACTCACCACTATTTTTTTAAAAAATTTATTAAAGAAATGTTCTCAACTGGTTTCCTCCTTCTCTTATTGCCGCAGGTTTAAGAAATACCAGTATGTCAGAATTCTTTAGATGTGAAGTGGTTAGAAGTTGCTTTCAACAGAGCATGGCAAAATTTATTATACTAAGGACTTCAGCTGTTAATATTCAAAGGAATGCCAGATAGCTGTAAGTATTTGAGTATGGCATTGCCATATGCAGTTATTATAGTTAGATTTCTGTGGTGTTGTATTTCTATTTGGAAATTCTTAGCTCATGTAAATGAGTATTGACAGTCCAAGTGTCCAATCTCCAAAAATTCTACACTTACAGAAGTGTGGTTCTTAAAAGTACAGTACAAAAGTTTAAAAACTTCACATCAAGAAGTTCCCTTGAAGCATAATGGATGTGAGTCACAGGAGCACAGGTTGGCACTGAAATCAGGTGCTCATGGAAGTTTATTGGTGTAGCAGTGCTGTACACAAATTGTTTGGGGGTGGGAAACATAAACTGTCCTCCCTCAGGGAGAATGTGGCATAACTGGGGCATAGTCTGCTATATAGAGAGCTACTGATTTTGGTAAACTGGTTCATTCTCTTTCTACCAGAACACAATGTTTACTCCTCTATTTCAAGTAGTGGCCTACTTCTGTAAACCTACCCCCCTAGGCCTTCTGTGCACAGCAGATGCCTTGTCTCTGGAAGAGTGTGTTTTAAAAGTTTCAAGCTCACCTGAAAATTCCTGTTTATTCCCAGCTGTTGTTTGCAAACCTTGGCACTATGAAAATGTGGTGGTAGAACCTAGCTTTGTAGTGTTTCTGTGGCTGCTAGGTAAATGGTTGAAGGTTGCTGAAAGGCCCAAGTGCAAGTTAGTTTGTGGACAGGAGTGTTGGACCAGACAAGCAAATGTAGTGTTTGAATGTGTAAATCACTGATGCTGAACTGGTGAGCTAATTTAAGAAATCACATCACAGCCATACATCACAACATGTAAATTCTGACCTGAAAGGCAATGATTATCAATTCTAACCTGAAAGGTAAGGATTATCTTTTTCACAGAGCCTGTTGCAACAGAGCAAGAGGTAATTGTTTTAAACCAAAGGAGGATTGATCTATGTAAGAAGGAAGTTTTTTACAATGAGGGTGGTAAGGCACTAGAACAGGTTACCCAGACACACAGTAGATGACCCATCTGTGGAAGAACTCAAGGTCCCGTGGGATGGGGCTTTAGGCAACTCGATCTAGTGAAGATGTCCCTGCTCACTGCAGGGGACCTTTATGATTATTTCTTTATGCCATTAAAGTAAGTTTGTCCTTTTCATAAAGAGCAAGGATAATCAGAGGACACAAGCAGGAGATCTTTCCAAGCTTAAGGGTAGCAAGGTACAAAATGAGAATGTCACTTGCAAACTGGACACTTGGCTCTAAATGTCACTCAGTGCAGAAGATGTGAATTTTTAGAATCGAAGTGAGAAGGTGGATGGAGATAGAGAAAGGAGACGTGACCCTTGGCTCTGGTGGGGAAACAGGATCCCAGCCTTGCATGGGATACAGAAGGTTATAGTTTGTTTATTTTTATTCTTGTTGGAATACAAATTCTGAGAGTTTAGAGAGGTGCCATTACAGTGAGAAAAGCCAGAAGCAAGCTGCAGAATGGAAGTTTATCTCCTGACTAAGGTTGTTGGAAATTAAATTAATGTGTGCACCACTTTTATTCAGTTTGGAGTATAATATACAGTATTTAATGAGATTAATAATTGCTGCTTCTTTTCCAAAGGTAAGATAGCTATATCCTAATTATACTGAAGCCAGTATGAGTATCTTTTGTAACACTTGAGTCTACATCAAGAGGACAAGTGTTAATTGGTATTTAGGCCCTAGACTGAGGACAAAACACGATTGGCAAATGGTATTCACAGGTGCCAGGGTTTAGTTGCTATGGAAGCAAATTAGCATCAGGATTTTAAGTGCAGGTGCAGCAGGTTAAGCAATTGTGAGCTGGGGCTTCCCTCCTTTACTTGCTGTGTTTGCTGGACACTACACCTCAGAGCTGCTCTGGAGTTCTTCCTTAGGTACGTGTACATACAGTTTGCTTTCTGTCTCTGGGGGATGTTGTGTGGCTGGGTGCCAGCAGTGACTGCTGGAGCACGGCTTTGGAGCTGTAAGTCTGGGTGTCTCCTCACCACAGTTTTCATGGTTGGGACTGCAAGCTGAAATTGGGAGTTATGTTGTTGTTCTGCTGATGGGAGATGGCTTTACATAGGACAGAGTGGAGGTCTCTCCTTTTATTCAGTGTGAACAAAAAGAAATGTTACTTTCTGTTTGTAGAGATGTTCTCGCTGATGCCATTTTGTTCTTTGTTTAAATAATAGAAATACCCCAGTTCTAGGTTTCTAAGTTGGAAGAAGATAAATGGTGTGCCTGAGGTAGCAGTTCTGGAGAAGGGCTTCTGCCATTGCACCATCACGGGGTGCTACACAATGAACCAACCCCACGAAGCTCTCGGGGAAGCGCACAAAGGCTGCCTTTGCCTGCAGTCAGTCCGTCCCCAGCTCCACAGGCAGTTTGTTTAAAAGGAAGAAGAAAACCTGAAATGTGTAACGTTGGGTGGAGTTGCCTATTGCCGTACTTGACCTCTTCCCACGGAGGAAGTGCTGCGAAGTGGGGCGTGGTGGGTGCGTGTCCCAGGGCCAGCGAGTGGCAGCCACCTCCTCGTCCCCCACGAGTGGCCGGGCTGGGGCACTCCAGGGACTTCCCGTATTTGCGCTGCCCTCTGCTGGCATTTCGGATTTGTACAATTTGGACTTAAATTGAGGTCTGGGGCTGACCATGGATGAGCATCATTCTTTCCTTCCTTCGCGTCCCCGGCAGGTCAAAGCAATATCGCTTTCCTTGCTCCTCGTGATGTGTGTGCTTGTTTTCCTAAAACACGCCTAGGGCAGGTAGCAGTGCTCCCTAGGGGAGGGTCAGGAGCTTTCCAGACTCATAGGAAAACTTCTAAAGCCTTTTGCTTGTACGTAGCCTTGCATTTTGCAAAGGATCGTTTGTATCATTGGTTGGGGCAGGTTTGGTTCTGGTAGTGTGTTTGCAGATCAGGTGTCCCCTTCACCCACATTCTGAGAAGTTGCACATTCCTGTAATGGGAAACAGCTGAATATAAATTTGACTTTATAAATAGAGGAAAGTCTCACTGAAAAAACAATTCTTTTTCCTTGCAGATAGATATGGGTATGAACATGAAATTGAGGTAGCACCTTTTACATGTGTCTTTTCTGGATGTAGTAGGAATCTTATTAAAGAAGTTTCTGTTTCAGTTAACCAGTGTGTGTGTGAAGGAGTTTGGACGATTTCTTGTTTGTTTTTTTTCCCTTCATCATGAATAGTACAGTTCAGAGAACTATAGCAAAACCAGAGGAACATTGATGTTATTTCATGAGCACCCAGCAGTCATTGGCAACAGTAAAATTTGGAGTTTGGGATTTGTTAGAATGGATTCTGCTCTATTTCCATATTCTGATATGGAATATTTTAAATACCTATCAATAGGAGCAATATTCCCAAGCACTTTATTTAGTTATACAAGCAAACATTCCCTAGTCTCAAGGTTTTCATTCCTTTTTTTTCTTCTGCAAACTTACTAGTATTACTTTAATGAAAGTTAACTTTAGCAAACAACTTTTTAGGTTTTTGAAAGGGTTGTAATGTTTGGTCTTCAGAGTTTGTTTTATCTTCTATAAAGCAGGTCAGGTTTTTGGTTTTGTATTGAAGTTTGGTTTCTTTTGCTAAATAAACTTATAATTCTGAATTTATTTTTTGGCTGCAATAGAGTATTGAAGGGTTTTTGAGAATTTTGTTTCATTTGTACCCAGCATTTAACAGGATGGGTTAGCAATTGTAAGAAACTTCAGGTACATCCATTTAATTTTGCAAATGGAAGGCTACCAGAACTTGCTTTTATTTTTTTTCCCCTCTCTCTGTAAGTATGGAGTATCATATCTGAAATTATGGAGAGTATAAATGTGGAAATGTTAAATCTTTTGTTAATGGCTTCGAATTAAGCACACATTGTTGCAGATGATTTGGAGGACTTATTTAAAGTAAATATACAATTTCAAGCTCAATTATCATTCATAGTTTAACCGAGCATAGTGAGATATTCAGCCTGTGAATTTGATACAGTGTTACTTCATAATTACGATGCTTTTTTACAGTAAATTTGATATAGAACAGTTGCTAAAGGAAAGCTGCTGAACAGTGTGACCAACCATTTTATGGGACACATCTGGTGCATTAGTTCAGGATGTGCAGTGCAGGAGAACAGAGCCTTTTGCCCAAAAGGAGAAGGAAGCTAACTCCACATGTATACGTTTTGGGGACATGCAGAGAGGTTAAACAATTACGAGTTAATTGTGTAAGCTAATAGGAGGGGTGTTTGTAATGTCATTTCAGAATAGCTAAGGAGGAAACAGAGGAGAATTATTGTTTTAAAATCTCAAATGAATGGTTTACACCTGTTAATGTTACATTTAGAACAGCTGTTTCTTTTATTATCAGTAAACAGATGCAGAAAGTAATGGAATGTTTTAAAGCAATATATTAATCCTCTCTTCCACTACTGAGTATTCTCATAATGTCATGATTAAATATTAACTGTACTGCTGCTGTCATCTGCAGTTAAAGAATATTTACTTACTTTTTTAATCTTTTTATCTGAAGTTGTAAATGTTTATCCAAAGTTATTGTAGTCTTTCATCAGCCCAGCCTAAATGTTTTTTCACATCAGTAATTTTATTTAATTTCATTGGACTGAGCTACTCTGTCAAAGTTTTGGTTTTATTCAAGGGTTATTTCTGTATTTGAAATTTCAGCTAAAATGAAACAAGCTATATTTATAAGGGGTGGGGTGGGAGAATTGCTCTGAAGGGCCAAATCTAGTACATATTTTATATTAATTCCTTGTGAAGTTGATTATATGTGGAGCTTTCCCAGAGTGTACTCAGGTTAAGCACTGCAGTTGGAATAGTACCAGTTAGGTGGTACAGGAGAGGTGTTTTTTTTTTTTTTTTGGGTTGTGTGAAAATAGTTTTAGTTCATTTATTTTCAAATGTGTTGTGCTGCCTCAGTTTTAAAGAGAAGCTATGAATCTGAAAGTCTCTTGGAAAGAAATACCTAAAAACTGCAGACACAGTGTCGTGTACTTAGAAAACAAAACCAAAACAAGTATTCCAAAATGTTTACAAACTAACGCCTAAACTGACCTGAAGTTTCCTAAAAACCTCTAGTGTCCACTAGATGCTCAGAGGTGACAGTAGGAGTTCTTCAAGTGGAAAATGCATGTCTTAATCTTGGAATTGCAGTGTGTGTGAGTGTTGTGAAGCGTGCAGCGCTGCAGTGACCCAGCGCGCGGTGGTGGAGCATTGCTAAGTGACCCTCGAAGAACGGAAGCGCAGCAGATTCATGCTGTATGACTTGTTTGGCAGATTAGTTTTCAGGAAATGCACAGACCAACGAATATGGCAGCTGCATTATTAAAAATACTGTATTCGAGCCCAGGTCAAATTGTTCATTCATGCACGGAGTAACTCAGCATTAATTGAATCATTGCATTTTTGACATATTTTAGATCACTGATGTTTTTTGCTTCAGCACTTGAAATGCCTGATAAATTACTATATTCACAAGGGGCAAGCATTTTGACAGAGGAATGCTTTATAAAGCGTTTATGTGTGAGTGTTTGCTCATCAGGTCATTCATTGCAGTAATGAGAATGCATTGGTAGAACTAAGATTCTGTGTTAATTCTAATGTCAGGCAGTCTAATTTTGGAGGATTTCAAGATGCTTAGGTAAAAATGTCTAAAATTATACAAAATAATTAAAAGGGAATGTCTTCCTTACTTCTTAGTAGCTTGATACTTCTTATATTAGATAAATTAGAGATATTCCTGATGAAGGGAAAGAGTTTATTTTCTCAATTAAAAAAACAAAAGTGGGGAGTAGGGATAAACCCTCTCATGTCCATTAAGTAAATTTAAGACTCCTGTCGTCTCACTGCAGTAGAATGGAAAGGAAAAATCTTTGTGAAATAATTTCAGTTTTTCATATAAATTAGTTTTTGAAAGGCTAATAATTCCAACCTGTGAGGAGCAAATCTAGGTGTGATTCTTGTTAGACTTTGCTAAAACAGACTAGTGGTAAATAGATTATTTCAAAGGAATGTTTTGTTGGAGGTCTATTCTTCCCTTAAGCAGACAGAGTAGAAATATTATTTAGTCAGTTAACATTTCTGATGCTCCCTGATACCTTAGGTGTGTATAATTTAGAACAGGAACCATTTAATAGTCACTAAGACAAACTATAGAAAACTGTTCCCTCATCAGAGGAATTCACTCAGTTACTTCTCCCACAAGAGAGTTACAGAACCTTTCCCTGAGGCTTCACACTGAGCTTCAAAATGCCATTTTCCAAAAGTGGTTGTCCCAGATCCCATTGCCATTTAGGAGAGCCATGTCTTCTATGCTTTATTTACAATGACCTTTGAGCAACTGAAAATGCTGCCAGCTCCTTTAGAAAGTGTGGCTTTAAAATTTCAATTTTGATCTATGTTTGTAAATGAGCAACTGTGATTATGCATCAAGTGTAACAGGAGTTATGGATACTGACCTTTTACAATAATAGTGTTTAATACTCTTAGTGAGCTTCCCTGTAGAATCTGAAAATGCTTAATAGTACACCAGCCACTTGTAGGTTATGGAAATTATAGAAACAGCTCAGTCAGCCATGAGAGTGATACAGAGTTTACAAGAGTGAAGGCTCCAAATGCTGCAATTCAGATGTACATTTGTATTTTTACTAGGATGAGCATGAACCTAATGTTTAATGGGTGTGTGTAGTTCATTCTTGCCTGATTGCAAACTTCTTGTGGAGTTCTCAATATAATTTTTTTCTATTAATCCAAGTCATCAGAAGTTATGCATCTTTTCACTGTTGTTGTGTCTTGCATCTTCTGAGTTTATTTAGATGCTCCATAGCAACAAGGCATTGTTAAATTGTTTAATTATGTCAAGTAATGAAGGTTTCAAACACCATGAGATTTTTTTTTATTTTATTTTTTTAAGCCTGTGTGGATGCAGAACTAATAAAAATCAAGTAAATTTTAAGAAAGGTTTGAATGACAAAATACAGTGCAATAACTCTCTTGCCAGTTTTCTTCTGGTTACCAGTCTAAGTCTTTTAACTCTAGCTCAGAAATCTGGAGCAAGTATTTTGGCATTGCAGTTTGTTGTAAGGAAGATTTAATAGCTTGTTATGTCCTATTTCTATAAACAGAAGTCATTTAGAGTTCAACAGATATATTTAGAATCAGCATTTGTGCTGGTAGTTACAAGCTGAATAAAATAATCTTTGAAAAGCTCAATATGCAGAAGGGAATATTCAGGTTCAAATTTACCTCACAACACATTCTCTTTTAGGAGACTTAGGGATTTTCACAAATAGGAACCTACAAAACTGAGTATCACACTTATTACTTTGTTTTAAATCTTTTTAATAATGAGGTTTTGTTGTGTGCAAATGTTCATAGTTTTAAGAGAACTATGTGGCTACTGCTGTTCAAGAGGTCAGGTCCTGTACTCTTTACTCTGGCAAAATTCCCTAACCTTCAGAGAGGGACATATCCCTGTCTCAGGGAGTAGAGAGTAAGGCCCAATAAAATGGACAGCCAGCAGCTTTGGAGAGGTCACCTCTACTCTCAGCTGGTTTGGGACAGAATATTAATACAAGTTTACTCTGAGTGATTTGTAATCTAACCTCTGATTTGGTGACTTCAAGGTATGCGTGATAACTGAGAAACATATGCAAAGTCAGTTTAAGAGATGAGTTTTATAGCAAATAGTAAATTAAAACCATAGTGACCTTTTAGTCTTGCTGATCATGTGCAGAAGGATGTTCATGTGGTGCCCTGTACTAATCACAGTAACAGGGCTCTTGCTCAGAGAGCAGCAGGCACAAGCACTACTCTTGTGTATTTGTTCTACTACATTTTTAATTGAAAAACATTTTGCAATTAAAATGTTATACCTTGATGCAATTTTTGCATATTCTGTTCTGGAGAAGATAGCACTTCTTTTCTTATGAAAAAGGTTTTTACTTAGTGGTGCAAATAATCATCAATGCCCTAGTTCAAATTTCAGTTGCTGTCCTGATTGCTGGCTCTGGCCATGTTTGATACAAAGTCTAATAATTTTTATTATAAATTTTTTATTAGAACAATTCTTGTATAAATTTTGCTAGACACTCCAGGAGCTTGAAAACTACTAATTAAAAGCATCTTAGATATTTAATTTAAGTATCCTTTGCTTCCTGTATTTTAACACAGTAATAACTGCTGTAGTTTATTTTATATCGAGTGTCCATGCTTTCAGCATCACAAAAAATTGCATCCAATCATATGATCACCCCATCCTTAAAGAAGTGTCTTGCAAGGATGGGTTTGCAAACAACAAAAACCTTCATTTTCTCTTCTTATATCTAAGCAGGTAGTTTTTCAGTTTTTATCATGTTTGAATTCTGATTGCTGCAATAAGCCTCAGAGAAGCCTTCATGTAGGTGTATTTTTTTAAATGTCAGTGCTGAAGAGAGAGAAAACAGTACTTTTTCCCCCCATGTTTTCATTCTTTACCATGTTGCTAGCTGTTCACCCAAGTGTCAGAGGAGTGAAGTTTTGTGCACAAATGATCCTTATGATGCCCCTTTGTCCCCTCATCAAACTGGAGCATTGGGAAGAGGACTGGCAGTGTGGCTGGCTCTTGGCATATTGGGTAGCTGAACACACTGATGAGAGTTTCCCCATTTTAACTACATGGGAACTCTACTTTAGGGGGAAATTATATGCTGGTACCAAATGATCTATATGATGTGCAACACAAAAGTTTTCCTGTTTTGTGGGGATTTCTATGACATGACCTGTGGGCTAACTGAAGAAAACATCACTGGGAAAGTGCTCCATATACAGATACAAGTGCTCCTATTGATACATTATTTTTCTAAGATTTTGCTGAGTAAAGCTCTTTCCATACATAAGCATTTTGGCCATCTGCAACTGCTTGTCAGTGAGGCTGGTTTGAGAACACTAGCTGTAATTGTAACCTCAGGAATGTGTGACCAGCTCGCGGCCAGCTGTGCATGCCCTGACTTTTCCCAGGTGTTAAGATACATGGCCACTTTTGTTCCCCTTAACCAATGGGGCAAAATACAGTCCTTGTTTTTCTGCACCTTGTATTAAGCCTAAGAACTGCTGGGTTTTGTTAGTTTTTCAATAGGTCATAGCAAACAACTACATGAAGTTGTCCGTGTTGTTTAATTATTGGGCATCTGTGACACAGTGTGCTGCATCTGTAGGATAGCATGTATTTTCAGAAATACAAAAAGGGTACTCAGTTCACCATGGCCTTGCTATAAATTAGCAGTGCTGACCCTGCAAATCACATAAGTGCTCCTTTTTTATTGTTGTTGCTTGGAAAAGATTTTACTTATGTTTTGATGGCATAGGTATTTCTAGAGTTTAAGCCTCTTGAGCCAGAGTGAGTTTTGATGCATTTTTCAGTTGATCTTATTTTAATGACCCATTTCATGTTCAGAGGAGCACTTAGCTGTTTGCTGCAAAGGAACCTAATTGGAACAACTGCTAAATCCAGCCTGGAGTTGTCTGCATAGAGTGTTCTGCATTTTGTAATTGCCTGTAATTAAGTAGAAAAGTACTTTGTTTGCTTGTGTAGCATTTACTATGTTCAAGGTGAGGCACAAATAGCTTGAAAGCAATGTGTATGCTCACAGGTCTCCTCCTTAGAGGTAGTGGGAGGGACAGCATTTCTAGTAATCATGAGGACAAAAATTACTCCATGGCCTTTGATACTTTAGTCAAGTAAAAAGTGAAAACATGAGATTAAATAATGTACGTGATAATTTGCATGGTGTGGTCATTATAAAGGGATAAATCCACGTCTCAAGTCACTGCTTTTTGCTCTTATTTGCCAACAAGCTGACATGATCTCTACATTGTAGATATGGAAAAGGAATTAGTTTTTAACTTAGAACAATTCTTTACATGGTCAAAGTTAACACATATCATCTGTAAAAGTAACCTACCTATTTATACCAGTTTCTATGTCCATGGAATGAACTCGGACCTCAGAACAGATTGTGCTCTGTAATACATTCTGAGCTCTTGAGTTACAAATTTCTGCCTTTTATGCACTTTCAAAGCTTGCACTTTTGGGTTTGGTCATCTTTGAACATAAGAAGGGGACACAGATTCTAAACCAGCACTGGAGTTTTTCTAAATGCTCAGAAGCCAGGGATGAGCACATGTGAAAAGTTTCATGTGCCTAAATACCTTCCAAAATCTAGTTCTTAGGGACTCAAAAGAGATCATGTCTTGAGACTCAATGAAAAATATTGGGCTCCTAAACAACCCTTGAGAAATATACCAGAGCTGATTGGCGAGGAGAAGAGGAGCACACCAATCCAGTGCTGAGACCTGTTTGAACATCAACACCTGTAGCAAGGCAAGTTCTCCCTTACAGCTGCAGGGATATGGAGCAACCTTGCATGATGGGCTTACAGAAAAGAGTGAAGGATGTGCTTTTTCAAAGGTTTTTCTGTATTTAAAAGTCCTGGTCTGTGAATCCTCTTAAAAAAGCAGGGGCTCTCCACTCTTGCCCAGGGCACACAGAGCTGATGAGTCTGGGATAAGACTGCATGATACAAATCACTCATGATTTGTGCCTCTGACTGACGTTCCTCCAGCGAGGACTCCCAGATATGTACCAGCATTGTGAGATTCCTGTAACCACTGGTCTTCGGTATTTCCTGTGAAACTTAAACCTAATGTTGGAAATCTGCATCAGCACTGAACTGTTCTGCCCTTTGTTTTCTGTTCGTCAAGGTGGCTTTTCTAATTAGCATAAATCACAAAGCTCCTGCAGCAGTAGTGTTGTCCATGTGATATACAGCATCTCTGCTGTGCCCAAGGAATATTTACAAGCCAAAGGGCTCTGCTTTGCTTGATTTGGAGAAGCCTCTTGTTTCTTCTTTCAGTTTCTCATTATAAGATAAAACAAATAAGGGGCTTTAAGAGAAAATAATGTAGAATACGATGATACTTTTATTATTAGCCATGTCTGAAGTGAACAAAATAAATCAGCTAAAGGCAAAGGAAATACAACCCTGGGGGCATTCAGAAGTTTAAAAACAATGAAGTAAAAAAATCTGCACTACATTACATCAGACTACAATAAAAAAGTTAAATTACTCTGAATTGTGTGTAATCTAGTTGAAAAATAAGACACTTCTGTGGGGTATGGATACATAATGTAAACTATTTCAAAGAGTATTTGTCAGTCTCTTGGAATTTGCTCCAAATGCTTTTCGTTCAATGGGAGTGAAAAGCCATGCTCCATTACAGCCTCACTTGATATTTTATTTTAGAGAAAGACGCTTGGAAGCAAGTCTACTTTGTTGGTTTTTTTTTTTAATTGCTTTAAGGTAACAGTGGCAAAAAAGTAAGATGAGTTGCATGCTTGTGTTTCTTTTACCTACTCATCTTTCTTATTTTGATTGTTGCCTTTTCTTTCACTTAAAAATGAAAATGTACATGCATCGGATATATTAGAAAAATTGATGACAACTGCTCCCTTCATTTAAGAAACTAACTGATCTGTACACATGCTTTATTTTCATGCTCTTTCTCAGAGGCTGATTTGTGAGAGGGAATAGGTGTTTCTGATGTTGTATTCCTAACCTGTATATCTTTATAATGTTTATTTATTGTTATACCATCTGAGATAATCTCGAGTGCTTTGTGTGTGAGGAGTTAGGACATTTTGGAGTAGGAAACTTTTTTTTTTTCCTCTATGGCTTTAAAAAGATCCATTAAGAACAGCTCTGATTCTCTGCACTTTTCATTCCTGTTGCCTTCTGCTGCATTTTCATGAAAAGTTGCAGCCTAAGTAGTATTAATCTGCTTAGTAGTTGGGTGGAAGCAGAGAACAGCTAGAAGTTGATTTTTCCCCGTTTCCTGCAGCGCACAAACCCAGTTGAGCGGAGCAGTTAGCCTTGCTCCTGAGGGCTAATATAAATTAAAGGTCCTGAGCACTAGGGGTTGTTAAAATTCTCAGAGGGCTCTTTATAAGATGTTAACCCCCGTGGTCTGGCCAGGCTCCAAACGGGGTAATTACATTCTTCCTACCTAAATTCCCCCTGCAATTGCAATTCGATGTGCTGGTATTCCTCACTTCCTCTCCTCTGCCGTGCCCCGTGGAACAGTTGTTGCATTTCATCCCAGAGGTACTTGCTTTCATTGACTGATGGAGTGATCTGTGTGTAGAGTCTATAAAGCATTTTAAGAGCCTTTTGGATGAAATGTAATTTATTATGCCTAATTTTATCATTTTTTAATTATCTCCTGTTTAAAATGAACTGGGTTAATCTGAGTCCTGAATGAGTGTGAACTGTGTGCAACAGATCTGGAATGAGAAAGCATCAACAACTGTTCTCGTTCCTCGTTGAACTTCTTCCCAGAATTTTTTTAGATAAAAAAGATAAAAGATCAAACTAAAAGTACAGGAAACCTTTCTAAAGGGTTCATTACAAAATAGGAAGAATATGAGCTATATAAAAAGGTTAATGTGACTTTTGTCTCATTTGAAGTGTATATATATATAGATATAACATTCCTCCTGCTTAGGCATTCTGTTGTAACCTTAAGAGCAGCAACTAAAAACTCATGTTCTAAAAGTTACTCTTTTTCTACCCCTTTTTTATATCAGAAAAGCTTTTTATTATAAAGGAACTGTAATTTTCATTAAGGTATTGCATCCTAATTGTAAGTAGACTCATATAAATTTAAGTCCTGCTTATAAGAAGAAAAATATGTAGCTAGCACTCAGTGTTTAACAAGATAGTGGGGAATATCTATATGTGCCAAATATACAGAGACTTCAGTTACATACTTCTCTAAATATGGGATTTGCATGTCAGATATGTGCAATGCAAATAGGGTAAACATCTTTCTGTTTAACACTGGTTTCTCTTCACTCTTGGGGTGTCTCGTACCAAGCTTAACTGTACTACATGGGAAACCTTTGTACAGATGCTAGCCTGAATGTGCTAAACTCTTCTTTCAAGAGGTCTCTTAGTCTGGTCTAACAGCCTAAAAGGTTGTTTATATCAGATATTTTTCTCCTAGAACATTGGCAGATAGAAACAAAAGAGCAGTGTTGATCCATGCTGTAATGTTCTCACTAATTAAGAGACATGCCTGAAGGTGAGTTGCTCCCCATGCTGCAGGGCAGGGTGAAGGTTTTGCAGGTGACGTTTCTGGTAGCACAAGAAATGTATTTCCAGTCCCAGATGTGAAAAAATCAATATATTAGCCTACACAAGTGAATGTGATGCACTCTCTGAACTCCTGAGGGGATTCTTTTTGTTGCCTTCTGAGTGAGGATGCTTGCAGATCTGCACTGACCCTGCAGCAGCCATTTTCTGGTGCTGCTGAGGAAGGTTAAAAAAGTAAAAACAGCCAATAAAGAAACTGAAAAACTCTTCTTTACATAAAAAAAAAAAATCTAAATACATCTCTAATACAATACAGAGTTTGAAGGCCTGAAGCTTCAAATGTCCTTGTGAGGTCTTCCATTGTGTTTTAGTGAAAAACTACACTATCACAAGCATATCTTTCTTTCTGATCTGCAATAAAAGCTGAAATAAATTTAAATATTTGGTACTAAATTTAGCCCAATGTGCTCTGTTGCTCGTTGCTTAGAAAGGAGCCTGCAATAACTATACAGCCAGATGTTCTTATGAGCCATACCTATATAATCCCATTCAGTGTGGCTTTAGTGGATTTTAACTTAGAGTAAGAAATTTAGTTCTCTTGCCTGTACTCTGTTCTGACATATTCTTATTTAAAAACAGATTGCCATTTAGAATGCAAATAAGCTATTTGTATAATGTTATTACTGTAACCAATGTGCTTTTCTAATTGCACTGTGTGATAGTAAATATTTGCATAAAATACAGCTGTGCTCTGAAGCATTTCTCTTATGATGCTTTCTAGTTGCTATTACCAGCACACTTTAAAAATACATTTAGTTTGTAAATATATTTCTTAAGGAAACTTATTATTTTTAGTTAGTTTGTGTAAATAAGTATAAATAGCTTTCTTCACACTGATGGTCTCCTGACAGGCACAAGAGCTCTGTACTTGCTCTTCACATCTACACTCACATGTCTTCACATCTTCTAAGCATCCTGAAGTGTTCATGTTATTTTATTTGTAAGAGCTTTGGCAAATCAGCTTTTGGCGTATCCTCTTATGTTTTATACTAGGTTCTGTTGCCAAGATGAGATACAAATTGCTGGAAACATTCATGCAGAAAAACAAATCCATGTATTTTAATACTTGAGGAACATTTAATTTATTGAATCATGTTTTTAGGTAGTCTGTTAGAATAAGGTGGCAGAGGCTTTATTTAGATGAAAGGTGACTCACAGCAGGATATTGCAGAGGTGCATAAACCATAATTTTGTGCATTTCTAGCTCTTTTATGTTTTGTATTTTTTTTCTTGTATGACATGTGCAACTGTTTCCATTAATTGAAGTATCAAATTTAATTTTTCATAATCTAATATCAAAAAACCAATTTAATAAATCAGTCTGTATTTTGAATTATTTTTAATCCTGATATTCATTCAGCAAATAGTCTCTGCTGTTTGTGCTTTGCCCCCCAACTATCACACTTTATTTTTCTCTGGTAAATTCTCTAGTTTGCTTTCTGTTGGATATTCCTGCTTCTTACATCCTCTTCCTCTGTAGAGAGGAATGTGCTCTTTTTTCTCCTACTCATCCATAACTTTTTCACTTCTGCTCTTTCCTTTTGTTACCCACAGCTGTCTGCATGTTCTTTTTAAACTCTCCATCTACAGCTTTGTTCCCCATAGCATTCTCTGGCCTAATTAACTTTAATTACAAATTCCTTTTTGTTGCACTCTAAATTCAGTTTTATAGCACTCAGTAAAAGCTTTCATATCCAGGGCTGAAGAAATAGGGTTGTTCCTATTTCACCCAGTCTCCTACCTATTTCTTCTCTATTTTTCTTTTTTTTTTTTCTTCATTGATACCATTTTCTCCTTTATCAACCTGTATCTTTAGAACTCCAAACTCAAATTTCCTTCTGTGGCTGTATTTAATTGAAGACACAGTTTGATAATTAAATATTCCAAAGTATGTTTAAAGATAAGTGAATTTGCGTTAAGGGGTTTTGGGTTTGTTTGGGGGATTTTGTTTGTTTTAATTTTGTTTTGTTTAGTTTGGTTTTTGGAAATAGTTTTCAGTACCAGTGTCCTAGTCATTGCAGGAAACATACTTGAAAATTTTCAGAAAAAGCATTAAAGTTAATTTTCTCAGAGCCCCAACCTCTTCATACTTAGGAGATTATGTAGTCTACCCAGAATAATAGATTATTATTGCAATTCATTAGAGTGAAACTGTAGCAGTATCTGTAGCTTCTCCAAAAATTCATCATCATTATGGGATGTTGTCTTTAATGACTGCTCTAAATTCCGTTTCTTTACAAGTATTTCGTTAACTTGGTTGTGGAGACAGGTGGATTTTTACACAAAAATTTTGTTGTGCTCTTGGGGAAACCAGCCATGCCAGTAATACTCACTTTAACTGAAATTGAGATGAATAATCTGAGGGTGACTTACTTAAGGTTTGAAACAGTTAACACTCTCTTAGGAGGAGATGAGGAGTAGATAAATGGTGAACAACTGGGAAGCTGGCTCTGAAGGACATGCTCGTGAATTTGGACACCGACTAATCTGTTTTGGCTGTTGATGGCATGGCAAATAACAGCCTAATGCAAAACCTTCCTGTTTCTTCCCACTCTGGAGTTTTAACTTTCCACTGAGGGCAAGCAGCGACCACGGGCCAAAGCCTTCACTGGCAGAAGTGGGAGCAGCAACCTCCCTCTCTCCCGTGTGGCTCTTCTGGCTCTTGTGCTGAGCAGTGCCCAGCAGAACACAGACTGGGGAGGTTTCCCCCCTCTTGGCCAGCCTGGAGTCAAACTGGGACCTCAGCTAAAGCACATGGCCTGGCAAGGGGTGTGGGCTACAGCCACGTGGCTCTTGTGTGGCCAGGAGCAAAACCAGACACCTGTAACTGTGTTAGGTTGTACCATCTTCCTTGTTTGCCTTGGCAGAGCTGCTGGCTCAGAAAATCACCTAAAGAGAATTGCTAATGTGGAGGTGCTGCCATTCAGGATTGTCTCCTGCTGTATTCCTGTTAACTTCTCCCACTGTTGAGTGCTGTCAGGTTTAGGGGTTGGGTGGCTGTTTTTGCTTTTGACTGTCTATGAAGATGATGAGCTGGCTAAATGACTTGATCAAAAAGCTCATTCACTCGAAAGAATATTATGGGCTGCTATTATGGGCTGCCTTGCCCTCAGGTCTGATCATCTCCTTAATGGTCCTGTTCTTGCCTTATTAGCACCCAATCCCTTTTTAGCACTGCGTACTCTTTTGGCTTTGTCCTATAGAGCATTTAAAGGAGATGTTCACTGAGGAGCTTCTCCTCTTCCATTCAGCCTGCTTTGGTGGTTCCCTCACCCTCTGCTCAGTGTAGGTACAGGACAGAGTCCATGCTGTCCTTGTCCTTTCCAGATGTTCCCAATTGCAGCTCTCTGGAAAGCCACAGCGCCATCAGTCTGGCAGCCTCTGGGGACTCTCACGTGTCTGTTGTGTCACTGGACTGAGAAACCCCTTACCCCTACTGGGAATTTTAAATCAGTGGAGTCTTCTATATGGCTATTGCCTCAAATCGAAGAGATACTACAGAAAGGATCTTGTGGAAAATATTTCATATCCTGTGTTGTGGTAAAATTTAGGTATGTTCGCAAGTTTCTAAGATAGTTTTAGGTGTTCAGTGTAACCAAATGATTTATCTTTCCCCCCCACCCTCTCAAAGCCCCTGTTTTATTCTGAACTATGCTAAATCTTGTTCTTGCTGTGTGGAAAGATTTTTGTGTTTCAGTGTAGAGAAAAATGAATTTTCATTTTTTCCTAGAACTTTTTCATACCCTCCATGTCTTTCGCCTACTTCATAAAAGTAGTAAGTTTTACCAATCCTGTCTTGATAAAGTCAGCCTTCATCTGTTTCAGGCTCTTCTAACTATATTAAGACTAGCTATCAAATAACAAGGAGCGTGTTAAAGTCCCGTTCCTCTGAGGCTCAGACAGTCCATGCTGCTTCTCTTCAGCAGTTCCTTGGAGTTTTTTGGGTGTTGCTGTTTAGAATCAGATTTATGCATGAAATTTTTACCTGTTGATGCAGAACTGTAGAAAGGATTTGTAGTCTGCTCTCTTCAGTCTTCAAATTGCACTGTTTTGTCTGAAGCTCAATGTGGAATGCCTTTGAGTCCCATAGATGAGCGTCTGTGGGGAATAAATTTCATTTTTGCTGCAACATGTACATACCTTCCAAGTAAATTTGTGTATATTTGCAATGATCATCTACCTCTGTCACCCACCCTGCCCCATCATCCCAATTAGGTGAAGAAAGAAGGGTTAAAAACTCTGAAGTCTAAAAAAAGTTTGTCTTGTTCAAAAAAAACTCGACTCATCAGCCAACCCTCCTGAAGTGCAGTTAAAGGTCTGCTACCCTTTTAAAGCAATAGGGAGGGCAAACAAGGTACAGTCACACTCAAAGGAATATTCATGCCAAGAAAATCTAATTGCAGACATCTAGCAAATGTGCAGTTCATACAGATCAGTGTAAGCAAAACATTTTCAAGACCTATTCCTCTATAAATAATTTATTTTTTTTTCTTAGCACTTCCCATAAGAACAGGAGATATTTTGACAAATTAAGGGAAAATAAATTGATGCTGACTGGAATTGATCAGAATCTTGGGGTGGTAAAATTCCTACATTTTCCTTATGGTCCAATTTGCTCCTTAAATAACCTCCCATCCTTTTTTTGTTTTAGTAATGATGTCAATATTTTGGACAAAGCTTATCAAAGGAACTCTATCAGTTTTAAATTTTCCCAGTAGTTCCTTACATCATATCATGGCTCCCAAATAACTAAATTTTGTCACCATGTTTGGTTTGTACTTTTGATTTCAATTCCTGAGTTGAGTAACTCTGTCAAAACAACTCAAGCCTGACTCAAACTTCTGGAGCAACTGTGATACTGCAAATGAGAAGAGGGATTGGTCTGTGTTAGTAGACCATCCTTTGCTTTTATGCCTGTACTTGCAATGATGCTTGTGTAAGTTACTGACACTGAGGAGTAAGATCAGAAGAAGCAGACAATCCTTAGGGATGAGGTTTCTGTTGGAAGGGGCAGCTGAGAGAAGTTTTATGTATGTTTGGTGTAGGTCAGCAGATGGGTGGCTTCAAAGATCTTCAAGGAAATGTTAAATGAATACATATTTGGGGTTCTTTGAATCACAGAAGATTGGGTTTGTATGGTCTTGGCAGTGTGGGTGCTGCAGTGTCCTACTCTGATTTGATTTGTGCTGAATTCAACTCACTTCCTCAAGTTGTGTCTGTTTTGCCTGTGATGGCAGTGGGTGAGTGATCTTTTCTTGCCCTTCAGATGGTGAACCTTTTATTATATTTTGTATTACATTCTGTCTTCTCTGTCCAGATGAGGAGGGGAGTGATAGAGCAGATTTGGTGGGCACCTGGCATCCAGCCAGGATCAACCCACCATGCTGATGCAGGAAAGCAAAATGGCAAGGGTTTTTGGGGGTTCTCTGTCATTGACAAAGTGAAGACCTAAGACATAAGAGGGTATTGAAGCAGGCATAAAGGAAAGTGAGTCTTGCATGAATGTATTTAATCAGATGTAGAGTCAAGGTAATGATAAATAATGCTTAAATACATTTGTAAACAGGTGCAAAACAGTCTTTTCCCCTGCCTGGAGATCTGTTATATGATAGCTTAATATTTCAGCTAGAACTACAGCTGAAAGGCAATGATATTGAGTGGTTTTCATTATCCATTCAGTGTGGTTGAAATGCTCTTTTCCCCTGCCTGGAGATCTGCCACTGTTACATGATAGCTTAATATTTCAGCTAGAACTACAGCTGAAAGGCAATGATATTGAGTGGTTTTCATTATCCATTCAGTGTGGTTGAAATGAATATAGCCATGTAAAATAATACTAGAATAAACTCATCAAACAGACTTTGCAAAACTGGAACTCTTTTTTTATTTTATTTTATTTTTTTTTTTTTGAAATAATGTGTATTTGGGGAAACCCCTCTAAAGAGCTCTGAGTTTCTGAATGAGTTTCCAGGTAATTTTTTTAAACCTGTTTAAAACTGAGCTACAACTATAAAAGTCCTTACCCCTGAATTTGTAGCTTCTGCTGCTCTTCCATGTGCCAAATGGAGTTTGGGAGTGGGTCACTCACCAGGGCAGTGTGGCAGCAGCTCATGGTTGTACTCTGGTATTGCTCTTATGGCACTGGGACTCTGGTGAAGATGCTGCATTAACTTGCAGCAGAGGTGCTGCCCTTAATATAGGGCAGATAGGGACAGTTGCTAGACTAAAGCTCATTATAAAATCAGCAATAATTTGTTTTCAAATTGAATTTCTTAGCTTCGCTGGGTTCATGCTAAAGGTGTTCAATTTTGGTGAGATCATCATGTTGACTTGGGTTTTTAGTTTTTTTGTACTTCCTTATGTTCAGAGCATCTATTTTTATGATTGAGCCTTATACAAACCTGCCCAGCAGAGATTGTAATATTCCTGAAGCTAGGAAAAAAGCAAGAAAACAAAAACATCACTGGCTAACTGAGGATTACAATTTTAAGTTCAGTATATCTTACATAAGCAAACTTGAACAGAACCACTTGGTTTAAACATCTAAGAGAGGTTCTTAATAATCAATATTTTTTCTAGCATTGGACTTTTGGACCTGAGGAACAGATGACTTTTCAAGTGCTAAATATATAATGCAGTTCAGCTTTCCACCCATGTTTTTAGTTCCTTAGCTGTTTCTAAATGTTTGGTTCAACATGTAACAATGTAAACAACTGAAATGTAAACATCATCTTTAGAGTGCAGGATATTATCTTGCCTTGTCTGAGGTGTGTTTCTGCTTGAATAGTAGAATGTCAGTCTGAGAAAGCAGGATATCAAAATACAACCAACCAATTATCCAGGTATTTAAAAAGCTGCACTTAATTTTGTAAAGCCAAACTTGTCAAAAAATCTTATGTTAATAACAGATAATTTATTACCTCAGAAAATCCGTTCTGTATCTTAAATAGGATTACCACTGGATTCAGGAGGATGAAAACCACTGTTGAAATGTATCAGATTATTCATGGCCCATAGGGGAACTGTGCACTATGGAAAACCAGGTGTCTCCTTTCATGAGGAAGGCTTCCCATTACAGGAATAGGATTCAGAAGGACACAGGGATCTTTGAAGAATTTTTCAAGTTTCTGCCTCTTACCCCTCTACGTGGTTTTCAACAAACTTTTGGAAGGATGAGGGAAAATTGTGTTTACTGGAGTTTTGTACTTACATAGCAGAATTGCATTCTCTTTCAAGTAAGTTTATTTTGGCAAGCTGCTTCTTTCTGCTGGTGATTTAAAAACTGATGTGGTTTGGTTTTTTTACTGTCACTTTCCCTATGCACAGAGTGTAGTGATAAATTTCTTCCAAGTTAACCATATTAAAATAATTTCAGTAGGTATTATGTGAAAAAAAGCTAAAAGCAGCAGATCACTGTTGAGTGCCTATCGGTGCTCAACATAAGACAAATTGTGTGTCTTTGTGGAAAGGCAAGAATTACCAAACACTGGGTGAAGGTCCTGAAAGAAGGCTAAGAAGCTGCCAACTGTCCAAAAACATGCCTGACTGCTGTTAGGGTAGGTCATGGTGGGTGATGGTGTGTTATCCATCCTTGTCCCATCAAGGAATGATTCATATTTGCTAGATATTCTTCCCTTTCTTCTCTATGTTACATTTCAAAGGAGTAATTCTTCCAGAATTAACATACACTTTGTACTAAAAACAAATGTCCACGTGCAGAGATTATTCTGGAATGGCTGTCTGGTAATGTTTTATACTGAAGAAGTGTTAGCAGTTTGTCTTCTTGATGAGTAGCACTAATTCTCTGCCACTGGGAAGTAACCAGCGATGGTGTTCTTGAAACAATGAGTTGGTTTTTTATCACCTGATAGGTTTTTAGCTCTAGGGATGAAAATTGAATTTCCAGTTGAATATAGTGTGGTAATCACCTGGTGACAAAGTGCTTCAGAGAAACTGAGAGATTGGAAAATGTCTGGTGCTCTGTGCTGTGAGATTAGGTGTCAACAGCATTCTTGTGAGGTGATGTGAAGTCTCCGAGGAAACACCCTGGCAGCTTTTTATCCAAATCACAGAGGAGTGTTCAGAAACAGCAAATCCTGGGGGAATCTTCACAGTGCTATGCTCAGAGTGGATGTATCACTTCAAGATACAGTACTGGGCTTGTCCCTGCCATTATTTATTTTAGGTTGCTTGTTTAGACCTTGGACTTCCACAGCTGGGGTCCCCATTGTGCACTGATACATTGGCTCTACAGAATAGTTTAGCTGTGGTAAGCTATAACGATGGTGGAGGGAGGAGGAAAAAATGGTTTAGAGTGTTTCAGTTTCCTACGGCTTTGGAAGTCAGTTCACCTCCTGGAATAGTACTTTCGAAAGCAAACTGTATTTCCATTACTAGTGTATTCTCACTGAAAGGCTTAAAATATTCTAAACTTGTCATTCAGTAGGAAATTTCTTTTCTTCTCAAAGGCATTTGGTGGTGTAGAATCCTTCTGCTGCAGGAGTGTGCACATTCAGTAAGGAGCCTAATTTAATTCTGGAGTATAGAGCTAGTCAAAGCTCCCAAATCGAATATGTGCTCTAAGTAGTACATATTAGGAGTTAAAGAAATGACTTAATATTTAGAATTTTCAATAATCTGAGTGTGTTGCATACCTGTGGTGGGTTTACCCTGGCTGGGTGCTGGGTGCCCACCAAATTTGCTCTATCCCTTCATCTGAATAGGGGAGAGAAAATATAAAAAGAGGCTCATGGGTTGGCATAAGGGTGGGGAGATCTCACTCACCTATTAGTCATGGGCAAAACAGACAGGACTTGAGGAAATGAGCTGAATTTATCACCAATCAAATCAGAATAGGGTAATGAGAAATGGAAACAAATCCTAAAAAACACCTTTCCCCTGCCCTCCCTTCTTCACAGTCTCAACTTCCCTCCCAGTTTTCTCTGCCTTTTCCCCCAGCAGTTCAGGGGGGTGAGCAATGAGGTTTGCAGCCAGTTCATCACATTACTCAGAGAAACATTGGGTGTATTACCTGAAAATGCAGGAAGATGACGCTGTTTGTGTCCCCCCAGTGTCACAGTCACCCCAAAAGAGCAAGTCTGGAGCATGTATTAGCTTCTAACCCACCTTTCACCATTCTGTGATCATGGTAGTTTTAAATGTTTTTATAATTTAGTCTTGAAGGTAGACTTTTGCATAGTTTTGGTTTAGGAGATAACTGGAAATTGAAGTGTGAATTAGGGTAACACAAAGGTTGGCTGCTTCAAATTTCTTAACTCTACTGATGGGATTAAGAACAGCTATTGTAGCCAGAAGTACATTTCCAGATCTCAGCATTTCATACTGGGTCTCCTGAAAAGAGGAATGGAAAAATCTTTCAGTGACTGTACCATTAGTGTAGGATTGTCCTAATTTAATTGTGAAGTCTTCAGCTGAATACAGAAACTCTTTTACACTTCAATTTTTCATTAAGGTTATTTTTGTTAGTTCTATCTTCTGATTGGTGGTGCATATTTGTATTTACAATACACATTTAGGGAGGATGGAGTTTCTGGATAAGTAATTTAAAATTATTATATAGATGTTGATTAATGTATCTATTATTTTTTGTTTTCAGTGGGGATATTATTATATTAACTACTCATAAATGAATTAATATTGTTAAATCATCTGTGCTTTGTTTTTTAAATTATGTTTCTGTTTCTTTGTATGGTACTTCATGTGGCTCTACTATGATTACTGCAAGCCATGAAATCTGCCTTTAGCATCTGGCAACAGTCTGGGGTTTTTGAGCAGTGGCATAGGAGACAACAGGGTATCCCTTTGTCAGAGTGCATATGTATCCCAGTCTGTGGCAGTCAGAGTTCATGCTCACAATGATATGAAAAATAGATTTTTAAAATACACAGCTAATGATGGTTTTGATTAAGGAGTAATCATTCTGCTGTATGAGAGACAGTTAGGGAAATAAATGAATTAATATTGTTTAATCATCTGTGTTTTTTTTTTTTTTTAATTATGTTTCTGTTTCTGTGTATGGTACTTCATGTGGCTCTACTATAATTACTACAAGCCATAAATATGACCATCTGGGCAGAGGGATAAAAAAAGAATTTTTCTGTGACTTGTTTTAGTAATAATGCCAATAATTCTTCCAATTATTCATGCTGGTCAAGCATTATTGGAAAAGGTTCAATATTTTTAAAAAATAATTAAAGAATGCAATTATTTTTACAAAAAAATTACATAACTTTCTTTATTGTCTGAAGTCCACACAGCTCACAGAGTTGGGGTGCTTGTTGGGAGTCTACTGATCTCCACCACTGAAGAATGGTGAAAGAAGATTTCAAAATTAATTGGAGCAAAGCATGAAAATATTCCTCCTCCACCCTGGTGAATGAGGCTGTGCCATTCTCCCATCACTCCAAGTACTAGCTAATTATTTATCCACATTAGGTAGTAGTACTTTATCAGGAGAGTTCTCCCATAGCTTGAGAGTGCATTCATCCAGAAGAAAAGAAATACAGAATTTAGAAGGCTTCCCCATGCTTTAAAAAAACCTAAGCAAAGAGAAATGTATTTCTCTATGGAATGCAAGTTTAAAGTGAGATGCTTCAGTGCAGTAGGAGAACCAGTGGAACAGGGGCTTTTCAAATCCAGTAATCCCTTTTCTGTCATCATTGCAGCAATAATGAAGAATATTGGCAATTCCAAGTGCCTGATTCTGATGTCCATATTGATGCCACAGAACCTTATTTTTGCCAAAGCTTCTCCTCTGTTATTCTGCCTCCCTCATTTCCTTTGCCCCTACGGTGTCAGTCACAGAATCACAGAATGGCTTGGGCTGGGACACAACAGTTACCCTGAGTCATCTCTTCTTACCGAGGCATGAGTAACAGTGCTAGTGAGGAGTCTCTTGTCCCAACCATCCTCCAGAAATCTCTAGGATTGCTGGTGCCCTGCTGCATTGCCTTTCCTGCAGGTGCTGGGGGTGGTTAAAGTCCCCATGTTAACCTGGAATTGTGAAGTTTCATCTAGTTCTTTAAAGGATGCTTCCCAATTAGATGTTCCGTAATAGACATCCATGTCTCCCTTGGTGAGGACATCGGTTTGATCCCAGTGGCTCTGCAAATGCCTAGAAAATAATCCGAATTCCTCCTGCTTGTTTATCTCTGTGTTTAGGCACTTTTTGTTGTGAAAATGCAGTGTTAGGTACAGTTACACAAACTCAGTCTCGTGCAGCACAGCATTCCACCTTCCCTGTGCAAGGGAATCATGGGCAGGATCTAATATGGATAACTTCCAACTTGTGGTATAAGCAAGCTGTGGGTGAACTGCAGACGTTGGTGTTTGCAGTAAGCTGGTGGAGAATGTGTTGCTAAATCGCTGAGTGAGATCCATGGCAACGCTGCCAAGGAACAATTGGCTTCCAAACCAGAATTAGGTTCCGTGGGAGCGGATCTGGAAAAGCCTCATGAAGGCTGCGTGGCCAAAACTGAGTAATTGCATTTTGTTGTAACTAAGCTCCTTCTTAATCACAGTCAAGAGAGATTTGTGGAACCAATTTTCAGTTGTTTTTCAACTGAAGACCTGAAGTTAAGCCATGTCCAGCCCAAACAATGGGTGCTGAGGATTGCACTGTGCCTTCTATAGACATGATTTGTTTTATCCATGAGGATTGTCATTCGTGTTTATGTGGTAGTAGCAATTACTACAACTCTGTTCAGATGAGGTCTTGTACAAGTGCAGTGGGTGTAAATGAGTGGGCAGTCAAGGACAGCTACAGATTTTTGAAGCATTTTGTTAAGGCCAGTAGCCTTCTAACAAATAAACTGATAAAAGTGAGACATTAGGGTTATCACTGTGATGAAAAGAAAGTTGTGGTAGAAGGCACCACTTGGTGTAGGATCCATTTCCAGGGCAATACCCTGTTAAAAATGATGGTTAAGATGGAAAAGTGCTTTTTTGAAAAAATACCTTTTCTACTTTTTTAAAATATTCCTAAGACTTCAATTTTTAAATACAAATCACTAAATTAATCCCTTAGGTGATAGTCAGCTTTGGGCTTATAATTTTGTGATAACTAGAACTTGTGTCTAGATCTTGTTGGTTGAAAAGAAAAGTTGAGACAGTTGTTTGGGCACAAGAATAGTAAGATGCTCCTAGAAAACAGAGGAGAGTTTTGTGAGGATGCTTTAGTAGTATTCCCAGGTTTGGTAAGGTATTGTAGAACTGAAAATACAACAGTACAAAAAAATTGTACAGCAGTACAAAATAATAAATAAGTCACAAGCTATTAAAAAAAAAAAGGTAAGACAAGTATGCTGAGACTATTTCAGAGATAACACACTGGCCTCAAAAGAGAATATTTTGAGTAGCTGCCTTTTCTATCTCTTTAGGCAAATGTAAATGGGATGGTAGCAAAAACCAGGTTAAATAAATATTATTAGTTTGATTTATCAGGTGTGTTGGTGACTGTTGATACATGGTGTTGTGAGGACTCAGGTCTGTGAGATCTGACTGCAGGTCAGAGTATAAAATTCTGATGCTGCATCTGTATGTCATGATGTGATGAGAGGAACACTTCTGCCTTGGGGAAAAGCCCAAGGGTGCTCTTAGAATAATTCCTTTCAAGAAGGAAAATACTCAATTATGATGAAGTTATGCTGCTGTTTGTCAGCATAACCCACGTTCTTTGGTACCTCTGGGCACACAGTGATCATGACTGGAATGCTGTGAGATTTGTTGTCCCACCCCACGGCGGGTGAGCAACACAAGCGAGCAGAGAGCTCCGGCCAGCCAGCAGCACATTGTGGTAGGTGTCACCTACAGCAGCGAAGCCATGGGCATTTTGCCCTGGACCAGCACCTAGGCTGAGCTTTCCCACATGACAGCAGCATACAGTAGGCAGCTGAGCTCAGCCTGAAGGCATGTGTTTGACGTGCCTCCCACTCCTCCGACCACCTGGCGCTGCAACCTGATGCCATAATGCGTGACAGCCAGGTGTTCGGTTTGCTGCTTCGGATGTCAGCGTCATTGCTGGGTTTGAGGGATAACAACGGGGGAAAATGATGGGGAGAATGTTAGTAGGAGAGATGATTGCTGTTTGGAATCAGAATGATCCTCCTCTTCAAATGCACAGATGCTAAAGCGTAAAGAAAATCTTTGCTCTTCATGCTGTTGTGTATGATGCTTTAGAATGCCTAATTGGATGCCACAAAGTGCCCTGAAATAATGCTGAAACTCCCTGATACTATGGCTTGGTTGGGAAGGTAATTGCTCCTCTTCTAGGTAAAAAACTAGTAAGGATTTCTGCAGAAAGAGTGCATGAACCATGAACCTTAACTGCAAGCTATTAGCCAAGTTATTAGTAATTATATTTTGGATAGCTACATGTTCAAATTATGATGCAACAGATTATACTTAAGTTAGATTTGTTGTAAAACATTTTTAATTTTGGCAAAGAGCAGACCTTTTCAGGTTAAGCATTCTTAAGATAGAGGAAGTAAAACTTTAGTAAATGCCTTCAGTATCGTCCTGGATTTGGGAGGATAAAATCTTTCTTGCTGCCTTGGTTACATCCCTTAAATTATTTAACTGCTTTAAATTTCACTTTTTATATTGTACTCAGCTCCTTGAAATACATAGAAGCAGACCACTGTTAGCACATGACTGCTTTACAATAACTGTTACACCTTACATGATTTCCACATATTGTCCTGTTTGTGTTGCAGCTGTCTCCCAAACTGCTTTTTTTTCTTAGTTTAATGCAAGCTGTCTACCAAGTAATGCCTCCATAATGCTTTCCCAAGTATTCCTCCCTTATCATCATAATCTTTAAGTGATCCTGGTAATTTTACTGGTGAAACATGGAACACAATGCCAAAAACAAGCATTTTTATTCTTTCCTAACAAGATCTCACCCAAGGCATACAAGCTTCATCGGGAGTAACAGGAAAGGCGCTGCTCAGCCAGGACTTGTTCCTCTGCCTTTCCACAGGTGGGATTCATTTGAGGTGAATGCTTTCAGCTCTTGAGGGATTCTCTTGTACAGAGGTAGTATGATATATAGAATGGAAAAGCTACAGGTTTGAAATCTAACGTGGTTATTGACTTGTTGGTGAAAGGCATTTCTATGGGGACAAATTGCAGCAGCTTTTAGAACCACTGATTCCTTTGATTCATAATTAGATTTAGAGCACAGAGAGCCTCTAAGTTAAGAGCACAAGTTCAAGATCACAAGCTGACTCATGGACACTAAGCTATTTTGTATTTTCTGAAAGCACTGTTTTGAAAGCATGTATAGTGTGAGAGTTATGTCCACTTGTAAAGAAAAGGAGCAGTTTTTACTGTAGCCTCAGAGAGCCTTAGTTGCTAAGGCTGGTGAGAATTTGCCAGACTTACACCCAAAATGCTGCAAGCCTTGTTGCTGGTCTTGCCACCTCATCTACAGAGGACTTCATTACTTGTTCTCATCTATATTCTGGAGCAATAAAAACAGGCAGCTTTTTCGTTTATAGTCACTGTAGTAGTTCTTCATCCCTCAAATTCACTGTCTAGCCGCCAAAGAGAATAATTCTGTTTAATTTATCAATACACCTAGTAATTAATTGGAGTCATTCACTGTTGAATGAGCTGTACATTTGCACTTCTCCATTTTCTTTTTTTTTTTTGTTTTGTTTTGCAAGATTTCTATAACAGATGTTAGCACTGTCACTTTTTTTTTTTTTTTTTTTGAGATTATTTAGAAGTGGCCAAGAGTGAACAGAGCTGTACTTCTTGCCTATTCGAATTCAGAAATTGGCCTGTAGCCATAATTTTTCCTTTGGATTTTGTCAGGGCTTTTATAAACTAAATAGGAGAATTGGAGCT
Organism: Pyrgilauda ruficollis; assembly: GCF_017590135.1. Taxonomy (NCBI): domain Eukaryota; kingdom Metazoa; phylum Chordata; class Aves; order Passeriformes; family Passeridae; genus Pyrgilauda; species Pyrgilauda ruficollis. The sequence continues at coordinate 1,256,883 of NW_024530044.1, forward strand.
TTAGTGTTTCCAGAGTTTGTTAACATTTTATTTTTATGGATTCAAACGTGTTACACTTGCATTTCAAGCCAGAGTTGTAGTCTTACTTCTTGCAGGGGAAGACTTGACAGAAAATCAGATGCAGTTGCATTACTGGTTTCATTGCTGGTGTTAAATCAATGTATAGATACCTACTTCCTGCAGTTAACATTGTTGGGAGAATGCTCAAGTGGAAAGAGCTAATGTGAGTCAGTTAAAACACACTGACACATTGCTAAGGTTCTTCCTGACAATTCTGCTGAGTTACATAGATACAGCATTATTTGTAAAGATTCTAGCTTGTGCCTCCCATAATGTACAGTTTCCTAAGTTAATTTTGTTTTTATTGAAATGTACTAACTTTATAAGATGAGGTGGGATATTTTGGTTTTTAAGTTTGTCCATCCAGTGCTTCAGATTATAACAACCTGCTTTGTTTTACTGCAGCTTTAACAAAATCTATCTGCCTGGACTGAGCTGTCCAAACCTAATCTCAAGGAGATTTATTTTTTCAGACGTTTAGCCAAAATAGGTCATTCACATCCAAGGTCTGATTAAAAAAGAAACCACCAAAAAAACCTTCAAAAACCCCAATGAACAACCGCAAACCCCAAACCTAGACTCAACAGAATTGGGGAAAAGCTACCTAAAGCTATGAATGGATTTGGCCTTTAGTTCTTCCTTTGAAATCTGCTCATATTTAGCAAAACAGTCCATCTGTGAAAAATTGCAGTGCATTTATAGCTTAGTGGTGATGACTTCTGTGTTCAGCTGTTACATTCCCCACAGCCTCTCTTGAGCGTTGTGGAAGGTTTCTCCCCTAACCGCAGCTTCCAGCAGGAGCAGGATGCACTGGATCTGCTTAAGGGACAGGAGGGCAGTACTGCAGGGGGCTGTTCCCTCTGCAAAAGGGGCTTCAGGGCAAGAGTCTGGGGAGGGACGGGATGGGAGATGCTGTGCGAAATGGGAGGGGAAATGCTGCTCGAGTTACAGTGTAACTGAAGCTGGGTGGGATGTAGGGGTCGAACAGCCCTGGAAAAGGACTGGCTGGTGTTGGGAGGGAAAGGGCTGGGCAGCAGAGCCAAGAGGAAGAACTGAAGCAGTATGGAGATGAGGAATTGCCCTGTTGCAGGTGTGCACGTGCATCTTGGGGCACTTGGACAGTGCCTTGGAAAGCTGGACTCTGCCTGGTTCATTCCTGTTGGGATTCTTAGGATGGCAGGCAAGGAAATGATGCTGTTTCTGACACATCATCCCTCACTGGATATTTTCATTATTCTGAATACATAGCTTAAGAGTGAGGTTTGAGAGCTGTACAAAGTATTCACAAATGCTGCTGGAGTCTCTCAGACCTGAGCCTTGCAAATAAAAGGATGTAATGGTAAGAACAGAAGGAATCACTGACATCTTAAATTGATTGTCAATAAACACATTGATAACGAACTATTCAGCAGCTAGATCAACAAGATCAAAGCCCACAGCATGTTCCATGAGTAGCCACTTATCTGTAAGGTCATTGTTAAATCACAGGAGCCATAATTGCTCTATGATCATTTCAAGTTTGGCAAAATATAAAAGATGCATACTGCATAAAATTTACATGGAATAAAATTTGTCTGAGTGTCAAGATGGGGTGCTGGTTGGAGCAGATTCTTTTTGGAATTCATACTACTTATTTTCTTGCTTTAATTTTGCTTTCATTGATTCCAGGAATAAAAAATTCCATCCCTTTTGCACTGTCTTTGTGCAGGGTACAGTTACTACCAGGCAGCCAATGAGGTCACTTGTGTGGGGGTAAATGAATTTGCATTAACTTTCATTTACCTATCATGAGTAAAAACAATGCTGCAGGTGTTGTAACTGGACTTTGGTGCAGACTGGGAATAGGTTTTGTTCCCTATCAACTGCAGAATCCACACTGCTGCATCTCTGCAGCTGTTGCTATATGAACTGGCCCAATTAAAGCAGTGAATGTTTAGCTACAGGGTATAAGAAGTTAATTGGAAGTCTCTGAATGGTTTAAGAGCCTCATGCAAGGAGATGCTATTGATAGTTCACATGAGCAGGATGGCACTGCTTGGTGCCTGAATGTCACGAGTTAAAAGTCAGAGGGCAAAAGGTTGGTTTCTGTTAAAGCCAGTGGAAGTTTTGCCATTGACTTCAACAAACAGAGCATTTCTCCCTTAATTCTGGAACTTTGTTTAGGAGGGCATTTGTGTTGTACTTTTAATTCTTGTGGCTTCACCAAGAGCCTGTGTTCCAAAAGTTTTTAGATTTTTTATTTAGTCTGATGGTGTTTTGTGGGAAACTAAATTGAAAGTGTATCTAAGGGCCCCAGGGACCTGCTCTGGTGAACTGCATCGGGAGAAGCTGAACATCTGCTTGATGCCTGGACACAGCTTTAGCAGAACTCCCAATCATTCAAAAGAAATTGCAGAAAATCTGTTTGCTTTTAAATTTCAAACCTCATCACTCAAACTTTAAGTTTTAATGTCCTTACATACAAATTTTTTAAAAAAGTAAAAAAGCTCAATACAAAATATTTACCACCGAGGCAGAAAATATATAAAAGAGGAAGGGAACGAAAATCAAGCAGTTTTGCAATTTTAGGGTGGTTTTACACAAAGGAAAATTCAAAACTGATTTCTGGAATATAACAAAAACGTGCATCATACTAACATGAAGATGTTTTAACAGTGATTGTGTTGTCTTAACAAACATCTGGTTTATCAGTTCTATTTCACATGTGAAATAAAATGGACTTTATAGTAAATAGATCTTTTTAATTTCAATTAACAATTTTTTACTATAAGGAAAATGTACAGAATTTTTGTGGAAATCCATGTACTGTGTTTACTCAAATACAGAAAATACTTTGCTGCAAACTTTTAAATACAATAAAATGCATTTAATAGCGATCTTCTGTGGTATCATGATTATTTATGAACATAACTTTCAAAATATGGAAATTCAGTTGTGGATCAAAATGACCTTAAAAACAGTAACCCAAAGAACCTTATAAACATGTCAACAGCCATCATTTATCCTAGATGGCTCATACCAATGTAAAAAAACATATAAAATGTAGAATAATTCTCAACATATGGTTTACTTTGTTGCATTGTTCCTACATATTATTTGTGTTAAAATCCAGAAAATTATATTATGAAGAGAATATTGGGGTTTGTTTATTAAACTAAAGTACAGGTTAAAGTCGTTCTTTTCTTGTGATGAACATATACCAACAGTGATTAAAAAATAAACATTTATTTACAAAATATTGATGCATACATATTACACAAGTCAGTTATATCAAAGTGGTTTTAAAACAATATCTGTAGCAACCAACTATTTGCATTGGTTTACCATAGTGCAAACGGTAATGTTGCAAAGGCAGGTTAAAATGTGGGATTGCAATTTGAATGTTGGATTTCTCTGCTGCCTTCTGTTTTTCTATGTCTAGAAAACTATTCCTTTTCATTTAAAAAATATCTATTTCTTGAGAATGTTGAATAGTGTACCTGAGGATAGGGCAAATTCATTATTAAGCCTAAATTCTTTCACTTATATAACTATCTTTCTATTTATTCAGCCTGCTTACGTAGCACCATTGCCATTGATTACTAACATACTAATGAGAAAAAGGAATGGAAACACACTAAATACACTATGCCATCCCTAATTTCAGGGCTTGTCCGTTTATGTGGAATTTCATCTGATACATTTCACAAGTCTGCACTATATATTCAAGTGTTTAAGGATGATTCTGGTGGTATTGTGTAGTGGTGTATATGTTACCAGTATATATGTTCCTGTAAATATGACATTAAGTGAAGCTGTGAAGAAAGGAACCTAAAAGCCTGCTCCTTCTGTCCTCAGGTGAGAAGGAGCTTGCTTTTGATTACCAATGTGTACTGAAACCTGCATATAAATTTGCATCCAAATGACTGAATATTGATTCCCTCATAATGTAAGAACTTCATAGATTAAATCCGGTGATTTTGATTGTAGCTTTTCTCTTTTGCTGGCTCACAAGCAGCCATCAGGTAATTACATTGTCCTTTAGTTCACGTTCTGTAACTGCTGCTGGTAGCACACAGGAGGTCGGCAATGCCTTGTGTACGTAACTTCACAGTTTGAAACACTGGTGAGGGGGTATAACTTTTTCTATTTTTTCTCCTTTTTTTTTCTTTTTTTTTTCCTTTTTTTTTTTTTTTGGTAGCTTCCATGATGTGTGAAGCGGTGGCTCCGGCGAGGACCTCATGAGCACCCGCAGCGATCTACAACCATGGCTGGTATCTTGCCGTAGATGATTTGTTCTTTGCCGTTGAAGTACAGCATGTTGATGGGGGACATCTTGGTGGGCGTGCAGCAAGGGCCTGCCGAGCCTCTGGGGTTGGCTTGGTGCACCAGGTGGGTGTGCGGGTACTTTTGTAAAAACACAAATTCGCATTCTCCGGAGCAATAGTTGGCTTTGTATCTTTTAGGAGCGATAATCCAATCCCACCCGAAAGCTTCGAAATCCACCGTCAGCGGGTAGCGGCAACATCGGGATTCTGTCGAGTGCTCGTCGCAGTCGAGACCGAAATCTCTGCGGGACCGTTTTGGTGTGTCTGTAACTCTGACCTCTAAAAATGGGTTCTGTGAGAAGAGGAGAAGGAATTGGAATCATTTCTGAGGTAAGCCCGAGTTGACTAAAAACATGCAAACAATATTTCAGATGTAGATGTTTCAGATTAATATTCTGAAATGAAGTTTCTGAAATCTCTGCATTTCCCTGCTGTTTCTCTATACAGAGCTTTAATACTTGAATATTTGTCCCTGAAATCACCACTGTCTCAGTGCTAAGATTCTTTAACTGCTATAAGAACATTTCAGAAATGTGGAGGATGCTGGATTTTTACTTTTGATGTGGATTTTTTTTTAGTTTGTTTTAAACTCCATAATAACAGCTTTTGTGAGTCCTTCTGAAATTCCCTTCATTAAAGTCATATTGAATTCAGGCTTTCTGGATATCAAGGAAAGTATTTTGTCCAGACCAAGGAGGACGAAAGTTGCTCCTCTATTGCTGCCACACTTGAATGACTCTGACTGAATGAATTTGGAGGGGCAGCTATGTATTTTAACTCCTGGAAGAGTCCTGTGGCTAGGAATGTACTTCTGGCAGATCCCTGAGCCACATGCCTCCTACAGAAAGTGTATTTCCACAGTCACCAACTGAGACTAGAAGGAAATTACAACCTCCACGACTGTGACTTTGAAAAAGTTCCCAAAGTTGCTGCCTTCCACACATTGATTTCTGCCCTGTGTGTTAGTTTGGCTCTGATGGGGCCATCCCGTGGAGACCATTCCTCAGGAACAACAGCCCAGCTAACTTTATTGCACAGGTTTCCCTCTTCCCCAGATACATGCGAGCTGTGGAGCTGCTGGAAGTGCCCTTTCCAAAGGTAAATTATATGGGGAGGTGTTTGGTGAGAGGAGCACCCCTGTACTGAGAGGGGAGCTGTGCTGGAGAGGAGCTGGGGGACAGAGAGATTTCCTCTCCCATTATCACCTGTGCCTCTAACCCTGTTCTGCCACTGAAATGTTTGTTTATAGATGATGATAGCCGTGGGTTATCTGTATGTATCATCATTTGAATGGATGGAGGTGGTGAGGACATTCCTGGTCATGATATCCGGTTGGCCTGTTTCAAATACAGGAGATCTGCACTTACATTGGATGTACAATTAAGATATCACAGAGTTTTTCTTTTAAGCACTTCTAAATTCTATTATACTGCTGTGAACTTAAATGTTGTATAAATGGTTGGGCACAATGGTCTTCTCCAACCTAAATATTTCTATGTTTCTATAATCAACAGATTCATCTACTACACAGAAGTAAAAGTAGGATAATATTCTTCATACTTTATGCAAAAGGAGGTATCACTTGGTTGTGATAAGTATAGAAATTTATATGGGTTGTAGATTATTAGTGATTTACAGAAACAAATAGAAAGTTTCACTTCAGGTTTATTTCAGGCGTACTTGTAGGTACATTTCAGATTTAATTTGTTCATCTGTTCTTATAAAAACAAACCAGTTATTTTGTGCTCTTTCTTATCATCATGACTCGATTATTGTATCAAGCAGAAGTTCTCTATTCAGACGTTTCTAATAGGTAGAATGATGACTACCAAATACTGAAAGGTAAAGAACTTAACATTATGAAGATCTGTTCTCACTTTCAGAAAGAGACAATTTTTGTTGTTGTTAGTAGAAAATATATGCATAGAGAGTATGTAGGAACTCCCTTGCCTTAACAGTAATATTGGAGGCATCTTTCCTAACCAGTGAAATAATCTGAAGACTGTTCTTTGACTTTATGTGAAATAGCTGCTTATTAAGTATTTGCTCTCAAAACTGTAAACAATGTTACTTTGATAGCATCATCCATCTATAATTGCCAAAACCTTTTCTACCTAATGCCTCACAATGTCACTCAGTTTCTGTCAATTTTTTAGACAGGGAAATGGAGGCAGAGGAAAGCTATTGATTTTTGGCACTGTCAGAGAGCAAAGAAGGAAAGAATTGGATACACAGAACTTTTATCTTCCATTCCCTAAACAATGCATCCATTTTATCCTTAAAACAGAGCTTAAATGCTTTTCAATGAAATAGGATTTTTCTAAATAGACTTACCAATCCATCTTCCCCCGGTCCTGGGAAAGTTACAGCAAGATTCCGTCCGTTCTCATCAAAAGCTTTTATTTCGATGCCTAAATTGGATTCAGGCTGTTTGAGCCAATTTTGCAACACTGTCTTCACATCAATACTCTGCCAAATACCGGTGCCTGGGTTCATGTCAAGTTTCAAAGATCGAATTCCAGTATATCTTGTACCATCTTTCATGGGCTTAATAAGTCTCAGGATCTGCACAAACACCGTTGTAGGTTTTTGGACTTGCCTCAAGTATATCCACAATTGTGCCTTTACTACTTTGTTATATTGTATTTTAGAGCTAAACTTAAAGAAGCAACATTTTGGTTTTCCCTCCATTTGTACAAGAAAATCAGCTATAAATGAATGGAAAGAACAGATTACTGAACAGGGAACAAGAAAAAATGCGTATATAAACCTGATTATTTTTTTCAGACTGTATAAAAAAATATTACCACATGTTGTAAAGAGTACCAGTAACAAATTTGATTTAACTTAATTCATTTTCTATGGTTTACACTGTACAGCAAATTTAGTGGATGTCAACAAAATTACTCTATCACCTACTACCAATTCACTTCTGCTGGCCACCTCCTGAGGACCTTCATAAAGCATGCAGAATAGCAACTTTGCATAAGCTGACTCAACACGTGTGTGGTGATCCAGCTATTTCTAATTTACTCCAAAGCCTCAGCCTGCTGCAGACCATACAGCCCTGGGCAAACTGCACAAACACATTTCTTTTCTCAGTGGGAAGAAAATAATTGAGGGGATTAATATAAGGATCATTTTGTTTTCATTTGAATAATATTAGAGGAAAGTCACGTGCAGTGCTGTGTTCCTCCTTCTTGTAGCCTACGATGCAGCTGTCATACCTAGTCATGGCAATATCTTTCCATGCCAGGATAAAATGGGTAGTACTAATCCTAAATGGTGCAGGACTTTAACGTTCATAAATCTCATCACTTAAGATACCTGTCTCTTTAGTGCATTTAAAATAGCTCAAGGGCTTTTTATAAGAAGTAGGAAGTGAACTCAGAGCAATGAAATACAATGACTTTTCTTCAGTCACTGTAAATATGTAGCAGTTTGATTAAAAATAGTTATAAAGCCTTGAACATAAAAGTCTGGAATAAAAATGCAGGCAGTCCTCAGCTTTGTTATAAGGTTGCAGTGAAATAATCCTATTAAGTGCCCATCTTAATAATTACTAAGTTGAAAAATTTCACTGAAAATTTTACTTTTTCATCTGTGGGTTCATTTTTAGCTGGTGAGAGCAGCAGATATTATTCTAGTCTGCATATCATAATGATATCTGGAACTGCTAACATGCCTTATATGTCCTGTCATATTTTTCCTTTTTGACATCATATTCATAAGTGTTATTTAAAAAAACAGCTGCCATAGTCAAATACTTTAGCTGATGAAGAACATAAGATACTACAGTATTAGCTGTGCAAAAGATACTTGATAGGAGGCATAGCAGATGTTTAGCACTTGGAAGATAACTCAGAATCTGCTCATTCAGTAAATGCCTTCATTCTTCCTTGGCACGATTACATGAGCTGATTGCTATAGCACGGACATTTCCACATTTAATCTGTTACACACATATTTGCTTTAAATATATAGTTTTAACTCCGAGGTGGGTGGTGCTAGTTTATGGGATCAGCAAAGAGGCAAGAATTTAACTCTCTGCTTGCACTTGCTGTAGCATGTTGCAGTTAGGTAGATGTAGTGCTCTAAGCTGCCTTTCTGTTGATTTTTATTGCTTTTAAAAATACTGGCCAGTGAAACCTCCCTCACAAAAATTTAGTTCTCTCATTATCTGCACTTGTACTTTATATTTGCGAGAGGAAATGCCCCGAGTGCTGCAGATAACGAAGTTGACTGAACTGCAGATCTCCCTTTGCTTTCTAAGGCAATGGGCAAATCCTAAGTGCTACAGGGCACACACATTATAAGGAGCTGGAAACCGAACAGTAAAACAAAGGATCACCACACGGTCATCTGAACCTGGCTCAAATTCTTTAGAAATAACGCTCTCCTCCCTCCCTCCAGCAGACTTCAGCCAGCAGCCTGTTGGGAGAGCCTGAGGAGGAGTTGTGTGGCTCTACAGCAGGGAGACAACTCTCTCGGAGGGGCAGTGGGAGGCGAAAGAAGCAGGGTTACTTACACTCTGTAGGCATTGTGATAATCGTTTCGGTGGTGGCATGATAGTCATCATCTTCCAAAGAGCCATCGCTACTGTCATCTCTCTGCACATCATACTGATCAATCAGTTCCTGCAGTGGAGGAGCCTTGGGTAAAAGTTGTTTAATAACATCCCTGCTAATGTTAGGAGCTTGTTCCAGACGCAGTTTGCTGAGGATTTGAATTTTTATGGCTTCTATTCTGGAAGATTTTGTATTCTGTCTCCACGTACAAGCATTGCACAGTCCGTCCTTTTCAGCGTTCTCTGTGGGCTGACTACTGTCATCAAGAGCCACCGGATCAACTGAAATCAGCATGAACAGGTAAATAGAAGCATAGAGCACTAGCTTTTGCATGATCTCACATTCAGTGCAGCACTTTTGCCTTCTTTTTTTTCCCCCTCCCCCTTTCCCTTTCAGTACTAAACAGATCCGTGAAAGCAAATGCAATCTGAGAGACAGCTTGCCACACTGGTGTACCTTATATATTCCAAGGGGGCTTTTTATACTCCAACTTTGATTAGGCTCATGTCGTCAAACCCGACGATTGGTTGCTGTCCCAACAATGAATCTGGCTGTCAGAGGGTAAAGCCCTGTCGATCACAAGTCACTAGACAGCGTTTAGTTACAGCCAAGGGTGAACTGATTTATCTGGGTACTTCGCAGAGGATATGCCTTCACATTCTGAAAGGATATATTTCCAAGTATTGTGGGCAGCAGTACTGAAAGACAGCACTGTCATTCTTAAATATTATACCAACTGTGAACTTGTACTATGAATCAAGAGAAACCTTGCTCTAAACTTGCTTTAGGCTTCTGCCAATCTTTCTGACTTGAAAGTTTGTTCTATTTAAAAGAAAATCCTGAGAGGTTACTTTTAGCAGGCAGGAAAATTATACTTTAGAAATGGATTGCAATGAGTACTAATTTATGTTGTTCAACAACTGGTATATATTCAGCAGGTCCTATTTCAGAAAACTTTACTGGTTTTCCTAGACACTAGCTAAAGCAGTACTGGAAGTTTTGTGCATATCTGACACTATGCAAATGCCTTTCTTATTTGTTTACCCCTTTAGCATATATCAAAATCCACAGAACAAATGCTTTACTGAATTAACAGTCAGTAATGAAAAATGAGTTTGTCCCCTCTTCAAGCTGTCACCAGAATCCTGGGCAGTAAATTAAGTGTCTTTAGTAGCAAAAGTATTTTTAAGGAATATCTTTAGTTACTCACTCTAATATTACACAGGAATAGTTCTACTTGCTTTTTCCATTATTAGTGAAAGCATTAAAAACTTGAAATATTTAAATCTCTACTGTGTATTTATCTTCTTTTTCCATGTAACCTTTTATTTCTCTTCAAAATGTTTCTGTATTATTCCAGCTTAAGTGATATCTCTGTCCTTTATTACTTTTTACTCAAATACTTAGAAATTCTTTTATGTCCTGCTTATATGTTAAAAAATGCAGTTTTAATATGCTTTAAATAAGTTTTAATATGCTTTCTGCATAAGAGAAATATATCTGTGTGGTTGCATAGGTTATGGCTTATAAAATCTTACATTTGATCTTAAAATCAAATGCAATAATTATGGAACTCACACTTAGTGAGGGGGGTGACAGGGTTACTGCTCAACACAGGCTGCATGTCATAGCAGACAGAAACCCTGGAATTGGTATGGATTGTATATATTTGAATATTTGCAATCTGTGTACTACAGCAAAGGGAAATCCTGGAATTTCATGCAATATGCCCAAGTTTGCCTAAGTTAGGACTGAATTTTCAGTTTCTAACAAAGTTTCTTTTCTTTTTCCCATTCTGAGTACTCCTAAGAATATGTCAGACAAGGGATTTTGCACGTGTTCATATAGGAAAAACGTTGGTATAAGTAAAGATGTGGACAGAACTCTCAAAAAAATTTTTTCTTCTGCCTGGTCATTCATATTCTTTTTGTATCACCTCTCAGGGCATGCAAATTCACTGTATACCACAGAACTGAGCCTGATATTCAGCTCATAACCAGTGACATAAATCACAAGTATTCAATTGAAATTGGTCATTCTGCCCTGATGTAAAGTTGATGCAAGTGATAGATGTATCATGCTCACACATTCCAGGCATATAGCTTTAGGGTCGGACCCTGATATTCTGATTTTAGCCAAAACCCATGTTTAAAGCAAGCAGTTTGCTGCCTTAGCTCCTGAGCATTTGATTTTTACACAGAGACAATGCAGCTACTTTCAGCATGTGGTAATACAAATGGGCCATGGTTCACTGGAACAAGAAACTGCCTACTATGCCTATAACATCTCTAAAACAGACTCTTAGTACATTTCAAATGATAGAAATGTGTTTTTATGGAACATGCACAGGACGATTGACAGTAAGAATCTTTCTGAAAAGCACTGACCTGTTAATGCATTTTGGGGAGATTTAAGTTGGGGGTTGTTTACTATTTCTACAGTTAATGTAATAATTAAATTATTTTAAATTATTTCTTCATTTTAAACTAAACTTAACCATAACCCTATAGAAGGGAATCCACCCCAAGTGGAAAGTTCGACAGGTACCAGGTTTCACACCAGAAAGGTTTAAGATAATGATGGAAATAATGATGCACTCATTGATATGAAAGTAATTCAGTGTTCTGGCAGACCATGGCTAAAAGCCACTCAGGAGGGAGAGGGGCAGGAGAGGTGCTCAGCAAAGCAGTGCCTCAGCACCATGATCCTCTTGGGCTGTGCTCTGCAGCCACACTGGGACCTTCCTGCTCCTTCTCCTGCCAGTCCTGCTCTGCCTGGCCAGAATGAACATGCAGAGCTTCAGGGTTCTTTTCCCAATCTTCTGCAGAGAGTCCATTAATCTGCAAGCAAGAGACCCTTTGCTCCTTTCTGTGTGGCATTTAATTATGGCTGCAAGCCCAAAACCCCAGGGAGCTCAGAGCAAGGGCTCAGCTTGCTCTCAGGTGACACGTGGTGGCAAACAGACCCTGCTGAGCACCGCTGTTTAGGAGGCAGCAATAGCAGCTGGAGTGGTGGCACAGGGCCTGGGGGTGACAAAAGCACCCCAGAATTCACCAGCAGCTGCATAACAGAGAGCAATATTTCCATTTCCCTCATAAAATGCATTTCATAGGTACTGTGAATAACTCTAGGCTGTTAGTAGAATATTTTTCATCTTTTCTGGCTGCTGGCTTATTCTTTTTTTCTCTGAAATTGTGAGAATTTAGGAAAGGGCGCAAAGAGTTACACTTGATCAGGAGCTATTGAAGGATCTAATTTATTTGATAATAATAATAGAATATGTGATTTATTTTTGTCTGACTGGCATTGTAGTGTTTTTGGAAAAACTGTGATGACTACAAGTGATGAAAAGTGATGACTACAGAAGTAGGTGATAGAACAGAAGAAAATAAGTGATGAAGAGACCAGGTAAAAGTTGTTCTAAAATTTATTAGGCAAAAAAATATTTTTAAAAAACCCCAACAACAACAAAACCCTAACACATTATCACTAGCAAAACTAAAGAAGAGTTAAAAATGAAATGCACATCTTACTGAACTTTATGGCATTTTAATATTATCTTTGGGATTTGTGTCATTCTACCCGTTGTGCCTGCCAATAGTGAATAGTATTCCCAATCCTGACTATGCGAAGATCATGGCTCAGGCCCCCAAAATCAAGCACTGCAAGAATGTTCCTTTGAAAAGGAAAAAGGCATACATCTGTCTACCTGGCAACTTCTCCTCTACTTTCCCCCTTCCACCACGAGCTTTTGGAAAACCTTAAAAAAAAAGTTGAAAAAAAAAAGTTGAAAAAAAGGGAAAGGAAACCAAACCCACCCCTACAAATTTGATAAAGAGGTTTCAAAGACATGCTGTAACTGCAAGTTATGTGGAAAAACAGTGACTGTGCAGAGGAAAAGGAGATTACTAATGCCCTCCCTGAGGAGAAGGCAAGCAGAGCCCAAGCATTACCCATCCTTTTTGGCAGGCTCTGGTCAGGCAGAGAGCTCGCGCTCCCTCGGCAGCGCTCAGCACGCCGCTCGCCCTGCAGCATCCGCAGCCTGTCACCCCTGCCCGGCCAGCAGCGCCCAAGGACGGCCAGCTGAGAGCTCTGCTTGTTTTGGGGGAGGACCAAACGGACATGGAAGGCAACCAGGACATTTCTGAGAAAAGGGAGAGTTACAGGACTATGAAGGAGCTGCTTTCCTGGCAGGGGAGGAAAGGGACATGGGTTATAACCCTGCCCTGGGTTTTAACTGGACGACTTCATCCTGCTGCAGGCTACATTTTCAAACATTTCCTTGCAGCCTGCGGGACCAGAAATTCACTTTTCTTTATTCTGTTGTTTAATTTAAATGAAATAATTCTCATAATTGATTCACCTCAGAAGGCAAACTGGAAGAAACAAAGCAGGTGTTGCAAAATGCACTGTAAATCTGTGATTGCTATTTACATTGATGTCAAGTCCTACCTCTGAACCAGTTGGCTTCTCTCCCTGATTTGCTTATAAGGAAGAGATAACATTCCTCCTGAGCTGCTGAGGAAGGTACTAATTGAGTAAGCTTTTCTCTCACTTTTGTCAGCACAAAGCCTAAATTCAAGAATAGCAAAATGAAATAAATAGAAAACTCCATTTAAAATCTTTTTGGACTCATCTCTCTCTTTGCTGCTATAAGCTGGAAATAATGTTTGTGCAGTTATTTTGTTTGGAACAGTTGAATAGAAAAATTCAGACATATCATAAAATGTATTGGAATTAGGGTGTTTCAAGTGCTTAACTATGAGTCCAGCTCACCAGGTGCTTTCTCTTAGCCCTCTGAATCACAAGATAAATGCATTACTTTGAACCACAACACAGATATAAGACCATGCCTATAAAACACCTAGAAAGAGCTGTTGCAATAACAAAATGCCTATGGAAACATCATCCCAATTACATTATGTAAATGCATCCACTGTAAGGCAAACACAGCCACTTTTAAACTTATTACCATGAACTAAAATATGAAAGCTGTAACTCATGTGAGTTCTTGCTCTGGAACAAATGGCCTGAAAGAGTTTGTCCTTTGCTATACTTCTTTTTTTGCCCTAAAAAAGTAGTCATATGTAACCTTCTAAACATTCTGCTACTGTAGCTAATATTAGCTACTGGAAGTCAACTTCATAGATGTTGATGGTATGACTATTTAACTCCCTCAGCTTACCAAGAAAGAAATCCACCTTGGTTTTCCCAGTTCTGAGTTCTAGATATCCTGTTTCACACAGGAGAAGAGCAGTTGTGGCTCAGGGTATGGATGCCCAAGACATTCAGTGATTTGGGATTTTGAGTGGTCTCTGCCAAGGTGTACTTGGGTCTGTGGTTTGAGTACCAGGACAAAATGGCAGATGATTTTCTCCACTCAAGAGCTGTGGGTGTTGCACTGGTGAGACCTGCCTGCTAAGGAGTGTCTCACAAGCCACGGTATGCAATTGTGCAATGGATAAAATGGGGGAAACAGGTAAAACTGGTGGCAAAGGGCTGCTGTGGCCATTTCAGCCCATGATGCACCTCTCAGCTTGCCCAAGAGATGCTGCTGAATGTAGGCTTTGGGGAACTTGTTACCTTCAGCTTCTGGCCATCTCCCTCCTCCCTGCAGCTTTTGTGCTGCCATGCATAATTGTGCCTGTGGAATTAGGCCAAAAATGCCCTATTGCTTTTTCCTCTCCTGCATGTTCCAGTACACTTTGCTCCAGATCCAGCCTGTTACAACAGTTGAAATGAAACCTAGAAACAGATAGGGAAGTTCATTAAAAGCTTTTAAGGAAGAATGCAGTTATAGTGAAAGCTTCCAGTTTTTCTGAGTTCTTTTGTGTTCAGGATTTTATTGTGCTTCCTTTACTATGGTGTCTATATATCTTATATCTTGTAAAAGAGCCCTGGTAAATATCTACTTAATTCTAGGGGTTCTGCCCTTCTTAAAGGATGCTGTCTTTTCTTTCTTTTCTTTACAATTGTAGGTTTTCTGCTTTTACCCAAAATTCCTGACATTCATCCTGACTTTCATCTTCAATATCTTTTAAAATAGCTGCGTCAGCTGCTGCATTGCTGATGGGAAACAATGGATTCCGCTCAAGAGTTGTTACCATGCTTGGAGAGGTTTCACTTGTGAATTTGCACAATCAAAGTGCTTGAAATACCACAATGCTTTGTCCCAGCATCACTAGCTACAAGAATGCTTGTATTTTCTCCGAGGCACAGCTCTTCGGAGGGGATTTTCACCCCAGGAGGTCAGTGATTCTGTGTGAGTGGCCTGTCCTCTGCTGGGTTCTTCTGGAACAGCAGCTGCTGGGAAGCGAGGGCTGCTGCTCTGAAATCTCTTTGCTTTTCCTGTTCATTTCTTTTTCTTTTTTTCTTTTCTTTCCTGTTTTTTTTTTTTTTTTTTTAAATTAAAAAAGGAGTTAAATTTCTCTGGTATTCCTATCTTGGCTTCAATCACCTCACAGTCCCCTGGCTCATCTCTGTAGACTTCTGGTGTGCTCCAGCACAGCCAGTGTGTCCTGTAGCCACCAGCTCAGCGCTCTCACTTGCATCCCAACCCTCTAACCCTGGCATGTCATCCCACAACTTGTCATGGCCAATCCTGACGTTATCCCCTTCAAGTCTAGTTCCAAGCTCTGTCAGTCAGCCCTGCTGGCTCATAAGCAAACCCCTTTGAGGAATGTGAATTCCATCAATAGGATGAAGTTATGGCAAAATTAAGCTTCTTTCCTTTGTGCCACGTGCTGGTCTATGGTGAGCTTTAGACAGATTAATTTGAGAGAAATTTTACTGGGATTGAATGAAAAGTGGTGGTAATATTCTCCAGGAAATCAAGCAACATTCAGATCTGCAGTCATCCAAGAAGGCCTTTGAATCTGGCATACTCATCAGCAAAGGTCAAATTTACAACTTAGAGCCTGGCTACCTGATTCAACCCTGGCATTAAAAATGCTGATAATGTAAATGTTTAATAACCCTATAGAAAAAATTAATCAGCTATTTTCTTATGATGAAATATAACATTACCAACATATAACCCTACAAAGTCATTTAATGTTATAAGTGTATCATAGGAGAAAGCAGGCACAAAAGGCTGTAGCTTGTGAGGAAGGTGCTTCTTTTAAAGTAAGGCCCCGAAGAATCAGGTATTTATGGAAAGTCCTGTACAAAATAATGCAGAGACAGGAAATCACATAAGCTGCTTTAGGGTTTTTGAAGACAAAGAGAAGATCAGAGACTCCATAAAATTTCTTGATGTATTTGATTCTCATTTGGAGGAAAAGAAGATGAATTCTGAGGTTTTAAAATAAATTAGGTACTTTGAAGGATTTTCACATAACTAGTACAACTGTTTAAAGGTATTGGGGCATCCAAGAAGAAACTCAGCTTTTACTTCCCCTGCTTTATTTATATCTTTCCTTATTTGTTGTTCACTCCGTGCTGATGCAGTAAAGATGTTCCCTATTTATGAGCTCCATTATAAAGCATCACATAAGAGTATCAACTGAAGGAAAGCTGCCTATACTGCCTAAAGCTTTAGCTTTACTGCTCTTTTCTCTTGGGAATTTCTTCTGGCTGCTCTAGCAGACACTTCCAATTCCTAACAATTTTAAAGGCTGATGCTTTAAAAATTTACAAGTTTGCTTTTGGTTTTTGTTTTTTATCCTTGGGATTTCAAGCTTTTCTCTCTCACCAGCGTGCTAGTTGGCAGTATTAGCTAGCAGGTTGATAGGTAACAAGGATAAACCACAAGGGAATTGCCTGTTTGGGGATTTTTTACCTTCAGTAACAGACTTTCAAATCCCCTCTACCATTCTACAGAGATATAAAACTGCTTAAGAATTAACTAATTTAATGTTATAAGTGTATTATGGGAAAAAGCAGGAACAAAAGGCTGGGGAAGCTGCTTCTTTAAAGTAGACCCCGAAGAATCAGGTATTTATGGAAACTCCTGTACAAAATAATGCAGAGACAGGAAATCACATAAGCTGCTTTAGGGTTTTTGAAGACAAAGAGAAGATCAGAGACCCCATAAAATTTCTTGATGTATTTGATTCTCATTTGGAGGAAAAGAAGATGAATTCTGAGGTTTTAAAATAAATTAGGTACTTTGAAGGATTTTCACATAACTAGTACAACTGTTTAAAGGTATTGGGGCATCCAAGAAGAAACTCAGCTTTTACTTCCCCTGCTTTATTTATATCTTTCCTTATTTGTTGTTCACTCCGTGCTGATGCAGTAAAGATGTTCCCTATTTATGAGCTCCATTATAAAGCATCACATAAGAGTATCAACTGAAGGAAAGCTGCCTATACTGCCTAAAGCTTTAGCTTTACTGCTCTTTTCTCTTGGGAATTTCTTCTGGCTGCTCTAGCAGACACTTCCAATTCCTAACAATTTTAAAGGCTGATGCTTTAAAAATTTACAAGTTTGCTTTTGGTTTTTGTTTTTTATCCTTGGGATTTCAAGCTTTTCTCTCTCACCAGCGTGCTAGTTGGCAGTATTAGCTAGCAGGTTGATAGGTAACAAGGATAAACCACAAGGGAATTGCCTGTTTGGGGATTTTTTACCTTCAGTAACAGACTTTCAAATCCCCTCTACCATTCTACAGAGATATAAAACTGCTTAAGAATTAACTCTTCACAGCAACTATTGCTGTATCCATGGCTATATGCCCTACACTCATGGAAATCATGTAAAGATTTTATACTCTGCTGACTATGCAAATGATTGAAAGGATGCTTAAAAATTGGAATTCATACAGGAAATTTGAAATTGTTACAGTACTGTTGCTTCAAAGTTTAGTTTTAAGATGTCCCAGCATAATGAAGGCTGGAGAATGGCTTTTAGTGAGTAGATCTGGAAGAGTTAATGGAGAAAAATATTCCATGGATACCCAGATTAATGGATACAGAGTTATTTGTTTGCTACTGACTTTGTGATAACTACACAAAGCTTTTTTATGTCGAGTGAACTTTGTACCAGGCTTTTTCCAGTACATAAATATGAGGAACTTCACAGCTGCTTCTGAAGTTTTGAGAAGAAAAGAGACTTGCTGCATACAATTAAAAATATAATCACTTGAACAAACTTAAGTCTATCCAGAGCATACTAATAAACGAGATTGATGGTACAATTAGGAATGCAATGCAAAATGGAAATAAAATTGACTACATCAAATTACTTTATTATACTTTCTTCAATTTACTGAAGTAGCTCAACATTAAGAAATGGAAGCATTTTGTCATTTTGTCCAAAGCCTCTAGAACAAAGGAAAATTAATGAATAACTATTGAATTGTGCAGTTGCCTGCTTTGCTAATTCTAAGCCTTAATTGATGTATCTAATGATTTATATGAGTAACTCTGAGAAAGCAGTGTGGTAAATTTTAACATCCCAGTAATAACTTAGTAGAGAGAAATTGCTTCACTAGCTCCTAAATTGTGTTAAAAGTTACTATGTTGGTATACCTGTAGTTATAGGTTTGTTCACATATATTCCACATAAATATGTTTAATTGGACATTCAAGTGAAAGAGCAATTTCTGCTCAAAAGCTTTCTTGCTGCACTGGCTCATTTGAGAAATGAGATTTCCTTTCTGTATAACCCTTTAGTCACATCAGTCAATCAGGCATTAGCTAGGGCATCATAATGGCACAAAATAATTTTCACTACTGTGCTACCTGACAAATTCTGTATGTTTCTTACAAGAACAAAATAATGTGAAGGAATTACTTATCTCATTATGGATCTGGAATGGTATGAAATGTTTATTTACAGTTCATATAGGAACAGTGCTGTACTTAGAAATGCTAATTATTTAGTGGTAGGAACATCTTGCACTTTGGGCTAACATTTAGAGTCACCTGATATTGATATATAGTAGTTTTTCATAATTACTCAGATTAACAGGTTTTGGGGTTTTTTAAATTTCAACGTAGCTGTATAGGGCTACATTTCATGTTTTTTCAGCCATTTAGAACTAAAAAAGTATAACAAGAAGAAGAAAGCTGGTAAGCAATCTTGTAGCCTCTTCTGTGAGTAATTTTGCAACAAACATATGCCAAGGGAAAGGATGTTAGTTTTGCTTTATGATGTGCTGTGTTTCAAGAAGCTCTTTGAATGCCCCCAAGCTGTGTTAGCCCAGAGTGAAACAGAACAGTGCAGCAAGTACAAATTCAGAGGATAACACCAGCAAATACCATAGCACAGAATTTGATTTTTATTTTCTAGAGAGAATCTAATTGAAAAGTGTTTTTCAATATAATGGTGTAATTTGGGGTTTGCAGGCACTGAGAAAGTCACATCTGTCAGTAATTTCTCCATACAGCAAGGTATGAGGTGTGTTCTTTTTAGTTAGCTTATAAAGGATTAGAGCCCCAGAATGCTCTGAGTGTTTGCAGCATTTGGAAAGGGTTTTAATTCCTGAAAACAGCCGTTTTCCTGAGCTGGAGAATTGGAGCCAGTCACTGGGGTTGAGCTGCTCTTTGGGAGCTGGCATTAATATGCAGTTCCTACAACACACCCGTCATGCTTTATGCACCTCTTCCCTCTCAAATGAGTGTGTTTGCCATCTGCAGTGTATAAATCACAGTCAACCTTTCCCATATCCTCCTTCCTTGGGAAAATACCAGGCACTGGGACCAGAGCATGGCTGGCTGGATGCTTGTGCTGGAAGGAAGGGCAATCAGGGAACCCACACCCTTACCAGAAACACACCAAAGGATCACCTCACACAAGAAGGGTCGTGGTGGCCTGGCCAAGCCTTTCCTCTTTCTGTGCAGAATAAGAAAAATCAGCCAGTGGTGCAGGGGGGTGTTTCCACCTCAGTTTTCTCACAGCACTGTCCCCATGGAGTTTCTCCTTCAGTATAAAAGCAGACAGCACAAGAACACACAACACAAGTATTCCCCATCTTGGGAATTTGTGGAGGTTGGGAAGACCAACATGGCTTCTGCAGCTGCCTGGTTTATGAAGTAACAGCTATAGAGCATGGGAAGCAACACAAGTATTCCCAATCTTGGGAATTTGTGGAGGTTAAGGGAAGACCAACATGCCTTCTGCAGCTGCCTGGTTTATGAAGTAACAGCTATGGAGCATGGGAATGGTGGCTCCTCTTCTCCAAGCTGCAGGTTGTGGTGATGCTAAACAAATATTTTTCCATCTTCCAGCAGTGAATGGAGCTTGGAGTGTATTATTTGGGCTTTAATTTGGGAAAAGTCAGATTTCATCTGAGGACAAGTACGTTTTCCAGCTTTGCCTTGAGAGACACCTTCCTCACATTTTTTATTCCTGAGAAGTGCCAAGAAGGGAAGCAAAGGCAAGGGCAAAAATGAGGACCTGGAACCAGCTTGTCCAAATACACTGGCACTGGCTCAGCTCAGCTGGTGATGAAGGTTGATCGTGGCTAAAGAACTGAAATAATTTTTGTCTTATCTACACTGGTTCATTTGCCCCCCACAGCACAGGGGAAATATCCATCACAGTTTGCATCCAGGTACTCCATTCACAAATTTCTGTGGCAGGTGCAGTAGCCATTATAAAATAGAGTGGATTTTGTTTGGGTTTTTTGTGGAAAATCACTTTTGGCACTCTACAAATGATAGTTAAATAGAGAACCACAATAAAACACAAATCTTCTTAATGAGTTGTAATCAGCCAAAAAGCTAATGGGGTTGGGGTAGTTCTTGTGAGTGTCTGAGGAGTCTCAGGCCTGCAGAGCAGGCTTTGCATCCATATGATAACATCCTTGGGAGCCAGGAATTCAGGTTGCTTTCATTCCCCTTCAGACAAGCCTGGTAAGGTTTCTCTGCTTTTGTAATGATGTAATGCAAATATCTTTTCAATATCTCGTTGCTGACTCTCAGGGTTGTATTCTTGGATCTAATGCAGCCATTTAGGGTCCTAAGCATTAACATTCAGTTGATTTATATTTCTGTGCTTACAAATTGCTAATTCCTTGAAATTTATGGGCTTCTTTTTCATCAGATTCAAGGGGCTTTATCCAGAGGTATGAAGGGAAACATGGCTACAGATAATGCAAACTTTTTTACTTGAGCTGATATTCCCTCTTTTATTTTTCCTTTCCCTCTTCTGGTTTTCAGCAGTGCCTTTTGCTTTCCAGGGAAACTGTCTTTAAGCTGCATGTTCTATGAAGTATGTGTTTTTCTGTTTTCTGCTGTTTAATTAATACCTCACCAATTTTGGCTGAGGCTGTGAAATCAGAGGTAACCTGTGCTTGTTTGAGTATAACCAGGTCATTTGTTATATTACCAAAACTATGGGTGCTAGGAAACTGCATAATCCTCAAGGAATCTCAGCAAGCCTGCAACAGAATCTGCCACCTCACACCTGGAGCTCTGCTAAAGACTGGCTTTAGTGGCAAAGCATGGGATCAAAAATCCTTTCCAAGTTTTGAGGTGTACACTGCAGTAAATCTGGGTGCTCTAAATCCATTATAATGGTGGCATCTCCTGTGAGCTCATTATGTGTTAGGTATTGTCTTTTTAACCCCTATGGAGTTTCTTTTCTTTCCATTCCAGTATATGATCTATTATAGCCTTTTAAAAAATTTATTTATTTTTATGAGAAATCAGTGATTTCTTGTCTTCCTTCTCTGTCCCATGCATAACTTTAGATAATTTATTTTGTTCTTTTTTTTCCTATAGTAATTAGCTCTGCTTTTTAGGTATTGGTGCTTCAGCTCTGTATCATCTTTGTCTCCCTTCTCTAGGGTTACACTGCAAGGAGTTTCTTTCTCTGAAGATGGAGTAATCAACAATATTCAACAAATGTCTACAGTATTTCTGACAAGGTAACATAGATTAGAAAGATGTAGATAAACCAGAGCTGTCCTGTATTTACTCATTCTACATACTAGTATTTGGAAGTTACCAAAAAAAAAGCACCTGCATGTTGAAGAGAAGTTTTTAATTAAGCTATCCATAGTGGCATGCTCATTAATTAATAACAGTTTTTAAAAAGAATAATAAACATGGAACCCTGTAAGCTTTGCAGGTAATTCAGTTGTTCCTCTGGCTGACTGAGTACTCCCAGATGAACAGTTTGCTCCACAGGTTTGTCTGACTGGAAGGCAGAATGAAAGCATTTTTGTCAAGTGCTCCCCATTTAGCTATGGCCAAACCTCGTGAGAACTGTGGCTCTTAAAAAGCAGCACTAAATTATTCCACTTGGGGTGGTTCTGGCTACTTCTATAACATGGACATGTCTTGAATGTAAAACCAGATTTGCATAGGTTAAATTTGTGCAAACAATGTATTATTAAGTTTTTTAAGTCATGTAACAGTTTTTAGTACTGCACTTGAGTTTACTGGGGTGATAATTAGCATACTAAATTCTTCTATCAATGACATCCCTTAAATATAATTTAACAGCGGATAAGAGCCCAAAATTTTTCAAATATAAGATCTTATTTCTTCTAGAAGATCTGAAATGTACTCTTCCTCATGGGATAAAAGTTAAATGTAGCTTATTTTTACTACTACCCAGTGGTGTATCATGCAGCCAGTGTACACACCACCACCTGTGATTTTGCCTGCTGCACGCTCAGTGTTCAGGAAATAAGCTAGAATAAATTTATTTTCCATCTGCTGTATGCTTGAGTGTAGGAGCAACGTGACTATATTTAAAGAAAATTCATGAGGAAAAAGAAATTTTTCAGAGCTTAAATAAACAGACTTTGTTCACTTGGCTGATGCTCAGTGATGACTTTTGGAATTGGCTGAGAACCTTCCAAAATGGCTTTTCATGGCTGTAGGACTGAGCTTGGGGGTTTTGATTGTGGGGAGGAGGGTGGGATATGGATACTATTGCAGTGCAATGGCATCATCAACATCCCCATTTCTAACACCATCAAATTCACTGCAGGGTGGAGCACAAAACCTTGCTGGTAGTTTTCAGCTAGGGAGAACTGAGAAGCTATATCAATACTTAAAAGGATGCAGACAGCTTTTCACTTAATTCTTTATTCATGCCTAAAATAGAGACAGAGTCCAAGACAGCCACTTCATGTTATGATAGCTCTTTCTTCTTTCCAAAGATGAAATAACAATAAATTTGAAGCATGGTAAAGGTACAAGAAAGTCACAGTGCTGGTTGAAGAGATCAAATCTTGTGTGCAGTTCTGTTCTTTAAGAAGCACATACACAAAGCCATGAGTAAATACCAATAAAACCTGGCAAAATATCACAGAAGACAAAATATTCCAAAGGCAATGTTATCAAAATCCTTTGAAACTTAATTAAAAGATCATATGGACTTGCAAAAGCGGTGTGGATCAGGGCCCAAGAGAAGTCAACTCTAGACTTTAGTTTCCAGTGTCCTTTGCCCTTTTGCATCAAGCAGGAGCTTCTTCCAAAAATAATTTCCTGAATGCAAATGACCTGTTATAGCACTTATTACTTGGGGTATAATGTTCGAAGCAGGAGTGACCCTTAAATTAGTTGAGGAACACATATGAAACTTGCAACTTCTAATAATAGTGAGGCAAGTCTTCCATATGTTGTTATAAATTTCAGTCCAAGATGATTAACGTGGCTCACAGGCTACTCTTGTAAGATGATAGAAGAGATATTTTTGCTGCCTCTCCTGAGAGGGCTAGTGTTTCAAATTATTTCCAAACAAGCTTCTTCCAAGTGAGAGATGGTTCTCATTTTTTTGTCACCTTAATAAAAAGGTGATGAACACTCTCTTCTTAACTGTGCCCTTATATGAACATCAAACAAATATTATGACAGTATGATGTGATAACAGCGTGTATGTGCCAGCCATGGAATAATGTTATATTCATAAATACAAGTCATTAATTTATTGTGCCTGTCATTATGTTTGGAATAGAGGGCTTGCATTGTAAGCCTGCAGGGAATGTCAGAAGTGAATTCAACAGCTACATCATTATTCAAAGGTATTTTTACTTATAGCAGGTCTCTATCTAGTACATTTTACATCAATTCTGTCCAAAGACTTCAGGAGAAAAAATTTTATTAACTCCTTTATTAATTAAAATCAAGGCAATAATAAATAGGGTAGGAAATTGTTCACAGCCATAAACAAGATGGAGAGGCCAAGGATTTTTTTTTTTTTTTTTTGGTATAGAAAAAGGTGACTGATAAAGCTCAAATGATCATATTTGGTCATTGATTTATTTATTTATTTATTTGTGGATTACTGATTTATTTCTTTACTGGTACTGTGTAATCCTATTCCTAGATGAGACACATAAAAACTCTAAATGTTCTTGTTTGGCTGAAACTATTCATCCTGATTCATCCTCTCTGATTCAGAAGAAGTGAGGCTTGAAATGCCTGTCTGTCTGTGGATACTGTTGACGCTGATTGAAAAGAATTTGTCAGACTGTGTGTGTTTGTGAGCTCTTAGCTGTGCCACTGAACAACTCCTTTAGTTCACTTAAATGCAGGCTTGTTTTGAAGCTAAGTGACACAAGTTTTGCTGTGGAAACTGCATCCAATTGTTGGCCTCTCTTCACAAAGCCTGTATTTGAGTAAAGTTTTCCAGCTAGTAAGAGGTCATGCCACTTACAAGCAGGATCTTGAACTTAGAACTGTGTGAGATGAACAATCTTTAATTCAGACATCAAAAAGCAGACTTCTGACTTGAGGGAAAGGGGAAGAAGGGACAGCCAGAAAGAGAGTGAGAAGTTATTCAAGTTAGTATTAAGCTATAGGGTTGTTGGCAGATCACCTGGGATCAAATGGCCTTCCTGGGTTTTTTGTAGCCCATTTTTCTCCCAGAGATTATATTACTTTCCTATATTTAAAGCATAAGTATATAATCATACTGAAAACCCCTGCAAGGCATGTTCTAGTTTTAGGAGCTATTGGATTATAGATTATTAGGGTACAAAACTCCATGTGGGTGTATGTGCATATCTGTCCTCGTTAAAACTCAGATCCACATCCCAAAGCAATGTGATACAGGATGTCTGCACCCTAAAACAGCCAGAGGCTGATCCAAAGAGGTTTAGCTCTCACGTAATACTCATGACATTTTTCTCAGGTACACTTCTGCTTGGATAACAAAACCAAGCATCAGTTCATACTGCCTGAGGTATGCTCTTTTGTAAGCTGGAAAATGGAGATTGGAGCTCCTGCCATTAAACTTCCATGGATAAATTTTGTAGCCTTGGTGGTTTTTGTCAGGCTTCTATAAACAAGATTTTGCCTTAGATGCAAGTTTTCTTCCAGCCTAAACCCTATTTGTCTTTGCCTAACCCACTGCTTAGGCATCACTTCTCAGGGCATATTGGCAGTGTACTTGTGGATGTTTATTTTTGCTGTAGGTCTGACCTGCCCCTAGTTCCAGCCCTGGCTTAGCTCAGCAGCCTCTGCCAGTCCCAAACCTATTGGTGCACCCACCATCTGTCAAAGGTGAACACTGCATCTCAATTAACATCAAAACCAAGGTATTAATCCTGGTGTTATTCCATCCCAAAGGTTATTCCACAAACCCTTTACTATTCAAATCACGCTTTCTCAATTTTTAGATCTTTTTAGCAGTAGATGATCTTAAGCTTCAATGGCTTGTTTAGAATGATGCATATTAACAGATTAAATACTTTGAGTCTTTTTAGTCATAAAAACTTTTTTACATGCACTCAAGATTAGCTTTTCTTCAAAGCCCTGCCTTAATGAAGTGAATGTAGCAATCTTATGCCATCTAACTCCATATTCCAACTGAAATATTCTTTCCAATGCTATATTTAGGTAGGAATGGGTATCATAAAATTAATGAGAAATTGGGGAAAATGAGACTTGAAACAGAACTCCAGTCCAAAAGGGCTCCTGAAATATGAGCTCATGCTCTGTTGAATCTCTGAGCATTGAGTAACTGTTACACAAACCATCCACAACATTATTTCAGCAGAGTTCTTCTACTTGCTTGTGTTGTCCTCAAGACAGTTGTGTCCTCCCAAGTAAATGACTTTTTCCCTGTTAAATTTTTTTCTTCTCTTGAAATCAAATTGCAAAGTTATGTGTATAGGCATCTACCTATAGCATGAAATTTGTTATTTTTTTCTTTGCCATTATGTAGTTATAGATAATATTTCTAGTTATGACCTCCACAAACTATTATTGTATCCTTCTATTTGATCTATATAATGTCATAAATTTCCCTGTGTACAAGAGTTCTGATTTGCAGATGATGCAGCTGAAAAACCTCATGATAGAATGGAAAGGACATTTAATATTGGATGGTATCTCAGATAAAATAATAAGATCATTTGGGTATTGAATAATGTCTAGAGCTATCAAAATACTTATTATGTGAGGTAATCATGATTATATTGTTGGTAAATTAGACTCTTCTGAAAATTATTTTCAAATTTATCTTCTCATTTCAGTGACAGTTGAAGTAATTTTGTGACTTTATAAAGGAATTTATTGGCCATTTGTGCTGCAAAAGGTGATGGTGTATGAGAAAAAGTACAGAGGGCTTGATCTTAGCCAGCAAGGCAATTTAGGGAAATGGAAGTTTTCAGCAGCAGCAGCAGCAATAGCTCAGATTCAGTCACCCATAAATCTCCCCAAGGGATGCAATTCCTCAGCAGCTGTATCCTTCAGTCTTTGCTTTAATGTATTCTCTGAGGGAGTCACTAACCCAGCTTCTTTCTAAGGCATCTTCTGGCTCATTTCTTCTGGCTCATTTGCAAATCCATTTGCCCTGTGCTCAAAGGGAGCCAGTTTTATTTGCCCACCTCCTGAGCACACTGACCAGTTCTGCGTGGCAGAACAGAGTCTTTGGTGCTCTCTCCACGGGCTGCCTGTGATAGCCCTGAAAGTCAGGGGGCATGCAGGCCTGCCCTCCAGGAGCATTGAGAGAACTGGGACAGGCTCTTAAAGCAGCAAAAGCCATCACCACTGCTCTCATAGCAGCAAGAGTTCTCCCTTTCACTTGATTGTACTGCTTAATCCTTCAAGGTGGAGAAACTGATCTGATGGAGAAAGGTGGTTTGGGCTTTGGGTTTCCTAGTACTGTAGGTACTAGGAAAAACTCTGCATTTCACCCATTCATCATCTTTGGCCTTGTCCCTAAAAACACATGAAGAACTAGTTCTTAGGGGCAGGGTGGCTTACTCTGAATAAAGCTGGGATAAAATAATGTGGTGGGTTAAGCTCAGTTAACAGCCACACACCCACCTGGCTGCTCATGACCTTCCCTCTCCTGCTGGATCTGAAGAAAGGAAGAGGAAGGAAAGATTTATGGATGGACATAAAGATAGGCAGGTGCAGCCAAAGCAAGCTGTGAAAGCAAAGCAGAGGAGGAGGAAGAGGGAGGAGTTGTTGCTCATAATAATGTTGTTCTCAGTGTGAAAATTGGAGATGCAGACGTGGGTACAACATTCCTCTGAAACACATGACTTCCCTCCATGAAGTACATTAATGTCCACAGATGTCACAGAATTGGTAGGAGCAGGGTTTTAGTGTGTCACTGTTCTGCTTGTCCACAACCTCGCCTGCAGTGATGTCTGTCTTTATCTCCTCTGGGAGGCAATTTCCTGTTTAATAATTAATTTTAGTATCTTTTTGGAGCATGAACTGACAGTCATTTTTATTTTGGAGAAGGAAATGTCATGGCAAGATTGGGCCTTAAGTTCCTCTTACTTCTCTGTATTGTTCCCTTTTGTATGGCAGTTTTTGTACAGCTGCTGCTTTGTTGTTGCCCTCAGGGCTCTTTGTTTTAGGCGTGCCAGCGACCATATTTCAATGGGATTTTTGCTTTTTTCCAGCTAATGTCTGACTGTCACAAAGATATGATTTTCAGTGTAGAAAGAAGGTGGCTTTGTTTGCAGCCCCATGTCGCAGGGAAGCCTGATCTGGTGTTGTATTGCAGTGCACATCCTGAAGTTTAAGTTTATTTTAGGAGACATCTAAATGCAAAACATTTACCCACTTTCTCTCAGTCCAGCTTCTCAGCTGACTGTAATTCTGGTGGGTGGCTTTTCAGTCACAAATCTCTTTTGATCCTCTTTGCAATATTCTAATGCCTCATGTTTGGTTAATCCTCTTGCTGTGTGCTGCTGCCTGGGTTTTCCAGGGCTGCAGTTTGCATGTCTGCCTAGGCTTCATGCCTTAGTGCTGTTAGGTACTGATAAAAAATGAAGTAAAAGAGGACTTGCATATAAATTAGGAATATTCTGTGGCTGGTATACTGCCTTATTTGAAAAAAGAAAAATGTGAATAAGATTTGGTATTTATTATTCTATCTATTTCTATTTTGCAGCCCTGCACATGGGATAGGGATGGTCTCTGCTCAGCAGCAGGTAAGTGCCTGAGTGCACAGGCTGGTGCAAACTGCTGCTGGACCCTGGGTGTCCACATTGCCTCTCATAGCCAATGTATGCTCAGACTCACTGCTGACCTCCTGCCAAACACAATCTTCAGTTTCATAAACAGACTGACAACAGCTATAGCTGCCTCTTCCCCAGATAGAGCTCCTGGTGGGGTTATTGCTGCTGTTTCTGTTTTGCTTCACGATGAATGTGCTGTGCTGCTGTGCTGATTTAGCACCCGGGTTCTGTGGGCAACACAGCAGGAGCCATCATGCAGAAAGGTTTCTTAGAGAAAAACAACCCTAGTTCTTGCTATGGCCACGAATCAGCCCGGGACTCGAGGCCAGTGTGAACAGGGGAGCAGGCTGCACTCCTCTGGCAGTGCAGAGCCCGGGTCGGGCTCACTGCCATCTCCCCCTGCTGGAAGAAATTCCCCTCTTCTGAGGAAACTGGAAAACTGTCACCTCGAGTCAAAATGAATACTCAATTTCTCCTCTGCTTCTGAATTCCTTGGGTGTCTTTGCTCTGGGGTTACTCAGAGATACTGACCTCGCTGCCCCTGGGGAGAGTTTGGAGTCCCAGGGAGTCAGCACCA
Organism: Pyrgilauda ruficollis; assembly: GCF_017590135.1. Lineage (NCBI taxonomy): Eukaryota > Metazoa > Chordata > Aves > Passeriformes > Passeridae > Pyrgilauda > Pyrgilauda ruficollis. The sequence continues at coordinate 1,285,722 of NW_024530044.1, forward strand.
CTGTCCTTTCCTGGACACAAAACCTGGAAAGCCCTAAGAGCAAAAATTTCATTTTAAAGATTCCTAAAATTGTCTAAATGATTTCCATTAAAAATTTTTCTAATAATTTCTGGATTAATTACACAAATTTAAACAAATGCATCTAACAACTATTACATTCAGTTGGATAATCATTTGTGCTGTGTAGAAACGTGTCATTTATCAAGAGCAAAAATTTCATTTTGAGGATTCCTAAAATTGTCCAAATAGATTTCCATTAATTTTTTTTCTAATAGTTTCTGGATTAATTTCACAAATTGAAACAAAAGCATCTAACAACTATTACATTCAGTTGGATAATCATTTGTGCTGTGTAGAAACGTGTCATTTATTTTACCCCTCTTCTTGATTATCTTAGAAGCTTCCCAGCCTAAATCATTCTGTGAATCTGGTTTCTTTTTTTTTACTTTGATGCTAAGTATACGTTGTTATATGTGACAAAAAAATACCCACATATTCCATCTCATTTTTTTGAGCAGAGTGCCTTTACAGTGTAACTTTGTCATAATTATCTTCTTAGCACATTTTTAAGCATCTAGACAAATTCTAAGTAGATAATGTTGGGGCTTTTTCCTGGAAAATTTTGCAAATATGGTGACTTAAGCAGTTCTAAATATCTTTGCACAGGTGTTGCTGACTGGATGAAATGAATTTCTGCAACTCAGCCCCTATCCAATGAAGTCCTGCAGGACACAGTGAAGTGTAAGTACATGTGTGAAACTGAGCATGTTCTTCAAATTCTGCTGTTAAATTAGGTATTTTATAATTTAAAAAAAATAAAAGAAAAACAACCCAAGTCCTTCCCCAAATGTCTCACTGTGATAATCACAAAGTGCTGGGGGTTCTTTAATGGGTACAGAGTTCAGTGCACACACTGATTTTGTGTTTTTCCTTCGAGTTATAGCAGTATATGCACATCCAGCTAACACCAAGAGAAGTAAAACTAGTAGCAAAGTGTTAAACCTATTTTAAATACTCAAGATCTCTCCATACAAGAAAGTGGAATTAGGCTTTGCATCTATATTCTGTTGTATTTTAACTTAAATGTAAAAGCTATCAAACCTTTTTTTGAGAGCAGGAGGATGGGACATTCCAAAAATAACCATGATCTAGAAATCAATGTTGTGCCCTAAGGTTTGGAGCCGTCGTGCAATCCCCACTGTCATGGACTTTTGGTAGTAACAGAGTTGAAAACTAGGGCAGCACTGAGGGACTGCCATGGCATTGCTTGGGCATCCTGTAATCTCATGTGTCCTTACTTTTAATCAACATGCTTGCAAACATCAAGGAAATATTTTAAGAGAATAAAAGCTCTGAGAAAAGGCTTTGGTAAATCTTGGTTGTGCGTAGAACAGCAAGAACAGCTGAGAGCAGTGTGTAATGAAAGAAGAATTAGGTTTAAAAAAAAAGAAAAATCCATAGCTGAGGAAAAGAACACTTTTCCCATGCACAAAGTTTTTGAAAATAGAGCCTTTATTCAGATGGTAGTTCTTTAGTCTATAAAGATGTGTTGCAGTGACATTCTTTGCATCATGGGCTGGATTTTGAAACTCTACCAAAGTACTTATTAGAAGGTATTCACAGCATATCAGGTACAACTTCAAGGCTTTTGGATTATTAGGAGGGTTTAGTAAATAACAAAAATCATCAGGGTTTTATAGTTCTTTAGACTTTATATTGATTCTTCTCAGACTGTGCAACATTTTCCAACCCATACAGTTAAGTGGATTACTGCACGTAAAAATAGATTTGGTAAAGTTACCACGTGGCTGTGGGCATGCTGGGGGAGCTCCTGGGGGTGCTTGTCATGGCTTCCCTTTAACTCTTCAGCTGAATTAGAAATATGTGCCTCAGTGAAGCCCTCCCTTATACCAGGGTCTGCTTGTATAGTTAAAAAAATAAATTGAGAAACAGAGCAAGTGTTTCTGCCAGTGACCTCTGACTAGGGATTGAGTTGGTAGTTGGATTTGGATAAATTCATGGAGTTTTGTACCCCTTTTTTGAATGCCACATCATTGGGTTGTCAGTGGATTCTTAAATGAACTTAAGCACTGCTTGGGAAAAATGATTGTATTTTCTCTGCTTTCTGTCAGAAAGGCAGGGAGAATCTGACCCAGCATCTGTGGTGAGCAGGACTGATGGACTGAGCATCTGAGCAGCACCTTGGCAAAACCTGAGCAGGTGCTACTGCTGCCAGCCACACAGCTCAGGTCAGAAGATGTGGAAGGAAGCTGGGGTTACTGGATACTGGGCACCATTTACAGGTGAAATGGGAGGGAGCTGAGGCAGAAAAACATGTAAGTAGTCCAGAAATGAGAGTAGGATATTGTGGATGTGTGAGACAGAGAAGAGGGATTGAAGGCTTGGAGAGGGGTTCACAGATATGGAGGAAGTGTGAAGGGTAGCAAGGGCAGGAACTGTGAAATTGTGTCAGAGGGAGGCAGAAACCAGATTTCATTTGTTCTGTTACCCTTGGACAAACTCATTTAAACTTTGCCATCTGGTGCAAAGGTTGTTAAGTGACAAATTTTAACCCAAAAGAAGTAGGTTAGCAGTTTCTTACCCAGGTTCCTCTGAAGCTTCAGCACAGCTGAACCATCCAGTCTGGGTACCATTGCAGCAGTTCCAATGCTAACACCATTCCCTGACTTCTGTGGTTGTTTGCACCAGTTTCCCCCATTGCAGCTGCATTGATGCTGCATCCACATCACTCTGGGGTGAACATGTGCACACAGAGCAGGGCATGCCAAGAATTTAGAGGGTTTGGGCTATATTATAGGAAGAACTAGCAAACTCCAATAAGCAAATAACAAGTAAAAATAGCTAATAAAATAAATACCAGGTCTTATGACAACAAAAAGTCAAAGTTGCTTTAAAACAATTTCTTCTGGAGGGGAGAGTGTCTTCCTTACCCCTACAGGAAAATGCTTTCAGACACTGAAATTTGGGAGAAGGGTGCAAGAGGCAGCATTATCTGGCAAGTTGAGTTGCAGGAAAGGCTTTGATGCCTGTGCCCTCCCAAACTAATCCATGCCCAGCAAGGGCTCCTGCACCCTGGCACAGGGGGCGACCTTGAAGCCCTATAGCCCCACTCCCTGGCTACTACTGTACGTCTGAGGCCTCCATGTTGAGGGCTGGGGCACCTCAGATTTGGGTATTGTGGTTTTCAACATCACAGCACCCACAACTGGCCCCAGCCTTGCACACTGAAATGCTTTACAAGCTAAATATTTCATCAACTGCCTAGCCCATGCCTGGCTTTAGTCATTTCAAATGGATGCTCTGCATTTAAAAACACTGACTGCTTTGCCCCAGCCCAACATAATCAGCTGTCTTGCAAACTCCACAGCTAATGAAATATTAAATCTGTTCTGGCACCTAGAAATAAATATGGGCTCGAGATTCTCATCACATGCATCTCCCTCTCCTTAGCTCCCTGTCCCTGCCACATCACACTGAGGTGCTGCTGCTCAGTCCAAGGCTTGTTGTTGGGTGGTGGCACAGGAGATGAGCCGTGCACTAGACCAGACTGTTATCTATTGGGATGCAGTGAAGTGATCCAGTCAGGCACCAGCTGTGCTTGCAGCCTGTGGAATGTCTGCCCCACGGCACCAAGTTGCTTAGTGGGAGCTGCATTCATTTAAAAGCTGAAGATAAAAGTAGAACCTTGCATTAGAAACCAGGCTAGAATAATAAAGAGCACAGCAGGCATAAGCCTATACAAAGATATTTATAATTTAGTTACAAAATTCTTGTTTAAAAACAGGATGTAGTTTAAAAGTCACTGTTGTACTAATACCACTGTGTTAATGCAAGGTGACTGTGCCTTTCCAGTACTTCATCTTGTTTTAATTCTCAGGGCTAGGAGTTTATTTGTTTTTCTCCTCCAGCCACCTACAGATGAGCTAAAACAGTAATAAAACATTTGCACAAGATCTGCCCAGGTCAGCAGGTCCCAAGTCAAAACTCCTTGAATCAGAGAGCACAGTGTCACCAGCTTTAACAGGTTTTGGGTCGAGCTCCTCAGACCTGCCCCTGCAAACCCTAGCAGCACATGCTGAGTGCCCAAGGGGCTTAATCCTGCCTGGGGAACTTGCCACTTAAAAATCACACCTGGAGCTGAAGAGGACATGAGGTTGCCTGCCCTGGGAACTGCTGCTAAAGGTTGAGCTTTGGTCTCCTGTTGCACCCCAGCCCCAGAAACTCTGTCTTTGGTCTCTGAGGGAGCATTGTCCCATTGGAGCTGGCTGAAACGACACAGCACATGCAGTGTGTACAAACCCTGCACCCAGCACTTGGCAGCACAATGCTTTCTCCAGGCCCCAAGGCAGTCATTAGTAAAATATGTGGGGTTTTTAATTCACAGGTGGGCTGTTTGCAAGTAATGAGTGTAATATTGTGTGCTGTAGCAGCAGTCCTCTCATACAAGGAGCTGCTGGATTTTTTGGTGCTGTGTGCAGGGGTGGCTGCCTGCTCCCTGTCTCCCAGCTTTCCAGGCTAGGGAGGGTTTCCCAGCCACTGGAGGAGCAGTGGATGTTTTTCTTATTTTTGTGTACCTGTCCATCCCCTGGCTCTGCTGGCCCTGCACAGCCCCTCCAGCATGCAATGGATAATCTGTGACCAGCAGCTACAGTGGTTCTTCTCTTGATGAATGTTACCAGTGCAGTGTTTTCTTTGGCTTTGAAAGCACTGCAAGAAATTCCTTGGCAAGGCAATGACTGACTGGAAATGTGTTAGAAACCTACTTGACAGCTGGAGACCTGCTTGGCAATAATGACTGAGGTGCTGCAGTGTGCCCAGGAGCAGGCAACAGAGCTGGGTGAAGGGGCTAGAGAGTCAGTCATGTGAGGAGGGAGCTGGGGGTGCTCAGTCTGGACAAAAGCAGGCTCAGGGGAGACCTTGTTGCTCCCTAGAACTACCTGAAAGGAGGCTGTAGTGAGATGGCTTGGCCTCTTCTCCCAACTAGCAGCAACAGATCCAGAGGAAATGGCCTCAGGTTGTGCCAGGAGAGGTTTAGGTTAGATATTCGAAAAAATTCCTTCATCAAAGGGATGGCCAAGCATTGTAACAATCTGCCCAGGGCAGTGGTGGAGTCACCATCCCTGGAGGTACTGAAAAGCTGGGTAGGTGTGGCCCTAAGGGACATGTTTAGTGGTGTGGACTTGGCAATGCCGGGTTATCAGTTGGACTTGGTGACCTTGGAAGTCCTTTCCAATCTAAATGATTCTCTGATTCTATAAAACCTGCCTAAAGAGATGGGAAACTTAGCCAGAGCTCAGCACAGGCACTGAAAGTGAGTGCTGACTGCAGTGAGGGGCATGAGCACAGTGCCCATCCCTGCAGCACCCCTGGCCTTTAGCCTGTTGCTGTAGAACAAGCCAGGGCCAGCATGAGCCTTGTCCCAGGCCTGTCACCACCAGGGCCAGGAGACTCCTGTGCGTCCTGGGGTGCTGTTTGCCAGCCCCAGCCAGGCGAGAGCTCTGTGACAGCCTCCCAGAGGGGATGCCCAGGCATGCTCCTGTGTATTGTACAGTAGTTTGGGTGTCAAGAACTCCCCAAAAGCAGGAATGCTTTACCCAGGGTATCTGTTTGCAGCCTCTCTTACAGAATAGTTTTCAGTTTTAGCATAGCTTTTTTTTTTTTTTATTGAAAATGCTATTTTAGTTTGCTCAGCTTTCATTCTGATAGCTTTCTTTTGGAATGGGGTGTTTCCTAAAAAGCTTTGGTATAATTAATACTTCTCTATGGTTGTACATGATTTGATGCTGCCTGACAGGATAAAATCAGAGAAGCATCACCCAGGCCTCTCCCCCAGTCTTTTCCACTGTTTTCTTTGCTTTAACGCTCACCAGTCCTTGTGTGCTCAATGTGTTCTGGCACCTCAGTGCTGTTCCAGGGCTGAGTGGAGCACGCAATGGTGATGGCCCTAAGCTTTTATATGGCAACTCCATTCTTTGAACATCTTTTCCACATTTTACAGAATCACAGAATTGTTAGGGTTGTTGGAAGGGGCCTCTGGAGAGCATCCAACAGGGTCACCTGGAGCAGGAGGCACAGGAACACACCCAGGTGGGTTTGGAATGTGTCTAGAAAAGGTGACCTCACCAGGAAACTGTTCCAGTGCTCTGCCACCCTCAGTGTAAAGAAGTTCTTCCTCATGTTGAGGTGGAACTTGTGTTTTAGTTTGTGGCTACTGCTCCTCATCCTGTCACTGGGCACCACTGAAAAAAGCTTGGCACAATCCTCTTGGCAGCTGCCTTTGAGATATTTATATGCATTAATGAGATCCCCTCTCTGTCTCTTCTTCTCTGGACTAAACAGGTCCAGCTCTCAGAGTCTCTCCTTGTGACTGCTCCAGATCCCTCATCATCTTTGTGACCCCTGCTGGACCCTCTCCGGTAGCTCCCCGTGTTTTGTGCCGAGGAGCCCACACCTGGACACAGCACTCCAGATGTGCCTCACTAGGGCCGAGTAGAGGGGGAGGAGGATTTAAAGGAGAAGCCAATGAGAGGCGGCTTTCCTGCCTGGGTGATTTTTTCCCCTTCTTCCCTTATTTTAAATGGCAGGGCCGGTGCCGGCAGCGCGGCCGTCCCCGGGCGGGGCAGGAGCGCCGGGGGCGCTCGGGGGATGCGGGGCGGGCGCAGGGGCCGGGGGGGACAGGTCGGGGCCCCCGGCGCTACCTGTGCGAGCGCCGCGGGGCCGGGCGGGGGCCGGGAGGCGCTCCCAGCATGGACTTTGACGGTGGGTTTGCGTCTTTGCCGTTCAGGAGCCTGGAGGAGGCGGCGGCGTCGGTGGGACGAGGGCCGGATCCCGCGGGCACCGCCGGAGGAAGGGGCAGCCCGGCGGCCGGGCACCGTGCGCGGCGGGGCCACGCTTCCAGCATGCTGCTCGCACGGACACCGCCCCGCCGCGCCGGTATGTGCCCGGCTCCATCCCCCGAGCCGCGCCGGGGCCGGGAGGGAGCGGGGATGCGCGGCCGCACCCGCGGGGCGAGCCCGGCCGTGGGCAGCGCTGGCCTTCAGCTGCCTTGGGCTCGTGTCGTGCCGGAGAGCAGGGAGAGAGAGAGAGCCGTGCTCTGAGGTGGGGTTTGTCAGGACAGGCGGCGGGGCTGCTTCACTCCTCCCGTCATCTCGCAGCGAGCTTGCCGGCCACGGACTCCTCCGAACTGAGCGAAGCGGAGGTGCCGCTCCCGCTGGGCGCCCTGAGGAAAGGCGGTGCTGCGGACAGCATGGGAGCGATGCGGAGTGGGAAGGTGAACGGCGTGGCTGGCTCTCTCCAAGCGCTGTTCCTGCTCTGGGGAAGACGTGAGGCTACTGTATTTGCCGGCCGAGGTGATGTGAGGGTCTGTCAGCCCCTGCTTTGCCATGAGTACCTTTCCAGGCTTCCACACTGACCCTTATACAGAGCAGGTTACCTTCATCTGGCATGTTATAAAATACAGATTTAATAATGCGATACCCATCATGGCAAAAATTCTTAAACATTTAGAAATATATTATGCTTTCTCATAGTTCAGTAAGTAGCAGCCCAAATTAGGTTTCTAAATATAGTAATTTTAAAAAAGGAGAAAATGCGGGGATTTATCCTGTAGCCTTAACAAAGTGGCATTTTTAACCTTCAAGTACATACAAATTAGTTTTTCTTCTGAACATCACGTTCTGCTGAGAACGTTCTTGCTTTAAAATCACCTTGGTTTGTACAAGTTGCCCAAGGGGTTGGGCAGAGCCTCAGGACGCTGGTGTCCCTGGGGACAAGGTGTTTCCGTGGGCAGGGTCCTGGGGGACAGAGGGCTGGCAGCGGTGCCAGGCTGCGCGGGCACGGCTGCCTCGCCTGGCTGCCGGCCTTCCCGCTTCCCAGGCGCGAAGGCGGCAACTGCTGGAAGCAGGAGCTGGCACCTTAGGAGTGATGGAATTCAAGGAAACAAACACCGGGGGAGAGCCGTGAGACAGAATGGTTTTTAAGGCTGACATTTTGTTGCAATTCAGGGCAGCTTTTGTACAGTTGGAGCGTCTGGTTGTTAACTCCTGGCTTTGTCCTCTTACTCCTCGGTTTGTGCGAATCAGTAGTAACATAGTTGTGATTTTAAAACGTGGGGCTGTGTTTTCCTGTGTCTTCCTGTGTGAGATGTGGAAAAATGGATTTCCTGGTGCATTCCTAATTCCCATTTCCCTTTTTATAATTGGCTTCTGGAGATTAAAGAACAGAATGGGGTTGTGTGCTGCTTTTATTGTGCTCTTCTGTGGGTCATCTTGGGCAGATCTTGACTGTCTCCTTCCTTCTGACTTTCATTTGTGTTAATCCAGTGGAGCCTTCAGCTTCCTGAGGGTGTCACAAAGGCAGGCAGTGTCCCTCATTCATACCTTATGCTCTGCAGCTCCATATGTTTGTAGTTGAATCTTGTGACAGCCACTACAATAAAACCCGACCCTGTCAGCCTGAGACACCGATCCGCTGCTTTAGCTGCTGCTGCTCCTCAGTTCCTGCTGGCAGGATCCCCAGGCTGGGCAGCAGCCAGCAAGAGCTGCAGGAGGGGCTTTTCTTGCTCGTAAAGATTTGTGCATCCCTTTTCATTGTCTGCAGCTCTGGCTCTGCCAGGCACCTGTGGAGGACAGGAACGCACCTTTACAAACCAGGCTAGGTCCTGAGCCTTGGTCTGAGAGTTAGTAGCTTAATGTTTCAATGTGATCCTGAAGGGGACTGTTAGTAGGAAGGCTGTGACTCCATAATTGAGTTGTTGGGTTGGATATTTTACGGTATATGTAGGAAAATTCCCATTTCCACTCTAGTTTGTTGCAGTGTTGGAGCGCTGCGATAAACCAAGAGGCTGATTTGTCTGGGCCCAGTGCTGTGCCTTAGAGCAGTCTAAGCTCAGTGTAGGACTTGGCCAGTGTCTCTGACACCTTTGGTGGTGTGCCTTGTGTTTTCCCCTGCTATGGGGATGGTCTTCAGACTGTGGATTTGCAGCTAGTACAGATGGGAGGGAGTGATAATTACAAGAGCTGTGGGCTTTGCTGAAAGAAGTGTTGGATCTGCATCCTTTGGTGTGATGCAGGGCAAGGAAACAGCTGTACATATAGGTCAAAAACTTTATATCCATTTCTGGTGTTTTGTTTCTGTTCACTCACCAGTTATGGGCATTATTTTGTATTTGGAGTCTTTGAGAATTCTGGATCTCCTCTATCACTATTAGCTGTCCCTTCCAAAGGCATTCCTCTATAGTTTCTATAGTTGGGTTCCTTAAATCTTGGCTAAACTTCCTGCAGATGGAGTTTCTGAGAAGCCCTGAATCTTCTTCATGCCCTTTCTTCTCCAGTCTCACTCCAAGGCCTTAATTGCTAAGGAAATGCATTGGTTCATTATTACCCACCTAGAAAACAGGCTTCCATCAATGGTAGGTAAGTTAATGTTCCCTCTTGTCCATGGTCTGGCAGTCTGTACTGGTGCATGCATGTGTTCTGAGACATTGGGGAAAAACCGTCAATAATTGTAAACATTTCTGTCCCAATTCGGACTAACAGCAGTCTGTACAGCTGTTTGGACAAGCAGCTGAGGTAAAATATGAGCAGAACCTGTAAGAGGTTTTTAGCATCCTGTTCTCCAATGGCCTTTGGGCTGCCTCCTGAGCTGTGTGTGCAGCTCTGGTGAATAAACTGCTGCACTGGAGGGAGGATTTCAGGACAGGCCAACTGGGTACAGTTTTACTTTCATGAAATTAGACAGCTACCAAGCACACAGTGTTCTTTGCTTTTAACAAGACTTCTTCTTCCTGAATGAAGAATAACACTGGCTGCTGAGGGCTGTACCTACTGGCATTGCTGTTCTCTGAACTACTCATGGATATTTTCATGGATATCCACTACTCTTGGATATTTTCATCCAAAGGTTTCTTTTGGTATTTTATTTTCATTTGCTGCTTCCCAAAGCTTGGGTAAGATTGCTAGAATAGTGGAGAAAACACTTTTTTTTCTTCTTGGCTTCTGTGGTTGTGTGTCTTGGGGAGTTTCTTGATTTTATGGGGGCTTTTGCCTTTTTTTTAATTTTTATTTTAAGTCAGTACTAGTTTTAGATTTCCAGACTTTGTCAGCATAAAAACTCACATTGACACAGCTGTACTATTTAGCAGCAAAAACACCCCACTTGCACTGCATGTAAATCATAAAGTGAAGTAAGAAGAAACATTTTCTTCTCTCGTGTTTTTCTTCTAGTTTGAAGATTTTCATGTTTCTTAACTGCATTGCTAAAGTGCTTGAGAGATGAAATTTGACATGGAAATTGCCTCCATTAAGTAACTCAGTGCTCTGACAAAGGAGGTTGTAGGCAGGTGGGGCTCAGTCTCTTCTCTCAGGTAACAAGCAGTAGATCCAGAGGAAATTACCTCAAGTTGTGCCAGGAGAGATTTAGGTTGAATATTAGCAAAGGTTCTTCACTGAAAGGGTGGTCAGATTGGAACAGGCTGCCCAGGATGTGGAGATGTGGCCCTTACGGACACGTTTTAGCTGTGGACGTGGCAGTGCTGGGATAATGGTAGGACTTGATCTGAAAGGCCTTTTCCAACCAAACCAAATTTATGATTCTGTGATCAGCTGTGCTCTTATTGAAAAACCTGTTAAAGTAAACTAGAGGCCTGCCTGATTTGGAAAAGCAAATATATAATTCCCTCATTCATTTAGAAACTGGCTTAGAAGCCTGGAAAAGCTTTGTCAGTTCTGGCCATGGAGGGGAAAAACCCAAGCCTTTGAAATTCCAGGACGTTCCTTGAGACAGATAACCAGGAGACTTTCCCTTCCATGCTAATCCTGCACAGCAGTTGTTTGCAGTTGCTGCATCCAGCCTTTTCCAATCTGTAGCTCTTATCTCTTGTTGGCACTAAGCGACAGGAGAGCGAGGGGATGGCTCTGAGAGGAATGAGAGCTCCAGTTTTGCTTTTCATGTCTTGAGCTGTTTTGGGATATTTGGATATCAGTGACTGCCTGAAGCAGCAGAATCTTTGGTATTGTGCTTGTCTTAAAGTAACCGTAGCTGTTTAAAACTTCCTTTTCCTATGATTAGGACGAGTTGTTCTAATAAATGTTATAGTGCATCTCCTGTGTAGGATTTGCAGGAAGCTGGATGTTAAGGAGAGGCAGGACTGAAAACCTGGTGGGTTGGACTGCTCTGAGAGCCCCTGCCTGGGGCTGCTTTGCACAGGGAGCTCTGAGTCCTGCAGCCATGGAGGGGATGCTGTGCACGGAGTGAGTGATTCATCCCTCTGCCAGTTATGTGCTGCTGCTCTGCTCGCAGCCGCACAGGATCCAAAGGGCAGTGCCACGAGTGCTCCTGAGTTACAGCCCTCCTTGTTGGGGAGAGAGGGTGTTCTGGGTTTCCTCTCTGTTATCACATGGAGGCTGTGAATATTTGAAGTGATTGGGTGCAGTTCAGAGGTGTGGATGCCTGAGTGCTGTTTGGTTACCTCTGCTGGTAGGTCACCTGCCCAAGCTCCAGCTTTGAATACCTTTGTTCCAGAGTTTATTGTTTCCATGATAATGGCAGCACTGGGATTGTCTGACTGTTCTCCCTGTGTCCTTGTGTGATCCAGGTCCAGGTCTCCATAGAAGCTTTGAGAGGTAGAAGGGAAAACGGGAGAGAACTTTTGAGGTTAGGCAACAGATAGGGCACAATACCCTTCCGATATCCTTGCTGAAATCCTCCTGACCTGGACTTGCTGTGGGAGGAGGTTGGCATCCTAAAGATGACCAGGAGCCACTTGCCCAAGCAGTGGCCCCACTCTGAGCCTGGCATTAGGTGCTGTGTATAAGTTGTTGCAGCCTGTCATTCAGTCTAATTTATTAAGTGCTGTATCATCCTTTTACCTTTTTCAAAGTCAAGTTCTGTGTGGGAGAAAAGGCAGGCAGGCTTGTGCAGGGCCAGCACCACAGACTGATCACCTCTGAATATTGTGCACCTCTGACATCCTGGAGAGTGCTAAGCTCTGTTCCTGGGTTCCCTTTGCAGAGTTCCAGACGTGAAGCTGTCTGTGCTCTCCTGGGGACAAGGGGACAACCTGTTAGAAGCAGACGTGGTTCTGGTAAGTGGCACTCTGAACTTCTCCTGCAGATACCCAGGGGAAAACTGAAAACCTCCCTGCTGGAGGAGGAGTCACAGTTGAACCAAAAAGTTTGGCTCTGTCACAGCAGGAATTACTTGCTGCCTTCAGCTGGGCAAAGCTGCACATTTTGAAGCTGTTTTGAAAACTTTGACTTATTTTTAATCCAGTGACTGCTGTGATATAAAGTGTTGCCGAAAGCAGTTTCTTATAGTGTAATATTGAACTTCAAGGTTTTTTCCTGAGGTTCTCATGGATGGAAAACATTTCAATAGTAGCAGGAACTTACCTGCTTATAATGGCTACAGATGTTGCATAACAGCAAAATGCTTGCTTTTCTGCCTGTTTTCATCATATGATGGTGTATTGTAGAGGCCAGTGAAACCCTTCATTTTTGATATTGCACATTTATTTTTTGCAATTATTTTTATTTATTATTTTAATGCTGTTAAAAAATCTTTTTTTTTTAAATGGCAGTTATGTAATTAATGCGTTTTTCCTCTATTTTATGTTGTCTAATAGTGAATTGCAGGCATCCTTTCACCATTTTTTGTTTCCTTCAGTAGTTAGAAATGAACTTATCTTGGCAGGAAACACTTTGCCAGGCTGGCAAAGAGACTGCTTAGTCCTCAAGTGCCCGCTGAGTTCAGCTACCACCCCCTCAATATTTTCTCTGTCCTAGTGTTGCCACAGTAAATAAAGTATTAGGTGAAAAAACATCTGAACTTATCCTTGGGAGCTTCCAATTCCAATATGGAATTGATTGTTTTCAAGACTTCCATTAAAGTCATCCACAGTGTTGTGCTGAAGTTAAATGAAGCATTTAAAAACATCTTGACTGTGCATGCAGTAAAATTGAGCACAACTAGCAGCCTATATTTTTCAGATGAATAAATCAGCATTTCACCTACTGTAAAATCTGTCTCTAAAAGGAGAAGATGAGTTCTGGTTTCTGATGATGCTGCTTTAGCTCCTGGTTGGGAGTGAGCAGAGCAAGCAGAGCACGCTGACCTCTGGCTCCAGCTAAGCCCAGCGGCTTTGTCACGTGAGGAGCTGCAGAGCTCTTGGCCTGAGCCCCAAACCATCTATGCAGTGATGTCTGAGGCACAACTGGCCTCAGAGCAGAGCTTGGGCACTGACAGAACAGGCTCCTGTCACACAGTTTTGCCTTGTGCAGTTACAGGATGCTGCATCGTGCTGGGAGTAAAATGAGCTGGTTTAATTTGTTGGGGTTTTTTCCCCTCTCAGGGTATGTGCGAGGAAAGGTAGAGATGTTAAAATCTGTCACAACTTAACACTCTGTAGATGAGTTAGGCAGAGAGGATTTAAACAGCACTTCACCATGTGTGTGCAGGCAAGGGCTGTCAGCAAAACAAGGAGGCAGCCAGAAGGTTGAGGGCAGCTTCATTTGCAATTATTTCTGTGCCAACAATTATTAACTCCAGTAGACCGGGCAAACTGTAACACTCACTGCAGTGGCTTGGAAAGTACTGAGCTCTGTGAAGAATGAAATGAGCAACAGGCAGGAATTCAAACTAGGGTCCATAACTTGGCCTTGAAGCTCAACTGATTTGGAACAGTTGAATTGTATTGTGTGCCTTGCTGTCTGCAAGCTTTAGAGCTGCCCTGTCCTCTGTGTAGGACAGTCTCAGGAACGTTTGACTTGGCCCAGATGAAGAGGCAGAGGTGGGGAGTTCTGCAGAGGAAGATGCTGACCTTTGGGAATTTCTCCCTACCTGCTTTAAGAAGGAAAATCCTCCCTCTACTGACATTCCATCCTTTCCATTAGACACTAACTCATATGCTGGTATCCCCTAACAGAAATCTCCAGCTGCACAAGGGAAACATTAAAGGGAAACAGGATAAAATCCTAACTGAAGCTAGCTTCTATTTAACAGACCTCCATTAAAAAGCTTAAAAAAAAAAAAAAAAAAGGACCACTATAGCTCCAGACTTGGATAAAAAAATCCAAATCTGAAGAGACTATTTTAAGGAAAGTGTCAGGGATAAACTCTGATAAAAATACACTGCAGCTGTGTATTACCTTGGCTGGATGAAACTGCAGCTTTCAGGCATCAGCAGTGCTGGGTGGTACCTGCTGTTTGTGACTCTTTACCATGTACTTGGATCTACATATTTATCCAGAAGAGCAAGTGGAAGTGATTAGTATTAATGTTTTATTGATGGTAAATATTGAAATTAGACATGCACAAGATATTACTATTAAAGCTTTGAATTATTCAGCTGCCTGAATTGCTTTCAGGCCTCTCCTTGGCCTCTGATCTGGAGGCACGTTAAGTTTACATGTGGATAGACATGGGTATGAACCTCCATAGGGATAAATGTAGTTTTTTGTGCAGTGAAGGGAACCCTGCTGTTTACTCATCTCATGACAAGTTATCCATCCAGTCTTTACTCATTTAATGATAAGTTATTGGAATAAAAATCTGATAGCTTGGCTGTCCTCTGTGCTGGGTAAAACTGCAAGTAGAGGTCAGCCCTTGGCAGCAGGGTTTGTGTTACAGGCCTGTGGACTGCAGTGCCTGTCCCGAAGCCCTGGGCACGTGCTGCACAGGTCAGTGTGCACAAAGAGAGTCACTGAACATCGGTGACATGGGCTACAAACATTCCTCTACAATGCTGAAATGTCCTGCTACAAAGCTAAAGGTGTGACAGTTTGTGTGGACTTAGTGGTTTCTGGAGCCATTTAGGACAGACTTCCTGCCAGGAGCACTAGCCACTCCTGTTCTGCACTTCAGCCCTACCAACAGCTAGCAATGGTTTTTATGAAGCAGCAGAGAGAGGAGGGGAACGTGTCCCAGGAATCTGGTTCTCCTGAGTCAGCTACTAGACCGGGGAAGTCCCATCCTACCTGTGAAGCACCATTTGCCTGCAAATGGGATTGATTTCCTCTGCAAATACTTGCCTGTGATCAGGTTACTGGATTGGAGCCCCTATTTCCTCCAGTGTATTAAAGAAATAAGTAAGGCTTAACATCTTTGCCATGATTGTGTTTTCAAAGGCTACTTACAAAACATCTTTAACTTTGGCTGACCTTAGTACAGCGTCATTGGGTGAAGCTGTAGGGAACAGTTGGTTTCTGTGCTGCGCAGTCTTTATTTTGGCTGGCAGTCTGTTAACTCTGATAAGTGGGTAAGCGCATGCCAAGCAAAGTCAGGCATATCGTGAGATTCTGCTTTGCCTGAGAGAAAGTAGCCCCAGAAACAGCTTTGTAGGCCAGTAAACAAAAACCCATATTTGGAGTTGACCAATTCTGGATCTTAAGGACTTGAAAAGGACTCTGCCAGGTGTTTCATTGGTCACTTTCCTTCTCTACATGTAGAGTCGTCCTGCTCTAGTGAGAATGGTGCTCTGTTGGAACTGCCTTGATCACAGCAGGCTGCTGCTGCTTTCCCTACCCGCTCCAGGGAAAAAACAAAACCAGCTCTTGTTCCTTGTGAATACCTTCTGGTGGCTGCCCTGCTCCAGCCTCCTTCAGCAACAGCAGAATGACACTGGGAATTAGTGTCATTGTGCCCAGAGGGTGTGTGACAGCCATGACACTGGACTCTAGCTATGGTGGTTGTGTGGTGCTGCTGGGGGGTGGTTTTGGTGTTTATTTCCAGCAGCAGCAGTCCCTGGAGCTAAACAGTATTTGTTTGCAGTTTCAGGAGAAGCGTAACGCATTGTCAGCTTGGAAGAAACAGAATTTTCTTTTCAATAAGACTTTTACATTCCTAGATGGCCTACATCCCATACTGGGACTTGCATTCAAAGGCAGCGTGAATTCAGGTCAAACTTTGCCTACTTGTAGTAGATGGATGTTACCGATAAAAACATTTTACGCACGCTGGGCAGAGATTTACTTAAGCCGCTTCTACAAGCGCCTGTAGTGAATTTACGTTTCCTTTGAGCTCACTGAGAATGGTAACGTATTTATTGCCTTTATATGAAACACTCTTTTGACAGATTTCCTCGGAAGAAGCACAAAAGGAGATGTTCTGTTCTTTGAAAATAACTGGAGCCACTGGCAAGAAGCAGCGACACTGCATCGAACGAGGGAACCGCTTCCAGCTGATCAAAACATGCTGCTGAACTGACTTTTGCAGCTGCATTTTCCAATGTACCATGGGATGCATCAAATCCAAGGTTGCCTTCCAAGGTTCCAACGCTGTCCAGGATGAGAGGATCGGGGGAGGCGGCGAGGGGTGCACTGGGGAGAAGTCGTCGCTGCTGGCGGTGCAGGCGGAGGACAGGGGCCCCTCGAGCACCATCGTGCTGGACTACGCGCACCGGCTGTCGCGCGAGATCCTGGAGCAGGCGGTCAAGCAGTGGGCGGTGACCGAGAGCAAGTACAGCGACATCCCCTTCATCGAGAGCGACGTGCCCTGAGCCCTCCTGCCAGCGCAGAGCCTCGCCGTGGGGAGGTGTCTGCAGGGAGAGCCTGAGAAAGTCTGCCTTTTAGTGCAGATTGCTAACAAACTAACTGGATCGCAGTAGAACCTGTTCGTCAAGTGTCATGCGTTGTCAGCCATGTGTTGAGTCTACTCTGTCTTTGTACGTGCTGGATGTGAGCAGAAATCAGCGTTAAAAGGAGGATGAGAAGACTGTGGCAGCCCTGCACCTCTACAAGCACTGCCACAGAGGACAAAAGGTGCATTATTTCTGTGTTCTGCATAAAAGATCAGAGGTCTGTCTGTAGGTGAGATGAACTCTGTGCTTGGTGAATTTGTCTGCATTTCGCTGAAGTGAAATCAAGGTCTGCATGTAGCAAAGGTTACTGCTGTCATAAATTTTACTTTTGATTCTGTGACCTAACTAAATCTGTAAAATCACAAAATGAAGGTGATGGGAGGCACTTTGTAAACCCCGGTAGTATTCAGGGAGCCATTTGGATGATGATGCTCTTCACCTTCCATTGAAGTGAACCAGTGAGAAACGTGCCAGTGTCGATAAGCAGTGCATTATCATTAACAGATGCTTCTGTAAATGCATGAGAGCTTGTCTCTAAAACCCTGCAGTAAGATAGGTTAATGACATCTGGTTGCTGTGTTCAGACCGAAGCTCTTTGTTTTTCTGGTTTTGTTTGGGGTTTTTTTGTGTTAGGGTGCTGGTTTGAGAGGATTTGGTTTTGTTGTTTTACTGTAACCCAGAGAGATGTGCAAAAACTACTGATGAACTAGTGAAAGGAACCTTCAAAGGTGTGGCAGTGCTTCAGGACAGTTTGTTTCATGGGAGCTGTGGCTGCATTACACTGAAATTCCTCTCTGAAGTACCACTCTTGGGACAGGACATCTTCTTTCAGCTTCTGTAGGCTGCTGGAAAAACTTTTCCCCACTGGAAAAGCTGTTCATGGCAATGCCAGCAGGAGCCACAGGAGCCCAATCCCTGAGCAGTGCCCTGAATGCAGAGTTAGGGACTAAGCCTTAGGCCCAAAGCTCAAGGGCTGCATTTCTGCCCCAGTGCATCCACACGCTGCTCCCTGCTTGCCCAGGATCCACGGCCTGACCCACTGCACTCACAGCTCCTGTTTGACAGATCAGAACACCCATGGATTGTTTTCATTCATCCCAAAGGTACAATGTTGCTGATGTTTTATACGAAGTGAAGCCTTCTAACAGCTTGGCTTTTACCACCTGTTTGTTTCTTTCTCTGTGACGCCCAGTTTAAAAGACAAAGTTCTTTTTCCTAGATCAGAATGCTTTCCATTTTGTTTTCATTTTATAGAGAAATGCTTTCCATACTGGCTAAAGCTGTTACTATTTTTAAAAGGTACACATAGTTCTAGTAAATGATCCAAAGCATGATTTTTCAAGCAATGGGAAGCAAGCAGAAAGAGGACCATGTCAAATGCTGTAGACAGTCTATGAATTGAGCTGTTTTCCAAATGCTGTGACACAAACTTAGGTATTTGAAATTTACCTATATGGGGAAGGGGTTTTATCTGGAATGAAGGGTGGAAAATGCTTCTCTGTGACACAGCACAAGGCTGCCATTAAATCCCAGTGACCAGACTGGATTCCCAGTGACTTGCTATTAGGGCTGTTCTCAGGCTTTTGCTGGAAAAGGGAACAAAATCAGCTTATGCTGTAATATCGTCCTCTTTGAAGTTACACAGCTGTCTTCAAAGCCATTTGCAAAGTGGGACTAAGGTTTTATGGTTCACTTAAATTCTCCTCCTAACAGTGATGTTCCTTCCAGTTCTACAGCATATAGAACATTTGATCATACTCTGTTTGCTCTAAAATACCTCCATGTATTAGTATGAGTTAGAAAGCAAAGCCAAAACACTGATCAAGTCAGTACATATCAAATGGATATTGCTTAAGCACAGTATTAAAAAATATTCATATTCTTATTTTAGCTAAAATAAAGCTTTATTACAAAAAAGAAAAAAAAGGGCCAACCTTTCTAACATGAGTGTGGGCTTGAGGATGTGAACACTGCTAACGACAGTAATGAAAAATAAAAAGCCAAAGCTCCACAGCCATTGTTGGCCAGGCAGGTGAGGAGCAGGCAGAAAACTGCACTCACTGTCAGAGCACCTTGAGGTGCTTCTGCCCTGGCCCTTGTACAAGGCTCCCTGGAGGCTGCCATGGGCAGTGAGGTGCTGCAGTGCTTCCTGTTGCCACGTCTCAAATCCTTCCTCTGGATGTAGCCTTAGCACCTGACACTCTTCAGGAATATCGGATGCCCTTTTGAAAGTAGCTCCCTGCTGGCAGGCTGCCTGCAGCAGGCAGAGCTATAGCACAGCCTGAGGTTCCACCCCAGCATCCCTTGTGATCAGCACTGGCATTTCCCCAGAGGAGGGGTCACCCAGGCACCCCAAACGTGCCCCAAGGACTGCTCCCCTGTGGCTGCCCTGCCTGCCCCACAGCTGCCCACGGGCTGACAGCACCAGCTGCTTGCTGGCCCGACCGGTCCCTCACCTGCAGCCGCCAGCCTCGGCCCTCGCCGGTGCCTGAAGATTACAGCAGCTCCAGAGTGGCCCCAAGTGCAATTCCAGCTCCTTTAGGATGTTTTCCATGACACTGGCACTTCAGGGAAGGCACGCAGCAAATGGAAAGCAAACAACAGGGAGACGGCTTCTCACCAGGAAAATCATCTCTTTTACAGGATGCTGTCCTTATAAATAATGCACTTACCCTTAATAGAAAATAAATCTGTTCAGTGCTACAGTCTGGTAAGAGATGGACGGAGATCTCTCTCCAGAGCTCTGCTGTACATTAACAGGCACAACACTAATACATTGTAAAAATCAAGACTTCTTCACCTAAATAAATTTATGCTAAGCTGTGCTAGAGTTTTACAGAACCACTGACAGTGGGTTTCCAGCTAAGTTACCACTGATTCTTTGACTTCATTTTGTGTAATAAAGGCACTCCAGTTTGGGACTGGCATACTCTGCGAAACTGTTTACTTCTATTTAGGAGTTAAAAATACATTTGCTTTATATTTTCTCCAGGAAACAAGATTAATCTGAGTGGGTATGATGTGACTGACTTGATATTCTAATAATGGTTCAAAATACATTAACTGCAGCACAACTTGTAAAGTTGACGTTTCTTGACTAAGGCACATCAGTATTCCCAAATAAAACACACTACAATATATTTTTACAATATTTTTTGTGGAAAATATTTTCTTGTGGACCAAATAAAATTCAACTTACCATCTGCTTGTATGCCTTTTATTTGAAAAAAACCACAAGATTGCAAAGACTGGACAGGATCTTGTTACCTTGAGCTTGAGATAATTCCTGTTCACATAAATTCTGGAAGCAACTGAACATGTGAGTCAAAGTTTATTAATTCAAAAGTATGTTCTTCCTAAGATCTTGTACAATCACAGGAGCCATGATCCCTACTCCCTGGGAATTACTGTGTTTTTCATTTAATAGAGTTGGCTAAAGACTGCTCCTTTTATACAAAAATAATGGAATTAGTAAGATAACTCATCTTCAAAAAATAAAATTTAAGATACCAATTGTTTATGGATGTAAAACATATAAAAATTTTAAATAATACAAGGGGAAGTTTGCACTTCTTATGGGACTAGTTTGAGCTAGAAAGTCACGTGACACTTTCAGAATTACCCTAGAGGTTTTCATGAAATCTCAATTACTTTTGGAACTAAACTCAAGGACAGTCCCATAACAAGTATGTCCATGGTAACATAAACTCACAGCTGAAATTTTAACAATTTTATCTTACAAGACTCTAGTGCCAAAGCAAGGTGCCATTTTTTCTTGATTTAGCTCTCCATTTGCTCACCTCTGATTTTTTGAAAGTCACTCTTGGTAGTTCACTTTGATGCCTGAATTTCCTGGACTTTGTTTCCAGGCAACAGCTCCTAGAAAGGAAGGAGCCTTAAGCCACTGCAGACCATTGCTGTTGGTCATAAAAACTGCCCAGCGTTGAAAATTCCACAATGGTTCTGCTGCAGCTCTGAGTTTTTGATTCCCCAAAAAGTCAGGTGGTGCTGGTTACTGACTATGGCATTTGAGCAGAAGTTTTCTTCCTTTGGTCTTCAGAGAAGCCAAAATTTGTACTTGTGACCTGCCTGTAAGCGTAGAAGTAAGCAGATAGAAACACTGCTACGTGATCTGGTGAAGCATAAAAAAGAAGGCGTAATGTTGAAGAAAGATTAGTAGCTGTCTGTTGCATATACAATAGAAAAAATAATTTCCCTCCCACAAATACTTGTATCAAGGGGTTCTGGTTATGCTGTGTAACTTCATGTATCACCAGATCAGAACCCTGCCACCTTGAATGCACTGGGAATTGCTGCTTGGTGTTCACAGCGAGGTTTGAGGCACTTGTTTCTTCGCTGCTGTAAGACCAAGAAAAACCAGCAATTTTCTGAAATTGTGAAATACTGATTATGCAGTTGAATCAGACATAATGACATTTTAAAAAGTGGGCTATGCAAGCAAAGAGAAGTGTGCTTCAGGCTCTGGCAAGATTATCACATTTGAAACAATGTTTACATCACACAGAAGGCTGAAAAATGACAAATGTTTAATCAATAGAACAATTTCTTGTTCTCAGACTAATAATGTATCAGTCTGAACTTTTATTTAAAAGGGTATTTAACACCATGGATTCTGTCTTGCATTTTCCTTTGTAGCTCTGACTGCGTTAAAGGTTAACCATATTTTATTTTTATTGTACACAGAAGAATCTGTGGCACAAATCTCAATTTACCAGATCAGTGACAAAGCCAAGAGCACAAAAGGTCTCTTGACTTTTTCTTATTAGGTCACCCCTTAAACTGTGCTCTTTTCCCCAAGGGCTCCTCCTAAACTAAAAGTTGATGCAAAAATTAAATGTTAATCACTGTGTAAGTAGTAAAAATAACAATTTGCCTTGAAGTGACTTTTCCCATTATTAAACAGAGATACAATTATTTTCTCATTACAGAGAATGTTCCTGAATGCAAAAAAAAAAAAAAGAAAAAATAGACTTGTGAATCTCAGGCTAGTTAAAAAAGTCTTGTCCAAATTGATCACACTGCAGTTAATTTTTGTATCACAGAACTAAGCAGACAGATAAGATGTCAGTAGGTTTGATCTTTACAGCTTGAGATCGTCATTTCCCAGTGGTTTAAAACAACTGTCCACAAATTCATCGCTGACTTCTTCTAGAGCAGCAGGCTTCCATTTGGGGGACTGGTCTTTGTCAATCAGCACTGCCAGGTGAACAGAGAAACACCAAAGTTACTCATAAACTTCCTCCAATTAAAATGACTTAAGACTGCAGCAAGACAGACCACTACAGTGATTCCATGGGGGAACCAAATCTGTGTGCTCTGGAGAAGGCAGAGTTTCTGTAACACAGATGTTCCTACTCTATTTGAAGTTCCTGAGTTGTGACCTGCCCAGAGGTGTCTCTGGGAGTTGCTGGATGATACAAGGAATAGTGAATCACTTCAGAGCAGCCCAAGATTTGAAGGAACAGACCTGAAATGGGTGGTTTAGTCAGACCTGACACTCTTGGCTGCCTTACACTTCATGGGAGCCTGCGAATGGCACTTTATAGTGCTGCTTTTGGACAAGGCTTTCACACCTCTGTGCAAAATCTGACTCTTGGGAGAGTACAGGAGATGACTCAGTGGTGCTAAGTGCCTAAAGCTAATTTAAACACATCACATTAATAATGAAATAACTCACGAGGAGAGAGTAAAGCAGGGTATCTTTGTGGGAAGTGAGGGTGTATATTTGTAAATACTGACAGCTACTGAGGCCTGGGTAGATTTAACTGTGACAATCTCTATAACCTTAGTACACAGACTTCATGCTGCATCCTGGGAAATACATCACTGAAGATAAAAACCATCACTGAATGAATCATATGTAAAAGGCTAACAAGAAAATGGCAATTCCCAAAGAACATTCCCTGTATCACAGGAATGTTGAAGGCATGTCAGCAATGGCAACAATAAAACAAGAGGGAGTTAATTTGTGTGTAAAACTGACCAGTACAAATAGAATTCCAGAGCATCCTTCCAAGCACCCTGCAGGCTTTAAGAAACCTATAAAGGTGCTACTGAAAATGTGAGATTTTTATCATTTAAAGAAGAACAGCTGTAAGAACTGTGGCTCTCTAGGCTGCACTGATTGCCAACAACCCTCACAACCCTCATTCCCTTCAGAGGAGTGAGATCAGCACCTGATTTGGAAATGCACCTGTGGCCTGGGGGAACCTCATGACCAACACAGCCCACAGCAGATAAGAGAGGACAGGCAGGAAGAGAAAATTTCTCTCCTGAGAATGGTTTTTATTTGTTTGTTTTCTGACAAAGCATTTAGAGGAGGATAGTTCTAAAGGCAGGTGAACTATAACACACAGAGACCAGATATTTCCAAGAATAACAGCTATTTTTGGGTAAGTTGTCACATTTTTACAAACTAAGTTTGTTCTTATTGAGTGAACTACAAATATCCAAGATGAGGAATGTGTAAGGGGGTGGAATGTTATGTTCAGTTAAAAGAATACCTACCTAGAGACTGTGCTTACCAAAGAAACCAGGAATTATGGTCTGCCTTCCAACTTCTAAAAAAAAAATGTGACCTGAAAACTTCTCTATCACTTTTCTGTCTTTAACCAATGGTTGAGAATGGCTAGAAAATACACACCATTCAAATGACAACTGCACTAATTAGTATTTCTGTAGCTGAAGGCATACAGACATCACAATGCTTTAGCTTACATCCCCACAGAGAAAGGCAAATAGAGCCCCACACCTGTTTACTGGTAAATAGGGAACTAAGGACTCCTTAGAAACAAATTAATTGTAAAAGGTAACCCATTATAAGGGAAACTGCAATTCCACTGAAAACAGAATCCATGAGGACAATTGTTTAAAAGAAAAGTCCTGTGAAAGAGTGCTTTTACTATGTTGTTCAACTGGGTAACTTACTGAAAAGCTGTGATCTTGCAGGGTATTTCTGAACACAGTGAAACCACTCATTGGCTTGGGTTAAAAGATGTAATTATCCTAAATCAACTACATTTATTCCATTGGAATAGTAGTTATCTACAGATTTTCTTCAATTTTAGTTGAGGTTCACAGTCTGTTATCCACAAAAGTCAACATTGACTAGAGGTGGTTTAAATGAAGAGGAAAATGTGTCCATGTGTATGTTACTAGAGCTTCTCCTCTGCCATGCTGTAGTAAGTGCTGCCAGTTCTCCACTCCAGGGTACTGCTGTCTATTCAAGTTCATCTTTCTGTTTGGATCTGTGGCCAGTTCTACCTTGGAGGATAAACTCAATGCTCATAATGGTCTCCCCACTGGAGTCTTTAATCTTGTATGAGTCAAAATATTTCTTTTCTAATAGTATCATGAAAATAGTCCCTTTCTGCATTGACTTCTTTACATTCTGTATCTCTCCAGCTTGAGATCAATCATGAAGAAAACAGAAATTCTGAAGACTTCTAAGGTAGGCTAAGGGAAATTCATTATGATAAAAGTAACTGAGCACAGATATCATGTTAAAGGTTTGTTCTTGCATTTCACCTTTTTTAATCAAAATCCCAAAGCTCTTCTGTTCAGTAGCAGTGACTTTACCAAATTTCAGTTAGTGCTCTGTTGCTGATCTTCCTCCAGCACAGTCAAAACTCTGGTATTTCCAAGCCCCTGACATTCTGTTTGCTGCCATAAAATCTCTCAGCTCGTGCAGGGCCCTGGGGTGCCCAGGGTACAGCTCACATCTGCCAGCCCTGCAGGGGAGGTGGCAGAAGCTGCACACAAATACCATCTCTGCAGCATCAGCAAGATGTAGAAGACCTTTACAATTCCATTTCAAGTGCACATTCCTGCACAAAGAGTTAGGAGGGTGAATTAACAGATATTTGCCCCTGAGATTTGCTGCCGAGATTGTATCCTACCTGATGTGTCTGAGCACTGACTCCAAAGATGAACACTTTTCTTAAGCAGTAAGATTTGAAAAACAATTCCTGGCAACTACCCAGACCTATGCATTTTTTAGTTGACATATTATTCTATTAATCAAGGTGAAAAATTGATACCTAATGTGTTCCAAGTCCACATTTACCATTTTATAGGAAAATACTGATGAAATATGATCCATGTGTTTTATGCTTTAAGATGTTTGGCTTTTCTTTAATCGTTCCAATCACAAGAATCATAAACAGAGAAGACTGCCACAGCAGATTTTCAGGTTGAAAGAAAACTGGCTAAAAAAAAAAAAAGGAAGAAATTTTGACCTCAGGTCAAAGCAGGTTTAAAAAGCTTTAAAACTACTCCCTAGAAAGCCTTTTAAAATTATGGCTTGAAGGAGATGAAAGGTATTAGTAAAACCTGACCTGTGGCCATTGGCTGCCGAGAAACATTCTTAAACTAAAATCTGATTGTTGTAACTCAACTTCTTTTGATGGTAGATCTTTTTGTGGTAAGAGGGTCAAGAGCTGGCTCTTAAATGCTTGTAATGTAAGGCTTTAAGAAAGAGAAAGCTAATATGTAACACTTTTATCAGTTTTATTCACAATGGTTGGTCCTGTGAAGTACTTAATAATCTCCCTTCCTGTTAAAAAGGATGCTCAGCACGTTGATGGATAATGATTTTTATGAAATTAGACTAAATTACAAAAGTCATCTTGAGTCAGATTCTATACTCCTCTGCAACAAGAGAAACAATGCTAAGACTGAAAATCTGAGAACAAGATCTATGCAGTAAGCAGAGAACAAAAGTGCTTCAGGAACAAATTATTATTATAAGCAATCCCCTCAGTGCACTTGGATCTTTGGTGGGTTTGTTTTTTTCCTTCCCCTCAGATAGCTGAACTTTTGCTACATCATCCTGTATAAAAGAGAAGTTTCCCAATTGCAGTTCTTGCAGCCTCTTTACAAGCAGTTTGTGTATTTCCTGGCCATACTGACAAGGGATTTGCCTTTGTACTGTACTGCAGTCCCAGATGGTTTCATGACCTTGTGGCTTGCAAGGAGAAATTCAGCTGGTGTTCCTCTGACTCTCAGACTTGGAGTTTGTCACTTCCTGAATAACTACATTTCAGCAGCTTATTTGCTGATTTAGAATATATCCCAGAAACAGTATTTTTGAGGTATCCTTGTCCCCATTACCAACATAATGGAAACCACTTCTCAACATGTGTGGTAAATTCTTCAAAGGAGTGTCTGCTAATAAGTGCTAAAAACTAATTAATTAAAGTCAGAAACCTTCCCCATGCTGAATGAATAAATTTTGCATCTCTCACCCCAGGCTATCTTTAGTAGAGTGTTACTAATAGCAGCCACTCCAACTAATATCCATTCCTCAAGTGGAATTTAAGCTGCTCTATAAAGACAGATATAAAACAATGAGGAGGAGGTGATAATACTTGAGTACGTAACTGTGTGAACTGAAAGTCCTACCAAAAGTTATGCATCTAAATGCCTTGTACTGTAAGCTCCTTGGAGAAAGGAATGCCCGTGCTTTACTTCATCTCGTGATGAACAGTACATAAATAATTGCTACAGCTCCTAACAGATGTGACTTTGGGTTTGACAAACTGCACAGTGAATCAGCAGTAGGATCAAGGACAGGCTCGAAGTCTGTCCCCTGGATAAACTTGCTGAGCCATTGCTCTCATTTTATCACTACTTCTCTTGACCAATGCCTTAAAGTGCTGAATTAGTTAATGTTAAGTTTACATATATAGTTTTTTAGTAGTAAGACACTTCCATCCAGAGATATTCTGGATATGGGGAAAAGTAAATCTTTGTTCTAACCATTTTCTATACAAACAGTTGGTTTTGATTTTGAGTCTCAAAGCATTGTGTAGCTGGCTGAACCAGCTCTGTGGCAACACTAAACCTGGACACAAGTGATGCATGCAGCTCTACTCAGTACTGTCAGTGTTAAATGAGAAATGGTGTAACCAGATGGATAAATAACGTTAGGGAACTGAGACTGCACAAAGGAAGCAACATGGCTCTTGTGCTTTGGAACAATAATAAATTTTGGCCACACAGAAGTTCAATAAGCAAAACCTATGGAAAGCTGGGAAGTTTTTTCTGGGCTGTTGCTGCATGCACTTGTAGTGATTTCCAAAGAAGCACCACAACTGTGAATCTGCGTGCTGTTAAGCTAGAGGAGTGTTTCTGGTGTGGATACTTACCTGCTCGAACCCCTTCGTAGAAGTCATGGCCTTTCTGAAAGATGATAAAAAAAACCTGTTAACATGAGAGGCTCTATTTATCCCACCCTTCCCTATCCTACTTCTGCTTGAAATGCAAGTTCTCAAGATTCAGTCAAATCCCACTTGAACTGTTCTTTTCTAGGCCTACTTTGTCTTTACTTATTAAAGAGCTGTGTATCTTCTTAAGTGCAGCCACATCTCTTAAAATCAGTCTGTTGACCTGTAGCTGATCAGGCACCGTGCCACAGTCCAAGTTCTCCCTGTGTAACACCTCAGATCTTTTTCTAAAGAGGTTCACATAATGGGGCTAAGGTGTGTGGTATCAGAAGTTCTTTTGATAAAGGCCAGTCTTCAGGAACTGTGATGTATTCTGCATACTTGGACTTTGCAGTTAAATGGAATCCCGTAAACATCCAATTCCTTTTTAAAAAAGGGAAATGTAACACTTAAATCCCTAAGCATGCTTCATTAGTAATGGAGCCACAATCTTAGTTTTAGTCAGGCATTAGAACATCAGAATTAGACAGATTTTCACTTTTTAAAGTATTTACTTTAACTGTCACAGATCATTTAATCGGACATATAAAAAACTTATCTTAAAATGTGACAAAACTAATAATAAGGATGCCATGGCAAACCCTGCAAGGCATTTGTTCAGGTAATTCAGTTAGCAGCTCTGTTCCACTGCAAGGATCACTTTCCCATATGCTATCCAAGTACTCAGCACTTAGTACAAATAGCACTAAAATCTCTTGCTGTGATAAATTTTTCATAGACAACACTTTTCAAAGGCAGTGATAAACAACTATTTGCACCCTGCTGCTGGGAACTGAGGCACTGAGGACTAAGTAATTTGAATAAAAAACCTGTTCAAGAGCACCAGTTTTAAAATTACAATCCAAACATGAAACTATCTATATATTAATGTTTTCATACTTTTTTAACAGAAGTCTTCTACATTCCCATCTGACCATCATTAATGTAGTGTCCTTTGCATTCCATATAATAACATGAAACAAGAAACAAGTGACAGCCTCACAAACACACAAAGATGATATTGAAGGTTAAAACCTATAAATTATAAACTCTTGATGAAATTACATAAAAATTTTAGTGTCTGGTAAACTGTTCTCCCCCTGTGGCTGGAGAGGGTCAAGGGGCTCAGCTGCTGCTTACCATGCACGCTTGGCTCAGTCTGTATTCCATCCGGAGTACCTCCTGTAAGCTCATGGAAGCTCCTTCTCTGAGCTGTCTGAGAGTCAGCTTTAAAGATGTAGGTGACATCTTATTAATAGTCTGGGGAAGACATTAACATTATTTTTATTTTCTTCAATGTGGACACTTCTGCTAGTCTGTCTATTGTGCATTTTAAACTTTGTGAAGTAAATGATGGCTCTCTTCTCCCTGAGCTACCTCTGTGACTATTCCTCCTGCTCCCTCCCACCAAGGTGTCACATTAAATGAACTTTCCTGTATAAGCTTTGATCAGCAAGATCTCTGGGATGTGTGCCATCACTTGTGGAAAACCTAGAATTCCTAAGGTCCCATCATTTAAGATAAAATTACTACTAGCCAGAGAAATTACTGTAGTTTGAGAGACATTTTCAAGGAGAATCTTTAGATAAGTGAAGGCAAGTGTTACAATCAATTATACTTTGTTTTTTAATATCATATATATATATATATTTAGTGTGAATTACTCTTAGATTTACTGATATTGTAGTGATATTAGTATTGCTTAGCATTTAAGTTTTGTTTGGTACAATAGAGTGATAAGGTAGTAAGAGAGAGATTGGCAACAAACTTCAAGTCATTGCTTCACGATCATTGGCAAAGACCAAACGATATGCAAAGAAGAAATCTGTGGAAGAAAATGTTAGAATAAACCAAACATATTTATCCAGGTTTCTTGTCTAGGATCAACAGATACTGAAGTAGTTTAGCCCTACATTACTCTGCTGATAGGAAGCTTGGAGGTTTTGCCTTACTTCTTTTGACAGAAGCACAGGCTATAAATATTGTGCCACAGACAGGATTCTTGTAAAGCACACAAACAAAAGCTGAAAATTTGGCTCTCAGGAGTATCCTTTGCTGAACTGCATGCCAGTAAACAGTAGGGGAAAGTGGGGAGAAAGACAAAAATCCTAGTTAAGAAAAAAGAACTGAGCTTTAAACCTTCATGGGGTTGTGGGGAAAAGGAGCTAAATCTTATTGTAGCTTATCATTGTTTTCTTACTGTAAACACAATCCTCCTTTCTCTGTAAACCCAAATAAAAGGTATGTACCATTCATGGTACAACAGACATTTCCTGATAATAATTAGGACATTTTTTATCACTATTAAAAAGCACCAGATGGTAAGATTTGCCTCTTTACATTTTCATTGCAGACATTAGGCTCCTTACCACAGCCTGAAATGGCAGGTTTCCAGTCATCAGCAGCAACATTTTTTTCTAGCTCCCGATTACTCTTCATCCCTCCAGACACCAGCTGATACAGCAGTGACCCATTTTGCCTAGTTAAGCTGGAAAACATGTGATTGCTATACAAGCAGGAGTGTGTGGAATTGTGCCTTCAAAGCACTGGCTCTGTCGTTCTGTAACTTGCATGTAATCACTGTGCTTGAGAGAGTGGCTGGCAAAGAATGAGCCCACATTGGCTCCAAGGGCCAACAGTTCCTCAGTCCTGGTCAAGCTCTCCAACAATGAGGTGCCTTTCAGCAGATTAAGAAATCTGCTGTTCCTCTAACTACATCACTCTGTAGGTCCCAGTTGGGTGGCAGCTCTTAACTGGACCCCTTATTTCCTGTAAGATGCTCTTGCTGGCCTTATCTTTCATCTGTCCTCCTTTGAGTTTCACATTCTGTCATTTAGATTAGAAAGTCTTTGCTCAGACCAGGTTAAATGCTAAGCATGGTATAGCCAGATGGTTCCAGGGGTGAAATGGTCATGGCAAGTTCTGGTCAAAGCAAGCATTGGAATGGGGAAGGTCTGGAAACAGCACTTAAGGGAGCTGCTAGATGCACTAGACTGGTTATCTTGGCATATCAATGAGGCTGAAGGTGGAGGAGGTACTGACTTAAATCAAGCTGGAGGAAGAGGATCACGGCAGGAAAATGGGTAGGTGTAATTGCAGAAAAATGAGTCACCGGTGTAGCTATAAATACATCCTCTGTACAAAGAGGAGGGGAGTGGTGCTAGGGAACAAGCCTGGAAAAGAGACAGGATAGGCTGGAGTGGGGAGTACTAAAATGCAAATAAGTCTTCATAGAAGTATTTGACATCTATTCCAGTATCTTTCAAACCATCTTGATTTTGACACAATGATCCTCAAAGCTCTAAGCTGAATTTGCAGTAGACTGAACACCAATAAAATGCTAACAGAAGGTGACTGAATTAAGTGGCACTGACACAGCAGATTTCCTTACAAGCATAAAAGTGGGAAGGAATAGTGACTTTCTTTCAGTTGAAAACCCCAAAACCTCCCAGAAGTCCAGTGCATCACTCCCCTTGTAATAGATGAAGACATCCATCATTTATTTATGTGAAAACTCGGTCAAGTATCTGATGCTTTTCAGGTTTAGACCTTGCATTTACTTCGTGCCACTAGAAATGGCACACCTACCTCAGATTAAAGCTTTGTGTCTCATGTAAATCCTGAAAACAAAGTAGCACTACAAAGTTAAAGCTTCGAAAACTACTGAATTCAAAGTGTTAGTTCTCTAGCTTCTACCACTTTGTAGCTGGGTTCAAAATGTGGTGTAAGTCATGAAGTCATTCTCAAGTAGGATTTTAACAACTTTATATTCTTCTTCACACAGTATTTCAGTATCAAATATGTGACAGCCTGCCAAGCAGGCATGTTTTGAAAGTAAAAAGCAGGACTAGTGTAGGTCAAAGAGAACAGGGTACATGAGAGCATGGCTCATAGCATACTTGGATTACTGCAGAACTAGGAGTTCCATTTTATTAACCTTGCTGATCCAAGGTACAAGGTAAATGTACCAAGGGGTACCTCCAAATTAGGATATTTGTATTAAAATTTCAGTTAGGGCTTATTCCATAAGCTTACTTATACATATAATAAATACAGGAATGGGCAAGGAGAATAAGCAGAGACATTGCTGCTACTGAATCAGCTGATATGACATTTATCAGGCAGATTTGCTGTTGTTCCTGTACCTGGACACTGAAGTGAAACCTTGGTTTCACAACCTTGCCTAATCCTACTGCTTAGCACAGCATGTCTGCTGTCAGAAACTCCTCTGAAATTTAAGTATTTGTTCACACTAAAGTCTTGCATCCACTAGAAAATGTGGGATTTGTTTGATGGGGTTTTTCCCATTAATTTCTGCATGGACTGAGGCAAGTCATACCAACAGAGCCTTATCTCTTGAACAGAACAGATGATTGTTCTGAAACTCTGGTCAACTCCAAGGACATTAATTTATGAATCACATGAAAGAAAAAAGTTGTTATAAAGTCCTATTAAAGACATAAGAGAACAGAAGAAGCAACAAAATAGCCTTTTGTTGTTGTTGTTGGTATTCAGGAATTTAAAAAATCAGTTACACAAAATCATAACTTTGAAGTAGATGACCTAATTTAGTTATCAATAGATTACTTAGTTTTAAGTTCTGAATTGAAACTGTTAAACAAATGTACTATCATAAACAATAAGGAAAAAGAACAAATAATTCTTTGTTGTTTTCAACATTCACTGAACCTAATCAATATAATATGAACAGTTAACATTTTTATTCTGGCACCAACTCGACTCAACTTGACTGCTTAATCCAATGGAACTTGGAATGGTAGGGGAAAAAATCAGCCTTCTCTTCAATTTTGCTTTTATAAGACATATGCTAAACTTCTTGCAATGTACTAGATGTACTGATTGGCACAAAGATAGTCTTAGAACTTCCTTTCTCAAAAACTGTTTGATAGTTCCAGTGACAATGTGTTACATTTTGAATTAAATTTTTTTTAAAAAAGTGACAGGGTGCCTAATGTGAATACTACCTTATAAAATTCCGTCTGCTCATATCAAGTCAGAGATGATGGATGTTTTATTTCACTATGAAAGGAGGATTTCTTCTGTGAGCTGTAACTAAAGTTAAAACGACTCTTTTGCTGGAGGAACACTTCAATTCTATCCAGTTGGAATATTTCACTAGCTCCAAACAAAACTTTTACAAGGCACCTGAACAAAGATACTTCAAAGGAAAAAAAGAAAATACAATACTATTTATAAATGAATGTAAGTTGCTTCTTGCTTTTGAGGCTGAAGTATGAACTACGTGTGTAGCATTGCTGCACGTTTTTTGAGTAGTGACTACATCCAGCACTCAGAAATGCATTAGAAAGATCAAAAAATACTTTGTGATTATTTTTTTTTTTTTGCTGTTTACCCAAATGACATATCTGGAATGGAAGAAAAACAACAATACTGTTCTGGCACTGTTTTATTCCAAGCCTTGGCAATATAATGAGAAGCTATAAAGGGAACACTTGTTCCCAACAATCCCCTGACTGTGGGCAGGGGAAAAGAAAGGGGAGTTTGGTTTTTTTACTAAATTACAATTTTATGCACCATAAGATGATGCTCACATTGTGTGATTTTAGAGGAATACCCTTGTCTGAGTAGAACTACTGAGAATCCCTCAGGACTGTGTGTGAGAACCTGAGGCTCTCAGTCCAAAGCCCTGTAGGATAATTAAAGTCTGTCCTATGGAAAGAAACCATAAAACCAGACTTAAAATCTCTAACAAAAATGACATAGAGAACTTTACCTCTAGCTGCTTCATGGCGAAAGGAGAACCATCTTGCTTTAACTTTTTAACAATTTCTTCCATACTATTTCCTGAAAAAAGACTAGAAGAAAAAAAAAATCAGTTAACAAGCTGCTTCAGTCTCTGTTTTACCTTTGAAGGGATATTGGAAACAGAGCATAACCAGCTGATTTGGCTTTTCTTAGCAATGTCTTCCATCTTGTTCAGTTTCAAGTAACTCGGGCATCTCCTTTTCCTTTACAAATCTCTAGTGTTTCAATAAACCTTACTAACAAACTGGTATTTATTTGTAAATTTCAATTACTACCATCAGTCTTAGCTGTATTTTTAGAACATAGTAAATCTTTAGCTATCAGCTCCATTCTACTGGTTTGGTGTCAGCATCTTTTATCTCCAAATGTAGTTACTGCCATCCTTCTTGCAGAGATTTAGCTCTTTATCACTCTCACTTATTTCTCCCTTCCTTAAGTTCCAAGCTATCATAGAAATGGCCTTAACCCAATGAGTCCTGTAAATGTGTTAGGTAACATGTCCTGTTCAGTGGAATAGTTACTCTCACAAATTCCCATCCAATATCTACAGAAAATGTTCATTTTAATGTGCCGTAGGCTATGAATCAGGTTACTTTGCCCAAGTATTTAATGTACTGATGAGTGAAATATTTAATGAGCTTCAGATAAAGCTCCCTAAAGTCTAAATGTTACTTCAACTTGGAGGTAATTTCTCTCACCTTATCTGTGAAATACTGTTACTAGATTTAACTTCATGTTCTCTACCCACAAGAATAAAAAATTTTAAAAGATTACTGAATACCTGTTAATCTTCTCCGTATGTTCATCAAGAGCAAACTCCTTTTCTTGATCAATTGTGCACTATTTAAAAAATAAATACATATTTTACTTGGTTATTTTAGACTAAAAGTGTATCAGTACCAGAAAATTTCAGTGACTTGTGTTCCAGAAATATCGTACCATAAATGAACACTTAATGTTCACAAGACAGTGCAATTTTTAATGAAATAAAATTTTGCAGTGTGGATCTATGAATTTGTCACTATCCTGTGAATGTTAAAGATGTTGCTTCATACTGCAGTGCTTGCTCAGAGCTACTACATATGCTATTTGTCTGGGAGGTTATCTTGTACACAAGTAATTCTGATTATTCTATCAAAACACTTCTGTGCAATGCACTAAGAATGTCAGTGCAGATAAATCTACTCAAGAATCAGAGATTATTTTTTAAAACAACCTTTTATTTTCTTTAAAAATATACAGGCCTGCGTTTAGGCTTTTTTAATGACCAAGAAAAAAAAAAAAAGCCTTTCTCTTGCCCCTCTTTTTTATGTAATTTAACAAAATTTTATTTAGACATAAAAAGTGTATGATAGATCCACTGGCCTTCTGTGGGAAGGCTGTCAAATGTTTCACATCTTCTGGCATTAAGGGGTTTGGGACATAAGCAGATGTTTCAGGAACTGCAGCTGAAGCTGAAAATGTTCCCTGGCATTTCAGCTCTGATAACTAAAAATACACAGTTTCCTTTTCCATTCAGTGTAAACTTGTAAAGGAGGATACTGCAACATATAATCACTCCTATTTCATAGCATTCTGTTTTGTCAAAATAATCAGTACTATGATGTAAATTAGCTTATCCCATTTATTTTTCCAATTAATCTTATTTATGAACTTAGTAATTACAAAACAGCAATAACAAGAGTAGCACAGCTGATTTTAAAGCTGAACAACAGCAAAGTAATTGACTGAGTAACACTGAATACTGGTTTGACTCTAGAGGTTTTCTTTTGAAAGAGAACTGCAATGCACATCAAAAGAGTTAAAACAGCCACTGATTGTAGAGGCAAAACCTTTTATTTTCATGCCCATTGTTACATGGGGCTAACACAAGTATTATGGAGAGAGTGCAACGAGTTTGGAAACTCATTATTTTCAAACATAGAAAAAGATAATCAGTAATGTGGAAATAAAAATGTCTATATATATTTAACAATTTTGCTTGATTTCAGTAATTTCAGATTACCTTCATGTGGTAAGAGTTCAATAAATCTGCAATTTTTTCTTTTGAAGGAGATTTCAGTGCTATCAGGTCTTTCTCCAAGGCAGGTAGCTGTTAAAAATAAGATTTAATTACAAGTAAGTAAAACAAAACCTACTACTTGGGCTATTACTATGGTAATAGTAGGATATACATATATAAACACCCCCCTCATCCTCCCCAACTTTCTGACAGACCCTAAAGAAGTACAAAACAAACAACACAAGGAGACAGCTCATGTGTCAGTGTTGAACCACCCCAATTTAACTATGTCTGCAGTGAACAGCAAAGAAGTGCTTCCCAAGCAGCCCCCCAAGGCAGTGTTACAGCTGCACCAGCCTGAGAGGAAAGAACATTTTAATGGAGGGTTACCTTCACTGCAAACTTTGCAGTTGTATGAATCTCTCGTTTCATACACTGTTGTCTAATCTGCACAATTTTTTAAGCAACTTCATTCAGCTGAGTAGATCATGCCCTTCCAACAGTGGGATTGTAAAAACAGCACCATTTGCTCCTTCCTTCAAGCAAAGCTGTCACCAGCTGGCAAGAGCTAGAAGGACAGCTTGAGAGTGTCTCACCATGCCCGTTCGCAGGGCATGGCCAGCTAATGTCAGTGCACCTCTGCAGACGTGGGTGTTGGTAACAGGGCACTGGGGGCTAAAACCCCAAAGCTCAGTGTGGGTGTGGGCTGTGCCCTGGCCAGCACTGCTGGCACATTACCTTTTCAGATTCTACAAAATGCGTAGCGATGCCAACTTTCAGCACATCTCTTCCTTTCAGCCTGCAGCCTGTCAGCGCGAGGTAATAGCCAATCTTTCCTGAGAGCCTTGGCAAGAAATACCCTCCACCTACATCAGGGAAAAGGCCTGCAATAAACAACACAAAACAAAAGTGAAGGGAGGAGGTCTTGTACTAATCATCACTAGCAGCAATTTTTTCTTGTCTTATTTTCATCTTCCTTACATAGGCACAGAAACCTTGCCTGAATTTCTCCTTGACTTGGCTTGACATTTCTGGCATCAAAACCCTTCCTAAAAGCAAACTCTTGAACACTTTCCAAACTTCATCCTTTTCACTGGCACGTACTTTACAAACATATACCAAAGAAGAATATTTATTCTATTTGCCAACAACTTGAGACAATTTTAGGTGCTTGAAAAAGCAACTGTGTTCTCAGCAAGGAAACAGAAGTGACCCAAAGAATTGTGAAATAATTTGTGCAAGCTCAAACTGGATGCTGCTTTTTCACTGAAATCTTTTATTATTATAAAAATATTAAACACTGATGAAGTGCCTCTTGCACAGCTTAGTTTGAACAAATTTTGGGGCTAAGAAAGCAATAACAGATCAACAATATTGATAGGGACTTCCTGAAGGTGGAGGCTGACTTAGTACTTGGCTCTTTGACAGGATTGTGACTAAGCTAAAATTTAAAAATAATATTGAACTCTCCAGTTTAGTAACTCTCTTATATGCTTTTTAAAATCTACAGATTAGGGTAATTTTTTAAAGAATTTAAAGCTGTGACTAGAATTTTAAATACTTTTAAAAGTTTTATTGGAAAGTATCTACCTTCTGTTATATAAATTGCTCACCAAAAATAAATTTAGACATCTTTTTAAACAAACTTGAGAAAACTTTAGTTTAGCTATTGATTTCAGTATTTAGTCTTGGTTTCAGAAATCTGAATGCATGGAAGCAGGGTCCAGTTACTACCCTGAAATCATGCCAATGGTGCACTCATGAAAATTAAGTCTTCTAAAGAAATTAAAGGTGTGGTGGATTTTTTTTTTCACTTTCAGAGAATGAACTAAATGAATCAAAACAAGTAAAACAGAATACAAATGAGCAATAAGAAACTTGTAAGACAGTTGTCAAAGAGATATTAACTGGGAAAATTCAGAGGTACATAAGGAGTTTAAATGGGGATCTGATAGAAGATGGTAATTTTTCACTCATGTGTAATTGCTTTTGTTCACAAGAGTCAATGTATGCATTACAGAAAGACCCTATTCCAAGTATTTTGAGACATGGGAAATTAGTGCTCCCTAAATAGTCCTCCCTCTTGGATGCAATAAGGGAAGGTTTCTTTCAGACAGCTGCTCTTCAGTGTTTCTCTGTTAATAATCTTAATATCTAACCCACCTCAGCTTCTCCTCTGGTTCCCTCTTGGTCTTCTTTTTGTTCTGCTGCTTCTACTCCATCAAAAGGCTGGGTTTAGGAGTCACTTCCTATCAGTTACAGCTATAGTATTCTATTCCCACTGATGTGTGTGCTGTCATTAATTGATTTATTCCTCATCTCCCAGGCTACTGAGACATACAACTCTTCTGAAATGCTGAATGCCTTGCTGATACCCTTTAAAAGCCCTAAGCTGTATGAGCTCCAATTCATCACTTACCTTCTTTTTCATCTGCACTCACATTCTCAAATAGTCTATTCTACATTTTACCTTCTCAGCTTGAGCTATCACAACTGTGATGCCAAGACTTCTATTTAGTTTTATGTTTCTATTCATCTGTCTCCCCTTGGATATCCTTCTACTGCAATAAGAAAAAAACAAACCCTACATCATTTAAAAGTAAAACCTATCTTAAAAATGCCCTCCAAAGCAAAAAGGCAATTACATTACTCTCTCCATCCACTAGAACAACAACAATATTTTTAATTTTTGCTATATTAAAATAATACTGATGCTGGACTACTGCTCCCCCCACACTCTAGCACACTTTCAGAGGAAAAACATCTTTCTATTGGGATCCATAGTGTCTTTCCACTTGGCCATACACAGGAAATCAGTTCTAAATAAACTGTGAAGTTGATTAGTTTAAGTAGCTTTAGAGGCAAATACACCTAAATTGAATGAAGGTTTCTTTAATTAAGGAATTTACAAACAGGATTAGTGAAGGTCTACCTAATCCACTTTAAACTTACTTGGTTGCATAGTCTGCTATAGCTTCTACTGTACCCTTTTCAATGTTCCTGTCTTCCTTTTTCTCTTATAACTTTACTCCTCTTGTCCATGTTCTACATATTGCCCTTCTCTCAGTAACACTTCCCACGTTTCTCTTTGCTACTGGGGTTCTCTTAATGTATTCCACACCTGATTTTTGATTTTTTTGTTAGCATTTGGCAATCATTTCTCAATTTCAATTCTCAATTAGTGAAGTAAGAGTAGAGCTGTGTTACTGCTGGGCTGCCCAGGCCATGATCCTGTGCCTGTACTGCTGATGTGCAGCCTGTGCTCTGACACAGGTGCAACCTGCTCTGCTGTAATCCCAAAGGTGCAATCCTGCATTTGCCAAGTAGAAGAGGCACTGCTGCTACATTCTTACCTTGTCTGGCAGAGGGGGGTGGAAAATTATTAGTATTGACTTCTAGAAAGCTAAAAACTTAGCAGGGATATGCAAGGAAGTATCCATTCTAAGTGTAACATCACCTCAAGGCCCACACCTTATGCTTTCATCCTTCGTTCTCCCCACCAGTGGTTTTTCCACACCTTCCTACTTCTGTGCTGCTTTCCAGTGCTTTATCTTATCCATGTCAAACTCCTACAGTCTAGAACAGCCTTTTCTATTTGCTAAGTGGCATATTTATCTATATCCTTTTATTTATGGCATTCTGCAAATGGAGAATAATTGTGTGAAAACAGAGCAGCTGAATGAATGCTTTGTTTTCATTTCACAGCAATGGTGTCATGCCTACTGAAATAAGTGAGCACATTAAAAAAAAAAACAATTAATACAGTATCTACAGAGCTAGACATTTTAAACACACCCCACAGAGATCAAAACAGCTAAGCCTTTAAATCCAAACAGATTTCAGTGGTTTTACTTCTAAATGATCCTAAAAGGGGTTTAATTACTTTCTTTCCTAAGCAAGTTCTAAGCTTTTCCTTCACATCTTCACAGTCTATTTTTGTTTAAATAAGTCCTTGTCAACACAGGAAATCTGTGTAAAGTACATAGTTCTTGTTAATATAAAACTACTTATATCTTTACCTTTGAAGAAAAAAGTGAAGGTACTTTTATTGTTAGAATAATTTCATATGCCAATGAACCTCCATTTAGTTAAAAAAAACCCCAAATACAAATTGTTAACTTCAAATGGTTTCCATATACAACAACTGATTATTAATTTCAGAGCTTAGAAAACTCATGTTGTATTAAAGATTAAGTTTAGTTTACTAAGCTTTTCTTCAGCAATAAGACAATACTTGGAGGGCTAAAGTAGTTTTTGGTTTTTTCTTCCCAACTTTACTTGTTCAGAAAAATTACATTTATCAGCTAGCAGGAATTGCTCTAATATTTCTCTCAGGAATTAAAATGGTAATGATCTTGCTTGTATTTGGGTGGTTTATTATGCTTTATTGTGCTTGACAGCTGCATCAGGAGAGTTCCCTTTAATCTGACTCATTTTTCTTGAGCCATACCTCTATCTTTATGTAGCTCTGGGATATATTTCTTTTTTGTACCCCTCAGAATTGACAAAGAAACTGTAGCATCAAACATTAGAAAACACAAGGTACATGTTGCTGTTTAAAACAAAAAAAGGTGCTCTTGCCTAGGCACAATCTGTGCACAGTTGTAATGGGTCTACATTAATAATCTAGAAGAAAAGCCAGAATTCCAAAATCTCTCTCATTAACATTGCAAAGCAGCTTGTGGTACACCCAGTTTGACTCACACTGAGTTCCCAAGGTAAAGCTGGTGTTCTTTTTCAAGAAAAGTTTTATCCTGACAGCCTTTGTGTCAGTCTACACAGTTAAGAGTCTCAATGACCAACTCCCAGAACACAGAGAAGTTTCTGATAATTTAACAGAAAATACTTTCCACATATGGTCATCTCCAATTCCCTTTTAAAATTCTTTCCCTACCACCAAAGCATCCAGTCAAAGACATTTCACCCTGATTACACAAACACTGAAAGCCTAAACATGTTAACATTTGATATTTTCTTAAAACACTTACCTATTGCTGTTTCTGGCATGGCAAAAACAGTCTTTTCTGTAGCAACTCGAAAATGTCCATGGACTGAGACACCAACTCCCTATACAGGCAAAGGACACAGTTATAAAATTACTGGTAAAAATAATCATAACCACAGTTATGGTTCTGATTAATCATAAAATAATCATAAAAATAATCAAAATAATAATTCTATGTAACATACCTATTGCTTTGCTTTACAATTTAAATAATACTAGATTTACCATGTGCACCTCAACAAAATATTAAAAGGCCTTTTATGGTTCAAACGCCAATAAAGCATAATATTATCTTCATCATTGGCTGAAATAGCTTTTTCTATGCTTCGAAAGATGGTGAGTCATACAGAGAATAACTTCAAAAAACCATGAGTGACCCTGTTATCTCCACTGGACTACTAAGACAGTTGACATCCTTTTGCTAAAGTTACTCCATTTATAATTTTTGCACATACTTCATATCACCAAAAAAAAACAAAAAAAAACCCCAATACTTTTGAAAAATACATAAATTTCACAAAGTTGTCATCCTAATACTTTCAAAAGAATTAATAATTAACTATTCTTCTAATGTGATAATTACCTACATTATAAACACAGAAGTATTTCAAGCAGAAAAAGCCTTCAGCATTATTGATTCAAATTCAAAATAAATGGTTAGAAACTAATTTTTTATCGTGGGCACTTGCGTTCACCAAGTGTGAGCACAAATGTATTCAGATTTCTAAGTATCTAGCACAATTCTCTAGCAGCCTGTCATGATGAAACCCTTCCCACAAAAGCAGAAGAGTTTCTGGTGTTGTCTGTGCCATATTTTTGTATTTAGGTAGTAAGGAGCAGCAAGTCCCAATTAAAAAAAAAAAAACATCACTTTGCACAAAATAAATTTCATTTAGATAAATCTTTAAGAGGCAAACTGATAAAATCAAACAGAGGCAAACAAATAAAACAAAAATATTCAATGTAATCCAAGAATACTTGGATTATAGGGCACAAACACAACATACATATTGAGGTCTCATTTCTCTCCTACATCATACTTGTCAATAGAAATGTGTGTTTGATCCTATCTAGAGACAAGATCCTCTGCTGAATAATTCACAAGTAGTTATTTCACACAAATATTCTCTCTTTCATCCTTTCCACCATTTCAGTTTACTTCCCTTTCTCACCGTTAATTTTCCACTTGCTCAGACCTTCCAACATCCATTTCATGTTAAAACTAAGATATATTAAAAATCATTGGCCAAAAGAAGCCAGTGTCTGATGAGGATATAATAGATTTTAAATACCATTTTTAATTGTTCAAATACTAGAAAAAGGGCACTTTACCCAGCTAAGGCTATTAGTCTTCACAAATAGCTTCACAGTATTTCATACTTCCCAGCAAAAACAGTGGGATTAGTTGGGTGATACTCTCTTGGACATGCAGTATGTATTTGACAGGTTTTTAAGGTGAGAGTAGAACTTCTTTTTCTTTTGCTTATCTACAGAGATATTTCATTAGGTTTTATGTCAAAATTTTTTTAAAGTTATCTCCATTTAATAGAATTAAATTTCCTCTCTCCCTTCCTGGGCCTCTCTTACAATTCTGCCCGAGAAGAAATTATTTTATTCCATTAGTGTGATACACAACTAAATCTGAAAATATTTTCAAGTTTCTTCTGTGCAATGACTATCTGGCACTCTCAGGTTTTAATATAGATGTATGAAGTTTTTAAGATTCCAGTTTAATTTCCTGAGAAATGCACCCATAGGGTGAGTGGTTATCAAACTCAATTTTATATTCAGGAACTAAGCCAAATGTATTCACAGGAAGCACTGCTGTTCCATGGAGGCAAATGGGGTTTGAGGAAACATTTGAATCTTATTTGCACAGGATAAAACTTTATGTCTCACCCCTGATCTGTCCTTTAGCCCTTTCTCTGAGCACTGGTCAGGTCTCACCTGAGCAGCAGCAAGAGCAATGGGCCTGTGTTTGGTTGTCCTGAAAATGTAAAGCTGCCTTCGCTCCTAAAACAGCTCCAGAACTCTTAAATGAAATGGAAATGTGACTTCATCACTTCCAACTTCTTTAATGTCATAATAGCATATTTTCACTGCATTAAGTAAAGCCTGCTGTTATTTTTATGCATGTTCAGCAATAACGATGACTTTTCTCTAAAGATAATGAAATACAATCATGCCCCTTTGGTATTTCTAATGCTTAAATTAGTATTTTCTAATCCCATATCTAAAAATACAAATACCATCTATCTCAAAGTGTTTTTTCTGGCTTGTTTTCTTGACAATCAGAATTTTGTTTAAGGATTCAAATTTTTGGCTTGAGTATTAAGTACCAAAGATTCGAGTGTGAATTCCATGAAGGGAGCTTCTCTTCCAAGCTTGTTCTTTTTTTAGAGCGATAAAAATAAATGGTGGGTTCTAATAATAGAAAGCTGAAAGATGTAATTTTCTTTTGAAAGAAGAAATTAAATCAGTTTTCACTTTCTCAAGTGCTTTAGCCATAATTGGATTTGGTTGTAGATAGCCTTCAAGTTTTGTACAGCCTTATTTCAGATGTATATTTAAGAGACTAAAACTGTATTTTCTTTTTAGCCATAAAGAAACAGGTGCAAATATTCTTGCTTCTTTGAAGAAAATTGCTAAATAATCCAGTACTGAGATAAAATTTTGAAAGAAAAATTAGTTAATGGTAAAAATCCCAGTAACTTCTTTACTGGTGTTCATATGCTTTTTTGTTTATTTGTAACTTCCTAAATGGTTAGCATACCACTGCATGTTTAACCTTCTAGATCTAACACAGAGGACAGACAGTCATTAGGTTAATACATCCTGTGGAAAGAACAAACCAGTCAGAAGTCTAAATGCATTCCTCATTCATTTCTGGATTTTCTAATTTTATTTTGTTTTCATTTAGCTGAACTCTTACATAGCTGGAGTGCCCCCTAGGAGGTCCTCCACACCATTAAAAAAATCTTTTGTGTTCACTTCACCAGGTACTTCCAGCATTTACACATACAAGTCTTAACACTATAATATCTTTATTAAAATACACTTTATTCTGCACTGTCAGAGTTCTACTTTTCATGATCTTGTACACTAAAGCTGATGTCTTCCTTCAGACTTCTCCAGGGTAATACACTCCCATGGTCAATCAGGTTTTACTGCTGGAAACTTCTTTTTCCACTGACGGCTGAATTTTGTAAAGAGTACTTATTGAATGAGACTAGAAGTTAAGGAGAATAAAGAAATTAACAAGCAACCAATTTAAACTACTGGGCTGGTTTTGGCTGAGATAGAGTTAATTTTCTTCACAGGAGCTTCTTCATAGCATGGGACTGTGTTAGTCTCAGCATGCCTCAGGGAGGCACATCATTTTACAGGCAGTTCAGTCTGAATTCATCAACAAGCTTCCAAAAAAGAATGCAGAGTATTTGAATGTTATGTCCCATAAAAGACTGCCCACTCAATGCTGTATTTCAAAAGTCATTATGTGACTGTGTATAGAAACTTTATCATTGATTTCCATTTTTTTTTTTTTCATGATGGATACAGAACCTTATTACATGTATTTTTCTAATGAGAAACAATGTGACCAGCAGATGCAGAAATTAAATACAACTACTGTGAATCTTTTTGTGTCCCAAAGGTTGTATTATCTTAAATTGAGAATGACCCACATTTAGTAAATCAGAGAATTTAGAGACGTTATTTGAAATTGAGGGCCACCATAACAGAGAACTATACAGAGGGAAGTAAGTACTCCCTTCCTGGTCACATATAGAAAAGCAGACTTGTGTCACAGCAAAACCACACATCACACTTGGCTATTCACTAAATAATCTATCTCACACTGTAAAGGAATCACTGCCTAGGAATGCTTAGGCAGCACAATAAAAGAAACATAAATAGAAAAAGTCTTCAGGGATGTTGCCTGCACCACCTTCACCAGGCTGGTAAATAATTTTTAGCTATTTGGGTAAGCAGTGTTATGATAATACCAATACAGACTGGAGTGAAAGTCCTTTTGTAACAGCTCCCATCAAGTGACTGCATTTCCTACATTTTTAACTGCATGAGAATAGCTTCTGGTAGTGCTAGAACCAAAAAGAAATGTAGCAATCTACTGAGCATAACACAACAAAGGGCAAATATGTCTGCATATAAATGTGCAAAAATAGCCAAGGAGCAGCAAAAATGTTTCCAAAGTGGGTGAGTAGAATTGATTCAGGAAGCAGCAGGAGCTTATAGCTACAGTGGATCAAAAATCATGGATGTAAGAGCATTATCCCCTGCATCCAGACACAATGAATCTTAAACTGAATCAAAATTAATCTTTGTTTATCATTAATGTTATGGCCCACTCCAAAGAGTATAATCCACTTTTTCATCTGTAGATACTAACAGACAAGATGACACAGTGAGCCAGAGCAATGCAGTGTGGCAGATCAATCTGGACACAGAATACCACCTTCTTTGGCTGCTGACATATAAATCAACTCCATACAAGTGTTTTAAAAATATCATTAAACACAATGGGTATTGTGACTGTTTCAACAATTTAGTGTGGTATTTTAAAACATAAAATATTGATGTTATAGAATTTAAATATAAGATATTTATTTCCATATACTGATTACATATTAGAGAGTCTCAGTCCAAATTGCTACAGGCACACAGAAGCACAATGAGCTGACTGGAGACATC
The DNA here is from genome assembly GCF_017590135.1 of Pyrgilauda ruficollis. Lineage (NCBI taxonomy): Eukaryota > Metazoa > Chordata > Aves > Passeriformes > Passeridae > Pyrgilauda > Pyrgilauda ruficollis. The sequence goes on from NW_024530044.1 coordinate 1,330,046, forward strand.
TCTAGTAATATCTGATGGCTTAGACTTGTTCTTCTGACCCCTAAGTATTTAAACAAATTGAGCCAACTACATGAATAGTGATCATTTAGCTCAGGTTCTTCTTACAAGGAAACTTAGAGAAAAAGACACATAGGCCACTCTATGCACCAGTGCTGCTACAGTGAGTGTCCTTTATCAACCAGATTTAGACTGACTTTTTAAAAGCCCTAGTTTTCAGCCATCACAAACAGTTTTTACTGGGGTAGCTATCATAATCTGCACAATTTTTAATGGACACAAGACCTGTGCTGCAACAGAAAGAAAAGAAGACATGTAAGAAGACCTGGATCTGAAAAGCCTATAGCTCTTAATTAGCAACAACTGCAACTTTTTTCTAGTTTTACACTTGAAAGTATTTTTATCCCAATTTTGTTTCTTTATACATAACTGGCCATGTGTATTCTGAAAAAAAGATGGCAAATGCAACTTTTTTATTGTTTCTAAAATTCTGGAAGAATTGTCCCTCTGTACCACCTAAAAATGTAGCTACTGCAAGAAATCCTTGTGTCCAGCTCATCAAATCTTGATGTCTGCAGGGAGGGCAGGCACCTGTTCCAGCACCTTGAATCAGTGCATAACTGAGCTTTTAGGTTTTATCTTAAAATTGAAGAAACACTTCTTGTTCTTAAAGAAGGTACGTGCATCAGAACTTTATTTAACAGTGGCACAGTTATTTGGGATAACAGGAGTGAATCCAGAGGATTTTTGTAATGATGTTCTATTTTGCTGAGAAAAGTGCTTAGAAAGTGTAAGACTGCTTTAAAGACTTGCACCTCAAGGAGAAAATGAGCACTGAAATTCTTCAGGAATTGAGGAAAATGGGCAGAAATATGAAAGGATGGAGAAACAGGCAAAGATAACTCCCTTTAGAACATTTACTCCTTGATCTATAATAAAGGGAAGGGGAGGGAAATAATGAGATAACTCTCAATATGAGGCTAGGTAGGTACACAAAGGCCTAGAATTAGAGAAAAATAGAGACTTTTAGCATGCAAGAGTCTGGTATTAAATGGAAAGAACAAATCTGTGCAGAAGCTGGCAAAAATCTCAATCATTGTGGAGTAAGGAGAGGGAGAGAAAAGGCGTTTTACTTACTGTACCAGTACTGAGCTATAATTTAAAATACTTGTATTCAAGACAGTGCTTTATGAATCCCTTTGGGAAATAACATCATGTGCAAATGATTGAGCATTCAGTGGTTCTTTCTGTTGATGTCAAGGGTTGCTGGCATTCTAGTCCGATTAGCCACAAAATGAAGAGCACCATTTATCCCTGGGATCATACACCAGAGCCAAGCAGGCAGAGCAGCATGGCCAGATGGCAGAGACTGGAACAGCAGCAAGGAGTGAGCCCTTTCTTAGGATTGCCTCAGCATTGTTTTCAACACCCCGTATTTCAGGAGGTAAGTGGTGCACAAGTCAATCTCACAACTATTTGTTTGTACTTGCAAAATCTGTATTCTATTTCACAGTTAAAGCTGCCTTCAGCTTTAAAGCATTGGCAACAAAACAGGCCACAAGCTTCCCTGTGATTCAGAGGCAAGGGGGGAGGAGGACAGGCAGAGAGAGAACTGGAAAGCAGCTTATCTAGGTTTAGTATGACAATTACTTTTACTCCAGGGCAGATTTTAGAGTGCAAATTAAAACAAAACTAAAGATGCTCCAGAGCATGATGGCTGACAAGAGGCATGACATACTTACAGAAAGGAAGAAAACGAGTAAGAATCAGGACAAGTCCCAAGAAGTACTGACACTTCTAGGTTCCAGTTTCCTAGCTTTAAAAAGGGCTGAAGGGGTAATAATATCCATTAGAGAAGTACTATGTAAAATCATAATATTTTGTGAGCTTTCATATGCTGCAGCTAGTCAACCTGAGCCCCAAATGTGTACATGAATGTATATATATATATATGTAAGAATTCTAAGCAGAATTTCCATGATGTGCAATAAAATTTGCACTCCAAATTAAACCACAAATGAATAGCTTTGTTCTGTGGGCAATATCCACTTGTAAATACACATTCCTGTAGTTAAAAATTGCATCACACATGGGCAATAAAAGGTGAGATTTTATAGAGAATTTTAATCCTAATGTTTCCTAGTTTTTGAATGTTGGTCTCTAATGCACTTCTGAGTAGAAGTTACATGCACACAACTTAAACGACTAGATATATGTTGGTAGTGAAAGGAACATTCCTGAAGAGTTACAGCTGCACAATCTGGGTAAAAATGGGACAGGATAAAGACAGCTATTGGTCAACTCAGCTCCTTTGTGTACTAAAATTCTATTGACTAAAATGGATAACATACAAGCTGCTTATGACATCACTACCAATTTACTTGAGAACAAATATTAATTTAATAAGGATTGTTGACCAAATCCTGCTAAAGTGTAAATGTAGATGTTTGTAACTATTGGTAGATGTGCCATCAGGTCCTGAGATCTGACTTACAAGGAAAGACAGATTCCTCTAGCAATGTCAGCATCTGGAATGTTTTGCTAAAAATGAAATGGCACTAATGTGAGAAAGAGCTAAGCTAAATATTGGGTACTCAGATTACTCTTCTACTGCAACACGGATGCAGTAATTCTTAATCTGTATTCCAGAAGAGAAGATGCACAGGTAGATGCACGACAGAATTCATACTTCCAAACCATGGCATAGGTTCAGGAATTTGGCTGCATGTGTTTCCCTGGAACACCTGCATCACCCCTTGATTAAAATGACATCACTCATTAAGCAGCATTCTGAGAAAGCTCCATATTTTAAACTGCAATGTTTGTGATGTCTCCCATCCACAGCATTGCTTCCTTTCACAAGGAAGCACAGCCTAGATGTAATCACTGGGAAATGGAGGGCGCCATCCTCTGAAACAACATTAAGAGTTAGCAGCAGTTTTCAACAAAACTGAGAGGGTACCCCAGCTGAGGTCATGCAGAGCCAATCATCAATGAAAACTTCATTTAACAGCTTCATTATCTGCTTGGATGATGAAGTAACAAGGATTTCTGTAATGCACAGTTTACTTTTGGGGAAGGCAAACACTTTGAAGGGCAAGATTCAAAACCATCTCGCTTTGGAGGAACTAACAAAATGAAAATAACTACACTTAGGAAGGCATAATCAAATACAGATATGGTAAGTGTGCTTCCCATGGAACAAATGCCTAGATACTTTTCAGGGGTTTACAGAAACCATACAATTAGTACAAATAAGGCAGTGCTGTTGTGAAAAGAACTACTGAGGGTATCACACTACAGCAGAGTTGGCACCAACAGGCAGCCAAAGGCTGAGGGGAGAACACTCAGCCTAGATTCACTATACCTGGGCAGCCTCATCAGCCCAGGGCCACCTCCTAAGGCACTCCAGTTTCTTGGAATTCAGAGAAAAGGAGTACTTTATTTTCCTTTGTAGTCTTTGAAGAAAAGGGTGGCTCTGCAAAACTGACTTTTTGACAAATCAGTTCAAGGAAGAAGATTTAAAACAGATAAAAGGTAAGCAATAAAGAAATGCACTGTGATGGAAGCATATGGTAGGCAAGGAGGAAAGAGGTGACAGTAATAGTTTTGGGAATAAATAGGAGTGGTGGTCTCCTAGGACTGGATGCTTTCAAAACTGCTATTTACATGGATTATTTGTGACAGAATATCTCTGTAATATAGGGAGGATAATTATTCTGCTCTACTTGGTGCTGATGAATCCTCCAGCTAAAATATTGTCTGGTCTCTGGCAATAAACTGTAAAGTACACAAATGGGAGAGACTCCAGAGGACTGCAAGAAGACTAAAAGACTTAATCTATAACAAAGGCTGAACAGCTATCCTTATCCCTATTAAAGAGAGAGGACTAGGAGCAAGTAGTGCAAGTATCTCAAAATGTCCACAGGGAGTGTGACTAAGACTGGAATATGTTGATTACACATACTAAAGACTTACATTAGACACCAGGGAAACCAAGCTTGAAAGAATAACTAAGCACTCAGGTGGCATATCTAGAAAAAACAGCATTCCTGCTGTTGGAGAGTTCTGAGTGCACCAGGTGAAAATCAGCTAGGCAGTTATCTAGCTGTACTTAATCCTAATGCAAGTGCAAAAGTATAATCCTGATGCTCTTCCCAGCTCTATACATCTGTGTAGTCTAAAGCTTAACTCATTTCATATTACACAAGAGACTAATACTCAAACAGTTCTTAAGAAAATTCTACTGTCCAACAGCCACCCTAAAGAAACTCTAAATAAATAACTTAGATGTTGACTCTCAGTGTAAGTAAAAGACCTTGCCTAAAAACCCATACTGCCAGGTGTGGTGACAAAACTAAAGGAAAGCCACTCATGAACCCAAAGACCCAGTCACAGCTTGGTATCTTCTTCTCCCAGTCTCTACTCATGAGGTCCTCCTCTGAGGAAAGATTAGAGGAATCAGTCCTGTGTACTGCTATTGCTCTCACAAACTGGGCTCCACAATCTGAGGGAGTCAGAGATGGAAATTTGGTCAGATTGCAAACTATATTAAAGAAAAAGCAATTCTACCAAACTCATTTCTGCATTCTGAAAATGTTGTTTAAATATAAGTTAAAGTTAAAACCTATTTCCCCCACTGGAAGATTTTTTTTTCATCCTAAAACTAAAAGCCTAAATTTTCAAAGCAAGGCTAAAACAAACTTAGAAAATATGTTGCATAACAGACCAGAATAAAGGATTAAATCCTGTAGAAAACTGTACAAGGCCAAGAACTCCTATGTTTGAGCAACACTCTCTTTACTCATCAGTAAAAAAATAAGCATTAGACAATAGGCCTGAAAGAGCAACAAGCTGCTTTTCACAAAGCACAACATTCAACTGTGAAATCTGAGGCCTTTCTGAACAGCAAGCCTACTTATGGTCAAGAAGTATGAGATGTACAGAGAGGTGAGTGTGACCACTGGTGGTTATTTAGCACTGTGGTTCTGAAGTTCTGAAATACAGCCTGGCTCAGGAAGTTTCTAAATCCTGCATGCTCTAGAATAAGATACTACAAAAAAGGGCACTTCATTCATTCTCTTACAGATTCTTCTATAAACTAAAAGTAATGGCCTTTCCTCCTGAAAATGTACTTCTCATTTTGTAAAGCTACTGAAGTTTTGTTACAGATTTTTTAAACTGTTTTAAGTTATTCCAGTGACCTTGACCATTTTCACCAACTTCCAAAGTCTGTGCACAGTTTTTCTTTTTTTTCCTCTGTCAAATAGTCTCCTTGAATTCCAAGCCAAATCATTGAAAAGCTACCACTCAGACTGTCTAGTGTGCTTTACTTGGCTCTGAAACAGGTCTGAAAAACAATTTTATGAATCTTTTTATCTATTAGAGAGAGTGTCTGATGCAGGAACTTATTTTGTGCCAAAGCCTTATTTAAAACCATAGCTTTGGCCTGATCTTATAAATCACCTATATTCATCTCCAAAGAACTTAAGACAAGACTGTGACTTTTCTAAAACCAGAAGACCAAACTTAGGACGTCATTTGCAGAAAATAATATTTTTAAAAGCCCCAAACATCTGAACTTCTTGTCAACTGCTCAGGTACTTAATTTCAAGGAAAAGAAATTTTACAGACAGAAAGCAGCTAAATCTGAAGTAGTTTTTAGGAACCTGAGAGTGTGTGCCCAGTGTTCCTTTCAACAATGCACATCCTTTAGCAGTAAATGTGGTATTTATAACTCATTTCACTATTTTTCAGATAACTGCAGTCACCTTTGCTTCTAACAAATTTGTCTTACAAATCTGAACTTACTGCTCCAAATAAGTACAAAAAGATGAAAAGATACATTTATATTGAATATCAATTTTTGATGAACTACAGAACAGCCAAGGTGCTGAGAACAAGCTCCACAGCCCCATCTGTTGGCCAATGAAGCTCCCAAATTCATCTACCAGCCCCTAGCCAATAATGAAGTAGAACCAGTTCATTTTTTGGATAAAATTCCAGGTTTTACTATCACAGATCTATGGCATCTGTGCACCAGCAGCATCACTTACTATCCAAGCACATAGTAACTGAGTTTTTAACACACTTCTGTGATTTTTTTTACTTAGTTCCCCTAAATTAGGCTGCATACTTTCTGAGTCAGAATCTAATCCCCTACCCACAAGTAAAGATGCTACTTCTAGTATATGATAAGCAAGTTAAATGCTCATTCAAACCCTAATGACAGTTAAACTGTGTCACAGTTCCATTAAATTTGGCTATCCTACACTAAAATTTGGTTACCCAAAATAAAGTTTCAGGCTAATTGCTGTCTTTTAAAAGTTCTTTAGAGGAAAGAGAATTCAGAAAGAATCTTAGTAAGGCAGGATCATCTGACTCCATTATGTTCTTTTCAGTCCAAAAATACACTTTTCTTTCAAAGGACAAAATTCTATTCCTGCTCAGGCCACAGTCACAACAAGCCATCTGCAGGATCTTTAAAAAGATATTGGCTGCTGGGCAGTTTTGCTCATTCATAGCTTTCCATCCTATTATTCAAAAGTCCATAACATAAATGGACTCCCGATCTTTTATCTACGAACCTTCAAGACTCCTATAGTCAATAAAGCCGTTTTTCTGCAAGAAGAGCTACAGAACAAGTCCCCTTTATTCTGGAAACAATGTATGTATGCTAGGCTGGGAGAATGGCTCTCTAGCTGAGATCTTTGGGGCTTGATAGCAAAGAAGCAAAGGGCAGGAGAGCTACTGCATGTTTAGATCAAAAGCTGAGAAGACCAAAACAGACAAATGAAATGTGTAAGGAAAGATGAAAAGGAAAGAGTCATGACAGGTCATGGATCATGTAGTGTTCCACGTCTCGTATCTATCTTTGACAAACTTTATTTAAATAGACTCTACACCTACATCATAGGGACATGCCAGAAAACAATACAAATCTTTAGCAGTGACATGGCAGACAGGCTTCACAGTTAAACTCAGTGTTAAAAATAACTGAAGATTATTTTAATCCACTCTATGATGTGGTGCAAATATATCCTACAGATGTGACACTCACTAAAACATCATTTTAGCATGTAAAAAAAGCACAGTATTTCCCTGTTAACTATCTCCTTATGGTGTTTACAGACAACAACTGATGAAAAAGTTATTAACACTGAGTACAACTAGCAATATGATGGAGTCTTCTCTATGATGCTTTAGTAATAAGCAGCCCTGGGTGACTTTTGTGTGGAATCAGTATCCCACAAATGATGTTTTAAAAGTACTACAGAGGTGAGAAAGTAGATGCATTTCCAGATTATTTGCTGGAAAAACACAGAACTTGTGAATGTCTGTTAAGGTGTAGCTTAGAATGTTCCCAATTTTTCAAAGAGCTGCTCTTTAAATGTATTTTTATATAATTCTATTTTTAATGCACTTAGAATGGAGAACTGTTCTGAGATTTTGTATGATCTGTAAACTCCCCCTTGGTATTCTGAGAACCTTTGTGAGGGCTATTTCCAGCAGTAAGGGGATTCTGCTCCTTTCCTAGAGAAAGCACTTGTATTAGCTCCCAAGGAACAGGAGAGGCCCTACAAGGGCAGCAGTGCACTCAAACAAGCAAGAGATGAAGGTTCAGATTATGATGCTTTTTCTTAATCAATGCCTTGTGTGTGCTTCATTCAACTCACAGACACAACGTGAGATGACTTTAGAACAATCTATCAGGTATCACACCAAGGTCCTTAACTTACCCCTCCCATTGTAATGCCATCGATAAGTGCCACATATGGCTTCTTGCAGGTGCCTGTAAGAAAATGTAAAGGAAAACAATCACCCATCTTTTTCAAGAGTGGGCCTGTGACTAGCTGCCACATGACAGGCTTCCCTATGTCTTACTTCAGCAAGAGCAGCAGAAAATAAATGAGAATTTAAGCAGTAATCATATTATCATCTTACAATGAAGGTACCTCATGTAATTCTTAAGTACTGAAAAGAAACACTAGTTTCTGATTTCCTGGCTTGTGAGTGTTGTAAGAGAACATTATACAAGTATCAAACATCGGACTGTTTGCTATGTGAGTACCTGACAGTTTAGCCAGCATAAATAGCTTTGTCTGATGTTGGGACACAGCAGATGCCCTTTCACCCCCTCTCACAGTCTGGATTAGGAGCACGGGGTGTGTTCCAGCCCTTCAATGCTTTATTACAAAGCCAGAAGTATGGGCGGGTTCCAGCCACAATGTGACTGTAAATTCTGCAATGCAGGCATGTTCTGTCATGGCAGCTCTTGCATACAGCCCTGAATGTGGTGCAGGCAGGTTCAGATGACAATGTCCTGCATTACCAACTTCATCTCTTGGGCCCTTTAGAAGGCATAAAACTAAACCCCAAAGCTTTCAGTTACCATTCATGGAAAGACTCAGAACTTCACTGTGAATGAAAGAGCTGCCCTGTATTCAGTGTTTTCAGGTCAGAATTACAGTCCAAAGAGATTGCTGATACAGGTATCCCCTGCAACCATGTTGTGAGACTTTCTGTAACAACTATATAGAGCCTTGTTTAAAATAAACTATTTTAAAAGGCAGTAAATCCTTCAAATTAGTAGTCAGAAAATGTTAAGAGAATTGTATTTTGAACTTTGTTCTTACTTGAACAGACAAGCTAATGCATGGGCTGTAGATGCTGCCCCCTGAAACAAATTTCTATAGCAGCAAGCCTTTCCCATTGCAATGCTGTGACAGCAGCTCCCCGCTGTGTTTTTAAGTCGTAAAATATAAGATATAAATAAATATTTTTAGCAGAAATCTCAGGCTTAAAGGAATACAGTCATACTAAAGCTAGCAAAATCTAGGTTTTGTAATTACATGCGTTAGAAATATTGAACACCAAATAATTTTAAAAAATTTTAAAAAGAAAACAGACTTTTAAATTATGTACCCTTGCAACAGAATCATCATCAAGTTCAACTGGCAAGGTAATACTATTTTTTCCCAACTATTTGAAACCTTAAACTATTTTTTTGCCTTGTATTGGTGAAGGAAAGAAAGGTACATGACAAGCATGCTCAGTCCTGAAACTGTCAAACAAAGTAAAAATAACTTTTCAGGAATTGCTCTAATAGCTGTGCTCTTCTGTCAATGCAAGCAACAGCACCCTCCCTCCTGTAGTGACTAACACTGGACACCATATTTTAAAACTCAAACTGTATTCAATTAAAATATGTTTGGAGTAGTTTCTTCTCATGAAAACCTTCAAATCTTGGCTTTTACCCTAAAGAATTAACATCCTTTCTTAATATGCTTTACTCCAGTAAACTTCACCCAGTGTCTTTGCAATAAACCAAGGCAGCTCACTCCTGAGTTATGCAGCCCTAGTCTTTCATGCAGTCTATTTAAATGGAAAGCCTTCATATAATTTAATCTTTTGCTTTCTGACTGAATATTAATGATTTTCCACACATCTATTTTTACCTCAGGTCTTCTTTGAAGCAGATCAATGACACTCAAGGCAGAACTGCAGTGTCTGCAGCTAAAACTAATTCTTCCACAGAGGAAATAGAACTAACCAGAACAATGGGATGGGATACAGTAGCTGTCACAATAATTTAAACAAAAGAAACACATTCTGCATGCAAGGAATAAAAATGGGATATGTTATATTACTGGTATTGAACTTGGTTTAAAAAAAAATTACTACTTCTCTGATGTTACCACAGTCTTTAATAGATTTTCAAAGAGATAAATTTACATTTGAAGCCAGTGTTATGAAAACTGTACTGTTTCAGAAATTGTTATTAACATACCAATGGCATTGTTCAGCCTATATTCTCCTATGAAGAAATCTTGTATCAGTCTATCTCCAACTTTTCCCGCTTCTGTGATGGCTTAAAGAGAAATAAAAATTCCGAAGATAACTGTAAGTTTAGTAGAAAATACAAGTAAAAGAATGCCACATAAGCTGGCAAATTTCCTACAGCAAATAGAGACCTACTTTATCCTTCTTTATTATATTTGAGAAAATTTGCTCAAATTTAAATATGAATGTAAGTCTCAAATTTGATTTAACTGTATTTTGCTGGACACTTTGTCACATACTTGTGAGAGTATGTTCCATTTTCTAACCCCTCCTAATGTCTAGTACTCATTTGTGTTACTTTTCATACCAACATTTAGAACAGTCACTTAAAACTGAGTATACTGAAGACTCTAAACACTAAAAATGAGAAGATAATTAGAGCATGGCATTAAAATACATTGTTATAACAAAAACCTGTGCTGCTTGTTTACCTACAGTTTACGCTAATTTTGTCACTTTGGAGATTTCCTGCAGTTCATAGCTAAAAAATAATCACAGGTACATTGATCATCCTTGTCAGATCTGTATCTAGCCATCTAAAACATTAGGCACAAATTATCCAATACTATCAGAGCTACCTGTTAGGGGCCTTCAAATTTCTTGGAAAGAAGCTGTCAGTAATGAAAATCTGGGAAGAGAAATGTAGAGACAAGAACCCTCTCCTCCCAGAATGACTGGCTGCTATAATCAGTTATTCATAAAAATGTAATTTTTACTCTTTTATACACTGTCCTGACAGCTGTCTCCTGACAAATACCTTAAATAGCATCTGCACGTCAAGGTATCATAAGAGTCAGCACAACTGATCTCTTGTGTAGCAAGATTTTGCTTACCCAAGTCATAGTAAACAAAGGAAATCAACACAAAGTAGTGACTGGGAAAGACATGAAATGTTTAAGTGAGGATAGTCCTTACCTCGGATGTCACCCCCAGCACAAAAAGCTTTTCCTCCAGTTCCTTTTATAATTATTAGAAAAGTTTCAGGATCTTGCTCCCATGTCTAAAAAATAAGTAAATATTACCACATAAGACAAAAATCTGTGTAAAAAATGCTTGTTCTGTTTAGAGTCCATAACTCTTCACTTTTTTAAAAAGCAAATCAAACCATACTTTAAAATAGATTGTCTTAAACCGAAGTCTGAGATCTAAATGTCTTTCTGCCACTTCTGCATCCTATTCACCCATGAGAGCAGAGATCAGCAGAGCTGCCTTTCCTATTGCAGAAAAACACCTGTGCAGAGCTCTCAGCCTCTGAAGAAAGGCAGCACCCCAAAAAACAGGGCCTGACAGAAACCAAGAACTGACACCTTTTCAGGCTGTGCTTCAAAAATGTCTAATAAACACCAAAAGGCATCAGACAATTATCCAACAAATACTGGTATCTAATGAATTTGACTCTGTGCATATGATAAATAGTATCATTAAATTAAAAGAGACTATTTTCATGCTTAAAGTGTCATGGTACTTCACTAGCTTGTAGAAACAGTGCCTGCAAATCCATGAGTTCTCATTTAAGGAATGACACTGACAGTTCCCTGCTTCCCAGTGGCTGGTATCTTTTATTTTCAGCCATGCAGCCTCTCCACAAAACATGCACTCCATCAAGAAGCAGCACCACTGTATGGGTTGAAATTTGTGCCAGCTGACCAGGTGGGTGCTGCCAAAAGGAACATACAAATGCTGAGCCCTGCTTGCTCTTAATTCAGTCCTGGTATTAACATGGATGTGCATTTACTTATGGAGATGCTAACTTTATCTCTGTCTCACAGCCTGTTCTTTGATGTGTCTCCTCTTTCTAACTTGCTTTAAACTGCCTGGTTTTTCCCATGCTATAAATGTGAGCTCATTGTACTTACACAAACTTTCATCCTTTAAGTCAGTACACTAAGTGTATAACTGCATTTTAAAATTGGTTTCAAATAACATATGCGGATGGGTAGAAGTGGAGCTACTAACCTTTATTTGAGGATAAATTTTTTGGATCATGGGCAGATTTAGTGCATTGAGAGCCTTGGGTCTATTCAAAGTTATTATTCCTGCACCTCCTTTCTTTTCCAACAACACTTCTGCTGCTGAATCTGTCTGCTTAGACATTTTCTGTGCATGAAAAAACAAATAAAGCAAATTTCATCAGTTAGGTAACTTGAGTAACATATTTACAAAAGTGTTTATGGAAATATATTCTCAAAACACACCATCTAGGATCACAAAACATGCACTCTGGAATTGAATTGTATGCTAAGTTTTTCCCTCTGTACTTCTATTTGCATTTCCTAAACAGTTCTTTGGAAACTACTTTGAGTCCTTCAGAGTAATAAAACTCAGACAAGTTTTTGGACCACACATTGTTTTACAATAACATTTTGAGTTCAGTTGAATAAAATTTACTACAGAAACACACACACAAACACAAAAAAAAAAAATCAAACAAACAAAAAATTCCCCACCCTACTAATAAAACACAAATCCATGGTTCCTTAAAACTGACATTCTGAAAACACTTGTAAGAAAAAAAAAAAAAAAAAAAAAAAAAAAAAAAAAAAAAAAAAAAGTCTTGTCAAAACCTTTGTCTATTTCCAAAAGTTTCAATGACACAAACCTGCCCTCGTTGTATTTCCCATGCATTTACACCAGGTTTGTGTAAGCTGTGTACGAGCTCGCACTTCTGTGGGTGACAGGAGAGACCCAGGCTGTCAAACTTGGTGAACACGCCACTGGCTTTGAGCAGGGAGGCTGTAATTTATTAATGGCCACTGAGGCAGGCTGGAGTGAGAAACTTCACCTTTCAGCTCCTTCAGCGCACAAACCCAGCCAGCTCCGCGTTATATGTTAGTGCCGCGCTACACTACGCCGGTTTTTAATCGCATGCTTGTTTTTGAAGGTGAAAGTTAGTGAAGGCCTGGCTGATCTAGGCCCAAACTACAACTCGCAGCAGCTGCGGGGCTGCGATCCCCGGCCGGCTCGGCCGGCGCTCCCCTCGCTCCCCGCCGCCGCCGCTGCAGCCCCTCAGGGCGGCCCCCGTTACCTGGGCAGCGCCTGCAGCGCCCGGCCCGCCATGGCGGCACCGCTCCCGCACCGGCTCCGCGGCGCCGCACAGCGCGGGGCGCATGCGCGGAGCTCTGAGGGGCAGCAGCGGCTCCGCCACCGGGAGCGGCTCACGGGGGGCGGCCGCTGGCTCGCCACCACGAGCAGCCCTTTCGCAGTAACCACGGCAGATTCCTCACCTGGGCAGGGAAAGGGAGCTGCGCCCCGTTCGGGATGAGGCCGGATGGTGTGAGGGCATCTGGTGATGCTGCTGCGTTGCCGGTGAAGCGGGTAATGCCGCGTGTCGCAGTAACACCAGCCGTGGGGCTGGCTGCTGAAGGTGGGGAAAGCTCGCATTGCCAAACTGCCTTCAGAGCTGAGCTTCGTGCGCCGCAGCTGCATTCAGGCTGTTTATTGTTTTCAGCAGTAAGGCCGGTTTCTTAATTTCTGCCCTGCCGGCTTCTTTTCATCCTTTGCACCTGCAACACTCGGCAGACCTGTACTGCCCTTGCCGCTGCTGACACACGGACAGCGTGAGGTGGGATTAAGGAGCCGCTCTAGTGTAACATCCCACCAAGAACGGCTTATCCGTGAAGGTAAATACATGGAGAACGTGTATTTATGTAAATGTAAATACATGGAGAACACGTATTTACATTTACATTTAGAACTAGCACGGTTACTGACCCAACAGTAGCTACAGACGACGGTGAGCCCAAACACAGCCTGTGCGTTCGGCATAAATAGACTCAGAAATTGCAACTGTGAAAATTGCCTTTTTTAAAAAAATAAAAGATTAAGGCACTTGAGAGTTTTTCACGCTAGGAGTCAATAATACAAAATTCGCTTTGATTTCAGTAACTAAGACCAGTCCATGACTGTTTTTTTAGGCTGACAAGTGAGACTGCTATTGAAAAGACATGATGAACCATGGAGGAAATGACAATACAGTGCATTAGGTTGAAATGTAGCTTCATCATATCTTGGTGTAACACGTTCTTAGCATCAGCTGCCCTGATTCACATTTGTATTTAAAAGAAGAAAAAAAACCCCAAACTTAAAACCTTTTAGCAAATTTATTTTGCTGGAAGAAAAAAAAAAAAGTCCTAGCTCTCAGAAGCACTTCTAGAGAAGTCTCCAGAGGGCAACCTTGCTCTTTATTTCTAAAATGATTCAGCCTCTGCTTATATCGGCGTCATCTGTGTTGGCATTTCCGTTGCAGTGACTCTCGGAGTATATTAAATCTGGTTGTAAAAATTTTAATCAAACTAAATAGGCACCAAAAAAAAAAAACAACCAAACCAGAACATTTCTGTATTAACGCAGTCTCAGTTTTCAGTCTTGTACAATGTGAACAAAAAATAACTGGGAACAGAACATGAGGTGCTTTTGCAGGCACTGGGAGACTGTCTACAACAAACTAATTAATTGCAAGAATTCATTAGGTGATCCTGACTATTCAAACTTTCACCTAAAGGTTATATGATAATCAATGATGCAGCTTTTTGGTGTCATTTTGTGTGCAGACAGCCCTATATGCTGCATTATATCAAGTGCTGTGCAATTAAATCTAAACCAGGCTAAATGACACCAAATTATCACAGTTGGCAAACCTGAACCCTGACTTAGATAATTATTTAGGAAATTATTTTTGAGGATAACTCTGCAGCTCTCATCCAGGCATCGCTAATTAGAGGGTTTGATAAGCAGGTAACATTTTTGTTTCTCATTTCCTGTGACTGAAACTCTACAATTCACAGACAAATATGAAAAGAACTTTTCTGTGGGATAATGTTTGTTAGTGTTGTTGTGAAAAAGAAGAAATGGCTGTGTGGCAGCTAACCTTGGGTAGGAGCAGGTGGAGGCTGTTTGAAATCCTTGGAAATCTCCTAACAAAGTCCACCTGCACAGGGGCAAGGCTGTGATCAGGACATGACTGCATGGGATGTCTGTTTCTGGGGGTCCAAAATAGAAGCTGGTGATCTGATTCATCTTTTACTTACGCTGATTTTGATCTGTTCTCCTCCTGTCTCAGTGTAAGTAGTGGTGTAAACCCTTTGTGGTCTTCCAGCTTTATGTCTGATTTAGGACACAAGTGGGCCTAGTCCTTTGCAAACAATGAAGTAACAGCAAGCCTTGCCTTGAGACAACTACTGATTTGTCCCCACGGTGATGACATTCTATTTATACTTAATGTTTCTTTAAAATAGTTCCCTTTTTTTTTTTTAAGTAATTTTTAAGAAGAGGTGGCAAAATAAGAGCCATCTTCCTTGAGCCTTCATTTTTAAACCTGCTGGTGATGGCTTGAATTTACCTATAGTTTTTTTAGGGGCAGGGGATTCGTAAATGTTAGAAAATTGCTATATTTTCACAGCCATTTAGCTGGCTGCAGTCCTGTCCAAAAAGCAATTCAGATATCATCCTATTTTTCAATAGTCCTCCTGCACACCCCATTTTTTTCAGAGTGGAATATCAAAGTGAAAATGCTTTCTAAAAAGTAAATAAAATACTTTTCTAAGGTAGGTGGTGGAAAAAAGATTGAAAGTAATGGAGTTGCCTGAGAATGAGCAGAATGAGATGACCTTTAACCTGGGATTTTATGAATTATTTTACAATTGGCAAAGAGGGCTGCACAATGCTGGACCAAGCCAGGAACAGAGAGTGTAAGTGCAATAGCCAGAAGGATAAGCAGGTTGTAATTCCTCCCCCTGGAGAAGTTTCCTGGCAGCACCTTCAGCAGGTTTGAAAAGAGAAAACAAGTTGCAGACTGTAGGAGGTCTGTAGAGTTGAGCAGATGTTTTCAGGTTTTGTTTCTGGTTTGGGTGGGTTTTTCTGGGGTTTTTTTGGTTTTTTTTCCAGAAAAACATGTAACTTTAGAATGCGGGAGCTCTTGCTCTCAAGAAGGATTCCAAGAGCAGCTCATCTGCGTTCTGTGTGCCACCTGTACACCCCTGGTTAACCATTAATTTGTGCCTCACATTTGCCTCTGAGAGCTCCAGAGTAGTTGATCAAGACCAGATAATAAATGGTACAAGTACTTCATCATGTCCCATGCTGCTGTTTCCAGGTTTGCTGTAAATTCAGTCTTTTCCTCTGCTGGTCTAACAGCTGGCATCTCATTTCTGTATGTGTGGATAGTAAGTGCATCCTTACAGCCTGTGAAGGTTAAGGGAAAATGTGTCTGTGAAGGTTTGAGGAACAGAATGGGAAAATTACCAGTTCATGCAATCCTCACATTGTTATTTCTCAGTCCAGACTCAGCTGACAGCCCTTGAAAACAGGTGACACAGATTGAAATTTCCTCATGCCACCTTGGATACCTAAGAGTAAAGGCTCAAGTCTGCAGTAGAGTCTTCAAGGGACATCACTGAGAGCTGAAGTAGACTTAAAATAAGCAGAAAACAAATCTGTTTCTTCACTCTCTAACAGCAGGCCAACCCAGAGAAGGACTGAAACACCTATGTAATGTGGGGAAACAAATTTTGGCTTTTGTCTGTAACCTGAGTCATCTCATGTGAACAGCCTGCCTTCCCCAGGGCTTTTGGTCAGAGACCTTTCAGATGATGCACTCATACAACATCTGCAATCGTAGATTTGGGATGAGGGCGTATGGCTAATGGCATGCAGTAGTGAATTTCTCCTGTATGTAACAAGAGAGTGTATTTCTTCACCAATTAATTTGCATCTTATCAGTGGGGAACTACAAAGTGTTTGGAAAAGGCTGAAAGCAAATCCATAATGAAACTGTGTGAGTGAAATAGTTTTCATTTTCTTTTGGCCTCAGAGAGCACCGGGGAAAGCGTGGGAGTGGCTGTGTGCTGCTGCAGATGCTGCCGAGAGGACGAGAGAGGATCCAAGCGAGGTCCATCCAGCAGTGAGTTCCTCTCCTCCCACCAGCCCGGCTTAGACATAGCACTCGTGCTGCAGCCACCCTGCCAGAACCCCCTGGGTGAGACGGGACCCTGGGCAAACACCCTCCTACATCTTTCTTCCCTGCTGCCACCAGCAATCTGTCACTCCTCTCCCCGAACCACCCTCCACCTACGTACAAAGCCATAACTGTAAGGAACGCCCTCTTCCCTCCTCCTTTTCCTCCCCACGAGCCTGTTCTCCGTGGGTGAAAAATGCTGTCTTCCCAGAGATCTGGTCACCCCCGACTTTGGCTTTGAGACCCAAGCTGTTTGATACCTTTTAGGACTACAGCTTGGAAAGCTCTGCTTGCAGATCTATTGTGTTCGTTTTTCAATTGGATATAATTGCACATGTGCAGGTGGGAAGGGGCTATTTGCTTCCCACTCGCTTCGATACGCCTCCCTTCCTAAGAGGACCGCTTCCTTCCCTTTCTGCTCTCAGCCTCCCACGCATTTAGCAATGAGAAATGCTGCAGAAAACTGACCAGCTACCAACCCGCCCACCTGAGGAGGAGGAGCAGCAGCAGCACATTTCTCTCGCTCTCAGCTTTTTAAACACAGTTAAAAAGAGCTGTAGCGTGGGTGGAAATAGCTGTAGGGAGTGTGTGTGGGAATGGGGCTAGAGGAAAGTGCATTTTTTCTTGGTAGGACACTTAACTTCTAATGGACAAAAAAAATACCCCAAAGATATCTCACTGCTGAAGGTGTCTTTGGCTGTGTAATCAGTTCTTGAGTCTCCTAGGTCTGGAAAGGATGAAGCAGGGAATGAAGCAAGTGATGGCAGGGAAGCTTGCCTTCCAGACTTCAGGAGTCTGTTAGGAAATGATATCTGTATTGCATCTCGTTGTGTCATCACGTCTGCTGTTCTGCTCTCAATGTGTGTGCTTGATTCTGTGAGAGTCAGAGCTGCCTGTATGTAGGAAGAGAAAAAGGCATGTGGTTTTCACACCATGTGGGTCTGTATTTCAAAATACTGTCCCTGTTGGACCTCTTGAAATAGCACTGTCCCAGAATATCAGTTAATTCAAGATTTACTCGGTGTGCTTCTATGCGAAATTAAAATCAAGCTTATTTGCGTTAACTGGTTGTTATTTGAGGTGCTTTGCTTGTATTACATGAAAATAGCAGTGGAACTAGTAAGGAACTATGCAGTGGTGTAGAGTGCAAAGTGGTAGTGCTGTTTCTTAAGAAATCTCTCTGATAGACTCCAAGAACCAAGGGTCCTCAACAGCTGTGAGTTTCTGACTTGGTTTGACTTAGCTATCTGAAATACAGATTTTACAATATATAATCCTCCTCAGCATTGCCCTCACACGAGTGAGCTGCACACATTCTTCTCAAGCCAAAACTCTACCCATGCACTGGTTTTGACTAGATTTCTCACCAGCATCAGACCTTCCATACATGTTACTGACGCAGAATCTTATATCAGGATGTGGTCTTCAATGATTCACAATAACAGTAACGGCCACATAATGAATTTGACTCTGAAAGTACTGGAGATACCTGAAAAAAATATTGTGCAGAGCATGTAATTTTCTCCTAGTGAGTAGAAGCCTCAAGCCTGGGAACTGGGCTTACTGACTTCAGTGCCTTCCTCCACAACCTGTCTCCTGTAGCTCTGCAAATTTTACCTTAGCGTTGGAAGGCAAATGTAGGCATAACTTTCAGGCTCTGAAACAAAGGAAGTTATGAATAAGCCTAATTAACACATTTCTATGTGACACAACAGACAGATCAGCTGATGGACTTGTGCTAGCAAGAGGCAGAGCCCTATCAATGGGGATGTAACTTTAATGGAACTAATTATCCTGGTGTTTTAAAAGTCTTATTTATGACTAGTGAATAATATTTTAAATATATCCTTCTAACATTCCACCGAATCTTGTGTAGCTCATAATTATAATCTACTGGAATTACTTAGCCAGCCTGAGGAGGAACAATATTCCAAATATTAAGTTCATGTCACTTGACTCATTTACTTTAAAACATTGCAGCAATTCCTTTGTCAGTAGCATTTTGAAGCACTGTTGGCTTGCTTGTAATGCTACCTAATATTTAGCATTGGTTCAGTTAACTTTGGAGGTAGTGCTTTTCATACCTTTTATATCAATGAATGTATATCAGATTTTAAATGCAGATTATATGCTTATCTTGCCAACTACCATTAGCCTGAAATTTTTCTTGTATGATCTATCTGTTGTGGTAGAATTATATTACTCAAGAAGCAGGGGAAAAAAAAAAAAAAAAGGGAAAAATTACCCAAACATTTATAATCATTAAAAATCTATTTTAGGAGCTCAGTCCTGTATGTAAGATTCCTCTTGGCCTCCCTGTTCTGTCTGTTGTTCAGCTGGAATGTCACACACTTTGGTCTTGAACCATCTGCTTCCCTCTCAGGGGTCGTAGTGAATGACTAGTTACCTATTTTGTCTCCATCAGAATCAGAGTGAATTAAGCACAAAAGCATTTGATGCAAATTAGTAGCTTTCTGGCAGACCAGAGAATTGAGCACCTCAGATGTTTATTTCAAGAATTTGTTACTCTAAATTAAACTGAGGCTCTTCAGCAGTGCAGTTTGGCTGACAGTGTGACAGTCAGTATCTTCTTAAATGGATGTGGTGTATTCAAACCTTTCTGTTTCTAGTCTGGCACCTCACACAGGTATTATTTTCACTTGAAAAGATCTGCATTTTGTTTTAAAAGTCAATATTAAGAATATTTTTCAAAATTTCTTTCTGTTTTATTTCATCCTGGAGTACAATGAAAACTGTAAAATAATTACTTGAACATTGCCTAGGGAAAGATACCTCACTTAATGCCGCAAATGATGCAAAGGACAGCAGAGCAGAGTGGAAAAACTTAATAATGAAGGGAAAAAGAGGTCAGTAGAATAAACAGAGGCCTTTAAGCTATTAAATAAGCATCTGTCACTCACTGCTGCAGATATATTCTGTTCAAAGTATAAATTATTAGTGTCCAGTATGGGGTAATCATGCGTTTCAATGCAACTCAATTTATCAGCTGTGTGTATAATGATTAACCTGGCAGAAGGATGTGTAGCAAGTCAGAAGGAGAAGTGTTTGTCTTTGTTATTTTTTTGTTGTTTTTTTTTTTTTCAAGGAAGAAATACGGTCACCCTGGATCATAAACAAACTTGCAATGGCAGTGACAGGGACAGAGTACTTGGTTCCTTGAGCCCTTATTGACTGGATATACTTCCCTAGGGATATAGTGCTCAGTGAAGAAAGGCAGTGGCAGCTGTGGCAGGGCACAGCATAGATTTAAATAGTTCCAAAGGAAATGCATGATTTCTAGTCTCATTAGCTTCTTTCTGTAATCTCAGTCTTGCGTCTGCTCCATGGATTTCATGTTGCCACTGTCCAGCCCCAGACAGTCCATCACTCTGTGTGTCTCTGCAATAGCAGGCTGGAGCAGAGGCTCATGCTGCTACCAGCTCTGCATGGGAATATATATAATTATTTCAGAAATAACACGGAACTCAAGGTGATTGAGTCATACTTTGACACACCTCTGTCTGCCAAGTAAAATGCAGGCACTCCCTCATAGAGCTGTTGCTAAGAGCACTTCTTCAGGCTCTAGGAGTGAGAAGGTGCTTTATTGTACAGTTAACTGCAGGAGTTAACAGCAGGGTTTCAATCTGGGACCTGCATGTAATTAAAGCATGTAATTAAAGGCTGTGCTTTTGCCTAGGAGAAGTTGCACCATGTAGAATTAGTCTGAGACTATTCTGTAAATGTAAGACCTTTGAAATGTGATTTTATTGGCATTTATAGCTTAAAAATAAAGAAGAGGAAGTTCTGGCCAACACTAAGACAAAACATCTTTTGTTTGGTTTATGCTAAATTTAAATAATTTCATAAGAAAGCAGAGACTTTATGTTTAGAAAAAAAAAAGGAGAGAGAGAAATTCATTTTCAATCTGAAAAGTTAATAATTTTTTTTTCCCTGTGACTGAGTAGGAGAATCATGAAATACACTTGATCTGTGCATTTCCTTTCCTATGTCACCACTAGCATCCCTTAGCTCTTGAGAGCCTTTTGGAATACTCATCATTGACCAGTTCCCTTCCTAGTAAGAGACAGCTGAATTTTGCAGGTACAGCTCTCTGTCACGTCAATTACAACAGCAACATACAATTTTCAGTGTATTTTGAATAGTCTGAAGAAGCAAGGAATGAGAAATTACTTTGTTGCTTTTTCACTCTTCTGTTTTAGTTCTCACTTCTGTGAAGTAAAGAAAGTCATCTGTTTCATTCATTAACATTAACCTTTTAGTTGACACAGTAGGACACCATACACTGGTGATAACAAATGGCATCTTGTCATTGCTCCTATTAGTGAGCTAAAACATAAATATGGTTTATCTGTATGTTTGCAGTGCATGTACCAGTAAAAAGCCACATAGCACAATGACCCAGGATTATGGGATCCAGAGGAAGAAGGTTCAGATGCTTTGAATTTCTGTGTTGCTTTACAAATCAACACATGGAATATATTTTCCAGTTATATCTTAAAGAAAACTGTTCTGTGAACTGTTATAAACTGATATTTAAAAGGATCTTACAAGGGTTACAAGGGTCTTACTTGTGTTACAAGGGATGTATGCTTTTTCTTTCCAAGCAAATAGTTTGGCCATGGCTTCACATGTGAGCCTGTAACTCTGCCACCTGTTACCCAGTTCTGCAGAAGGCAATGAGCCTATTTTTTTAGCACAGGACAAACAAATCCTCCATGTACTAAAATGTGCTCACTCAGCCACACTCCTTTCCACAGGAGTCTCTCAATTTATCTTTTCTTCTGAGGAAATTTCCCACCTATCTAAGAATTTCCCACCTTCTTTACTTTTTAAGTAAAGAAAAGAGCTTAGTATTTATATTTATAGAAGTAAAAAGCCCCAAACTCCGTCATGTTCCCCAGTATGTCATTTCAGGTGGTTGTAGGGTATTTGCAATCATCAGTCTGTTTCCCAGGGACTCATTTGCTTTTGTTAGTTATTCACAGTAATCAGTCATAGTGCTTGTAGGTACCATAATTACTCAGCACAGAATGACTGCAGCAAGGGGTTGTGACTTTGTCACTGCAGAGTAACAACCAGAGCAGTTCTCTCTGGAATATGTGTCATCGTTCTGGGAGGTGGAGGAAAACATTCTGCCTCCAAGACGTGACTTCAGCACCCAGAAACTTGACTGCAGTGACCCCCACTGTGTAATTTTCACTCTTCCAAGAGGAGGAACTATTTGCAGATCTGTTAGAATCTTTCACACCTATCTAATACGTAGAATGTGAATACTGTAGACTTACCTCAGAAAAAACCTATAGTTCAGAAGAGCTTTAGCTCAGGAAATAGCTAAATTGAAACTGTAGTTTTGTTCAATTTCTGTCTTCCTTTCCTGAATAGGCCCGGGTTAATTAGTAACCAACCTTCCAATATCCATTTCCTCCTCTTGCACCTTTTCTGTATGAACTGTGTATATTTGTTCAGCCCCTGTTGTTGCAGGATCACCTCCACCTTGCTCAAGTCCAAAGGTTTACCAGTTTTGTTTAGCTCATAAATTTAAAGATGAGTAAGATAAGACAGGTGTTGTAAACTAATTACTGCATTCTATTTTAATGATACTGCATTGACTTAAAATTTGTTGCTGCTGAATCAAAATTTAAAATATATTGCAGTTTCAAGTCTTTGAAATTCTTTTCCAGTATTACTATTTGGAATGCTAGTTTATGCTTAAGTTACTAATTTAGGAAGTGAGACATATGAGGTAGACAGACAACCTATGTGTCATGTACATTTGTGTCTATCCACATTTTCATTTTTTGCCAATGAAAATTATAAATAACACGGTTTCCTGGAGAATTTTCAAGATTAGTTGTGAGAGTGCTGTCTGAAGGGTTTTTAGGCATCAGGAGGGCTGATTCACAATTGTACTCCACAGTGTTTAGTTTAATTGTTTAACTTTTTTATACCACTTCATCCTGAACAACAAAAGCCCCCTACAGTTCAGAGCTGATGGCATTTGCACTCTCTGTAGTTACGTTATTCAGCACACATACTACAAAAAAAAGAAGGAACTGAGACCTTAGGCTTTCCTTAACATTCCCTGCTGTTCCTGCTAGCAGTGGCCAAGGCTATGGAAGACAGGAGGAACATTTGACTACTGCTTTTCTGGCTTAGATACAGCTGATACAAGGAGGGGCCAGCTGCTGATAGCTCTGGCTTCTCCTTCTGTCACTCAGGTAGGAAATGCTTTAAAAAAATTTAAATGGCTCTGCCGTTCTGGAATAGGAAAAATTCTTTCCCAACTCAGTACATCTGTAAACAGTTTTTAAGGCAAAGTATGAGGATTAGTGATATTTACTACATGGTGGCCCAGGGAACTGCAGGGCTCATGAAACAACCTGTGGTCCAAAGGAGAGCTGCAAAACCTTGAAACATTTTATTATAAGAATGTAAGGTATTTTGAAAAACTGAAGGGGAAGCAAATTGTGATACAAAATTTTTGAGAACTATTAATTTATTGTAATTCTAGAACCTTTTAGTTGTTCCCCAGAAGATTACAGATCTTTGAAACAAAAAATCCAGTAACCTGGGCATTTCTCTTCTGTGCATGTTCCTTTGCTGGCACTTGACAAACCTTTAGCATCCATGGCTTCTTTGCAAGATTTGGACAGGTCTCCTCATAGCTTCATTTGAAGCTATGATGAGACCTGTCACGTATGAGAAGAAAGAGTAAATGAATTTACCTTCTCCAATTCAGGACTTTCTAGATCTGCTATATCCCTGCTAATTAGCCTCTTTATCTGACTGGTGAATACTAAACTTCTCAGCTGTTCCAGGCAGAGAAGTCAGTCCAAACTTCTGAGCATCCTTCCTGGAACTTTTCTAACACTAACATATTCTTTTTGAAAGGAGGAGAACATCCTGATTTTTTTTTTCCTGTAAACCTTACACAGTCCATGTCTGAATTTCTCTACATGTGAAAAAAATAAAGCCATATATTATGCTAAAATAGAATTTTTCCTCACTTTGCAATTGGTTTTGCACATATAATTTTTTTTGCCTCCTTCATAGGTGCTTTGACAGTTTTGAACCTTCTGGTAACAAAGAGTTAACAGCATGCTGTAGCAATACAAGAAGTCCTCAGGGAGCTGGGCTGTACATCTGAAAAGCAGATAAAATCGTCTAACTGCAGGCAACAGGCCTTTCCTCAACTATTTATAGAGCTATTTATAGGGGAAGAGAAGGGAAAGAAGAAAAGGAATTAGTAAATGACTTTAAAAAGCACAGGTACTTAGAATTCATAGTTGATGTGCTGATTTAGGAAGTCAGGAGATGTGACAGAAAAAGGGTAAGGAATGTTAATACCATTACGTAGACAAAGACTATTTTTTCCTGCTTTTGTTGCCTTCCTGTGTTTTGGATTTTTTTTTTTCTTTTCCCACCCAGCCATTTCAAAGGCATATCCTTGCAATGACGCATCAGTTTTCTGTCTGCTTGAGGTTTAGAAATAGCTGAGCTGTTATAAATAGATTGCAATCTGCAAGAGCCTAAGACAATGGAAATACTGGGAAAGCTTCACTGAAAAATTTAGAGGTGTATTGAGATTGCAGCTGTCTCCTAGAGTAGAAGTGCCCCGTTTGAAATGCTTTATTAGCCGCTGCAGAGGAACCCGTGCTCTTTGTGCAGCAGGGGGGAACAGCCAGGTGGAATCAGGTGGCACTTTTGGTCACGGTGCCAAGCACAGAGAAGTCCAGCCCAGTCGCTGGGAGCTCTCAGCTCAATGACGTGAGAAGGAGGCACTTGGCTGTTCCTCACTGCAAAGCTAAAGCACCACAGGCACTTACTCTTTTATACACTGTAGAGACACTAAATCAGAATGTTTAACTTTTCGACCACGGTTTTTCTGGCAGTACTTGTGCACTCTGAATTGACAGCATTCATCAAGTTTGCTCCCTTTTTCCACTTTGCTTCCAAAACACCTTGAGTGAGGTGCCATAGCATATGGTTGAAAGCTTGACCTTGTCTAATAAGGCAGTGAAAAAGTCAGAACTGGGAAGCAGTTCAATATCCTTTTGTTTCTGTTTGAGAAATTCCTTTGTAAGGTCATTTAGATCCTGCCAACACTTCCAAACAGACTTCGAAAAAACGAGTAGCTGTCCTGCGCTGAAACCTGATACCTGGGAGTGGTGTTATTCCCCCAGCCATACACAAATAGCTGAGGTCCGTTTTCTTATACTTTACTATATAATTCTGTAAGAGAGACTGAGAAAGATGCATTGGTAACTGTGGGTAAAATAAGACATTAAATGGAAGGAACAAACTTTCTCAAAGATATGTTTCAGCCTTAAAGAGGAGCTGTTTCTTTGAAACAGGCTATATAATAGTATCTATATCATGGCAACTAGCTGAAATAAACTATCCATTCGCAATCCTTGCCAAACACAAACTACTAATGTAGCACCTGGTCTTTGCCTGAAGTCTGTCCCCAGTTGTTTTAACAGAACTTTAGGCCAGTACACTCTGCAGAATCAGGTCCTTCAGACCAAAATTAGCATTCTGTTTAAAACTAAACATATGTTGGTTTTTGTTTTTTTTTTTTTTTAACTGTCAATAATTTTGTCGTTGAAAACTAAACATATGTTGGTTTTTTTTTACTGTCAATAATTTTGTTTCCAGGTTAGGAAAAGAAACATTGCTGTGGAAGAATCCAATGAATTTATTAATGAGCTCAGTAAGTATGGAACTATTAATATCTTCTGAGATTTTGTTTGTCTTATTTTTATCTTCAGTTCCAGACTCTGAAATAAACAGATGTTCTGAAGCTTTCCACTGAGACTACTACAATATGCTGTC
This sequence comes from Pyrgilauda ruficollis, assembly GCF_017590135.1. Classification (NCBI taxonomy): domain Eukaryota; kingdom Metazoa; phylum Chordata; class Aves; order Passeriformes; family Passeridae; genus Pyrgilauda; species Pyrgilauda ruficollis. The sequence goes on from NW_024530044.1 coordinate 1,355,694, forward strand.
TTAAATACATTGTGATAACTGGAATATTGTAGGAAACAAGCTGTGTACAGTATTTCTGAAACAATTTGTACCTTTGCATGAAGTACTTTATCTCACTTATAGCCCTAAAAAGAAAACATCTAAAATATTTCTTGGATGTTATTAAAGATTTTTCTTTACAACCAGAAAAGAGAATACAAAAATTGAAAAAAATATGTCAAAAATTGAAAAAAATACTTTGTCCTCTAATATTATCAGAGAGCATTAAATCTGCTATTATTATTCCGTGGCATGACTGGCAATATAGTTTACCTGTCCTAAGCAGATTTTCAATAGCTGAGTCCTTCAATTTGTCAAAAAAGTTTCTATTTATTTCACAATCACTTTTGATCGGGGATACTGCTTTGAGTCCCAGTGTAACTGAAGTCTATGGCAGTCCTGTTACTGGGACTTAAGTATTCAGGTCCTTTGTTCTTTACAATGAGAATATCATCTCGAGAGTTTGAGAAGGGCATCAGGAAATTGTTTTCACACTTCGAGGGGAGGGACCCATTTGAAATTCATCTAGAAACTAAATTCAGCTACTAGTATTGCTTGGATGTTCTCCTATTAACCAAGAAACTAAGAGATCAACCCATCAGTTATGTTGGAGGTCCTGAGAGGAAATACAGAATAAAATGATCAATATGCTTTCTGGGAAAAGGGGCTAGATGGCTTGGCTAACTGTGACTCCCTTCTGTATGAAAAGTGACATTTACTGCTTTTATTTATACTGAGGCAAATTCAGCTCTAGAGAGAGTCAGATGTGAGGCCTCTGAAATCAGCAGCTAGCCTTGGTCTGAACTTGTTGCAATGTGTTCCTCCGTACACAGGATTATTTCACTGCTTGCGTCACTTAAATTTACAGGTACTAAACAAAAATGCTTTAGTCTTGGTTCAGGTTTACAAAGCTACATTGTAGAAAACAGGAATTTAAGCAGGGAGATAAGACTACATGACTGCACTTGCATCTGATTAAAACAAACAAAAACCAGTTCAAATGAAAAGTGCTCTGAGTTATCACTATTTTTTTAAGCCATATAAACTGTGAGAGCTAGTCCTTTTATTAAAAGAGAAGAACATGCAGTGCTGTATAAAATCAAAAGCAATTTTCTTGAATAGTCTTTTCATATGTAGATTATGGAACCTCAATTTAAATTTCTTTTGGTCAGGGAATATTTTGCCATGCAATGGTATGGTATTTATTTTAAAAGTTATTGTCAGAAATATAATGTTTTTAAGAGCTGAGAACTCAAATTCCCATTGACCTCAAGTCATTGTCTAGTAATTAGGAAAGCAGGGATATCTGACCCTATATGCATTTCTTTTGTGGATATAAATAATAGTAAAGAATTTCTTGCTGGAATGCTGGTGTTTGCTCAACGCCTTGCTCTCAGAGGGGATAGAAGGAAGTTCCTGGGGATCAGAGAGAAATGGTCAGTTTGCTGTCCCTTGATCACATACCTGCAGCCATCAAACACATGAGCCTCAGGAGGTACTTGGTACACTCAGAACACAGCATAAAAACCATGCATTTGTTTACTAAAGTCATGTAGAAGTAAGGACTCATTGTGCAAGGACATAGTGGGCAGAGGAAGTAGGAGGATGTGTCACATTTTTAACTGCTTTGCCTGCCCTACTCATTTTGCATTTTAATTTTAACATTTCTAGTGTTTATTTAGAATAAGACGTACGAGCATGTGGGAGCTATCCTTTTAAGTTTGAAAAGTAGGATTTTTTTCTGGGGACTGTCCACTAAGGACCCCAGAGGGTCTAAGTAGATCCATCTCTAAGCTCTGGCCAGTTAAGCTTCCTTCCCTCTGTGAAAACAGGCCAAAGCAGAATTCATTGCAGGTTAGTGGATAAATTGCATAAATTGTCTCTAGCTTCTGCCTGGGCTACAGGGTCAGCAGGGCTTTGCACACTTCCCAGTCTGGAGGGTCATGACAGGATCAAGGACATAATATTTTTGCACCTATTCAATGGCATCAATGTTGTCTGCAGCCCACCTTAAACATTTATTCTGTGGACAGCAAAACCAATGAAGTTGTATTTGCTACAGGTTTGTGTATTTGTATTTTTACAAATGCAAATTCCTTGCACTCCCTTGTGTCACCACTTTAAAAGTCTCATCCGTTTCCTCCCCTTTGTCTCCAGTTCTCTCCTCTATTCCCTTACCTGCCTCCAAGTTCTTCACTGCTGCTCAGGCACAAAGAGTGATTCACTGGACAAATGGGCACTGGGCACTGTGGAGTTCTTGCCCTGGAATTTCCTCCCATGGAGGACACTGTCTTGCCTTTCTTTTCTGCACTATGTTGTAGGAACAGACTATGTTGCAGGAACTTAACGTTTGTGCCCATCAAATTTGCTATCTGCCAGTGGGTTCAAAGGTCTTGAGATGAGGAAAGGTTCATTACTGTATAAGCAGACACCATGCAAACACAAATCTCAATTCAAGGGGAAAAAAAAGGCCTATCTAGTAAGAAAAAGTTGGTGTATACACACACAGTAAAGATAGTTACAGTATGCACAGTTTCTGTCTTTGCTTTTGTGCATTGTTCTCCCTTTGCTAATGAGTGTAATGCTCCTAAAAGTGTTAGATTAAAATTCAGAGGAAGAGAATACTCTGTTTGCCTGCCAAACCGGACAGACCACTGCACTGGTTGTCTTGCTGGCTGTGAATATTTTGTCCTTGGTTACCATTAACATTGCTGCAGCTGTGCCTGATTTGCTGATTCACTTGGCGACTGTTTCTCAGTTCCTCTGTTGGGATTTTTCTCTAACTGGTAACATAATTGTTCTTAGTCTTTGAAGAAGTAAGGAAAAGTCACACTGTTCCTCATACTAACTTAAAGTCTTCCCAGATTTACCCTGGGATATGTACAAACTGTTGTATTATAAAGAACTTCCACAAGAGGAAGAAATTAATATCATAGCTGCCTTAATGCAATGCCTCTCCTAGCAAAGGATTGACTATAAAAAGTAGTTTTCATGTTATGCAAAATATAGTAAAGGTCTCATGGAAAGGAAAGCTTTTCTGTTGACTTCATTGTATTCTGGAACAAGTCCTAGCAGCATAAATCTCATAACTTATCTTTCTAATCTGACTGATGTAAATTATTGTTTGGTTTTGGTTTTTGGTGGTTTCTTTTTTTTTTTTTTTTTTTTTTTTTTGGCTCAGAGTTAAAAGCTGCCAAAGGACAGTAGAATATTTTATATCAACCAGAAATTCTTGATTCCAAAGTACAGTTCCAGCTTATTAAAGAAACCAGTAAGTTTATCTAAACATGAACATTTAAGCTTCTAGAAACTATATTTGCTTTATTTCCCCTCTAACCTAAGGAACAAATCATGGGGTTGGCTGACACCGCATTGTTCTTTTCAAGCAAAGTCTACTACTAGTCTGCATAGTCTACTGGTTAGCTATGTGCAGTCATAGCAGGCATTTGTAATTAATTTGGTTTATTTTACTTTTAAAAGATATAATTTTTTCAGTTTATTTTGTGCTTTATTTTAGACATTAAATTTGGTTGTTTTTTAAGCCATTAAATATTTGTAACTATTTTTGGCAAGCATTCTCACCATGAGATATGGTAAAGTTGTATGGGGAACACAAATCAAAATCTTTATAAAATAACATGTGCATTGAAACAAAATCCCACAGAAATCCAAAGGCATGGATAAGTTAACCCAGGTACGTGTTTATACTACAGAGTTTTTTATATGGCATGTTTATGTATGATTTATATTTATTTTAGAAAGTATAACTTCTGAATTTTAGAATATCCAGTGGTCATGTACATATTTATTAGTGTCACTGCCTTATGTAAGAGAAAAAGACTGGTTTTTGGTATATCAATTTATATATCCCATTTTACTGTCATTGAGAGCTTGAGGTTTTTGAAAAAGAGGTATTTCAATAATTTGAATGTATTTTACACCTTACTCAGCTTTTTGTTTTGTTTGCTACTAGCAGCTATTTTTTAAAAACAACTGTATCCTTCAAGTAACTTAAAATGACAATTCTCTGAAGACTGCTTTGACTAGAAATATTTGTGATAGATACATTAGGGCAGTTTGTGAGCAGTGCAGCAGTTTGTCCATTTTTCCTAATCCTCATTTTCATAGCTGAAAAAACTCTGAGCAAGTGTAGTAATTTGTAACAGGCTGCAATCCAGCTGTTTACACACAGCCTGGCTGAAAGAAATAACCATGCAGAGCCCCTGCTATGTTCAGTTCTGCCCAGGCTAGAGCAGCTTGGCAGGCTGGAATAATGCTGTTCTGTGCTCCAGCTTTTCACAATGCTCACCTCACCACACTCAGTGGGGGATGGATTGGGCTTTTAAACTCAGTAAGAAACCATTTTTTATATATATATTTATAAAAACATTGTGCATCACTCTTTATTGGTCATTCTCTGGTCCTCGGCTGTATGTGAACTTCTTGATCACATACCAGGTTATGCAACAGCCTATTGATTCCTCTATTCAAAGAGCATTTAAATATTTATTTAAAAAAATATTTAGGAAATTGCCCTGGCACCTCTGAGACCAAGTAGAAGGAAGGGGGATGATTACAATGCAAGTATTTAAAAACACAGCTATAAGAAAAACACAGCTGCAAGCAAGGCTGCAGAAGATGGTCACATTCCTAGTGTGATAGGCAACAGTGAAGTTATCAGAGATTAGAGAAAAACTGCTTTTAAGAATTCAGTAAATGTAGCCTGTGACTACAAAGATCTGCTTTTCTTTTTCAGTTGACAAACAATGACTGCAAATTATTTGAATTACATGTTCTCCCTAAAAGCTTTTCTAGTAATTTGCCAGAACAGTCTCCATCAAGATGAAATAATTTTGTTTTGAGCTTAGATCTGGTTCATTACAGTGCCATTTTGTAGTAAAAGCCCCACTACATGAGCTGATAATTGTCTGTCTCTGAATTCTGCAAGATTACAGGAGGCCTGCACTCCTGGTCTCAGACGTGGTTTCTCTTTGTGGTTAATTAGCCGTGGGGGAGATTCTCAGAGATGACAAGTTCTGAAAATCATTCCAGAGACAGATGATAAACAAGCCTTCTCCTGCCCCAGGTCATCTCCCCTAGGAAATTCAGCTGTAGTCTCCTGCCTCCTTCTTTACTGTAGAGGTAGGCAGGATGTTAATGGGATGCTGTCCACGGTGACGGGTGAATCCACACACAGAGAGCGTGCCCCACTGGTGTGTCGCCGTGGCAGGGGAACAACCTGGAGAGAGCATTGCCTTCCACGCCGGCTGGAGTCCCTTGCACTTTGGTGAGAGCTAAATTAAGTGGGTCGAATGCCTGTCATGCCTCTGTTCCTGTTTGTCTGCCTCAGTCATGCAAACTTGTAGCTTTCTCTCAATTTCTTCCCTTGGGCAAAATAATGCAAATTATGTTTTATTCTTTGAAAAAAGGGGGATCCTCCCTCAGAAAAGGGAGGTGCAAAATAAGATGCAAGTAGTGATGTGTTTGTTCTGTGGTACCCCGGTTAACGATGTCTGCAATCAGGTCACTGTCCTGGGCAGAACCTGCCGTGCTGTGCCACTGGGAGAGCTGGCCAGTGGAGCTTGTTCATTTTATCAACCTGCTTGGACTAGGGCCCAGTGTGAACTCTAGTGTAAAGAACACCATCATTTGAGCTTAATCCTCAAACAGCTTCAGGACCTCCTGTTCGGTTCAGGGCTGATGAACACCCCAAATCTCTGGCTGGCCTTTCACTTCGTGACTATACCCCTTCTTTAGTTTAACATCGCTGACCTTTTGATATTGCAGCACGACTCAGCTGTTGCTCAGGAGTTATCCTCCCTCCCTTTTCCTGCCTCAGTAATTAGTGTGGGGGGAAGTTTATGTTGTTGTTGTTTTAAACATTTAAGGAATTTTATTTGTGTGCCACTCTAGAAGCAGTGTTACCGAAGAGGTGATGCCAGTGGCTGTGAAAGGCACTACGGTAATTAATTCGTTATGCTGCATTACGCATTTGGAACTTCTGAGGAGCAGGAAGCGCTGTCAATGTCATTGGGCTCTTGGGGCCCACGAGCGCTGCCCAAGCAGTGCTTTTAAACCCAAGGCCCCGCCGTGTCCCAGCAGAGGTGCGGACCCGGCAGGCAGACGCAGCCCGTGCCCGGCTCCCCCGTGCCCGCGGAGGGCCAGCCCGGGCCGGGCCGCAGCGCGGGGCCCGCGGAGGCGTTGCNCCGGTCCCGCGGGGCGGCCGGGGCCGGCTGTGGCGCACCGGGCTGGGGAGGCCGTTCCCCCCGGTGTCGGCACCGGCTCCAGCGCCCTCGCACCGGGGCGGCGGGCCTCGTCCCCGCAGCCGCCCGGGATGCTGCCCGTGGGCCCGCGCCGCAGCTTTTCCCCAGCGGCGTTTCCTGCCGCGCCGGGGCCGGTCAGCTGCGCCTCCGCGGAGCCGGCCGGTTGTGTCAGCCTTGACGGCCGCTGTGGTGGGTGCCGACCTCGGTGGAGTGCCGGCCCGCTTCTGAAGCTCAGCATCTTGGTTGAAGCGTGCTGCGGCCGAGCCGTATGGTACCCCCTGCCCTCCCCGGGGACAGAGTCGTAGTCCCGGAGGTGGCCGGTGGCCGGGCCGCGTCCCGCGGGAGCTCCTGCACAGGCATCCCCGCACTCCTCCTTGCCGCCAGCATCCAGGCGTGGCGTTACGCGTGGCTGTCACTCGCATCCAGAGCCCTTACATGCTTAAAATACCATGGGGTTTAGTAAGCGGGTTGTCGGTTGCTCCTCTGTCTATTGGAACAAGCGTAGGAACAGATACTTTTTTAGGAAGTCAGCGCTGAAGGTGCCATAGCTGCTACGGATGCCTGTGATGTTCTAAGTTAGATGGAGTTTAAAATCCGTGTCTGTTCAGCGGCTCTAAAGTTTTAGCAGCAGGCTCTTTTTAAATATTGTGTTAATGAAAAAGTGCAGTGTTGAGGAGTGATAATCTTTGTTGGATAAACTGGTGCAGAAGAGAACAGCTGAATAAACATATGAAGTATTTCAGTAAAAACTTCTCCAAACATTATTACATTACTAAGATATATTCGGTCTTGTTGTCCACTAGTTGGTAATGTCCAAGGAAAGAGATTACAAAATGCTAGTTTTCTAACTTGCTTATTTTTTGTATGTTTTTTGTTTCACTGGGTAGGAATAGTGGACAGAGGTGACACGTATTTTGTTGTTTGTATTCTCTGAAGACCCACCAAGAAATAGGAGGAAAGAAAACAATCATCCCTTTAAGGATGGTATTTGTGGTAGTAGTCATAAATCCAGTAAAAATCGTAAGAGGACTTAAAAATCAAACAGGTGGGGTGAGAATATGAGAGCAGAAGCTGACAATATGAGAAGCTAATGGGAGAAAGCTGTGATTTATCAGTAGCATAGCTGGTACTAGGGCACAGCTTGAATGCAGCCTAAAATTCATCTTAATCTTCAGCTGCAGTACAATGGGCCTGAGTTTATGTAGCAGTGTGGGAAATTGTGAACTGGTGACATGATCCACCTGCAGATGTGGGTGGCCAGGAAGGCCTTGCTGTCCTGCAGGAGACCAGGACTGCTGCTGCTGCCAGGCTTGGTGGGGCAGCTGGGTGCCCTTGTCCCTCCCCAGCGCTGGCAGCACTGTGCTCCTGGAATGCCCTGGGCACTTGCCTGGTTTGTAGCTGAAAGCACACTTGGAAATTACCATCATTAATCAAGTGTAAACCTTGGAGGCAGTTGACAACTGGAAAACTGGTTAAAAAACTGGAGGCTGATACCAGCTAAAAACAAGCTCTTTAACAAATAGTCTACTCGGACATCTTAGTGTGCACATAAATGGAAAACAAGATTGGAATGCAGGAGTCCTAAGATGTGAGTTTAATGTTTTTTCTTTAATAGATGAGGATTCATAGTGTTCCTTACTTTAATGTTAATACTAGCACTATTGTAGCAACTTCAGATCTATCTTAAGTGCATTAAACCTATTATAAACCTGATCTTGACATATTTCAGACATACTGTTATCTCCCAATCTAATTGACTGAAGGTGTCAGTGTGTAGAGTTTTTATATCCATATTGAAGAAGCAGAAAAACCTATAGCCCAACGCATTAAGTAAGTGCATATCAGCAACACAAAGTAAAGCAGTTGGAAGTGCTGTAGAACATGGTGGTTTCACTTTCATGGAAACCCTAATTACATTGGTTAATGTTACAACATTTGTGTTTTGCTTTACAGTTGAAACAAGTACATTTCCCAGCACAAGTGCACTCTATGTGACTTATTTCTGATTTTATAAATTCAGTCAGGTGTGCATGCTGGGGCCTCACAGGAGGAACTGCTTACCTTTAGAGAGCAGGGGATGATGTGGGGCAGGTGGGGCAACCTGTGGGTGTTGTTCTGGATGGCTTGGCAGGGAATAGCCCATCCAAGGGCTCCGCCTGGAGGTTGGCTTATCTGGGAGAGGCTTGGGAACTCTTGGTGAATGAAGTCTAGGCGCTTCTCTGTCATGATGTAAGTTGTTTGCATAACATTCTCCTCCTTTTTGGCATGCATGCAGCAGGCGACAGCACCGTGCTGCTCCTTAGGGGTGAAACTTGCTTGAAAATGGAAAACACGGTCTATTATTTATGGCTACTGCAGCAGTGCCTTGTAGGCCTGCTGGATGCAGGGCTTCCTTCTGGAGGAGCTGCACAGATAGTGGAGCAGAAGGTTTTTGACCCAAAGGTTTTGCAGCTTGGATTGATGGGGCAGGGGGGCTGAGGAGGAGGTGGCGTGCATGAGCTGTGTGATGGATGCACTCATGGCAGTTTCACCAGCTGGGGGATGAGTGAGGTGAGCCTTTGTATAGTTTTCAAGTCTCCTTCTCTAGCAGACCTGTTCTTGATCAAACAATACTTAGTGACTTTAAAAAAAGTGTTTTGAAGAAATATGTTTTCTTTCAACAGATTTTAATAATTTTTGTATGAAAACTTCAGGTGGAGTTTAAAGTATTTGCTACAAAGTGAGTTTTCTAGTCAGTGAAAGACTGGAAGGGGTCAACTAAAATGTGATGCTGTTCTGGCTGGCTTTGATTTATCTGCACAATGCAAACAGCAAGCTGGCCTGCTCTGTTCCTACAGCTGTGAGAGATTAATTGATCATTCCTGTTCTGAGTATGTTTTCTGAGGCTGTATAAATATAAATCTTCTGCAGTGAGTCATTTTTTTAGGTATTTAATGGATTAAGCTTCTCTTGATCATTTGCACTCTCTTCTCGTGAACTGTCACGGGTTTTTTTGGTGGTTTATCTTTTAACATTCACATACATTCAAACCCAGATTGTGAGTCTCTGCTTTGTGAGTCTTAATTATATTTTAATTCTCAGAGCGTAGTAAATGGAATATTTATGCTGAATTAAACTTTATTTTAGAACAACAGTACACTTTCACCTCAAGTCTAACTTTCTGTTGGTCTGCAAACGAAGTTTCAATGCCTGGTTCTGTAAGTACTGTGGTATTTTCCCTGAGAGGTTTAGGGATTTGCTACCCCAGGCTGATCTCTTGATTGACTTTTTTAAATTTATTTTTATTTTTTTAATTTGAGATATAGTTTAAAGTGAGGGGTTTCTTTGTCCAACGTTTTGGGAAGAGTGACTCGAAGGGGAGAGCTGAGTTTTTAGTATACTGTGTTATTATTTTTCTTTGGTTTTTTTTGTTTTGTTTTTATTCTTGTAATGTCAGGTTGTCTTGAGTAGATTAGCTTTTTATCCTTTCTGATCCTGAAATCCTGTTAATTATTAGGAGAGATAGACTAAATGAGGATCAATTTAAGAAATAAAAGCAAGAATGCCAAGAAGATACTTAACTAAATGTTGAATAGCCTCTTTCTACCTACCTGCCAAAGAGGCTCATTACAGTTTTTAAAATGACCGCTGCACTGTCATCACTGAATTTCTTGGGACGAGTGGTTCTTCCTCCATTCCCAAGATAGCTGCTCAAAGGTGCAAGTCTGCAGGGAAGTTGTATCTGTTTGCAGGAGATGACTGGATAAAAATATGTTCTAGATGTAAGGGCTTGAAAGTGGATTTTGACTTGCTAGAGGAATAGATATTAAAGCAAATGACAGCAATCTGTATCGGTAAACTCAGAAAAAATAATAGTCTCTACTTAGATTTTAAAAAAATCTTATCTGGCAAATCTTGAAGGGAGAAGAGCCTTGTGGTTAACAAGTACATTCTTTATATGTGAGGAGAAGCACATGCACTTTTGCATAAAGAGATTCAGAGAAGGCCTGATCTCACAGAATAATCCTCAGTCTGTGCTTCCCGTGCAGCTGGGAGCGAGGGATGCGCGCTCCCAGCCCAGCACAGTGGGATCACGGCTGGGGGGAATCAGCACTGCACGTCTCACTGAGCTCTTTTCCCATTGTAGCCTTGTAGGGGTGATGGGATGGTGAGGAAACAAGGGCTTGGTTCCCAGCTCTGAGTTCTGTAGTGATTTGGAAACGTTAACCTCTGTCAAGATAAAAGCTCGTTTGTTAGTTGGAGACCAAAGTGCTGTCTTGTGACCCAAATGCTGCTGTGCTGTGCCCTTGCTACGCCTCTTCCCTTGCCCTTTGCAGGGCTTTCTCAGGATTCTTGTAGGAGTTCTTTCCAATTTATGTCTTAGGGCTTTCTTGTGTGTTTCTGAACCCTGAATTTGGGGGTAACACCTCCAAACCATTATTCCTGTTTTTAGAGTGATGGTACCACTCTGCAACGTCTCTGATCTCATTTGTCCTGGCAGAGCTGATTATGTTCAACACAACCAGAAAGTTGTGTTCTCTTCAACTTCACATGAGTTAAACTTTGTATTCACTCTGAAGTCCATCTGTTAACTCTCTTAAACTTTCTTCCTTACTCCTCTTCTCTGTTCATTTTAAACTCACCAGTTGTGCTTGCCTTCTGTCCTATTGTCTTCTGCATTAGAAAAGTATTTGCAAAGTAGAGATACAAGTATTTGAAAGCAATGGTTAAAATAATCAATAGATAACTAGTCTCTTATCACTGAGAAGTATATTGGTTTTTCCATCTGTCTAGTTTGCTGCACGTTCAATCCCTGACTGGCACGGGGTTTTTGTCATAGAAGGAAATCCCCATAGGTTCAGGGTTTTTGTAGATTTTTTTCAGTAACAATACTCGGTTCATTTTCTTGTTTTCAGTCATTTATTTTTAAAAATTAAAACATTGCCTAATATGGCTTTCAAAAACCTGACTCCTAAACTAGTGATCAAAACAATAAAGAATGCCATATGGCTCCTACCACTCTTGATGCTGTTATATTTCTGAAGAGTATATTCTGTATTATTAATAACATTGAATGAAGCTCTTAGTGTGGGAAAATATTTACTGAAATTATTATGAAATACTCTTTTCATAGCATTCTAATCTAGGATGTTCTAGTCAGAGTAGCAGGAGTGGATCTTTTGGATTATGCAAATGCAGTGTGTTAGAAGATGGATGCTGAGGCTGATACAAATTATGGAGGGGGGAAGAATATGCAGCAACTGAAGAGTTTAAAGATTAACAGTATCATCATTTGTTATGTACTCACTATTCATACAACATATGGAATTGAAATTCCACTTCAAGAGAAAAGGGAAACAAAATTAATAGTAATTGCTCTAAAAGCCTTCAGTATTATTTATATGAAACCAGATGGTTCAGAGCTCATATACAGGAATAAACTTGTTTAAATGAGGATGATTTCAAGTCATACTTACAAAGAAGTTGTCCTAAAATATCCACATGGTTAAAATGTGAGTTCTATCTTGCATGTCTGGGGAACAGGAAATCTATTCTTCAGAAGTAAATGCTGTAAAGCTCTGATGCAGCAAGCAAGCAAGTTGCTGTGAACAGTAGATGAGCATATACTGAAACCTCAGTTACATCCCCTTGACATAAGTGGGGCCCTGCACAAGATCTGGAGTCTTTGTTGTCAAAGAAAGGGAAGGCATAAAGAAAACAAGAGCACAGATGATGACTGATCTAATTTACTCATTAGAAGGGCTTGGTTTATGGATATAGATATGAGCAAAAACCCCACAGTTCTTCCACCTGTCAGGTGGATGTGGTTGGCTGAACCAAAAATTGCAGGAGCTCACTAGACAGCTGCTGAGTTTTGATTAATGTGGCTTTTGATGGTAACAGGTAAGAGCAAGAAAATGTGCTTTCACATTTGACTGTTCTAACAGCTTAATTAGGACTGTCTAATCTTTTGACAGTTGAAATACTTTTTATAAAATTTAATCGCATTGTCTGAAGAAACTGGAGGAAAAAAGTTGAATCTCTGTGTATATGCTGGCATGGTTTTCATTTACTTATGACCTTGAATACATGAATATTTAAGGTTCCAAGATTTGTATGTACCCTTTTCTGCCTAAGTGTAACCAGAGATCCTCATAGATAGTATCTCCTAGAAATGACATTTAAAAGTGAAAAACATAGACAAACCTTATGAGTGTTTGGGATTTTAATGATGGTATTTTTAGACATGTCTTTCATTGAACTGTGTAAGGTTTAGATTATTCTCATGAACAGTTGTTTTTAGAAATACCTGTGGCTTGTTGACAGCTGTTACATATATGTTGAATCAATAGGGAACAATTAATTTAACATACTAGTGAATGTTATCCATTCCAAATCCATTGTCAGTATTAAATAATGATGAATTATAAGTAATTAATTTAAAGGCACCGAATATACTGTTTCATGACTAATTTTAAGGGGATGATATTATACTTTCAGATGAGTAATGAAGGACTTATTTCATTGTACTTTTCTACTTGGACTAAACGACAGAACTGCAAAAAAATACTTATCATAGAACGATATAATATCCTGAGTTGGAAGGAACTCAGTAGGATCATCCTGTCCAACTTCAAATTCCTTGAGCTGGTCAAGTTCATAAATGGAGTGCTCTTCAAGGAATTTCAGGTTCTTCTGGTTCTCCTTTCAAATATTGGTCCTTGAAAAAGTTCCTCTGTGATAGTAATACTAATCCAAACAGCAAAGGATTACAAAACCAAAATATATAAAATGTTTAACTTTCTCACAGTGATCATGAGTTAATCTTACTAGGCTAAATTTAAGGGTACCAATAGAGCAAAAAAAAAGTTTTCTAATAATGATTAGGAGCTGATAGCCTTCTGGCAGAGTTGGTTTTTGTTCTTTGAAAAGGAAGCTTTTCTTTGCTAGGCTAAGAACCCCATTTATTGGAACGGGTTGTTTTTAAATGTGAAAGCTGTTTGGTCACTCAAAGTCTAAGGAGTGTTTATTTTTTAGTGTTGCTTATCAATTCTGCAGGCACTTCTGCAGAAGATAAGTGCAGGCAGCTGCAGTGCTGTTACCTCCCAGTCTACCTGTTTTCAATTTCAGAATTTGACTTGAAGATACCTTTATGGGGCCTGTCTCTGTTTCTTTGCTCCCAGGTCTTTGATGTCTTTGAGATTGTTATCCTAATTTTGATCTTAAAGCCCCATCCTAATTCCTGTAGCATAGAAGCTCAAGCCTCCCATCAATTTCTGCTGTAGTTGTGGAGTGCTTAGAAAAAGGTGTTTCAAGAGTAGACTGATGAGCCTTTTGAAGGCCATCATGAGGCTTTGGATAATATGTTTTGATGATTAAAATAACCTGGATATATGTGGCTGCATTGCTTAATTACAAAGTCATGACTGTCCTTTGGCATAGGAGGGAATACTGGAAATAAAGCAGTTAGCCTTGGGGGAGAAAAGCCAACTTGAAAGAAGAGACTTGCAAATGCTAGCACTTAATTGCCACACTAACTCTGAATATAGAAATTATTCTCTCTCCTAAACATGAAAGATGTTTTATTGCACCATGTAAAAGCTGATGTTGGGAGAACTTCACAGAACTGGTTATAAAACACATTTTTATTGATGTTACCATGTACCACTATTCTAGACAAATGGCTTTTCCACCTTGAATACTGCATTTATTCCTCAGGAATATTACTTACAAGAAAGAAGCTGTCTTTGTCCTTGATGGCTGGCATTGCAGGTCTGCTCCCCTGTGGTGCCTTAACCACCTTATGTTTTATTTGTTCACAGGGTAGCCCTAGTTCCCTGAGAGTCCACCAGATACTGGATGCTTGTGGTAAACCATGGCAGCTGATGATAAGGTGGCCATTCTAACCGACGACGAAGAAGAACAAAAGAGAAAGTATGTGCTTGCTGATCCTTTCAATGGCATTTCCAAGGATCAAGACTTGCCACCCAATAATGAATCCCCTTCGACAGAGACAACCACTGCCCCAGATGAAGAGCTGGATTGGTTAGAAAAGCACTGTGTCAAAATAAACAACGATCTTCTGATCTCAAAGGTCTTTTATTTTTTCTTCTATTCTGCGTATGGCTCTCTCTACCCCTTGCTGCCCGTGTACTACAAGCAGCTGGGTATGACACCCAGCCAGAGCGGACTTCTGGTGGGCATCAGGTACTTCATTGAGTTTTGCAGTGCTCCCTTCTGGGGAGTGGTGGCAGATCGCTTCAAGAAAGGCAAGATTGTCCTCCTGTTTTCGCTTTTATGCTGGGTTTTGTTCAACTTGGGCATTGGATTTGTGAGACCAGCCACCTTAAGATGTGTACCAAAGGGCCTTCCCCCTGCACATCCCACCAACGCAAGCAGCCTTTTAACAACAATTCTGCAAAACACCTCGGTGTCTTCTCCACTGACCACAGTGAGTGCTGTATCCCCGAAAGTTCGTGGGAGGAGAGACCTGGTCACTTCCACTTCAGTCACTTTGGAAACAACAGGGACACCTAATCCCGAAATAACATTCCTGATATCTACACAGAGCAATGGTGAGGATTTTACCTTGGAAAACAGTACCCATTTGATTTTGCAAAGCACCACCACTAGCCCAGCCTCACTAGGGAACACAACTCTGAGCACCACCCCAGCTTCCATCAGCACTAAGCCGATGCCTTCTGACCAAGTTGTGCTCGTTTATGATCAACAAGAAGTAGAGGCCATCTTTCTACTCATTCTGCTGGTTGTCATAATAGGAGAATTTTTCAGTGCTTCCTCTGTTACCATTGTGGACACCATAACTCTGCAGTACCTCGGCAAACACAGGGACCGCTATGGATTGCAGCGTATGTGGGGGTCTTTGGGCTGGGGGCTGGCCATGCTCTCCGTGGGAATTGGCATTGACTATACCCACACAGAGGTTGCTATTGAAGGTCAAGGATGTAAAGCTCCAGAGTACAAGAACTACAGGATCGTTTTCATTGTTTTTGGTGTCCTCATGACAATGGCGCTAATTGTGGCCACCCAGTTTCGATTTCATTACACGCACTTCAAGCAAGATGAAAATAAGAGAAAAGAGGTGGAGATCTCACAGGTGGACAGAAACGCCTCCAATGAATCTTCAGATAACACTCCTACCAGTACGAGCCAGTCGCAGTCTTTCAGTTTTTGGGACCTAATTAAACTGCTGTGCAGTATCCAGTATGGCTCCGTGCTCTTTGTAGCCTGGTTCATGGGGTTTGGATATGGCTTTGTGTTCACCTTTCTGTACTGGCACTTGGAAGACCTGAATGGCACCACCACTCTCTTTGGAGTTTGTTCTGTGCTCAGTCACGTGTCTGAGCTGACTGCCTACTTCTTCAGCCACAAACTCATTGAATTGGTTGGTCACATCAGGTAAGATGGCAGCAATCATTAAAGAGCTGTACAAAAAATGGTGACTGTCAGGCTCAGCCCTTGTGCTACAAAGTGAAACTCAAGCTAATTTTTTTTATTTTTTTTTATT
Source organism: Pyrgilauda ruficollis (assembly GCF_017590135.1). Taxonomy (NCBI): domain Eukaryota; kingdom Metazoa; phylum Chordata; class Aves; order Passeriformes; family Passeridae; genus Pyrgilauda; species Pyrgilauda ruficollis. Next base: position 1,371,483 of record NW_024530044.1, read on the forward strand.
CCTGCTCAGCTGTGTGGCTCACATGATGGATTTTTTTTGGTATTTTAAGAGTTGAAATGCTCTGAAATTCTTGTTTTGCATCTGAGTTGCATGTTAGTTGTGCTTTCTGCCTGGCACCATAACCTTTTGCAGATGGTTCCAGAAGATATCCTTATTCCCTGATGCATCACTCTGAGATCTTTACAAATTGCCACCCACTCAAGGGTTGACTGTTTTGACATAAAAATACCATCAGTTTTTCAGTTTTTTTCCTGTGAGTAGCAGCATTGTGCAAACCCCCTGCTTTAGCCTAGTTCCCCTTGCAGGGCAGTTCTTTGCCCCCACAGTAGCCTGGAAAGGTGTCAGCTGCAGGCTGAGAGGAGAGAAGCTGAGCTGAGGAAACGAGGTGAGCACCTCCTGTGTACATGGCCTCGTAATCAGACTCTGGGTGTTGGCAGAATGAGGTTGCAGCCTGGCAGTGTCACTTACTAGTTCAGGGCTTGCTCTCCTCCTTCAGTTGCAGCAGTGTGTGTCAGCTGTGAAGTGAGATGGCTGCAGGGCTTGTCCTGTTGTTTTTGCCCTGTGTAAGTGAAAGCGACTGCTTCCAGCACATTAGTGAACATTGGTTTCCAGTAAATTCATTAAATTGACTTAATAACCACATATTCTAAATCCCTCTACTACTCTTTAAAAAAAGCACAGGAGAGGAAAGATGGGGAAAACCTGAGTTAATGAAGCTGCAAAGGTGGTTTTTTATATTTACTGAATTATTCTGTGCATCTAAGTTCAGAGCTGTGTGTTGTTAGCATCATATCCTTTCCAAATGCCCAGTTTATAATCATAGTCATTGAGATGTATTTTTAAGCTGTTTGCGCTGTTCTTTTTGTGTATTTTGTTCTTTGTTTTGCTTTTATTGGGATGAATATTGTTATTCATTTGGCCTCTACTAAAAATGTTTGAGATGTTTAACACAGTAATTTGAGAGATTACTTAAAAGATAGAGTTTTTTCTTACTTGAAACTATGGAGGATCTCTTTACATAGAGTTAGTCTTAATCTCTGAATTTGACAGTAATTAGTAAGAGAAAATGACACCTTGCATGCAAAGCCTGGAGGAAGGATAAGATGATGGAGGAGTGGTGAGAACAGATCACAGTCTTCATAGCTAAAGATAGCTTGGGTATGCTCTTTCAATGTATATTATAGTACAGAATTCAGGCTTAGACTTCAACTAAAGAATGAAAACCAAAGGAGTGGTAGGATTGTGAATAAGATGAAATAGAAGGGATGGGGGCATTGGCCAGTGAAAAGAAGGACGATATATGGAATTAGCTCCCTTTTTTATTTTTTTTTTTGGCACTGCTAAGCCTGTGAAGCCAAGATTGGATCAAGATTGAATTGTTTAAACACTAGTCCCTGTTTGCTATGAAACATCATTCTGCATACCTACACCTGGGAAATGCACATTAGTCATATTTTAGTGTTATCTAATGCTTGTGTTTAGTCATCACAGTTTGAGATGACTCCTCCTGGTTGCCTGCTGCCTTGTACTTTCTGAACTTTGTGTGTTTGAGAGGAAGCAAGCTTTTTTTTTTTTTTCCCCCAAACAAATACAGATAGGAGTTCATAGTTCATCTTCTTTGCAAGTTCTGTATATGTCTTGTCTGCTGCCTTCTAATGCAGATAATAATTTTCCTATTAGGAATAAAATTCCAATAGCCTCCAGCTCCATATCCTTAGCCAGAAGCATTTGGTGTTGATATTTTATCTATTTTTTTTAAATCCTTTCTTATGGGTTGTTTGACTTCTAGGTAGACATTCTTTCTGCAGTATTTGAATACTTACCATTCAGTCTTTCTTTCTGTGCTGTTTGAAGACAGGATAAGTACCAGAATTGCATGCATTGTCACGGTAGCAGGAAAACATGCTATTGAATGTCCTTTGTAGATCTGCAAGGAAATAGGCTTTACACCTTACCAGACTCAGTTTCCCTTTTCAAGTCTTAAAACCATTATATGTGGTGGCATATAAAACCCTTACAACATTTTGAAACCTCTTATGCTTTCATAAGGTTTTAGAACTAATGTTCAAATTATTGTCCAAGAGTTGACCATATTAAATATCTGCTGATTAAAATGCCCAATTTCTGACTTCATTAGCTCTACTATTCATATACTTGTGCAGTGCATGTGTGCCTCTAGTGTTTCTTTGAGAGGATATTAGGAAGAGGTTCTTTACTGTGAAGAGGTGAGGCCCTGGCACAGGTTGCCAAGAGAAGCTGTGGTTGCCCCATCCCTGGAAGTGTTTAAGACCAGGCTGGATGGGGCTTTGAACAACCTGGCCTAATGAATGGTGTCCCTGCCTGTGGCAGAGGAGTTGGAATTAGATGATCTTTAAGGTCCCTTCCAACCCAAACCATCCTATGATACTATGACAAAAAAAAAAAAGTACAAAACTGGTTATGAAATATTTAGACCCCACCTGGTGTAGAAGCACTCAAAACTGCCAGTCACTTAAGAAGATGATGTCAAGCTCTGAAAATAACTTCCTACTTGAGGTTAAGCTAGAATGTGTTTGTCTGACCACAGTTCCAGCTTGTGAGCTTTTATGGGAAGCAGAGACTGGTAGTCATGGCTGTAAACAGCTTAGACTTCTTGTCACAAATATAGATTCAGTGCTTTAAATGTTTAACCTGTGAAGTGAGTATGGTGTCTCTGTGGGTGCTGCGTATACGGTTCATAAGGAACATCTGTTTACATTTTCCATTTAGGTATGATAAGGAGCCTAAGTGATTATTATAAATGCATTTTTGAAAAAACTCTGTAAATATACAAAAGTTTTTGTGCGGCATACCCCTCCAAAACCATATTTATAGAAATCTTCATAAACTGTAATTTACCTAAAACTCTGTACATATATTCTAACAAATTTAGAGGTAGAACCTGACTAAATTGCTGCTCTTAAACTCTGAATCCTAATCTTTCTGCCAATGTAACATATTGGAAAAACACAGGTAGGTGTGTGGTTAGTGATGATGGAAGAGCTCTGAAGCAGCAGGAGGTCACATCTCTGATCTGGCTGTGCTAGGGAACAGCTGAAATAGGAAGCCAGTTCTTGGTGAACAGACAAAGTTTTTGCTAGACAAAAATGAAATTAAGCTGTCTAGAACTCATCCTAAACAGAGAGGTGCATCTGTACTGCTGCTGAGGAAAAACAAGTGTATAGGGTGAGGCCATTCCTTTGTATTCCTGAGAGTATGCATCACCCTGGGCCTTTCCAGTAGGGCAATGAAGACAAGAGCCTGGAGACCTTGTGAGTTGGCTTACCTTTTGAGGCTGATGTGTCCTGATACATTTCAGAAATGTGGTTGTACATAAGAGCTACATTAAGTTGTGGCTATGAAAGGAATCAAGTTATTTGTTTGGAACAGAAGGCATTAATTAAAGGATGAGATGAAATTTATGATTCACAGCACAAAGAACAAGTTTGTTCTCATTATTGTATAACAGTGAACTTTTTCATGGCTTCCCATGTTTTCTTCCTTGAATGCTTGGGTTTTTGTTGCCTAAAGGCAGCTTAAACCAGCTATTCATGGACCTCACATGTATCTGGAAGCAACACAGCTTGGTTTGATGTATGACTGAGGGGGGATGACTTCCTGCCAGCTTGCCCTACTTGTTGAAAGTAAATTCATGTTGTTGTGAAATGCACAGGCCTTTTTTGATATCACTGACATGATAAAAACTCTGGTACTGGATTTTTCACTGTCGACATGTGTATTTGGAGACCTCAGATGTTGACAAGATGCTGTGTTTTTGTGATGGTGTCTCACTCTAGATTTTCCAGTGGTTCTGTACCATTTAATTAATTCTTGGTGTGCATTTGTAGAAAAACTAACTGAAAAAGCAGCACAAAGAATAGAGCCCTTTCACAAGGTCAGTGCTTCACTTTAATTATCAATTGCATTTATTTCACTTATGCCAAACCAGGGTTCAAACAACAAGCCCTATTGGGACAACAAATTATCCTCGTCCCTGAAAAAAAATCTTTAAAGGTTGCAACAGCACCCTTTTCAAGCTGTAAACATGTTTTCAATTAAGTCTTTGTTTCCCAAGATCCATCTAAAAATAAGAGGAAGATAGCTGGATGAATGAGCACCCCAGAGGGAAGCTATGCTAAATCTAAGAACTGGAAGGGAAGAGTCATCAGGTTAAATGTGCAATGGGAAATGCACTTCACAAATAGGCTTTGTATTTCATTGTTTAAAAGCTGTTTAAAGAGGTTTTGTTGGATTTTTTTCTCTAAATTCTGAGATGCAACATCTGCTGCTTTTCAACAGGATGGCTAAGTTTTATCCTGAGGCATGTTGTTATAAACCATATTGCTTCTGTGGGATGTGTTTTAGAGTAGTTCTGAGCAGTTTGCAGATACTGGGACTATAAACTTATATTAATTGGGTTAAAATTAATTCCTTTAATACAAACCTGCTCCAGGCTTTCATTGAAATGGCAGAATGAATCTCTGGATGATTAGAAAAGCAGGTTGTTTGGAAAGGATGTTGAATGCACTCAGAAATTCTCTGAAACACAATCCCGTTTAGAGTGTGGCATAGAACTACAGAGCTCAGTTAAAAGCTCGATGGGTTTGCTGTCTCTTTGATTTATTTTTTTTCTATTAGGATTTTGAATGCGTTGAATGGGCAGGAGGAGAGTTTATGTTTGGGTGTAGGACTTGAAGAATATATTTTCTGTTGAGCAAATGCTTTAGACTGGCAAACCGTATGCATGCAAATAACTTCTAAATTGGTAAGCTGTATTATAACATACCAGAAAGGGAAAGTGCAGCCTATCCTGACTTCTCCTTTCTTTGTTTCCTTTAGAGTGCTTTATATTGGCCTTGCCTGTAACACAGCACGATATATCTACATCTCGTACCTGGAAAATGCCTGGACGGTTCTTCCGATGGAAGTGCTTCAAGGTAAGGCCTTCCAGCACAAGATCAGGTGCTTCCATTTATCTTGTTTTCAAGTGAGCTGTGATTAAGTAAAAAATGTGGTATTTCTCTATTGTAATACCACAAATACCCCAGAAGATGAAGTTTCATAAAACACATAAACCATTGCTGTTTATCCTGGGAAATATTTGACGTTAAAAGGGTGGGTGTGCATTTGATTGTGCACAGTTCTCTGCTTATTCAAACAGAACTGTGTGAGACCAACACACCCTTTAAATAAACAAAGAGACAGAAGCATGAGCTACAAGGGTACACACCTACTGCAAATCCTGCTTGGTGATAAATGTGAACGTCATTAAATGCCAGAGGTTGCAGTCCTTGAAAGGATGCCGCAAAAAATCTCCAAACATAGTCTGGGTCATTCCGTCTCTGTTAACATATTTCAGTTTTCCAGTTCCATCAGTACTTTTTGATGATAGAATTTTTGTTGTAATAGCTAGAGCAGAAGTTCTCTCAATAGCTTTCTGAATGCTAAGACAACTTCTTTAAGAGACATGCCCTTTCACAAACTTATTTACAAGGACAGAGGTGTGGTCTATTGACAAGTAACTTGAGTCCTGTTTTCAAATCCTGTTGTAGAAGTCTGTAAGAACTTCAGTGCAATGTTAAAGTATACATTGTTCTAGCTTAGTTTTTTATGACCTTTTTTGTGTCTTTTTCGTGACCTTTTTTTGTGGTAGGTATCACTTCTCAAAACCATGAAAAAGTGGAATTGTTTTACTTTCTATTTCTTCAATATTTGAAGAGTACCATTTTTTACCATCTTTTTAAAGTCTATATTTTGGTTTTATACAATAATATTTAGAATTTTTTCCACAGATTGTACTTAGAAGTTTCATTCTTCTGTATGCAGCATAACTTGAATTTAAATTAACTTTTTCTACTATACTTACAGAAGTCTTTGTAAGGTAGGCTTTGAGTTACAAAATGCCCTTAGAGAGTACTGTGTGGATCTCTACATACACACAGAGAGATCCATTTGTGTCCTGGCTCCTTAACGTTCTGAGCTAACAAAACCAGTTTATTATATTATAATTGCCACAACAGCAAGCTTCTGAATTTTCTCATTAAAAAAGCCCCCAAACAACTATTGAATTGATGTTTCATTGTTCATACCAAGTGTTAATATAGGAACATGTTAGAAAGAACCTGAAGAATGAGTATGTGTTCTACTCTCACCTGCTCAAACATCTGGAGAAAACAAATGATGAATACAAAGCTTTGGATGTTGCCTTTTAGGTAATCCTGTTTTAAAGATATCCCATATCAAAATACAGGAAAAACTCCTTTTGGTTTCACCTATACAGCCATAAGTTTGTGCCTGGAAGTATCCTATAAGTCATGGCTGAAAAAGACGTTACTTGTACTTTGCATGTGGTTTTTATTCTGCTGAAATTTCAATATGAATTGCACAATGCATAGGTTTGCCTTTACGTACAGCAAAGTATACAGTACACAAATCCTGAGTAATTGAGATTTGAAGAAAAAATTAAGGACCTTCAGAATAATACTTTGTCATAAATGTATCTGCCAGATGTTACCATATTTAGCCACTGCTGAATCATGGGCTCCTTGGTTAATCTGGCTATTTGCAGTTATTTATAGTCAGCAAATGAGAGAGCTAAACCCAAACCAAACCCACGCACAGCTCCCCCACCCAGCCCCAGGTCTCTGTGTTCTGTGTGCCCTTTTCAGCCTGCATCAGACGTCATTTGGTGGTCCCTGGGTGCCCCGTGTGTGTCTAACCACTGCCCCTGCATTTGTGGGATTCCAGTCATCTCATTCAGTTTTGCCAAATGGGAGATCAAGGTTATCTCTTGAGAAGTACTGCTGACTTCCCCCCCCCCCCCCATTTATTCATTCCCTTCCTGCTCTTACCAGTTTTCATCTTTTGTAGAGTTGTTGTTCTTTTTCTGAAGCAGTTCCAAGTCCTGTTTCTTTGTGCTCTGCTTTCTCTCCTGCATAACCGCTGTATTGTCAGTGGCAGTAAGAAGTGATACCTTAATGAAATTTGGTGAGATGAAAGCTCTTACTTTTAAGTGAGCCTGTTGACAGAGGGAAGCAAGAGTTGTAGCTGTTTTCTCTATGTAAGGATTGTATTGAAAACCAGAAAAGAGTAGATTGTGTACAACATGTGGGCACCGTGTGGGCCATCAAGTTGACAGGTCTTTGAAACCCCTCGGTGAAGTCCTTGCTCTAATTGTGCAGAACTTTTTTCCAGGAAGCTGTCACATTCTGTGTAAGCTCCAGTTCCATCAGCTCAGAGGGGTTTTAATGCTAACAGAAGTTTTAGTTGACTTCTGTAAAAAATGTATTTTTCTGTTTAATATGTTTCTGCAATACAAGCAGGATTATCCCCATGTGCTGTTGCTGAAGGGCATGGAGACCTTTGTGGAAGATGACTCTGCAGACTGTGTCTATTGATTGTAATAAGAACCCTGCTATGTTCCAGCTGCTGTTTGTAGATGGGATGAGGACATTGTACTCTCCAAGGAGTAAATGAGGAGATTTAAACTCATTTCTCAATCCAAAGTTTTCAACCACTATGCTGTATTGACTTGCACAGGCAATGTATGAAAATAAGAGCTAAGGCTGAATCTGTAATAACTGAATATTTCAAGACATCCTTGTAAAGCATATATATCTATATATTTTGCACACAAGCAATCTTGTTCATTTGGCACTTAGCTGATAAAATTTTGCTATGCTAGTTAGTTGCAATTTATTGTTCCAGGGCACTGGTCCAGGTTCTCCCATAACAGCTATGCTAGCTCACCTATTTGCATGACAGGAATTTTTTCTAAATTACAAAACTATCTTGTTAACCTGAAAATGAGCTGTTTTCACTTGGCAGTTGCTCAGCAAACTGCAAAACAAGTACTATTCTAAGAAGTGACTCCTACTGATGTTCCAGCAACACAGTTATGTCTAGAGAGCAAAGAGTTTAGCCTTTGGCTGACAATAACTATTATACATATTTCTCTTTAAATAAATTTGGATCCCCAAACCTTCAGTTCACAGTTTATGTATGAATTATCCTAAATTCACTAAAATTGCAAGCATCACTCTGGGGTTGCTGCACTTGTTGGAACTGTTGTGCAGATGATGAAATGGTGGTTAGTGGTTTTAGCAAATGATGTCACAATATATATAGTGAGCAACTTCTTTTAAAAAGAATTGTGGTTAGCAGTAACAGTAATGCAGACCAGACTTCTTATGTAAGTTGTGGTAAAAACTGTGTCAAATAGTTACTATTGTATAAATAATTATGATAAAAATTGCATTATTAATGTACTCATACTAAAATAAAAAGGCTGTGCCTTTAAAGGCAAGTGTAGTGAGCTGATTTAAAGGTATGGATTTGTTTTCAGAGAAACTGAGAACACTGTGTTCTAGTGGGGCTTTCACTGCTAAAGATGAAAACATCCAAGAACCTGTTGGTTAAGTTATGGCCTTTTGTGTTCAGGCAAACTCAGTTCAAATAATTTCTGATGTGTTTTTTATTTTCCTGGCTTTAAGAATTGACTTGCTCCTAAAAGCCAATAAAACTTCATGTTTTATGTTAATTGATGTACTTTCTGAACCAAAACCACTTTACCTATTTTAAATTAGCTCTGCTTTGTTATTGGGACAGCTCTTGGTTGCTATTTGCAATGCATCCATGCATCTGCATTAAAAAAAGTAGAGACTCAGTGAGTTTTAAAACTCTTTAAAATTTTTGCCTAGAAAATCTGTGAGTTTTTAAGCCTTAAACTATAAATGGTAAGGTAATGCAGACTCATTTTAATGCAAGCTTTTTGTTTTTCAATACAGTGATGTTCTAGTACCAAAACCTTGAGAGAGAGATAGATGCACATATATATGTGTAATACCCAAAGCTTGAGGAGTTTTGGGTTTGATTTTGAGTGAATTTGACCTGGACAGCCATGTTAGATGTGTATACCTGCACTATATCAATTTCATATAGTGCTATTTCTCATTTCACCTAAGCAAAATCCACATTATTCTGTATGTTATGAAAATGTGTTTTCTTACTCTTAGGAGTCTTCAGCCCAAATGCCTAAGTAACTATTGATTGTCCAACTGTTCATTACTAAGTCAAGTGTAGAGGACAGAAACATGTTGACTGAATCATCAGTTGTGCCAATATTTGTTTAAAACTGAGGCGGTAGAGCTTAAGAATTGGTAAACTGTGATGACTATTTTTAATACCTCTGAAATAAGGAAAAAAAATCCCACTCAATCTGAGGGTGGCAAAACAGTTCAGGCTTATTTAATGTGTGATGAACTACAAAACTGTTTTGTTTTTCTAACTTCTCCACAACCCTGCCTTTTCCTGTCCTGTTCTTCCCCACTCCACCCCAGGCAGGTGCTCCAAGGCGAGGGCTGCACCTGCAGCCAGCCTCCCACAGTGAGGGTCATGTGCTCGCTGTCCTTTAGCTCTCCTGCAGGAGGAAAAAGTGATCCCAACCCCGAATCTGCCGGGCAGACACTTGAATGGTCTCTGCTGGGGGCTGGGACTGCCATGGGCCGTGGTTGGTGGCACTGAGGACTGGGTTTTTGTGGAGAGTAAGACGGGCAGGAGGGGATTAATTCTTGCCTATGAAATGGCATGGATATCTCAGATACTGTCTGGATTTTATGACTTTTGTGCTGCCTTCACTGTGGTGGTAAGGAGACTGCTGAGAGGCATCAATGCTTTAATTGCCTGCAGCTTATAAAACTGGGATTGTATTCCGAAGGCCCTGGGTCACTATGAAGGCACAATGAATCTGGCAGAGAGACTTGTCTCCTTAGGGACTGTGTCTCCAGAAGAGAACTGAGGTCATCTTAGAGGGAGAAAGAGCTTTTGACAGGCTCTGCAGAAGGAGTTGTCCTGTCTCTGTGGCTTGCTTGCCACTATCACACTACCAAAAGCTGATTTGTACTTCACAGATAGTTGCCACTGGAGGGTTTTTGTTGTTTTTCTCTCTGTGTGCTCCAGCTGGTGAGTGCAGTGGCTCAGATGTTGTGCTGGCACCCTGTGGCCCTGGTGCTCCTGACAATGTCTGCTTTCTGCAGGTGTCACACACGCAGCTATCTGGGCAGCCTGCATCTCGTACCTGAGCGCGGCCGTGCCTCCGGAGCTGAGGACGTCGGCACAGGGAATACTGCAAGGTCTCCACCTGGGGCTGGGCAGAGGATGTGGAGCCATGGTTGGAGGGGTTTTGGTCAATTACTTCGGTAAGGAAAAGTAATAGTGAAAATTTTAGTTTTATTTATTCTGTCAGCTTTAAACTTCTCTATGCTGTAGGTATTGTTTTATGTTAAGGAGTTATGCACTTTGTATACAGGATCATAGAACTTCTAAGGCTGGGGAGGGCCCTGAGATCTCCAGTCCAGGCCCCTGATCAAAGCAAGGTCAGCACTGCATTCAGACCAAATTGCTCATGGCTTTTTTCTGTCAGTGTTCCAGATTGATTCAATATGTTACACCTAGATATTTTCATTATTATGTCAAATACCTGACCTCATCTGTAAGATGAATGAATCCTTTGTGAGAGAATAGGTTGATACTGTAAAGCCTCTCGAACAAATGAGAATCTAATTACTTGCTTAAAAATCCTTTACAAAGCCTGTTGAAGAAGTGATGGGGGAGGAAAATGTAATGAAACAAGCTAATAAGAGTCTACATTGGCAATAGGTAGCCAAGAAGCACATAATGCTGACTCATTTTATTTTATTAAGTAAGTAGCTTCTCAATTTAGGAAAAAAAAATCTCATTACAGGTCCTGCTGCCACATTCAGAGGAATAGGGATGGCTTGTTTAGTGATTCTGCTTCTGTTTGCACTGATCCAGTGGATGTTGGTTCCTGATGAAGAAGAAGGTAAATGTTCATGTCATAGAGACATTACAGAATTAGAAGTAGTGAAAAAAAGATCTCTCTGTAGCTGCTCCTGCAGCTTTACTTTTGTATGTTTGGCGTCTTAACTCAACTGATTTTGACAAAACAGTTCATTTTCAAGTGGGAAGTTTTTGTCCTGAGCAATGAAGAAATTGAAGTGGTATGCTGCTGCTGCTGCAAAAGGGCAGCATTGGGTTCTTGAGTGTCCATAGAAGGAAAGCATGATAGATTTTGCTGCCTGTATGTCCTCTCAGTTCTGAGAATCCTTAGGTTAGTCTTCACAGCTGTAGTGAGTCATTTCAGTTGCATCAATTTGTTAAGGTCACCTCAATCCCACTTTGTGCTCTCATATTCTGCCAGTCGAAGCCACCTGATAGAAATTGTAGAGGTGGTTTCAGAGGACAAAAAATTTTATAGATTTTTTTTTTAAACCTGAGATATCTCCCCTCTGGTGGAACTTGAACTTTTAAATCTCTGTCTTCATCAATATAAAGGCTAACCAGAAACTAAATACTTGGAGCAAAGTTAGAGGTTTACCATGAATATAATTCTTAAAAGGACAATAAAACTCTGGCTGACTGTGAAAATTCATGAATTTTTGAGCTGCTTTTTACCCAAATACTTTCCAGTATGAGTTTTGAGGATGAAATGAAAGTTAGTTTTCTTTAGCTGGAATATTAAATTAACTAGTTATCAAGCTGTCTGTACTGAAGTGTTCAAATATGTATTTTGCTAGTAATTTCTTCACCTGTGTTCAAATTATAATGGCAACAAATGGAAAGGTGAAAAGGCAATTTGCTGCTTCACTTTCCCATCAGCATTCAGTTAATTACACATGAATCTGCAAAAGGCCAGTTTGTTCATAGTGGCCTTGTTCTCTTTGTTTCTGTCTTTGGTTTTCATTTAATACACACTACCCATTTTAACAGTGTGTATGTTAATTTAAAATATTACAGTAATTAGGCTTCTTTCAAGCAGACCAGTTGGATGAGTAAAATGAAGCATGTGGTCAAGTGTGTACAGAATTAGTCTCTTCATTTCTTCACTCCTTGAGAACATCCAGCCCTTGCTTAAAATACCCAGTACTATCTAGGAGTTTGTAAACCAAATGTAATTTTATAATTTTGAAGGAAAATATGTTCTTAATCTGTAAAATATTTTCTTTGGGAAATTTTTTTTCAAAGTTTACAGAATATGTTTTTACAGAGAGCACAGAGCTATTGCTGAAAATTTCCCACTTTTACTAAAAATCTGTTTCATTATTTTTGTATGAATACTCTGGCTCTTCAAAATTGTAAGGCACATTGGGTTGGGTCATGGCAGTCATTTTATGGATGACATTTCAAGATAGTTACAAAAACTATTACAGTTTATTGGAAGACCTGAGATGTAAAGGTCTCTTGGGAGGATTTCTTCCTTTACCTGAAAGTCTTTGACAGATACTTTGTGTCTTCACTGTGTGACCATCCTCCATTCTTGTCTCACTAACTGCATAACTCCATAGGAACTCTTTGCTGGGGACAGCTGGAGTTTTTCGTGCTCCTCAGCCCCGTGCAGTGGCACAGCAGCTGCTCTCATCAGGCACCACCACGTTTCCCTAACCAGACTGTGCTGTGTCTGGCTCCTGGTGGCTCGTGCCAGTGTTCTGCTTTCAGGGCAGTGATAACCACAGTGTGAAAGCAAGGAACACTTCATGCTCATTGTCTGCTTCAGGGTTGTTCTTTTTTTAAGCTTGTTGGCTTTGCCAGTGATGATTTTGTTTTAAACTTCAGAAAAGACAATGCTGGCGGAAAGGATTCCAGTGCCTTCCAGTCCTGTTCCCATAGCAACTATTGACCTTGTGCAACAGCAGTCGGAAGATATCATGCCTCGGACTGAGCCCAGACTCCCTCCAAAGAAAACTAAACACCAGGAAGAGCAAGAGGATGTGAACAAGCCTGCCTGGGGCATCAGTTCTTCTCCATGGGTCACCTTAGCTTATGCTGTCTACCAGATAAAAGAGATGGTTAAACTATCCAAAACCAATCCCACTCCTGAGAATCAGCCTTTACAGGTAATCTTCTAATGTTCAGGAAGTTCTTATGTAATTTTAGCTGCTTTAAAACCTTTATAGCTCTGTAAATCTGTTAGTACCTGGTAGGTATTTTCTGTCAGCTTGTAGTAAAACTGGACTTGTGACACAGTAGATGAAATACTGCATGAAATAGAATTGTTTTCTGTGTATAATGTAGCAGGAAGAACTTTGCAAGTAGTATCTTCCTGAAGATGGTAGGAGGGACTCTATTTTAGAGACTTGGATATATTTGGATTCCCTTTAAGTTTACATTTCTTTTCATATTAGTTGGAATCTGCAGGTTATGCATTTTGTAAAACTTACAAGGTGATAATTGAACACGAAGATACACAGCTTCTTAACAGACTGTAAAATTATTTTTATTTAGTTCTGCTAAGATGATGCTGTCAGACATGTGTATGGCTGCTGATTGGATACAGAACCTTCTTTTCAAATTAAGTCAATCTCTTTTTTACCTAGAGTTACACCAGATAAGAGCCATCCTGGGACTGAAAAATATCTGGTGGCTGGTGCTTACTGTGCACCATTACCCTTCTGTTCAGTCTCCCCACAGAGCAGCTTGCAATAGCAGCCTCAGTGGTTGGATGGGCTTGGATCTTGAACTTGTAATGCTCTGGCCATGCCTTTCCAACTGGAGCTGGAGCACACTGCTAAGCCAAGTAGGGAGGTGCTGTCAGTGAGGGTTTGGAACAGCAGGGTCAGTCTCAGCCCTGTGTTTACCTGTCTGAAGTTCAGGGTGGGTGAGGTTCCTTCTTGCACCCAGTAGGCGTAAACACAGAAATGCTTTTTCCACAAGTGCTGTGTTTAGAAATGGGTAATTTGGGATGTGAATGTGAATCAGCAGAGCTGGGTGTAGGAATTTCACCTGGTCAGTGACCTCCTGCCTTTCTTACTTGACTTTATTCTTGGAAATGTGTTAGAGGTGGGCTTTAGGTTGGCTGGGGCTTTTGTTTGTTTTTGACCTTTCCAGAGTCAAAGAATGTGAGTTGAAGATACCACAAGGTCTCTGACATCAAAGTAATGTGTCCAAGCAAACTGCTCAGTTTCCCATTGCAAATGTCCTCAGGTTAGTGTAAGCTGCTCTCTGTTAAATCAGAGCCAAGAAGTTACACAGAACTCAGGCAATGAACATGGCAAGAAAATAATGTTTTGCAGGTGTGTGGTGTCTGAGATTGACTTGTCCAGCACTGCCAGACACGACCCAGCTGCTTCCCTGAGCACTGTGAAGTGCCAGAAGGGCTTTTGTGCCTGTTCTCTATGGCACATGTTCCCTTCACAATGCTTTTATTCCTGTAGAAATCCAGTGCTGATACAAAAGTACTTCTTGACAATGTGCCAAAGTTCAGTGCACCAAGAAAATGGTACCATTTTCTTTGTCACGTGTATTCTCCAGAATTTCTCGTCTGTTTCAGTGCTCCAGGAGGACAAACTTGCTTCAGAATATTTCAGGTTTTGTGCTCAGTCATTTATTTTAGGCTGATGATATTAAAATACTGAAACTAGGAAAAGGCTACCAAGCTGTCTTACTAAATTTGTTAAATAGCTTCCTTAAAATGAAAATCGATCATTTGGAAGAAGGGTCAGTGCACAGAGAATCAGTGACAAAAATGATTCCTTCTTATTTCATTAAGATTTTGGATCAGTTTGCTTCTGCTTGCTCATAGTCCTTCAAACAAAGGGACATACTAGCCTTATTCTCTATGCTTCAGTGCAAAACAAATAATCATAGGCAGTGCATCATCTTCTAATGAAATGTGTTAGTGTGGAGATTTGCTGTTTCAGCCCTGGGAATGTAACTGGTGCTCTTATGTTCCCTGATAAGGCTTGTTTGAGAGGACTGGATAGATTTGTACATCAATACAGCAAAAATTCTGCCAGTCAGAAAGTCTCAGCAGTATCTTGGGGAGGATGGGATCAACTGAGAAAAGCTGTATTGAAGAAGTGCAGGGGAAAAAAATAAAAGTTATAGACTTGCTTAGTCAAAAGAATTATCTTGTCTAAACACTTTGAAGTTCAGTTAATTGTTTTTTTCCCCTTGAAACACAAGTTTGTTTTTTGCATGCTTCTTGGGAAAGTGCAGTTAGGAAAAGATATGGAAGGTAAGCTGCTGTCTGCTTGCTATTAGTGTCATCTGGATTTAAATGTACTACTTTTGCTTTGCTGCTTTAAATTTGACTTGTTATGTTGCATTCAAAGCAAGTGCTTTGTGACGTTCCAGCAGTGCCTGAATGCCTCTGGGGGGTGCCAGTGGGGACAGTGCCCTGAGTATTTATGTTGACTTTTTGTATGTAATCCTTTCCCCTCTTTTTAGAAAACCAATGAGAATTGCAGTGCTTCATCAGCCAGCTCAGCAAGACAACCCCAAAATCCAACAGATTCTGAGCAGTCCAGAAATTGTTCGGCACCAACACCTACAGCACCATCAGATTCCCAAGCAGATGGCAACCATGTGGTGTCAGATCATGCTGCTCAGCCTGCTGCTGCAGGGCCCTGAGATGCGCTCATCTTACCAAATCCAGTGCATGGAATTCTGCTTCTCACCTGGGAAACGCTGGAGTAGGAGCTCAAAAGTAGGACTTCCTTCATCTTAACAATCATAATGTGATGCAGTGCAAGCTTTTAACTATATAAAGAATATTCATATGACTACACAGAGCAACATGAGCAGGGAAGCCAAAAGGTCGGATTCTTGAGGGAAGTGATGTGGCCAGATATAATGGTAGGAAGAATTCTCAGCTGCTTTGCTAAAGCTGAGTCAAGCACTCTGAAATTTCTTTGCCATCTGTGGAAGAAAGGGAGTTCGCTCCTCATTTGTTGAGGCACAGTGTGTCTGACTTGATTGGATAATTTTTTTTTCTTTAAATTTATTCCCAAATCAAAATTAAATTACTTTTTAAGAGAATTTCCCTGAATAATCTATCAGAAAATACCAGATCTAATAATTCTAGCAATGTCATGAAACTGTCTCTGGAAAGATTTCTTAGAAACAGTAGCTTAAGAAAGCGTACGTTAGTATTATGGTGAGGGATGAAGTAAACCACGTGCATATTCAAAGAATATGTTTTTGAAGCTAATGTTCTGTTGTTTGAGATAGAAGTTTAGTTCTGCAAAGCAAAGGTTTTGAAAAGGCATTTTAGTGCAACACAAAAGCTGGAGGAAAGCTTCTGAAGAAGTTACCCTCTGTGCTTGCAGCCCTGCAGGTGGGCATAAGGTGGTGTGCATTTGGGTAATTTTAGGTTTGATGTTATATTGAGACAAGAATCTTTGATCCAGATTGCACAGCCTGAGATTGATCAATGATCTTTTTGGGTTTTTTATTTCATCATCTATACAGGGGTTTATTTAATGCAGTGTAGTTATTATGGTTATTTATTAAGAAAACAGTAAGCTTTAAGTGCCTAGGGAAGGTGGGGGGGTAGGGTGGAATCACCTAAAAATCTTAAATGTTTAGGATTATAGGGGCAAAGTAGTGAATGCAGAAATCAAGTAGAGTGAGAGATTCTCAGGAGGAAGCAAATGTAACTTAACTGCAGTATGTTTAGGAAGTTACTTTGCCCAATGTCAAGACACTGGAGGACTTTGGATTATGTTTTGTTATGATTCTTAATACTGTCTGCAGCCAGCTCGTGCTGGTGCATAGTGAAAATTGCTGCTGGAGGGAAATCCTTGGGCTCAGGGAAGAGTCGGGGGGGTTTAGTCAGGACACTGTTTTGGCCCGTTTTCTTAGATGAGCAGCTTGTTCCTGGGAGATCCTGAGCACTCTGCTCCCATGGGACTGGGGAGCACTGCTCAGCTGCCCTCCTGGAAGTGAGATGTGTGTGAGGTACGAGGCCTTCTGTGGGGAAGGTCTGGGGGACTGAGCCAGAGGCAAGGCCAGCAGGAGCCCAGAGTCAGGGAGAGGAAGGTGGCAGCAGCTGAGCAGGAAAGGGGGTGCACAGGTTTACCCACTTTGACATCTGTTAGCTTGACTGAAGGGGTGTCCCATAGCTGTGCTTTAGCTGTGCTTTTAGAACAACCCACGTTCTGGCAGTGCCTGGGACCAACACCATAGACAATAAAAAGAAACATCAATGACTAGCCACTAGTTACTTTTTTTGCACTTGAACTTAAATGTACTGTACTCACATAAATCCTCATGACTTGTCTAAGTGTCCTTTAAAATCAGAAATGTATTTATTGTATGTTTGTATAACTTGGGGGAGAACTAAAGACTGAACAGGTGACAGGACAGAAGGATGCTAAAAATCATCTTGAGGCTAACCAACCATTTGTTGAGTTCATGCTGTATGGTGTTACCTCAGCTGCTACTGCATAGCACCTGGATTGTGAAGTGAAGAGCTTGTACACTGTGTTTACACTTCAGAATTGTGTATTTGAAATGCCTGCTCTTTTTGGAATTGTATAGTCATTCTATGTTGCAAAATGGACATGTACACCTGGATTTTGATATTTGTGAAACTGTAAAAACTGTGGTAAGAAATATAAAATATCCATAACATATTTAATACATGAACCTTTTATTTGTTCATATTAGTATCAGCAGTGAACATAACCAACCTGAAGTGAAAATAATTCAGTGATAATGACTTTTTACTAAAGTCACTGGAGGATGCTGAACCAAGAGCCTGGGCACTACTCTTGCACTGTGTTAAAATGGTATTTGATAATAAAATCTGCCTGCAGGCACCAATTCCCTTCTGTGGGGTGCAGGGACTGTAAAGGACACAAACCAATGTGCATTGTAAAGTGGTCAGTGTGAAAGAGTGCAGGGATCACTGTGAACACCACAGAGAAAAATGTAACATCCTTTGTGAAGGGAGAAAGGGAAGGGTAAGAGTTAGGGCAATGGATTAATGCTTAGATTCTGTTCCTAGATTTTCTAGCTGAAAACCAAAACAACAGTACTTAACAATTGTGTTTCAGTAAGGCTGTCACATACCACAGGAGCACTGTGCAAGTGAACAGGGTTCCAGTGACAGCAGCTGGTTTTGGTAGGTTTTGTTTATGGAACCTTTCAGTGTTGGAACAGGCTTGGGAGGATTTTTAAAGTCACTATTAGCTACCCATTAAGGTAGCCATCATCTTTCTCCTGTTGCTGCCATTCTGTTTTGCATGCATTTAATAGTTTCCTGCTGTGCTTTGGATAGTATTTACCCATCCCTGCCAAACGATGCATCCCACAACTACATACAGCGTGAGTTGATTGCGCTTTAACTTTTTTCCTTGTTGAAGAAGGTGTACCTGGTATTCTTCTAAAATGTGTAATTACCTAAACTAAGTGTGGGGGGGCTGTTCCATTTAACATATTGCTTAGGTAAAATACTACCTTGATGTATAATCTGGGCTACTGTACGTAAATACATGTTATGTACTTACATGCCTCCACATTATGGAAGGGTAATCATCACTACCTCACTACAGAGAGGACATTCAGAAAAACTGTCTGTTTAAGCTCAGACAAATCTGATTCTCTTACTTGGCCTCGAATTGCTTGGATGGGAGTTCTTGGCTAACTATGAAGTACACTGAAAAAAACCTCTGTACTTCAAAATATGCAAAAAACATTTAAGACATCTCTTTGAGTATCCTTTGCCTGATCTGTAATGATTTTAAGTACTCCGTTTTCATGATGATGACACAAAGTAAAATAAATCTGATTTAGTCTGTGGTCATTGTTCAGGGGGGAGTTTTCACTCCTCTCCTAAACCAGCCAAGATAATGAGACCTTCCTCTGTTTTCACAACTGCTTGTTGCTAGTGCCAGAGCCCCCCAAGCCAAACTGGACTTCCTGAGTGTGGATTATCTGTGGATTTGGTAGCACCAGCCTCTCTTAGGGGTGAGTCTTGCTGCTAGTAGCCTTCCTAAACAGAACTCTTGCTCTGGTTTTGAATGTTATTGACTTAACAGCGAGTGCATTTTGGATCACCTGCTTGACATGGCTTTTCTCTGCTAAACATGCTTTAGATTCTGCATAGGTACTTAAAATTTTATGGCACTAAAGGGTGTTAAGTGTCTCTTTACTGTAAAATGGAAG
The DNA here is from genome assembly GCF_017590135.1 of Pyrgilauda ruficollis. Taxonomy (NCBI): domain Eukaryota; kingdom Metazoa; phylum Chordata; class Aves; order Passeriformes; family Passeridae; genus Pyrgilauda; species Pyrgilauda ruficollis. The sequence continues at coordinate 1,390,467 of NW_024530044.1, forward strand.
TGTTTCTTTTAAACTGAAGCAATATAAAGGAGAAAAGACCACATCAGTAAGGCTTTAGGGCTTTCAAGCACCAACTCTGAGTCCTTTGTTACACAGAGGAGCTCTTGGATTATGGTATGGCCGCACTTTTTAGCACCATTGGAGGTAATGGGTTTTGTCCCTGCTGCAGCAATGGACAAGGAGAACCCAGGACAGCACCTGCACTGCTGAAGTCATGCTGCACCACTAGGCATGTTACAAAGAACAGACAGCCCTTTTAAAGCAGACAGATCCCAGTCTGACATGCCCTTCTTGAGCACCAACTGCTCCCCACTGCTTACAGTTCCCGGTGGGTTTGTGAATTAATCAGAACTAACGGTCTTTTGTTTTCTGCAGTTTGTAGGACAGTAAAGGAAAACAGCAAAGTTTCTCTGAGAAGAGAAGAATACAGGGAGGGACAGTCTAAAGAACAAAAGAAAGAAATGACATCTGCAGGTGGATGAACTGAGGTACACACACTACTGTCTAGCCTAGGACTGTGTAAACATGAGCTGAAAGACACGTGACTGCCTAAATTTCTCTGTGGTCCTCCCCACTTCTCCTGTGAGAAGTCCCACAGATGGCTGAGAAGGGAAAGGTAAAAGGTATCTTCCCTCATTGTTTTACCAGAAATTATTTTCTGCTTCTTAACTCAGTGAACAAACTACTGAGTACTCTGAGGCCAGTGGAGCTCTGAGTGGGTTATCTGCTTTCCCAGTTCCAGGCTCACAGCAGCACTCTGGCTCTGCTAATAGCAGTTTCTCCAAGCAGCTGACACAGCCTTTGTGGCCTTTTTGGGGCTCTCCAGAGGCCTGGAATAGACAGCAGGATCTGCCTGAGGTGAGCTGACACTGAAACCAAAGGCAATAACAAAAATGTTTAGGGATGGAAAACCTCTCCTAAACCATTGTCAGAGGTGGAGAAGCAGAGGGCTAGAGAAAGGCTTAGCAGAAGATCTGTACAAGAGCGAAGAAAGTATGTAAATGAACTGAGACTTGGAAAGAACAAAATGCAGTGTAACTACAGCAGAGGTCAAGAACAGAATAATATGGGCAGAGGGTGAAAAGTCAGGCAGCGTTGAGGAGCAGGGGAGCTTAAAACCAAAGGCAGAGGCAGTATGAAGCTAACAGACCAGCCCAGCCAGAAGAGGAAACAAACCTCGTTCAGCTGCATCAACTCACTATAAAAAGTCTCACAACAAACACAATTTATCGACAATCTAACAGCATTATCAGAAGTCTTGACACAGAGGGTACTTAGTAAAAGGAGAGTATTAAAAATGGCTTTTCCTCCCTCTAGTGCTCAGCACAGAGGACTTGATGATGGAAAGGGCCAAAACAGATTCTGTTTACTAGAGGTAGTGTCCTTGGTAAAAGAAGGCATCCTGGTGGACAGGCTGTCTCCAGTACTTGCCTTGGAAATGCACAATGTTTGTTTCCCTCGTGAAACTTCCCATAGCATGGGATTCCTCTTCACTTGAACAGCCCCTATGGTAATCAGGTAACATTGGTGATAGAGGAAACAGTTTTTTTCAAAAATTCTTCTTTGTCCACCAGCAACCACAAGAAAAGGCCAAGTGTGAGTTCTCATTCTGTATCCTCCCTTTCTAGGAGAAGTGTGTTTTTTGTCTCTTTTTTTCTGTTGTTGTTATTTCTGAAAGCTCAGAGCAGCTCAGTAGCATATGGAAATGGAATTTGTGTATGCATTTCATTTTCATTCTCCTCATCTTCTTCATGGACAGAATTGGCTGGCTCATCTTGCTCAGACTGTGCCCTTGTCTCAAACAGCTGCTCTTCCAGGAAAAAGCTCCCAATGCCATACTGCTCATCATGCGCCTTTGTTTCTGCAGGTGAGATGTGGGGAGATCCCAGAACAAAAGCTGCAAACCTGCCAAATTTTTAAAGGGAGAAGTTATCAGCTGGGAAATTAAAAGAAGAAATAATGTAAATTCTAGGAGTATTGCTATTTAGGAAGGAGTGTTGTAAGGACATCCCTACAGGCAGTGCAGATGAGGGGAAGTCCCAATAATGGGTGGCAACAACTACAAAGACTGTTTTTCCCAGCTCATCTTTTCAGTATTTTCTGTAGAAGTAACTTTTGCTCTTCTGGAAACCATCTGCAAGGCCTTGTGACTAAGCAAGAAGATCTAACTTTGTTTTCACATCTTGTCAGTACTTGCAGGGTAATCCAGAGTAAGCATTTGTACAGCGGGGTAGTTGGTACTTTAGCTTCTAAAAATAAAGATGTAGCATATTTGAGACAAAGGCTGTAAGAATTCAGGTGTGTTGATATTGCTAATGCAAGGAAAAAATGGCAAGAATTCTGCACTCCTACATTGGATGTAGTCACCTTGCTGCTGGTGCTGCGTGTACACTGTGGGCAAGCTGAGCTCAAGTCTTCCCAAAGAATTCCTGCCTCTGGTGAAGCTGGAGCTGCAGACTGGGAATTCTGCAGCTGCTCCAAGTAAATGCCAGAACAAAGCATGAACTTAGCACTGTCCCTATACTGCAATCCCCCACAAATCTTCCTTTCAGTGGGCAACTCCATTGAGGAGAGAGAACGGAGCTGGAGGTTTCTGGCAAGAGTGTTGGAACAGATGGCAGTTCTGACACCTGGGTAAGTGTCGACAGCATCAGAGAAATGTATGAAGAAGGAAATGCAGCTATATTCTGGAGTTCTGGTAAACTGATCAATAATTTACATTTCTGTGAGATGAATGTCGTCACCTCACTGTTCTTGGGAGCTCTGTTAGTCTAAATGGGGAACAGGTTTGCCAGGGATGAACCACAGTCTGATGCTTAATGGGAGCTGGGAGGCGTTCTCCAAATATGATTGCTGTTGGTTCTCCTTTTTATTTCCCTTTTCACAACCAGTGAACAGTCTATAACAACTCTATTAATGAATTGATGGCTAGAAAATAAATGTCTCAACTTGTTTTGTACATTTGGTGGTATTTAGTTGTACAATACAACAGTAAGCTTTCACTTTTTTATCTCTCCATCATTCTAAAGAAGGCAAGCAGCTTAGAAAGTAAGATTGTTTAACAGTAAATCTATAAAACTTGGCAGAGAGGCTGTCTGCGTGCCAGTCCAAGGAAGATGAAGATTCTGAAACTGGGTTTAACTTGTTACTGAATAAATTCCAAACTGACTGGGGTTCCTTTAAAATCGTGACACTTGGTTCTGTGGCAAGGACTAAGTCTTTGGGGCTGGCTAATACATGAAACTCTGCTCTGATCTCTTCAAGTTTTTGTTTTGACGGGAATACACTGTTATGATTAATTTTATATTCTGCAGGGTTTTCTGGCTTTGCTTGCTTGACCCTTCCTGACCTATATTTGTCTTAGGTTTATCTCTTAAGCTATACATGGCACAGCTCTTCTACCTGTTCTACTTGCTCATTGCAGGTATTGATTTCTTTCTCTGTATTCTTAGTCTTACATAGTGATACTTCAATAATAGGATTCCCTGACTGTGCAGATTTGCAGTTGGAGAGCTTAATATAGGTAATATTTGAGTTGGTATCTTCACTGTGCCCCAGTTTTACACCACAGAAGAGGGCACCGCTCTAAAACCTGGAGCAGGGCAATTTCACTGATTAGAGAGCCACCAGGGTCACTGCAAGAGCTTACAGAGGCACTCTAGAAGCCTTTAAGTTCTATGACCATGAATCAGCTGTGAAGGTCTGCAAACTCCCAAGAGTAATTTGTGGTCAGGGAGGAACAAACAGAAATTGAATGCCACCAGTAAGTAATACCCTTGAGAGGTGTGGCTGTGGTCCTGAGTGGGATGTGCAAGAGAAACACACCTGGAACAGTGCCTGAAGTGGCATTTATGTCTGCAGTGTGTTTAGGTGTGCAATGTGTTTCCTGTTTTAGAGGAGCCAGGTTTTCTTACCTGTGTGGAGCCTGGAGTTTGGATACAGCTATCCATGATGGGAAGTCAGGGCTCCTGCAGAATGAGCGCAGCTCCTCCAGAGCTCTGATAGTTTCACTCTCACCTTGTTCTCGATATTCCTCTTCAGTAAGGTATTTAAACACCAATTTTTTTGATTTAAAGTGATGCTTCATTTTTCTGGAACAAAATTAAAATAATCAGTATTTATGAAGTCTTCTGGCAAGTAATTATCTGCCCTTTTTCTCTATACCTGCTATTAACATGCATTAGTCACCTCTACCCTTTTAAGAGAACAAGCTGCATTCTTACATTTTAAGGTAAGGTATGTAATGTTTGCTAGCCTGTTTACCCTAGGTCTTAACCAAAGCTGTAGAATTTCACATGGTATTTAATGAGCTTTAGATCAGGTCCTTATTGTGTATGCATGGACTAAAATCTCACAGAATTAGAGATGGCTGCTTGCTCAGCCATTTTTAGGTGCAAAATGTGTCTGTGCAGAGACATGGGCTGAATCAAAACTCAGTCTGCATATGCTACTTCAAAGATAAGCAATGCTCTAAGCCTGTTGTGAGTTGTTTGTGTTGTTTACTAGCTAGCTTCTCTTAAATCTTGCTGTGAATTACAAAACTGAGTAGTCTGAGGCCAAAATGTTTACAATCCGATGGTTTTTTAGCTGCTGCGTAGAGATGTATAATATAATTAGATTTAAATTAGAAAGCATGCCATGTTCTGTTTCCTTCTGTCAACTGCTTTCAATTTCAATGTTGTGATGAGTTAAGATAAGCAAGGGATGAATGCCCATAAAACTTTCAGCTCTGTATAAAAACACCTGCTCCAACAGCAGCAGCAGCATTCAACTTTCCTCCTTATATCTCCTTAAAGCAGAGAACTGTAGTCGTTGTGTAGGTCAGATGGTGAAGGATCTTGCTGGCTCAGTGAGATCCACTGTTCTTAACAAGAAATATTGCAAGACTCTAAATTATTTTCATATATTTGCTGCTCTGAACTGTGTATCTGGCATCGTGGCCTCACAGTTTGGTGCTGTAGCTTAAGGATTTTGAAACAGAAAAATTCAAAAGCCCTTACTCTCCTAAGAGAGATTACCTGTAGAGCTGTATTTCTTTATAGAAGCATCAGTTCATGAAAACCAAAAAGAAAGAACTACATGGAGAATAAGCTACAATGTTTCAGAGTAAAACCTGAAAGTAAAGTAAAAGTGAACTTGTGGCCACATCATACTGATTCCAGTGTTCTGAACCTGCTTACAACAGGTGCTGATCTTACATGTTGCTTTTGAAATCGCTGTTGCTCCTCAGCTGCAGGCAAAAATTGGTCTACAACAAATGATAAATTCTCTCTAAAGTAAAAAAGCTTCAACTCAGGCCACACTTCAGCATGTAAAAAAAAGAATACACGACTAAAGCAATATGTTTTTCAAAACGAAATAGTGTGTATTAAAAAAAACCAAAACAAGCCGAAATTATTTGGTTTTTATTATTTTGGTTATGCCAGTTCTAGCCTTTGCCTCTTCCTACTTCTCTGCAGTTCAGCAAAGTCCACAGCTATGGAACAGTCTGTACTAAAGACTCTGAAGCTGGACGCCATCCATCACTGAAGGTAAAAAACAGATGTCAATTGGCAGGGCTTTTTAGAATCTTCATTTGAGTGTTGCACTTGTGCTAAAACATACTTCAAATTCAAGGATGAGCAAACACGTTGTTCCTGTATTGCTACTGCAAACACTTAGCAAGTTAAGGTCTACCTACTGCAAGCAGTTCCTGTTCCAAATCCACAATGTAAGTGGGCCTCTAGGAATACCTCCATAGTTCTGATAGATTGCTTCTATGAATGACAGGGAGAAAAACTAAAACCATGGAGAACAATATTTTGTGGCCATGTGATTTCAGTCTCTGAACTCTCCTCAAGCTCCAAGGACTATCACTTTTGAACAGCTGCATCCTGGTGATGGTACAGTGTTTTATCCCTAAGATTCCATATGAGTTCCCTGCAGCTTCTCTCACTACATGTCAAGCCAAGGCAGTATTGCTGCAGTCTCATCAATCAAACAGAAATGTTCTGGTTGCCATATGCTGTGGACTAGAAGGTGCTACATTTGTCCTTAAGAACACAGTCATACTTCTCCATTATCCACAGAACAAAACTCGTGCTTAAAACTGCCAAGTGGAAAATCATTTCTGTGTCTCTGGACCTTAAACCTTTCCTAAGGCAGTTTTTACATCTGGCAAAATTCTGAACTAGTACTTGAAATTCCTACACCATTATTGAAGTGTAGGGTTTTTTTCATGATCAGCTTCCAGTATTGAATAGCTTCCAGTATTTCCTGGTTCTCCCAGGACTTTGACATTCACAAACAGACACAGACCTGGCAATGTGACAGGCAGCACCGAGGGGGTAACACAGGCCTTTGGAGCAGAGGCTGACTGCTATGACTGCATAAGCAACTTGAGGGATGGTGACACCAAAGTAGATCAGGACAAAGGCTGTTAATTGGAGCGTCCATGTGAACAAGGTTATGCTGAGCTCTGTGGTCAGTGGCCCGTGCTGATAGCAAATGGCAAAGCTGGTAATCCCAACAGCCAGAAAATACCCTGTAGGAACAGAAAAGGACATGGAGAAAAAAATGCAAACTATTCCTATAAATTTAGCTTTGTTTCACAAAGCTTGCAGCTGCTGTGAAGGGCAGCCTACTGATTCTTGTGTTATCTTAGAGACATGATGTTTATGTGTTTTCTATTTCCAAAGTGTGCCAGGAGTTCACAAGGTTATCTGAACAGCTTTTAGCCAATGCTGTGGGCTGCACATGAATTCTCAAGGCAGGTGCCAGATCAATAGGTTTGTCAGCCCCTGCAGCCACATCCCATTCCCAATGTGTGCGTCCATTTCCCACATCCAGAAAAACTGCAGACCAGAGGAGCTGCCCTTTTGCTCTTCCAGGGAAAGTATGTAACGAGCAAATAAATGAATAAATACTGCAAGCAAAATCTGCAGTATATTAGAACTAGTCCTCTACATCAAACTCTTTGTTCAATGATACAATGTGAGTAAACACTCATTTGAGTGGATTAGGAACCTTTAGAATATTTCAACATCTATGGCTTAGGAGAAAATAGAACTCTATATGAGTCACTTGATTTTTTATGGGCAGGTATTCATCTGATCACTAAATTAAACCAAAATCTGCAGCACATTTCTTGGTAATTTTCTTACCCAACAGGTAGTTTTTGTGTTCAGACCACCACCACTGTATATTCTCTTTGAAACAGTAAATAAAATAGAGAGAGACCATCCAGGAGCCACTCATTAAAATCCAGAAGGTACTGTGCTAGAAATTAAAAAAAAAAAAAAAAAAAGAAAGAAAGAAAAAAAGGAAAAAAAAAAAAAAAAAGAGTAAATAAAACTCCATTAAAAAAATTCAAGCCAGAATCAGGACTATTGTTTCCAAAGGAACTCACAGGCAAAAACAGATGTGAAATTCTTTAGACCTACAGGGTTTGAGACTTCCACTGCACAGTCCTCTGCATGCTACAACACAGTATCAATTCCAAGCAGAGAAACTGCATCCCTGTACTTGTGTATCATGTCCCAATGTCACAGTATAACCATACTGACATGTGTTCCCAATTAACATATCTCAGCAATATTATGGGAATGCACAAGCTTTATAAAACTAAAGAAAAAAATTCACATCTGCCTGACAATGAATTGTCTTTGGTGAATGGAAGAGAATCTTAGTTGCCACTGTATTTTTATTTAGATTGATTCACAGATTCAAAGATAAGCTTAGCTCCAGTTCAATGAAAATAATTTATGTTTCAGAATGAACTCTTCTTGTACATCACCAATGCCTGTTCAGTTTAAACTCAGGAGGAAGCTAAACAGAACTTGACTCTGACCTAACTCTATTTACTTGATTCAAGCAATCCTGCAGTCATTTCAGTGCAGTTACCTGGCCACAAAACCAGAACAAGGTCAGAATCTGGCTCTGCACTGTCCCTTCTTGTTTTAGGATGAGTACTATTATTTTGTTTCATAAATGTAGATTTACCCTTGGAATAAACCTTTTAAGTGTCAACAGGACAAAGACTAGCAGAGCAAGAACACCCAGTATTATTCCAGAAAGGTAAAAGAACTTGGCACTCCTGTAAAGAGAACAAGAGAGAATATGGTGAGAAGTATCATCTGTAATTGCTTAAGATGCCAACATTTGTAAAAACAGCAGTGATGTTCAATAAGAACTTAAATCAGCTGTAAGTTAGAGTTGTAGTTATATGGTTAACAGGCCCAGTTCAGGTAGTCAATCTGTGTAAGGAAAAATTCCCAACAGATAGTTAAGGTCACTGGAGTTGTTAACAGGTTAAGAGACTGTGCTGGGGTTTTTTAAAGCTCACGCTACTTCTGATTGCATTGACCTTCTAGGCTCTAGTACACAGAAGAAAATGAAATAACCAATATGGTTCTGTACTGCTAGAGAAGTTTTATTTTAATTTAAAATGCAGAAAATGCTCCACAAACTCACAAGTTTTTTTTCCTAAGCGTATGCATTTTTAAATTTCATCTTAATTCAGAGTTAATGCTATAAAACCTATTGCTGCTCTGCTTGTTTTAGAGGTGCCTCCTGACAATTATTTTGTGACTCACTTTGCTTTGAAGTTGTGGGCACATATTTTGCTCTAACAACCGAGTATCCTCCCTTACGTGCTATGCAAAATGTGCAACAGAAGAAAGGCTGGCACAAAGGAGGGGGCAGAAGAGGCCCCAGATGGACTTTATCCTAAACATTTCCCCCCAAGGAAAGGCATCATTAATGATCAGCATTATTTAGCATTCAGCTATCCTCAGTGGTCTACAAAAGGGAAAAAGGACTTTTCTGGTCCACACGCTTGCCCAGTAAGGATTCTGGTGTCCCCCAGTGCAGGAAGCTTGGATACAAAAACCCTAACATAGCTGACTGATAAACAGCGTTAGGCACTCCAAGGTATATCACAATCTGTCCAAACACAAATGGTATGAGGAAGTTTTAAAGATATATTCAGTTCCTTATTTCACTTTCCCAAAGAACTGCCTCTTCAGCTTAGCAAACAGACCAAAGATGCACAAGCTTTGGGAAAGAAGGTCAAAAGCAGCCAGTACTCACCTGCTCAGGCTGTTTGCAAAATGGAACAGAAAAATTCCAGCTACAAACAAAAACAAGAGCTTTCCATCTAGCACTAAAAAGGGGGGAAAGAAATAGAAATTGACTTTAGACTAATTCAATCTGAAATGCTGATTATACAATATATAAACAGAAAAGTCCCAAGCTTCTTACAGAAGAGATGGTACATTCAGCAGCACTGGCAATACCAAGCCATCTGTAATCTGAACTCAAAGATTTGATACTTACTTTCTCTTTTCACCCGCACAATGTAGGGTTCAATTTTAAAGGGCTGTATTTTGAAACAAACATCCTCTCCATATTGTTTTATGCTCAGAAGAGTTTCTGTACATGTCTCCGGCTTCCAGAAGATTTGAACAGCACATGCAACAAACTCAGAAACAGTTTCTGAATTCCGACAGTTGTTTTTTTCTGAAATAGGCTCAAACCGGAACTTTTCTCTGCTGTTAACTTTTATCTAGAAACAAAGAATAGAATACACAGAGAAGCAGCTCAGAATCACTGGGGGGTTTTGTGAACTGTACTGCATATCAGCCATGCATGAGGTAATGAAAACCAATCTTAATTGTTTAGTATTGGTTATTTTTATTATGCAAAGATTAATTGTTTACAGTTACCTTACAAGGTAATTCAGAGAACTCACCAGCAGCAAAGTTCAGTGGAGGGGCCTCAATCCATCCAAAACCACAGTGGGTTTGGTTTTACTGTGGCACTTGCCCACACACAAATTTCTAACAAAGCCAGAAATATCTGACTGACCACAGTTTGTTTTGTGAATGTTCATACCTCTCCTCCTTCCTGTCCTGAACTGCAACAAATTTGACTTGCCTTTCTTTATAATGCAATCTTCATGTTGGGGACATAAGAGGGATGAGGAAAATGAAAGATAGCATAACCAGAAATTTAAATAGAAGCACATTCCTGTTGGGTGTTTTGGGGTTTTTTGGCCGGTTCCCAGTGCCCTCCCCCACCAAAGTGGTAAAAACTTGTCCATCTCCTAAGCTGAGGTGATTTTCCTCAGGATTCTGATACATTCATCAGGGCCTACCAGACAACAGAGACCCATCTGCAAAAAGGCGATGCAACGTGTAATAAACCAGGTTTGTACTGGGAAAGGAGACAAGGTATCAGCAAACAATTGGTTGTGGAAATAATCTGAACTTCCTGCTTTTAAACATTGACTCCAGGAAAGTTAGTGTCACTGATGGAGGTTTTTACCACCTGGAGCCTGTTGCCATTCACAAAAACACCTGCAACATGTTCCTGAGGAAAACAGTCCTGGGAACAGACAAAGAGATGTTCCACTTTCTTATACCTGAGAGAAAAGTCCTCCAACAGAGACAAAATGAAAAGGTTTCCTTCCTTTGTCTGGAGACATACTTCTCAGGAAAGAAAAGGAACCATGGAGATGGTTAGTTCATTCCTTTAGCTGTTACTGCTTCCACTCGTGAAGGGATTTTTATTTGCTTCAAACTAATCTCTACATATGTGTCTTGTAAGATGACCCTCTGCTAGTCAGGAGAACACACTGCTGCTGCTGTTTGTTCATTAGTCACAATCTAATGAGCCTTTGGTGTGCTGTGGTGAGAGAGCCACAGAACTGCATGTAGTCCTCAGAAGTTCCATAAAGGCAGTTGGTGATAGCCAAAAGCATTTGTTGCAGAGGTTAACAGTGATCCATCAACAGAAAAGGTGTGCAAGAAAATAATACACAATCCTAAATTAATGTTTTTGTGGCACCATCATACTCTTAAGCCAGAGACCAAACCTCACTGCATCCCAGCTGCAGGCTCATAATGCTGCATTCTTATCATGGCCCCAGCTCTTTAATTCCACAGAGATACTGCCCTGATCTTGCTAACTGGCCACAAGATTTGCTGGGAAAAGCTCACATGAAATGTACTGACTGACCCCCAGAACAGCCTCTCACCTGGATAGTCGACCACAGGTACTGTAAGTGAATGGTTCTGTTTTGCACATAACAGTAACAGTTTTCATCCTGCTTCTGGATGACATCCATCTCCTGCAATAAGCTGCAGTTTTTACCTGGGGGGAGCAAAAAAGTTAATTTTAGGCATGTGTCAAATACAAATGTCTAATTATAGTCCATTTCATTGTTGTAAATGCTGACAGAAACATGTTCAATATGATTTAGGTGGAAATTCAAATTGCATTTTTGATCAAGTCATTTAAGCTCCAAGGTAAACTGCAACACCTTTGGACCAAAAAAAAAAACAAACCAAAACAGGGTGGTATTTTTAAAAAATGTAATCCAGAAATGCTTGGCTTCAGCGTCAGTGTTTTGATGGCACTGGAATAGGGCCTCTGGGCCAAATTCACTGCTGGCATGAGTGGGTGTAACTCCACCAGAGTTCCCTGTACCAGTGGTGAATGCAACTGTGGGAGTCTGAGCAGGTAAACAGACTTACATATTAACACAGTCATTTAGCACATGACACGGCTGCTGATCACAAAAGTCATACTCCTCTCCCTCGGAATGTTTCTGATGTTAAATCACACAGCTCTTCTTTTTAGAACATTTTTTCTCCTGTCCCAGTCCAGCCATGGCATGTAATAAGGGAACTGCACTGACAGCTCACCATAAATGGTTGAATTAGAGGTGTGAATTGTTCTAACCCTCCTGAAACCTTAGTGAGCCCCTATGATCTTCAGAATTAAGATTGCACTTTTGAGCAGAAATGGACCTAAAAGATTAATGGTGCAAAGTTTTAGATACATTCTGATCTATATACACTGTAAAATATACTCTACAGTGCATTACCACAGTGTTTCAAGAACATAATTAAAGAGAAGCATAAAGGAAATAATTACACATCCGAACAGAGGGACTCATCTAGCTTACTGAATAGAAAATGTAGGTCTCAGCCAAGCTCAGTAATAACTGCTAACATGCTGTCATGCACTCACAGCAGCACAATGGGTATGTGCAGTCTCAATCCAGACAAGGAGATGCTGTTTGCAGGTAAAAACCTGCAGTGTCTCTATAAGAAAGATGAAATTAAGCTAAATTATATTTTAACAAATTTAGTTAAGCCAATGAAAAATACCGTGTGGATGTTCTTACTTAGGTTTATTATAACATTACGGAATTACTGTCCACACATGATCCTACTAAACTGATTTAACCTTAAAATTTGGGGTTTTTTTTTCTTGTGGAAAAATTACCCATCGGATTAATTTTCATCCATGGCAAATCCAGTGGGAGGGAGCACAACCACTCAGACAAGCACTGGCTGTACCTTTAGACAGGCACTTTCACAAAAGTCATCGCACAATGCTACAAAAGGATTATTTGTCACTGACGTGCTGAGACTGACGCAGCAAGGAGGTGAGGCTGGGCACTACCCAGCCTAAAACCAGGATAATCCAGCAACAGGAAATGGCAGGGCCAAAACAGCCCAGAGTGTCCACACCTCCCCTGAAGGGCATCTTAGTATTTCCTGCCACTATGGATAAAAGTATCCATCCATGTCAACGGCAATGTCATCCACGTGCAAGGCTGGCAAGTATTTTCTTACTACCCATAGTTTTAAGGCATTTTTCTTGAGAAAAATCAGCAGCTTGAGAGTTGCATCAGCTCCACAGAGTGAAACAATGGTGTTCCAAAAGGAGAGATGCTACTGAACAGGTATCTCTGAGGTGGTGCTGGGTTTAGCTACTGGGAGGACACACAGGTAGAGTAACTCTCAAATTCTGAGACTGCAAGCAAAGAAAATCAAAATTATGAGCCACCAGCATCTGCTGCAGAATCCGGAGGATGCCCAAGACTCGAGAACGTCAATGCAAGGAGGAAGCCGGTTCTCGAGTTCCTAATTGCTACTACAACTGAGCACAGCCTGCAGGGGTTTGCCTGCCCTCAAATATGTTAATAAAAGACCTGTTCCCCACCCGATTCCCCTGGCCCGAGCTCCTGAGGAAGCCAGAGGGAGCCGCACACCCAGAGGCAGCTCCCGGCCCCGCCCTTTGTGCGCCGCGGTCCCTTTGTCCGTGTGCGGGCTCGTCCGGGCCGGTTCCCAGCGCCCCTGCCCCCCGGCCACGGCCGCCACGGCGGGGCCGTCCTGCGGGACCCGGACCGCCACGGGAGAACAGGGGCACACGGCAAAGCGCCTCAGGCCGCGGCTGCCCCGGCTCGCTGCAGCTGCCGGCGGGGCGACGGGCCCGGGCCCGCCGGCCGGGCAGCGCCATGTTGGGCGGCAGCGGAACCGCGGGGCCCAGGGACAGCGGGAGCGGAGCGTGTCCCCGCTCCCGAAGGGATGGGCTGAGGAACCCCCGGCCTGTGAGCACCCGCCCTGCCCCGGGCCGGGGGGAACGGGCAGTACCTGCTGGTGGCGCCTCCCCGCTGCCCGCGGCCGCCCCGGGAAGCGCCAGCCGGACGAGCAGCAGGAGCAGCCCCGGCCCCGGGCGGGCCCGCGGGCGCTGCCAGCGGCGAGGCGGCCACGCCGGACCCATGCGGCC